>NC_088617.1:5165000-5790000 GCF_036013475.1 Columba livia
ACTGTGATACCCAGCTTTCTGCTGTCTGGGAGTGAAACATCAGGAGAAGGCCAGATTTCATTCTTTTGTATCGTAGAAGGCATAGAAATCCTGAGGAAAACAAGCCCAAGTGTCCAGCTGTTGCCTGCCCTGCTGCCTGTCCTGCCTGAGCGGCACTGCCCTGGCCTGTTTGGCTCCTTCCCGAATCCTCCCAGGCTGGAAATCCAGCTGCTTTCCCTGTTGTGTAAGAGGATGAGGACAGAGCTGGCATCTCTTTGCCACTGGATAACAGAATGGCGATTTTTTTTTTTTAAATTATTTTGGTGAAAATCATTTGGCATGGGGTCATGCTGGGCAGCCCATCCCAGGTCGGCCCAGGCAGAGCCCCTTGTTGCTGCTCAGATGTCAGACAGAAACCCAGGGCACATCTGTCAGCAGTACTGGGGATCAAGTCATGGACTGGAGCTACTGGAAGTTCAAGTGTGGTGAATCCTGCCCAGGCTTCTGGGAGAAAAACCATCCTGGAGCAAAGCCTCTGCGGCAGCCAGCAGACACAACTTTACTCCTGCCCAGGGGAAACCACAGGTGGACATGGGGGTAACACATGCTGTATGATGTCTGTTAGCTCTGCCTTGTGCTGCTGGTGCCCTGGGACTTGCCTTGCTGTGATCCCAAGGGATTTGCATTGGAGCTGGAACGCATCCGTTCCCGTGGTGCCAGGTGAAGGCACCACCAAGCTGTGAGTGAGCCAGTTAAAAACCATCCCAAGGTGTGTAACAGTGGCCCTGGTGTTTGCTGGGCACATGGGTTGGTGACACATGGGGTGCTCTGCACCCCTGGGTGCTTGGGGAGCAGCATGTGCTCGCCTGTTGGGTGGGGAGGATGGTCCCATTGAGAGCAGGGAGACAGAGCATGGAGATAGTCAGCTTTTGTCCCTTCAGAACAGATTAACATAAAAGAAAAAGCAAGAGGAAGGGCAGGACTGACTGTAGGAGGAACCTTTGATTTTTTTGAAAGCTGTATGCTTCGTATCCAGGCAGCTCATACAGGACACTTCCTTCTTGTTGGTGGTTTTGGTGGTCAAAGTGCAATTACTACAAATCCCACTGCAATAGTGTCTGCCATGGTCTGCTGCTGCACATGGTTGTGCTTTCCAGTGACTTGGACCAAAATCAATGGAAGGACTTGGCTGCGTGTCCTGCAAGGCACAGGTCTGGCCACACTCTGAAATTGTTTGACAGGAGTATGTCCTGTAAACAATACCTCAGATGTATCTGCCAGATGTCCCAGGATCAATAGGAAAGCAAGATAATAGAGGCAATAATGGCTGGTGCTTCACCTGTTTGTCTTCAGACACTGACCCTGAAGCCACTGTGCATCTGGGGTGTTTTATGCCTGGAGAGTACAACTAAAAATGAATACACTTTGGATTTATTTTTTGTTTTGATGTAATATCTATAGAGGTCCTGCAATACTGCTGCTTGGATAGGTACCTGTAAGAATTTCTAAACTGCATTCTGAAATGTTAGGCTTTCATTCCTGTTAACGTAGGGTTTACTCATCGCAGTGAGCCTGGGCTGTGTTTAGGCACCCCAGAGCTGCGGTGAGCACTTAGCGCCAGAAATCACATTGGTGCGGCTTCCCCAGCAGTGACACGTGGGCTGTTGCCTGGTTTTGAAGCCCAAGTTGTTTTTCTGTCCATACCCATGTCTTTGGAGCATGTCTTAGCTCTCCTTTCAAATGACAAGAGTGCTCGATGGCTCCCGTATCACTTTCCAAACCTCCCCTGCCCAGCCGCATTCCCGGCAGCGCTGCTGCCGTCTCCCTGTGCTCAGCATTTCCAGCCTGTGTGGCCAGGCGGCAGCGAGCGGCTCCTTGGGGAACGCGGGTGTATGGTGCAAATGACGTCCCGAAATCGCTGGAGTCAGCAGAGCCTCCTGACTAAATAAGGGCAGGCAGAGCAGAGCTTTATCAGCGTCGCCCGAGCCTGACAGCTGAGAGCCGAGGCCCATGGCAGCCCACGCTGCTGGAGCTCAGCTGCATACTACACCGATAAGGTGCTTTATTTGGCACCACTCTGCCCCGGCTAGCCCCCCCAGCACCCTTGGGGGTTTGTGCCACCGGTGGGGAAGGTGAGCCACCAAAGCGATGTCTTCCCGATGCAGCTCTCTGGTGAGAACAGAGCAGGGCTGGTCTGATGGCCACGGTGGCCTCGACCATCCTGGGGCTGATGGAACAGTTTGGCTCCCCCAAGGCCGGTTCGCACCTGGGATTTTCGGGTCTGTCGCACCCTCAAACTCAGACTTGGGACTTTGCTCTGAAAGAGTTTTAGGATTTTTTAAAAATATCCTTTGTTTTCTGTTTTCCTCAGCTTTTAGCTAAGGGCACAGGCTTTCCCAGACCTTTAGGGCTCAGGTTGGAGAGCGGGATGCTCACAGCCATCCTGCAAGAGTGCGCAGCAGCGGGTCAAGCTGGTCCCTGCTGGGCAGGTTCCCCTCTCAGGAGAGCTGCTGATCCTCCTTTTGCTCCAGGACTGACATTGCTGTGTGATGGATGCGTGTGTAATGAGGAGGCAGCAGCTGGCAGGAGATGGGCAGAGCTGTCCTGGCCCTGGCTGGGATACTGGCTGTGATTCGCCTCCGAGTGGGAGCTGCCAGGGAGAGACGTGAGCGATGGGAGCAGCATTTCTGCAGCTGTACAATCAGACACTGAAGATGTCACAGCCTCAAGAGGCTTAAAAGATGGGTGAGTGCAGGTGAAGTGGTGACAGGACTGCCCTGGCTTCATTAATCCCCCCCAGACTCCCTGTGGGGTGCAGGGGGAATCTCACACCAAGCAAAGTGCAGCCACACCTGGAGGTGGTTGAGCAGGGGGAGCCAAGGGCAGGTTTTTGTTGGCCGGGTCTTCTGGCTACCCCATAGCCCCCATAGTGGGAATGAGGATCTCGGTGTTTCCGTAGACAGGGCTTGGAGAGAGCCAGTGCACACGTGGGCAGTAGGAGAAGGGAGGGCAGAAATAAGGGCGGCTGCATGGCTTCTGCCATAGCTGGGTGCCAGGACACAGTGGTGGGGGGATGTTCCTTGGTCCTGCTCTCCCAGCAAAGATGTTTCTCACAGACCTCAGTGTGTTTATAAAAAGGATTATCTTGTTAATTCACTCTTGGTTAATAGAAACCCAGCCACTGGCATCTGTTTCCACACCAACCGAAGCCCAGGGCTGGGACTCTTCTGCCTTCTGCATGGCACTGGTGACAGCTCCCTCCTTCCTGTAAAAACCACCGAATAAAGACCTTTTCCCCTTGCAGGTCCTGGGCAGGCATGACCTCCTCTACATGGCTCATCAGCACAAACTGAAGTCAGTGTCCAGGATAACTGTCCATGGGGGCTGTGAGGGGAAACCTGCCTGGCCTGTGTCACTGTGGCCAGGACCACTTCAGCTTGGGTTTCCTTCACAGCTCTTGGAGCAAGAACACCCCTGGCGGCCTCGTGCCATGGTGTTGTGTTGTCACTGCGTGTGGTTTGGTGAGGAGGAATACTTCCACGTGAGCTCCCTCGCACCTGGATGAGGAGCTTGGGGACTTTGTGTCGTTTGTGTCCCGGAAACAGGGGACAAGCAGCCCTGTCCCAGAGCCAGGGCTTGGGTTTTAGAACTTCATGATGAGGACTGAGCGGAACTGGTTTGAGCTCAGTTGGGCTGGGTTTTTGCCGTTTTGTTGCCTCACAACACCAGTCTCCAGCTCAGTAGAAGTCCTACCTGTTTCAAAGTGCTGCCTGACCCTTGTCCCACCCAAAAAGGCCCTTGGGCTCTCCCCTTCTTCTAGCTCACCCTGGTTGTCAGAGCTGCGCAGGGAGCAGGCTGCAAGGTTGGGGTCAGCCCCTCTCCATTCCTGGTCCTGTGGGGACACCGGACCCCAAGGTTAGCATCCAGCAACAGGATCAGACACCTGCCCCAGGACCCCCACCATGTCTCCCCATCTTGTGCAGGACTTTGTGAGCTGGAGGGGTTTGGTGCCATGACAATGAGTGATGGCAGTGACGCCTTCACCCCTTTCTTTCAGCCCTTTCCTGGAATGGCCTCATCTCCAGCCCGCGTTGGCTGCGGCTCCAGCACTGACACATTTTTGGCCCATCGTGCTCGTTACACTGAGATGCATTTTCACTCCAGACGAGGGTGCGCACGGCTTTATCTGTTTTCCACCCGCCTCGCATGAATTTCCTTAGGCGCTTTCATGCCCTATTAGGGTAACAGGGAGCGTGCACTTTCAGTAGGTCCAAGGAGAAAGCATCTGTTGGGCAGCAGACTGCTTTCTCCAGGGCTTCCCAAGTCTTTGGGGTTGAAGCAAGCGGGGCTGTGGCTTGCAGGGATCCTCTCAAGAGGAGCGGAGTCGGGTGGCAGGACATCAGCACCAGGGATGGGAAAGTGGAATTAATGGGCTGCTCGTTCTGACCCTGTGGGAAATCCTTATCTCAACAGCTTACAAACACAGAGAGGGAAAAAATGAAGTGTGACTTCAATTTTTGAAAATGGCTGTGAAAAATGGTAGTTTGTCATTCAATTGATCTGCTGCCGCATGGAGCAGGAAGGCTTTGACTCCCGTCCAGATGCTTGTAATCAGCTGGCAGGGAGCTGGGCTTTAAAATCATCTGATCCAGCCAGGCTTTGCTCAGAGGTTATCGTCATTTCAGTGGAATGTGAAATAGGCTAATCTTGAAAAAGATGAGATATTTAAGTAAAATGTCCAATTTAAATATAAAGCCTGAGATACAGAAACCCTCCTTCCTCCTGGATGAGGAGCATTTTTTCTCAGTTTACCCTGGTGCTGAGCCAGAGCGCTTTGGCTTTCTGAGTCCAAGTTTTTGTTGTTTTGCTCCTACGAGGCTTGCTGAGCCTTCAGACAGGGCCAGGAGGGACCTGGTATCCCACTCACCTGGGGGTCCTCAGCAGCCCCAGGTGCAGGGGCAGAGGACACGGGCGCTGCAGCCCTTGCAGCTCCCTCCTCCCTCTTGTATCTCCTGGACCTCAGATACGAGAGCGTCAACTTGAGAGACCCATGGGCCTGGTATAAAAATGCTTCTGCCTTAAATTTTCATTAATAATAGGGCTTCTCACCAAATTCATTATTTTGAGATAACTGCCTCCTTTCATTTTCTAAAAAAAAAATAAATTAAAAAAAATTTTAAAAAATCTTGCTTTTCTTTCTTGATTGGAAAAAATAAATGACAAAACAGATAATGCAATTCTTTACTCTTTTGGTTTGGATTGCTGAAATCTGAAACATACTGGACTTAGGAGCTGCTAGAACCTTTACATCTAGAAAAACAGCAATCTTATGGAGAAACACACTTTCTGACCTATTTTAGTGCTGGCGGGGCTGGCAATCGGGTAAAACATGCTCAGATTGTGGATGCTCCCTGCCTGGTAGAGCTTGAGCCTGGGCAGGAGCTCCTCGGTCAGGCTGGGCTCCTTCAAAACAAATGGCTGCTGCACCCTGGTGTTGTCTCGGGAGTGGGAATTCATTCCCCTGGGCAGGACAGGGAGCAAGCAGGAGCACCTGGGGGGTGAAAGGGTGGAAGATCCTGATTGTGTGTGTGCTCTAAAGAAATTTTGATGCACTTATCAGTGGAATAACCCGGTTGCTTTGATCTTGCCGTGGTAGCTAATTCAGGGTGTGGTGGAAGCTGGACTGGATCAGTGGTGTTTGTGCCAAGTCCCAAGGCTGTGCTGCTCTGGGAGATGCTTCTCTGGGGTCTGCTGGACCCATGTCCAGGGCAGCATGAGGAGTGCAGACCTAAAATCCAAAGGGAGGAGGTAATCCAGTTGACAACTGCAAATCACCCCTTTCTTCCCCTAAAGATGTCTCTCTGGATGCTCTCAAAGCTGCCCCAGCCTGACTGCGCAGGCAGAACGGGCTCTGGTGGGATGCAGAGCCGCCTGTCCTGCCCATCTGGAGCCGGTGCAGTGGCGCCGGGGCCACGGTGCCGGTGGCCCTTTGAGCCGGCAGGCTCTGGCTTGCACCGCGCCATTTAGAGCCGTCTCCGGGCAGCTGCCGCTGGCATCCCAGGGCTGCGGGGAACCGGAGAGCAGCTGCGGTCTGTGCCGGTCCCGCCGGCTCGGCGCAGCCCACAGGCTCCCATGCGGGCTGGCACGGCCAAGTCCTGATGGCTAGCTGCCCACCCAGCCCTGCTCGGCTCGCAGGGCAATTAGGGTGGTGGAGATTAATTGAGCAAATCTCCCGTACACAGGGCTGGGGTGCGTAGGTTGTCATCTTATTGAAGACAGCTGCAGATCTGTCTGCTGTAAGATTAATATCACTTTAACTGTTCTGAGGGGAAGTATCCCTTGGTGAAAGATGCAAGTGGCTCTGTGCTATTTAGAGCTGAGGATAACATTTCGGTATTTTAAAAATTCACCAAGTAATCATAAAGGCTAATGCTTGCTGAGCTCATTAGGTGGCAAGGAGCTCTGCCAGGCCTGTGCTCCTGAAGCACTGCACAGAAAAGGATGCTTTTCCCTTGGTTGAATGGCCTGTTTGTGCCCTCTCTGTGGAAAGGAGGAGAGAAGGTCCGATTTATCCAGCTAAGCAGCCTGGGCGTGTACAGAGTGCCACCATTTCTGTGTAAGTGTTGGTACCAGGAGTGAAAACCCTGGGGCATCTTGTCAGCTGGCTGCAAGGGAAGGGAGGCTGGAGGGCAGAGCCGCTCTGCAAGGTCAGGGTGGCTTCTCTTTTTGTATTCCTTTTACAGTGGCATGGACGTGTTTCCTCTAGGAGGCAGTTTGTATATTTTTTATGCTTAATTCACCATTAAGACCACACCTTGCAAATGCAGAGTCCTTAATATAAACCAGCAAAGACTCGGGTGCTCTAGGGATGCCAGGGTCTAAACTGAGTGGGTGCGTGTACACTAGTGATGGAGCAAAAAGAGAAGAGTAAAATGTACTGCTGATTCTCAGGGCAGAACACCCATGGGCTGGAATGTGGGTGGGTTTGAATGTGGGCAGGGAAAGTGACAGAAGTGATGAACTGAGAAAGGATCTTCAGTCCCATGGGCTGGTTACAGGCAAACGAGGGCAGCAGAGCTGCATTGCTGGGCTCTGCATGCACAGGGAGGCAGGAGGAGAGGCACAAAGGAGATGGGCTGGGACTGAGCAGGGAGAAAAGAATGACCCAACTATAGAGGTGACACAAGTCCAAAGACAGCGTGGAAAATGAAGAAGCTGGAAAGTGTCTGTCCTGGTCAGGTCATAGAATTACAAAATGGTTTGGGTTGGAAGGGACCTTTAAAGGTCATCTAGTCCAACTCCCAACACAGGTCTGTGTTGGTCAGATCTGTGTGTCCTTGCCCTTCACAATGTGAATGCAGAAGGCACCATGTTGCCATCAGTAAAAACACTTCTGCAGCTTTCCCTGTATCCCTTTTGAGTGCTGCAAACATTCCTGCCAAGACAAACTGTTATCTTAAGTTTCTTCAGAAGGACAAAATTATTCCTGCTAGATACTGGAGCTGGAATTTGGCTGAGGGTGGAAAAGCCAGTTTCCAGGAGAGGGGAGTTTAGCAGAAGTCTTCCTTCCTAGAGCTGACTGGTGATTTTTATTTGCTTAATGACCTTTTGTTTTTTTCCCAGTTTATTGGGAATGGCAAGAAAAAGGTGTTTGGTTGGTCCTTCCTCAGGGTTTGCTTACACGGTGTGTTGAGGGAGACCCTGGAGAAGGAAGGACAGTGCTGGATGGGTCTGTCTTTTCCTTAATAAGCAAATATGCAATAGCTTGGGCAGAGAGCTGAGATCTTCCCCTATTTCTAGCCACAAGGTCATTGCTGCACCTGCAGGCACCCCAGCCCCGTCTGGTATTTGCAGTATTCTCTGTTAATTCCAATCTCATTTACAGTCTAATCCAATGTGGATGTGCAAAACCGCATAAACTGTCCAAAGAGACGGGCACGCTGGCTTGGCTTTGGGTCTCACCTGTTAGCGCGGTGCTCAGCTGCGGCTCGTGTGTCCGCAGGGGATTTTAGTCGCAGTCGGAGGAATGATCTGAGCAGCATTCCTGGGAGGCGGCCAGGACCGACAGGAGCAGTGCTCAGTCCCGAATCGTACAAAAACAATTAGAGCATTAGAGCCGTGCCAGAGGAGCAAATAAAACAGCAGATGTGTTTAACCCTCCCTTTCCCACCCATCCAGCCCGGCTGTGAAGCCGGTGTCAGCGGGGCCGGGATGGGGGCTGCAGGCATTGCCCACATCCCTCCCCTCGGCTCCGTGCGGGGCTGCTGCTCCTTGCAAAGAATTCACCGGAGCTATTTTTAACAGCTCTGCCCAGGGAGATGGCTCATGGTGAGACTGGGCAGCGCTCATCCCGGGAGGTGCTGCCTGACTTGGGCTGGGGAGCACCAGCCATGGTTTGCAAAGGCCCTTCCTTGTGTTTATTGCCGCCAGCTGGACATCTTTAATGTTCATGGTTTGTTTTCCAGCACTGCTTGGAAAAGTGGCTTTTGAATTTTGCTGCTGGGTGCTATAAAATCTCTGGGCCTCTGTTTCAGTTTCCCCCTGACCTCCTCCATCTTCAGACTTTCTCCTCTGCTGGTTTTTGCAGGGGCTGCTTTCTGCAGAGGGGATGGGGGCTGACAACATGACCAGCAGTAGATAAAAAAGTAGGACCCTTATTAAAGTGCTGCCTGAATAGTATCAAATTTATATGCGTATAATAAAAGGCCAGTATTTGCCTTTTTGCAAAAGCGGATTGTTTTTTGAGCAGTTGTTGACTCTGAAAGAAGTTTTTCCACTTACAAATTTCATGTGCAAGGTTCAAAGATCACCTTCCTGCCTCCTTTAAACCTCCTGAGCATTTGTGTTTTGGTGTGTTTTTCTTTTCACCACTGCACCTGGCAGACCCTGGGCCATGGGCTGGAAGAGGCTTTTGTGCTGCCGGTTCATGTGCTGAGCTCTCCCAGGGCACCTGGTATTTGTCTCCTGCTTTGCAGCCGGGACCACATCTTTCTGTGCATTGAGCTTCCAGGCCCTGCCAGCCCTGCGGATAAATAATTAATTCAGAAATACTCTAGACGAGTTAGATGTTATTGTTATGGCTGGGCCCCTTATATCCAGGCTGTGTTTTGTCAGGGCATTACTAAGCCCTCAGTGCAGGTTTCTGGAGGGCTGTGAGCAGAAGTGCCTTCCCTTCCTGCCCTGGGGATGTACAGCATGGCCATGGGAGCTGGGAAAGTCATATTTAAAACATCGTGCCGTGTCTCTGTGAGCCAGATGTTTGTCACCTGCCTGCTGCTGGAATAAGTTATCTCGGTGATGGTGGTACCCAGCACAGGGCATCAGCATCCCTGCTGGAGGAGATCAGTGCTCTGCCAGGTGCCATGGCTTCCCCGAGATGCCGGCACAGCCAACATGTGGTGGGATAGAGGTGCCAGATGTGAAGCTGCAGCTGTGGTGATCTCAGTCCCCCCAGATCAAACGCTTCTTAGCGACTTTGCAAGCAGGGTGACAGTAGCAGAGGTTGGGCATGTTCCCCCGAGCGAGGGAGATGGGCAAAGCTGCTGTGCCCCAGGGCAGCAGAGGATCCCAAAGTCACACCTGGAGCTCAAGAGCTGCCCCGTTTCCTCCCGGGCCTCGCACCACTCTGTGCCCAGGAGGGCTCGTTGTAGAGCCCTGGTAGCCTTGGGGCTATGGTGGCTCGCAGCAATGGCTCAGCCCCCACAGTGTCCTTGCTGCAGCCTCTGCAACCCAGATTGGGGTCTTCCTGGCATCACCACCTCTTCGCCTGTGGGAATTACAGTAGTCAAGCCCCATGCAGCAGTCAGATACCATCCAGGAGCTTCTCTGAAGGAAAGAAATTCTCCATCAGGCAATGAGTGTAATTGGGAACTGCCTTGTCACCCCTGACAGCCCCAGGCTGTTCTCTTGCATTGTTCCCCATTGCGGGGGGACAGCTGAGTATGTGGGAGCCATCTGCACCCGTTTGAGAACGCATTGGCTTGAGCCTGGCTAAGTCACTGCTAGCAGAGGGAGCAGACTCTGCATCCAACCCACTTCCAGATGGCTTTTTTGTAAGTCACCTTTAGGAAAGCCTCCACCTGCTTGCCAGGAGCTGCTTGCTGCTCCCCAGCTGAGGCCAGCTGGCTGGTTGTCTGGCTGGGAAGTGGCCGGAATAGCCTCTGCCTGGCTCAGCGAGCACCTTAAAGGGGGAGTTCTGCCTCTGTATGGTGAAACTCATCCTCTGAGAGCAGCAGGACAAAGCCAGGGGTCGGAGCATGTCTTGCCGGGGTGGATGCTCACTTTGCAAGGTCCTTCTCTGGGCTGGCGCCGGGCAGGCTGCATGTCCCCCACACAGCGCACCCAGCCCGCTCTGATCCCCCAGGCATGGAGAGCGCAGAAACATCCCCCTTGGCCCCGGCCAGATTATAGCGGAATTAATCACGCTGATTATATGCTACCAAAAAAGGACGTGCTTTTTCTTTTCAGAGCTGCCTCAGACCTCCTGCTTGTGAGCAGCAGCTTAAAATTGCTGTTTTCTGCCTCATCGTGTCTTGTCTCTGGGTTTTTCAGGAGCTGTAACAATTTTGGGTAAAAAAGACCAAGAATGACAGCAATCCCAGGCAGCTCATCCTGCAGAGAAGGCAGGGAGATAACGTGTGAGTGTGGGCAGGGAGGTGAATCGTGGCTCCGGCGGAGCGGGACGTCGTCCCAGGGAGAGACAAGCTGAGCCACAGCAGCTCCGCAGCCTCTTCTCTATCGCAGGGCCCTGAACAGTGTTTTCGGCTCCCTGTCAAGTCACACCATTGCCTGTATTGTTTGGGATAAGGCCCTACATTTAGTTCTTTCCCTGCAGCTACTAATAATTGTGTGTATGTGTGTATATTCTGCCTTCTAAGGGTCTCAGAATAGCATTTCCATCACCTTTTCATTGCACCCACTGAGTATTCAGACTAAAGCTAATCCTGTCCTCGTGCTGCATCTCAGTTTAATGGGAAATAATTAATCCTGATTTCCTGACTGACAGTCCAAAAATTCCAGATTCCTCTGGAGAATTTTCACTGCGGTGATGAGAATGACATCTTTCCTCATTTCTTGTCCCAAAACATGACTAGAGACCAACCTGAGTCTGACAAGGGTGTCTGGGTGCTGTTTAAACAGCTCATCAGATACCATAAAACCACATTAAAGGTTGTAATTTGTAGTGAATTGACATTTGAGGGCTGCTAACTGCTTATCTAACTGTCCACACAAAAATATGCGGTTTTGCATGTGCAGCCAGTGTGTGCTCCATTATGTGCAGCAAGGGAGATATGGGAAGCCTCAGCAAATGTGATAGTGAGAGCATGGGAAAGGCAGCTCTCCATAAGCACTGAAGGCAACAAAGCAGCTGCATATACAGTGCTTTGCCCTCCCTTAGTTTTATTTGAAGGTGCAATTTTGCTGTTTGAAGTCAGCTCCTTCCCAAACTGCGAGCAGCTGGCCTCTAAAGCCAGCCCTGCTTTTAGCATAAAGATCACACATCCTCGAGTGTGAGGCATGCAAGGAATATGACAGCCGGCCAGCGAAATATCTCTGATAGCCCTGTGGAGCAAGGAGGAGATGTGCTGAGAAGGAGTGGCGAGGGCTTGGGGAGCCGAGCCGCAAGGGAGGCGATAGCTCTGCCTTTTCTAGTGCTGGGGAGAGCAGCTGCCCATGCTGTGGCGAGTACAGGAGCCCCTTGGATGAGCTGTGCTGTTGGCTGGAGAGCTACGGCACAAGCATTGGGGGTAAAACGTGTCTGGTGTGCTGGGCAGGGACACGCTGCAGCTCAGGGCTGGTGACAACACAGCAGTGTTCAGCCATCGCATTGTTGTCCCCTTATGTTCCAAAGGTGCCTGTGGTGGTTCTGCAGGTGTTCCTCTGAGCAAGGTTTTCACAGCAGGAAGCCCGTTTTGCAGCACCTGCCACCTTACTGCAACACATGAACATCCTTGTGTTTGCAATATACCTGCCCTGTTTCCTTGTGTGGCTAAGTGCACCCTTCACCCTCAGCTGTAAGCATCTGTGCCCCTAACTTGTTGAAAATCTGGTGCTTTTTCCTCAAGTGTGGGGTTTGGGGGTTGAGTGGGCAGGCTGAGAGTGCTGTGTTATGCCAGATGGGCTGATTTGATTTTGTTGCTGGACAAGGTCTGCTGCTCGAGCTGGGCTGATCTCAGCTCGACTGCTGCTCACTGTCATCCCCTCTTCTCTCTGCAGGACAGCTCATGCCAAAGCCAAGGCTGAAGGGTCTGAGCAGGCAGCTCAGGCAGCAAACAGTGAGTCAGGCATAGCCAGGATGATGGCCAGGGAGCTCTCCCCAGACTTCTACCAGCCAGGTAAGACCAGAGGCATTATTTAAGAGGCATTTTGCAATTTGCAAATCTGTTCAAATGATTCACCCACTTTGTAACTCCACATGTTGCTCTCCTGTGTATCCTAAATCCTGTTTCGCGCAAGTTCAGCCGGGCCCGTGCCCTGGATGATCCGCTGTCCTCCTTACACCGCTGTTTTACCTGCTAGGACGTGTTACCATAGCCTGAAGGGAAATCTAACAGTCTCTCCATTTCCCCTCGTGTTTCTCCACATGCTGAAGCCCTCCTGGCAGCAAGCAGGGCAGGCAGTGGGCTCAGGTCTATTTGCAGTGCTCCTGTAGATACATCCCTCGTGGCTTTTTCTTGGAACATCTTTGCACATTGACTCACAGCACATACCCTGTGGGGCCCCACACCACACCAGAATACGATCAGACTCAGCTATTTAGGGGTTGTAATACTCTATAAGAAAGTTGCTCATGCAAAATAGTACTTCCCTGATTCCCTACTTATTTATTAGCATCACTGCTGATATTTTTTTTGGCTGGGAAAACACTTGGGAGGTTCCTTCTATGCAACTGAGCACTGATGATTAGTAGATAGGAAGTGTAATATTAGAAGCAGCATTGTGAATGCTGTTACCTTTCCCTAGATGAAGCTAGCTAGAGATATGTTCTTCCTGGAAAGCTTTCCTTTCCAGAGAGGGAAGGTAATAGAGGAGGAAGCAAGGATCTGAGTTCCTACATTTTTATCCTGCCTTTGTTATTATACTGTTTTATTACCTAGAACAAGTGCCCTGTGGCCACTGAGGCAGGATCACAAGGGACCACTACAGTGGCAAAACTGGGGGTAGAAGCCAAATGTTTGGTCCCACTCAGCAAAACCTGCTGCCTGCTCTTGCTCTGATTTCGGTGCCCCCAGGTGTCTGGTGCTACACCCCAGCACAGGGCACACAGAAAGGGGAACAGCTCATACCTGGTGCTTGGCCAAGGAGAGAGTTATACTGACAGATTTGCCTAAATACCCTGTGCTCCCACCTCGCCCTGCAGCTGATAGCTGGGCAGATGCTGTGCTGCAGGCCTGCCCGTTCCTTCCCGCAGCCCAGCGAGGCCCATCGGACTTGGCTGTGAGAGGAGAAACACCACAATGCCCAGGCATGGGCGTGAGCCAGTGTGTGGCACTTCATTTAACAATAGTTAAACATCGCTTGATCCTGACATAAGCCCCCCAGCTGCCACTCGCTGCTCCACATTCACCCTTCGCACACTGGGTTATTTATAGCTCAGAGGCAAAGGAAACTGGAATTCCTGATGGGAGGTTTTTGACATCTAGCTAGATTATTTTTTCCACCCATGGCAATTGAATGAGACAATTGAAACAGTCACTGCAAAATGCCTGAAGCAGCCTGGCCTCTGCTCCTGGCTCCTTGGGTGCTGAATCCTCTCACTGCTTTTATGTAGGGCATCACTTGTGTCCTGGTCTCTCTCAATTGCCTTTTAAGCTGCTGATGCACATTTTTCTTCTATGATTCTGTCAAATCTCTAAATTCCCTAAATGCACAACAAGGGGAAATGTCTCTTCTTGCACGGCTGCGCTGCCCAGGAACAAACAGGCAAAAGTCCACCCTTGGGTTTTGCTGGGAGTCGGAGCTGGTCGCACAGCCGGGACAGCCTGGCAGTGTTCGGCAGCTGTGTTTCCGCTTGCTGTCCCTGGGTTTGGCACAAGGCAATGCTGCTCAGCAAGCCTCACCTCTCTAACAGGTGTTTAGTTGTGAGTTTCATTTAGAATATCAACTCTGGTAGCTTAGAAGAGAGGGATGTAAGCCAAAGCCCTTGCTGAAATGTCCTGTTGGGAGGTGAAGGTGAGGAGGATTGGAGGATCGGGGCTGTGCAGTGCCCTCCAGGCAGCTGGGTTTTTCTGGTGTGAATTATTCAGAAGCAGCAGGAGAGAGCAAGGAGCCTGGAGCTGCAGGCAGCCTATTTTGAGGAGTCTGAACAACTGTTGAAATGGCTTCCAAATAATCCACTCACAGCCAGAAATAAATGGCCCTGAATGGGTCGCTTGCTGATTGACAGCGGCGTGCAGGCAGGGCAGAGCAGCTATAATCAGTGCCCAATTTCTCCCCACTGCTCCTTTCGTGCAGAGGCATTGCCTGCGTGGGCAGGAGGTAGCAGTGTGCAGATCACACCGTTGATTGATGAGAGGGAAAGCAGCCAGACCCAATCTGCATTAGTCCTTGGGGTGGAGCAGATGAGTGGAGGAACCGTGAGGTGTCTGGGGATGGTGCAGCTCCAGGGTCTGTGCTGTTCAGGAGCACAGAGCAAGCCCTGTACATCTGCACCCCTCAGCATCACTTGGATTTAGCAGAATGAAGCCAAAGCCACTTTCAAGAGCCGGTGCTTTGCTTTCAAACAAGCTGCTTTGTGACCTTGCACTGCCCATAAGGAGCATGTTCTTGTTGTTATTACTTGCAATGTGCATTGCAGTGCTGTGAGGGCACCCCTGTCCCAGGGCAGGTCCCAGCCTGCAGAGCACTGTGCAGGTTTGTCATTCCAAAAGGTATTCCCAGTTGTTCGGTGGTGGATTTTGCTCAGCCAGCTGCCCAGCACCATGGGTATCTTTGGCGTCAGGCTCTAGCTGGCTCCCCCAGACCTTAGCTGGGCTGCAATTTGCTTTTCAGACATGGCCTAGGGTTAACAAGGAATGAAGATTTAATGACAGGTGAATAGCTGAAGTGAGGGCAATGTTGCTAAGAGCTGACAAGCCAGCATGGGAGATGAGGCCAGAAGGAAAGCCAAAGCTCTGAGCTACTTTGTGCAATGGTGCCAGGTGACTCAGTGCAGAGAGGAGGGCTGTGAAAATGCCATCACTGCACCGTGCATGAGAAATGTGGTTTTCCCATCATGAGGAACAACAGGTAGATCATTTGGGGATACCCACCTTTCCTGAGGACATGAGGCACTGCCTGTATCACTTGTGAAGCTGCCATGCTATTAGACACCAAAGAAGCCACATGGAGGAGTTTCCCAGCCATTAAAAACAAAAAGCAAACTAAATTTGGATGGGCCCTGGATCCTTTAGCTCCTAGATAACCCATCTGTGTGACCGCAGAAAGCCTGGCTGCAGATTTTCAGTGTTTCTTCCTCATCTGGAGTGCCTCATCTGCTCCTTCGGTTCTTCCCAGCCAGACCGCAGGTGGTGGGGCTGCTGGGGAAATCCCCGCTGGAAGCAGGCTCTGGTGTGGGAGCAGCTCCTCTCCCGGCCCCGGCAGCTCCAGCCCAGACCCTCTTGCGGTTGTCCCCAAACTGCTCAGGGCTGGGGACATGGCTGCCTAAGGCGTGATGGTGGCATGGAGCTGGGGCAGCCGTCCCTCCGTACCCTGGGCAGCTCCTCACACCAACCCCTGTCCCCACAGGTCCCGAGTACCAGAAACGGAAGCTGCTGCACGAGATCATGGAGAATGCAGAACATGCCGTCAACATGGAGGAGGAGGCACCGCAGCCCAAGGGTGCCCCGCCACCCCCCACACCCCCCGAGAGCCCCCAGCTCCACGAGCAGGACGAGACCCACGGCCGCACCAGCCCGGCCCCCAGCCCTGCCACCACTCCTCCTGAGCCCAAGCGGGCCAAGGCAGCTCCCCGCCAGGACGGTGCCCTCCGCCCGGGCAGCTGGGCCGAAGCGGGCAGCCGGGCGGGCGGTGGGAGCCCCGCGCCAGCCGAGAGCGAGAGCCGGCCGGCTTCACGGGGCCATGGCCGTCCCGCCGAGCAGATGGAGATCGGGCCACTGCAGAGGATGGCACACGAACCCGACGCCGAGCACTTCCAGGGCTACCACAGCTACGCCGTCCGGACCTCCCCAGTCTCCCCCGCTGAGGACTATGAGGAGGAGCCGCTCCCCGAGCCTCAGCTGCCCCCCTCCCCTGAGCCCCGGGGGGACCCCCAGCGCCGCGGGGACACCCCCGTCCCGCCGCAGGAGCGGGAGGAGAAGCCGGCGGCCAGGCTGGAGGCCAAGCTGGAGCCGCAGCGGCACAAGGAGCCAAAGCAGCGCCCCAGCCCTGAGCGCAGGGCCGCGGGACGGACCGAGCCCAGCGCCGACAAGAAGACTGAGGCCAGAGCGCCAGGGCAGATGGAGCCCAAGGCGGTGGCCAAGAGGGGCCTGGCCATGGTGGCAGCAGCACAGGAGGTGGAGGAGTACGAAGAGGTGACGTGGGGATGGCACCCCTGGGAGCCATCTTTGCTTTTATGTTTTTGGGTTTATTTTTCCCCAGGAGGTCAGAAGGGGCCCAGAGGGTCACAGAGTCCATGGCCTCAGGGCTGAGCGGACCCTGAGCAGCACCCAGAGGCTCTTTCCAGGATGCCAAAACCTGCTGGAGGAAGGTCTTGGTTTCACCTCTCCTACCACCTTCCCAGCCCACCCTGCCCTGGTTGGTGTTCATAACCCTGTTATTTTAACCTCCTCTCTGCACCGGGGCAGATATTCTTTCAAACATGTCACTGTTTCAAAATTTGAGGAAAACAGGTGGTTTTTGATACTCTATTTACACTTTTCCCTCCTTTCTTTCTCACCCTTTCTCCAGCCAACATGGATCTGGAAATCTGGGGGGAAATGCAGGACAACATAGCTGAGTGGGGTTTCTTTTTTACCTGTTACTCTTGTGCAGTATGGACACCTCATGAGCTGATCTCTGGATTCAAATCACTAGCTAATTTCCTAGGTTTAAAGTGTAGTTTGCTGTTAGCAAACACAGCTGTAAAACCAGATGTTTTGTTAGCCTGCTGCTTCTCATCTTGCAGCCCTTTGGATACGAATGGTTCTGACATGACTTTAGAAAAGCACAGCTTGGAAATGCTTTGGTCTGAAATTAGAGCAATCTGATACGAATGTGTTTGTTCATCTTAAAAATGGCAACTTCACAAATGTGGGCTATGTGGGTGGAGAAGGTGGTTAGAAGGAGCAGCTTGATATGGGCTTTGAGTGCCCGTGGTCACGGTCTCTTCAAATCTGGTTCAGCCTCAGAAGCAGCCTGATGTATCCTCCTTAGATGGAGCTTGCAGGTGATAGATAGGAATGGGGACTGATAGATATTCAACTAGTTTGAAATTCAGGCTGGTTGCCAAGTACCAAATTTATGTGCATTGGGAGGGGATGATTCTGGTGCTTCTGAATAGCAGAATCAACCTGTGTCTGTCTCCTCACCAGGAACTGCGGTGTATAATACTCTGTTTTGGGTTTTTCCTTCAGGGACCCAACACAATCGTGATCTGCATGGTCATCTTATTGAACATTGGTCTGGCCATCCTGTTTGTACATTTTTTGACATGATATGCCCCTCGGACAAGGTAAGACGAGCAATAAGATTTTATCCTCTATTTGTAGACTTCACTGTGGATGATTTAAGGTTCACTGGCTTTATTGCCAATGCAAATCATTCACTGATAGATGCTCTGGTGATGGAAATGCATGGGCATGTATTCAATAGATGCAATTGCCTTGTGTTGAGATTCTGTTACCTCTTGTCTGTTTCAAGAGTGTTCGTGCAGTAATTTCAGTGGATGGTTCTCAAGTCCTTTCACACAGTCACTTCTCAAAGTTAAACAATTGAACCGTGTTTATTTGATACAATCCCACAATATAGCTTTACGTTCCCAGTTGGATGGACATGATTCATGGAGACTTCCAGTGCAAGAATGTGTGATGTAAAATTTGAAATTTGTTTTGTGCAAGAAACACTTTGAAAATGCTGTTCTGTGGCCGCTGCTGCCAGGTGACTTGTGCATTGCAATATGTCATGGCAGTCAGCCCAGCAAGAGCCAGGAACACAAACAGAATGTGAAACTGTGAAATTTGCAGCTCTAATTGCACCAGTGCTAGTTCTGCAGCTGTTCTTATGTACCTGTGTTACTAAAGGTAAATGTGAGCCAAGATGTGTAAAGCTAAACAGGAGCTTGCTCAGGTCATCCACTTGAATTGTGATGAGGGTTTGCTTTTGGATTTGGTGGCAATAAAATCTTGTGAAGTTTCTTGTGCCCATAGGGTTCCTGCACGTAGGAAGGCATCATGGGGTTGCACAAGATTTCTGTTGCTTTGGGTTCAGCCATCAAGGCTGAACCTGACCTATGGGCCCCACATGAACATAATGTGAGAGGCACCTCCCAAGCACCTGTGAGGCTTTTGGGGTGCCTTCCTGTGGCCTCCTGGGGATAAAACTGCTCTGCTGGGTGCTGCTTTCTGGGGCTTTACTAGTCCCCACTAAGCCCACACAGGTGAAAGCCTTGCAGACAGCTGCAATTACATCTTGGTCATGTGTTTTGCTCCCCCTTGACTCTCCCATTCTTCTGTGTCTGGGCCAGGTGTTGCTGCTGATGGAGACCACAGACCTTGGTGGGGATCAAATCTCAGCCACCTGGAAACACCAAAGAGGAGGACTTGAGATCCCAAGGTCGCACGGCAAACATGAACCTTAAATGAAAGTGCCTGAAGATCAGTTCAGTCTCCCTGCTCTGAGGCTGTGGCTGGCCTCTGCAATCTGCCAAGGAAAAGCCAGGGTTTCTGCAATTCAGCCTCCTTCTCTTCTTTGTATAAAATAGCAGTTGCCTTAAATTGTTCTCACCAAAGCCATCAACTGTCCTGCCATGCCAGGGATGAGGGGTTTGTCTGTAGCTGTAGGAAAGCTAGTGAGGTCTCATCCATGCACACTGATGTGTTTTGTAACTCCCTTGGTTGACACAGTGTTAGAGATTTCCCAAAGAATGTCATCCATGGCATGGAGATGAAGCAATACACAGCAACCAAAATGACTCATGAGAGCCATGCCATGGCTAGGACTGGACAACATCACCCTCCATGCTCGGAAGTCATCCAAAGGGATGAACTAAAAGTCTTTCCCCGTCGCCTGGAGTCATTTTCCATGTATGGAGGACTGAGAGGGGGAGCAAGTTGAAATTGGGCTTGTTGAAGTGTAACCGGAGTCCTGCCCGTGCCTGCCGATGTGCCATGGACAGGGGCTGCGGGGTGGGGTGCGAGGGGCAGACTGATCCGACACTGTGCGTGCAGGGGTGCTGTGGGTGGAGATGGTGCCCGTTTTGGGACCACTTGCTGCCCAAACGCTCTCCTGCCACCAGCAATGCTCTGCACAGAAGTGTCCTGCAGCGGGAGACTGGAAATAGGTGTGCTGAATTTGTCCCTTTACCCCCATTTTTTTTTCCCCTCTGAAAATGATGCAAGTTACAAAGAAAAGGAGGTTCTTACTGAAAAATACCTCCACACGCTGGCAGGTTCCTCTCCTTGGTATGCTGGGCTGCAGGGGGGCTCCTGTGCTCTTTCATTGCGACAGTGAACAGACTTTCCAGCCAGAGGATGCAGGGTGGCTCTCATGGGAGAAATTATGTTGTTCCCAGAAGGAAAAAGGTGCAGAGACCTGAGTGACTCCATTGTATTTGGGTGTTAGGCTCAAAAATGCACAGCAGCCAGACTTTCAGCAGCGATAGAGTACAGAGGCGCAATTCTAGCTGTTGTTCTTGTGTGCGAGGCTTAGAGGCCTGGGCGATGTGCACCAAATATTCCCAAAGCTGTGACAGAGAGTGAGTGACATTTGGAAGGAGAGGTTTCTACCATGATCTGCTCTGATCCTTAGCAGTGTGAGCTTAGAAAGTCGGCACAGATGAAGTTACAGTTTAGTGTGAGGCTGAGTGCTTGGACATGTTTCTTCCTTCTTTTAAGAGCAATATGTATTTTCTATCCCTTTTTGAGATAACCGGAAATGTTATTTATAGTCAGCTGTGCACCTCTGTGTATCCTGAATTCCCACAGCGCAGGACTGGGTGGGAAAATCTGAGGGACTGGAAAGAATGGGGAAATGAAGGTTAAGGCAAAAACCAGATGCCCAGTCTGCTCCAAAGGTCAGTCTGAAAGGATTTCAGAGATGGGGTGGCAGACCGGCAGGGGTTTACACTGACTGGAGACATAGGGCAAAACCTGCCTAATTTATCTGCTCTAATTATGGCATGAGAGAGTGAGAATGATTCAGTACTTTTCTTTGTGAACCAAGTTCATTTTTTAACCTTATTCAGCTCAGGAACGTTGCCACAGTAGCAAATACATGGTGTTAACTGTGGGAGAAGTGAATGTGATCCCTTTCTAAAAGCCACGTGGCTATACCAGTCCTGAGAAAGCTGTGCAGCATCATCTACACTTCCACAGAGCATAGTTCAGTAGCAATTTGCTTCTTTTCTTTTTTTTTTATTTTAAATTTTCATAAGTATAAATGTATTGCAAACCCCAGGCTCTGCTGCTTTTGACATTTTATCCACGTTTGCTGGCATTCACTTGCCAGCTCTGCAGTTTCGATATGCCAGCTGCTTTTATTAACCACCCAGACAATTTCCATTGAGAGACCTGAGGGGCTTTTATTTATCACTAAGCACAAAAATTGGGTTTTTTCAACAGTGCTAAGGTAATTTCCCCCACCTCAATTTTTTATGCATGTGATATGCACTCGGTAATGTGCTTTCCTCCTAGTAACCTTCTGAGAAAAGTAGGTAGATTTGCTTTTATGTGACGTATAAATATATCCATATTGCGCTGAGATATGGGTATATATACATATATATATAGCCCCTTAGGGATTTCATTTTCTTAGATGCAAAATAACAGATTTACCTCAAACTGCATGCTTTCAAAACTGACTAGGATATTGTGTTATACTTTTCAGGTCTTACAAAGATGCAGATACTTTTCACTCTTCACACAAAAATACCTTCATCACAGATTTTGCAAGCTGTTTACTACAATCTGTGTACTACTGTCCAGAGTTTTCTGTCGGTTGTTCTGCTGGATTACGTGCAATAATAAACAGTTATCTGCTCACTGTACCCATGTGGATCTTGGCGGGGCAATGTCCAGGTTTGTTTTGGGTTGACATGCTCATTCCAGTCCTACAGGTGAACTCATCAACAGCTGGTGCAGAATTTGCGTGGTGGCATCTGAATGGTTTTTAGCTTTTCACTAATATTTATTTAAGAATCTGCCTTTTTGTTGATGGAGGGGTTCTTTGCAAAAAGAATTGTTTCCATTTACTGCTTCTTGAAAGTTTGCTGCCCGATGTTTGAGGACACGTGCAGCTCTCTGAGCAAGCTCTGTGTGTTACCATTGTGCTGGCCTCTGCCAGGGGTTGTGTGGGGCCAGGAGCAAAGGCAGCTCGCTGGCCCCACGCCTGCCCAGCCGATGCAGACGGCCGCTGACAGGTCCCTTCGCTGCCTCCTGACCCCAGGGCTGCTGCCAACTTTCCTTCAAGCTGCGCGTCGCTGCCAGCTCGTCCGGCACCACAGTCCTCCTGCGTTTGGAGAGCAGCGATTCTCCTCCACCGGCGGCCATCCTCTCGCTCAGCTGCTTCAAATGGCCAAAATGAGAGGAAAGGACAAGGAAGTGGCAGCCGATGGAAGAGTGATTTATAGGGGAGGATGGGAGAGCAGAACCCAGGAGCAGCAGGGCCTGGGGGCATGAGGAATCCAGAGTAGCCAAAACCTTCAATCCCTTTTCTATTTCTGGAGCGTCTCACATGAGCAAAGCTGGGCTGTGCGGAGGGGCTGGCGGGACACAGGCTCAGCCCCCGCAGGCAACAGGGCCTCCCTTGGCTTCTGCAGGACATGGGGGGTCTTTTGGTAGAACATTTCGTGATCTGGTAGAGACTTAAGGAGCTGAGCTTGCTGAAATAATGGCTTTACTCTCCTCTGAGCTTGTTTTGCTTCTGGTATGGGAGGAACCAGCAGCATCTCATTCATCTAGTCTCTGGGAGGAGGCTGGGGACAGCAGGGTAACCGGAGCCCTTTGCACCTCATAAATCTCAGGCTGATGAATGGAGCAGATCTTTGGCCCTTGTGTGGCAGACACAGTGGGAAGGGGGGTGGGTCTGCTGCTAAAGCAATGACGTATTGCTTCAAAAATATTAATAAAGGGAAAACAAAAAATCCTGCCCCTTCCCCGGGGTAGGGGGAACAGTGCTGGGTCTCTGCTTCAGGAGCTGCTGGATTCGGGGGTGACGTACCCCACACTGCTCCTGGCTGAGCGTCCCTGAGCACAGGCAGGGAGGTGTCTGATACGTGAGAACAGGAGAAAGGTGCTGGCCTGATCCTGTGACAAGGAGCAGCAGCTTCAGCCTCCACCGGCGGGAGGGAAGGTGCAATCTGAGCCCCAGTGTCCTTTGAGACTGACCTGTCCAGGCGTCCTGGGGATGGCTGCACCACCCACCACCGTCCTTGCAGGACATGGAGGCTCGAGGGAGCAACCCCCTCTCCTGGCCTTCATCTTCATGTGGGGAGAAGGGCCAGAGCTGCAGTGCAGGTGATCCAGGGAGCAATGCTGGGAAGCCCAGGGGGGTTACTGCTCCTTTCTGGCCCAGCAGCTAGGAACAGGGCTGGCTCCGCACCACTGCCTTTCCTTTATGACCCTTCCTGGATGAAAACGAAGTGAGACCACGGGAGAATTAATGCGTCAGGGAATACCTGCTGTGAGTGACTCCAGAGAAACAGTTTCCCATGCCTGGCCATGGCTTAACCCCCAGTCCTGGCTCTGCAAGTGCTGGCTTTTCCTTCCTGCCTGGCTAAGCCAAGCATGCACCATGCCCAGCTCTGGACCAGCAGCAACGTGCCTCATGGTGACCACTCGCTCTTGTCCTCTTCTGCCAGAAACACCGGCACTGCATGGCTGGAGAAAGGTTGCTTTTTGTTTCCTCTGAGCAGCCACCTAAACTGTGCTCACAAGGACAGACTGGATCAGAGAGCATGTGGTGACAATGAGCCCTTGTTGACTGTCTCAAAATCACATAAGCACCAGGGCTGCCCCAGGACCTTCTCCTTGAGAGGGGAAGGCTTCTAAAGGCTTCCCAGCCTGTGGCTTCACACGTTTCCTTTCAGAGGAGCAGCAAGCAGCCACCGTGCACTTGCAGCATTCCCTGTCTCTATAGAAACATCACACTTGGAGCGCAATTCACAAGGTGGTTATTAAAGAAAATTCAGCAATTACAAAAATCAGGTCTTACTTGATACTTCTGCCCGTCACCCATGGCACAGGGGACTTGTGGCATTGCAGTCACGTTCCCTCCCTTGGGTGCTAGCTGGGAAAGTGCCCTGGTTTGGGGCACAGGCAATGCCAGTGATGCTCTCCCATCAAGGTCTTCATTTAAACCCTGGTGGGGCAGAAATGAGCAGGGCTGGTTAACTGCTAAACTGAGGGTATTTTAGTAAATCAGAGTTCACTCCTGCAGAACTGGCAAGCTTTGATCTGCTGAGCATCATAGCGCGCTCCCCAAAACAGCTGCGTTGGTTTGAAGAGCGCTGAGCTGCAACCTCTGAGCCAGCAAGGAGAGGAGGCGGGTCCCGAGGGCAACGCTGGCCAAAGAGCCCTCCGGGGGCCTTGGGAAACACAGATTACAAAATAAACAATAACTGATGAGTGATTACATTAATATTGCTGTAGGACTATCCCCCGGGGCTTTATTAGCAGCTCCTTCACGGGGCCTGTCTGAAGTAATTAGTTCAAAGCAGCAGCCAGGGGCCAGACCAGGCTCTTCAGAGGGGCTGTATCTAATTCATGCCCCAATGGGTGGTCCACCCTCTCTTGTGACTCTGAAAAGTTTAAGCACTCGCTCAGCATCCTCTTGAGTGACCTGAAGATTATTAATTTAAAGGTATCACTATTTTAATTAAAATAATGTGCTCTTTGCAGGGTTGTGCCCCAGAGCAAAAGCCAAGCTGCCAATCTGCTCTGGTTGCAGGCAGCTGCTGGGTGCCCTCATGGTCTTTTTGTCCCTTTTTTAGGGAGCTGCTGGTGCCCCCAAAGAGCCAGCAGCATGGCCACACTCTCCTCCAGCACAGACTGGCGTGGATGCCAAATTTGGCCCCTGAAAGCACCTTTTCCACCACCCAAATCTAGAGGTGAGATGAGAAGACAAACTGACTGGGGCCTAAATTGAAGGTTTTGAGAAGTTATTTCTATTTCTGTATTTTGCAGGAGTGAATAGCCCTTGCTGAGGACCTGTGCGCTCTATAGAGGCAATTACTCTGTGGCCTCTGTCACCAATACTGCATTGGGACCAACCAGACTGAACGTGCTGGACGTGGTGTCTCCTACACTGGAGGTCTCTGATTAATAACCTGAGTTTCAGCCAACCCATGGTTCTTCAGGCTCATAAACCTCACTCACCCGTCTCCCGCCAGCCCTTCCCCAAGCTGCTGCCTCCTCCATCCCCCTCTCTGTACTGCTCCCAAACCCATCCCCTCTCCCCAGAGCTCTGCGGCAGTGCCAGGTCTGCCCTTCTCCTGCCAGGGGACTTGTTGGCTTGTAATTGAAGAAAGCAGATGGCATTTTACCAGGTTAACAAGGACTGGGTTTAGATATAATGAGTTTTAATTAAGAAACGAACATGTTAGTTCAAATTGAGGAGCGCCTTCAATGTGGTACATTATTTAGGAGTAATAGATTCTCTATTTGGTGGCAGATTTATAAACTCACAGCCTACACTCATGCTGTTGAGACTAGATAAATGCTGAGAATAAAATACAGATTCAGACTTTACGAACAGGGTGGGTGTTGCAGGGTACAAGGTGCTCCAGGCTCAAGCTTTAAAGGGGCTTTTTGATTTCATATAAGGAATTAAAGTTTTTATTCAGACCCTGGAAATCCACAGGAAGTTACGGTGATGAGTTACTTATAATTCCTTTCTGCTGGTGATTTACTTCCTGACAGCATGCAGCTGCCTGTCCTCTCAACCAGCATCTCCTTAGCAAGCTGAGTGTTGACCTTCCACCAAAAGCTCTTTCAGCTCCTCCTAACATGTCAGAATACATGCAGGGAGAAGGAGCAGAAACTCATTCCTCATCTACAGGGTTTAATGCTCTGGTGCATTTGCTGGAGATCTCGTGGTGCCAGGGGGATTAATCTGCCAATTACTTCTCAAAAAATAGCAAAGGGTCATGCAGCACTTGGCAGATAAGGACAGAAAGGGGAGAAGAGAACTGGGTTTTAATTGAATCCCAAGTATGTTGAACAAATATTTCAGAAGCATCAATTAGCTGTTGGCATGGAGCTGAGATTTAATTAAGAGAATACTGCTTTTAGGATGTCTCTGTCAGGGGTAAAAAAGCATAAAGGGAAACAGTGAAGACTGGAAATGTGATGGGGGGAGGCAGAAAATATTCTGCTGGAGATGGTTCAGAGTTGACCTGCCTCTTGGGTTTGCAGAGATCAAGGCTGTCTGTCAAACTGCACATCCTTTTTCATTCCTGTGCTGGTTAGACAGGGCATGGAGGGGGTTCAGAGGAAGAAGATGATGTGTTTTGACGGGATAACTCTGACACACTGGAAGAAGAATCTATTAGCACAAGACTCCAGGTCAGCTCTGGGCTATGCAGTCAGTTGTTCCTGTTAACCTCAACCCAGCCCACAACCCAGCTGATGCATCCGAAGGTAAGAGCTGACACATCCAAACCTCAGCCCTGGATTTCGCCACATCGAGGGGACCAGCAGCCACCCCAGGGCTCCCCCTCCTCCTCCTCTGCCTTACCTGTGTGATACCTCAAGGCACCCTGGTCCTTACCACTCTGGTTTGTCTGCAGATGCTTTTATCAATGGTTTGTTCTGAGCTGCCAAGGAAAGACCCGTTCTAAGGGGAAAAAAAAATCTGTACTGGAGAAAAGATTGTTGCAAGCAAATTGATTCATTTCCTTGTTTCTTTTGCTAAGTGGAACAATTTCCTCACATCATAGCAAAAACATTTCAATTTTCTTCAAGAAACAAATCCCAAATCTATGTTCAGAGCCACCTGAACAACAACAGAGGAAATTTGTTCCTAAATTCCCAATATACATGAAAGCACAAAAAATGACACTAAGGCTTACATTCTAAACACAAACCATTTCAAATAATTGTAAAAAAACCCAAAACAAAACAAAACAATGTTCTCTTTTCTCATCCTACAGTTATTTCGGGGACAAAGTAGATTGTTTAATAACTCACAATATAATAATCATACATGCAAGGCCACCCCACACCAAAATGAAATCAATATCAGACAGTTCCCAACACATCAGTGGGAGCTGACATCCTCGTCTGCCTCACCCAGGGAAGTGGTTTCCTACAGACACAGAATGGTTACTTAGCCTCTTATGCTCTTAAAAATACCGTGCCAATCTTTTCCAAAGCAGATGCAAAATACCAAGATCATTTAACACTATAGTTTGGTGAAAAACAGTGTTGAAGAGTGAGACTGAATTAGCTCTCCAAATAATTTTTTACAGTTACTGGTGTTTGACATTTATTTTATTTGTCAAGAGCCTTGGAGTTTGGCTCATGTGTAATTTTATATTTTACTACTAGTCCAGATGATAGTCTTCTGCAAGTGTCCTTGGGCTGCTTTCTTGGATGCCTCAGGTTATGAATATCCACTTTATTAATGAGATGATAGTAGCAGTGAGCATTGTTAATGTCTTGTAGTCAGCATGTCATTTATCACAAAACACTTGATGGACTTCCACAAATCATTTTCAGGAAATAAGAGAGTTGCTTTACCTGCCATTGGAACAGAACTGTAGCTGGGATGGAGAGCAATGCTACACCACACTGGGGCTGACAGGACAAGGCTACGGTATCCAGCAGAAGCAAATAGAGGAATTTGGACAGAAAGTGTAAAATTAGCCAAAAGAAGCTTAGACCACAATGTTGGAAGGATTACTATTTCCTTAGGGAACACTTATTATTAGTTTGTCCATTTTTCTGTAACAAATCCAGCTGGTCTGAACCCTGGGTACAGGTGCTACTGCAATATTTCCAAAAGCATGGGGTGAGGTCCATGACACCCAGCTTCAGTCATTTCTGATGTAGGAGACTCCATCTGCAAGGTCATGGTGTGACCCCCCCGGCGTATTGCCAGGGTCAGCCCAAGGACCCCACCGAGACCCAGCCAGCAGGACCCTGGGGTCAACCCAGGGACCCTCCCGGGAACGGCCGGCATGACCCTGGGCTCATGCCAAGTCCCCCACGGTGTGATGCCAGGGTCTACACCAGGACCCCACCAGGACTCTGCTGGCATGACACGGGGTCAAGCTCAGACCCCCTCTGGCGTGACGCTGGGGTCAACCTAGGGACAACCCCAGGGACCACCGGCATTCTGTATTTAACTACAGATTCGTTAAAGATGCTAAACAATGACCTGTGCCTAACACTTCACCTAGCAAGAATAAGCTAGCGTTAAAGAAAAGCAAATTAATTTGCCTCTAGGAGTCTGCTTTGTTAAATGCCCAGGAGATGTATTAAATTAAGCCTTCTGTGATGCCAAAGCAATTTCTGTTGGCACTTTCCCAACACAACGCATACAGCCACACAGCTCCCGCTGCCTGTGTTGTCTCAGGGTCCCAGGATTTCTTTGACAGGCTTGTTCTTCTTTGCAGGGAGACTGTTGAGATCTTCTTGTTCGGTGATGTGAATGGAGCTGTCATGAGAATAGTCCTTCATAACGCTGTAGTACACCGGGGCAGTGTACGGCACGGGGTTCTCGGCACTCTTCTCTTCACACTTGTATAACTTCCTAAAGGCAGCCCTGAACTTCTGGGACATGAGGTTGTAGATGATGGGGTTGATGGCACTGTTCAGGTAGATACACATGCGGCAGAAGAGAAGGAACCAGATGTTCAGGTACGGGGGGTCCATGAAGGAGTTCACCACCACCAGAGTGCGATAAGGCATCCACAGAAGGGCGAAGAGGACCACCACCACAGCCAGCATTTTGGTCACCTTGCCAGTGGGGATATGCAAAAAGAAAAATAGTCAGGTGATACTAAATTGCCAGCAGAGCTTTCCCACCTGGAGAAATGATGCAGACAACTAATTCAGTCCACAAATTGCTTATATCTCTCTTTAAGTATTTAAAATAGGCACTGAATCTATCCTCTCTGAACCCATTTTGTTCATGAAACAGTCTTGCATAAATAAACCTGTAAAATGACAGGTTTTCACCTACCTTTGAAAAGCCCTTAAAACTCTTCAGGGCAGGCATCCACCAGCCTGGAAATGGGCTGGGATAATAACAGGAATTTCTGTATGACAAAGCAAATTTGAAAACTGCACATAGCGATAAGTCAGTGGGGAAAATAACTTGTGCAAAAGCAGGGTCCTAATTTTTTGAGGTGCCATGGGGTATATCTCAGCTCGCTGCCTACATCAACTCTGGCTTCCTACACCAGCTGTGCTGTTCCCAGGAATAGGCTCCCAGTACAGAGCAGCGCTGGGAGCGGAGGAGGCTGCCTGGGATCTTACACAAATTCTTACTTGTGCTGATATGGGAGTTACTTAGCTAATTGGTATGGGTTATTTTAATTTGCAGCACACTGAGGAAGTACTGCATTAACATATTAGGAACAAAAAGATATTGAGAATTCGGAAATGAGCAGTAATTGCCTTTAGCTCCAGTCACGCTTGTTTAAGAAAATGGGGTTTTGTACTGAAACTCCAGTGATCCTAATAATTTAGACAGCTATTTCTGATAGGTGACAATCATCCTTCACCAAATACAGAATAGACATGTCCCCAAGGAGGAAAGTATGAGTAAACATTGATGCTGCACACATATTAAGGAAATGGCATTTCAAACGTCAGAAAGGGAGTTGTGCAATGACTCCAGTTCTCGATATGGAAATAAGCACTTACATCACGTTCACAGTCTCTCAGCTTTTCTTGTAGTGTTTTGGTTTTGTTTGTTTTGTTTTTACTTAGTCACAAGCAACTACGCCTTCCTGTAGTGCTTTGAGTAGACCGCAGGGGTGGTTGGCAGTGGTGACAAAACTTTCCTTACAAGAAAGGGACCGTTGTAAAGCTGAGGCCAAAATAGAAGAGTTTTGCTCTGTGTGTGGTTTAACGGGAATGTGGGGAGACTTCCCAGAATAAGATCTTGCAGTGATATGGTGAATGCTGAGGCTGTTGCTAAGATTGCAGCACATTTGATGCCTTTTGGGAAAGACATGAGAGATTGTACAAGATGTGTCAGTAAAAAGCAGCTTTGGAGCTTTTCAGCGCCTTTTCCAAGGGCTGGCTGGATGCAGAGGAGCAAGAGCCATCTTACAAGCTTTTGGTTTCAAGCCACCCTAGCTAGCATGCAACTGCTGGGGTAATAATCTGGTTTATAGAAACACTCCTGAACAGATAATCTGAGGGTGGACAGAAGCTGCTCGGCACACAGTTGACCATGGTCAGAATCTCTGCGTACCAGCATGGTTGCAGCTGCTGCCTCCCCCGAGGCTGGCAATCCAGGCTCAGCCATCCCTTGCCAAAGCAAGGAGCATCCTGACAGCAATGGTGAGACGGTATCACTGAGGTCTGTGCTGAAAGACCTGGGAGCAGAGAGCTCCCAGATACCAGATCAGCCCAGAGAGGCATAAATTTTGCTTCAGCACTGTACGTATGCCGCATGAGCAGTGCATATGGATGTGACCCACGTTCTCTACTGATCTAAGTATCTTTATAGCAAATAGACATGGCAGTGACGGACATTCAGCCGCCCTGCTGCCTTCCACAGACAACGCTTCTCAAGGCTGTGGAGAGAATTGCTTTTGCCATCTTTTTGATGCATTTGAGGTTTGTTCCCCAAGAACTTGAATGAAGCTGATCCACACAAAACTGTGCTAATAGATGAGCCCTACAGCAAAATGCAACAAACTCCTCAGCTTAAGTGATCCTAAGTATCATTTCAATCAGAATTTAATTCCCCTCTACTAAGCAGTTTCTTTCTCCTGGGAGATGAGGGCAGGTTCTGTGCTTTTCCATCCCATGCGGAGACTGAACATGTCCCTGTCCTGCCGGGAAGGGTCCATGTTAAAGGATTGTCTTACGAGTAAGGCTGGTGGGGTCTTTCCCTCAACCTCAGCCATCCTAGGCAGCAGGACTGCTGCAAAATATATCCTGGGAAAGCAAAATACAACAGTTCTGCAGGTCCTCACTGAGACACAGACACTCCTCACCCAACACAGCAATTGTCTCTGTTGCTGAGATGCAAAGTTACCTTCTGCAGTGCTGGGGAGAATAAATCCCTGAGCTTTTATATGCTTAGCTCGGCTCCCTTGCAGTTGTCCCTTCTGGCCAAGAGGTTTCTGTATGCCCAAAATGTCTCCTTTAAAGCTAATGCATTAATATTGCTCAGATGCTGTCTCCTGAGACTGAAACATTTTTGGCTTTTCAGTTGTTATAACTCTGCCTTGTTTTACTGCTCAGAAACCCACGATGGTTGTGAACAGTGATCTGAACTCTGCGTCCGAGCGACAACACCAGGAGGAGAGTATCCTAATAAGGCTGAAAAGCAGGCTCATTCTCGTCCTTTCTGAGACTGAAAGAAATGTTGTCTGGAAAAGAACCAGTGATTCATCTCCTCTTTAGCCATAACTGCCCCCGCTTTTTGGCTGTTTTTTGTGGAAATGCCGGCAGTGTCAGCGAGCGCTTGCCCAGCTCCTGCCCAAGCCAGCTCCCAACGCCTCCATGCAGGCCACAGAAGACCACAAAGTGCTGTCATCCAAACATCACCACCCGCTACACATCCTACAGCCCTGCAAAAAAGCTGTCTTCATCATGGGAGGGGAAACCAGCTTGAAACAGCATCATGAGGATTTATTACCTCTGTTTCACGAAATGCCATCAGTGCTTTCCAAGGATGCTGCATCCAGCCCACGAGCTGGGATGGGCAGCCCTGCCCTGAGCTCACTATAAGATTGAAATTTGCCCTTTAAAGAAAACTGTCTGTAGAGACCATGTTCTCCTGAGTGCAACTTCAGCAAAGTTGTGTCGACACAGGATGTCTCCCCTCCATAAAACCTTACAGTCCGTCCCAAACTTACTCTTGTATCTCCGTTGTGGAGAAATAAATCTCGAGCACTGTCTGCATGCATGGCTGGAACCATGGCACCTCTGTGCCTTTCCTCACTCTGTCTTGCTGAGACAAGTAACTATAACACATTCGAGGTGATCCGAATTTACTTCCGCTGCTCATGTGAAAAATGAACATAATAAGCACTGAGGAGAGCTTCCAACCCTCATCCCTAACCAAAACAGTCCTGAATTATGGCCCTCAAAAACCAGCTGCACCCAAAAAGCCAAAGCTTTGCTGTAGCTTCCAAGCATCCCTCAGGGAAGCAGCAGCTCAGGGACACCAATTTTTGCAACAGCTCTTGTACATAGTGTGTGCACACAGCAGCTGTAAAGGAGCTATGGATAAAAGACGGGTTTGTAGACAGAAGGGGATGTTTTACTAGGACAGCTGGTATTTAGCTGGAAACTACTTTTCAGAACATAAGCTAGTGTTGTTGCTGGATGGCCGAGGATATCTGCTGTACAGACCCCTGACTATATCCTGGGGTAGCCAAAGACAAAAGGCAGCTCATCTTCCACCTCCACGGGCCAAGCCCGGTGTAACTCCTAGAGCAAACCCCCTGTGAGCATCCTCCTGGCTTCACACAAGGTGATCTGCATCTTGCATCCTCACACAGCCCTTCCAACCCATCCCAGCCTCTGCCCTTGTCCCGGACATCACAGACGCTTCTCCCAGCCAGTGTCACCCCTTCGTGTCCAGGCACCATCACCCCGAGCTGCAGCATCATTTTTTAGGGATCCCACTCCCTCTAGTGGTCCCTTTCTGGCAGGTGAAATACATGGTGGTTGGTGTTTGTGGTCTTTTGCTTCTACAGGTGATAAACACAGTAAAATTCATGCCTTGCATTGTCCTGCTCTGGATTTACGTGTTTTAGGGGCAACAGCAGCATCTTCATGCTCTGAAAAGAAAGCAGTGCAGCACCAGGGCTGGGAACATCCACAGCAAATCGCCCCCAGCCATCCAGGCTCTTTAGGGAGAGAAATGGGCACCTCTGGGGTAGCCCCTTTCAGACATTGCAGCCACCTCTGGGGTGCAGCACTGCAGCCATCGAACAGCCACCAAGCCCTGTGTCACCCACCAAGCCCACACGCCACCAGTGGCACAGCTGGGGTTTCCTCCTCCATCACTCTCAGCACAGCTTCCTTTGAAGAGCTGCTGGTGGGAAATCAGAAGGAAGCATCCAAGAAACCATAGCGGGAAGCCCCAAGAAACTGTTTTAGAGCTTAAGAACTCAGTGCCATCTTTATTTCTAATGATGCCAGCTCTGCAATAACAGGCCAACCAGGAAAAGTGTTTTCTTGCTAAGATATTTTGGAAAGTAATGGCTGTCTTGAGAAAGCTCCTGATGTAACAGAAAGAGAGCACAAGATGTTTCCAGGAGCTGGAGCGCCTGTCATCCAGCCCTATCAGGACTAATGGCCTCAGCCACTCATCCTAATGATGCTGGAGCATGTTGTGTGCTGCACGGCCACTCCACGGCACAGCACTGCGGGGGGAGCACATAGGCCCTGCAGTGGCTGCTCTGGAAGGAGAGGTCCATTGTCCTGCACCTTTAGGTACTGCCTTGTAGCAATTAGAGATCTTGCTGCCAAATCCCCTGCTTGAGACTCCCACAACAGCCAAAGACCCTGAGAGAGGGGCAAGCACTTTTGCAGAAGTCAGGACTTGCTTTAAATCTTCCTCTGCCACAGCAGAAGGGAGAAAAAGCTGAACTGGGGAGACTTAGAAGTTCATGAAGAAATACACGTTCTCTGGGCTGTTTGCTTTTCCTCTGTGACTGGATTGTCTCTCCTGGGAATGGAGCTTCCTGTGCAAGTCAGGCAGCAAGATACTGAGTTGGAAAAGTGAGGACTTGAAGACAGGCTGAAGCCTATTTCAGGCTGTCTGGAAATCAGATCCTGCTCACTCAAAATCACAAAAGAACTGGTGATTTCAGGGACTTAAGCCAGACTCCCAGATCCAGCCCTTTCCTTTAAAATAGCCCATGCCTCTGCCTATGCAAAATTTGGAACCAGAATGGGGTGGTCTCCTGCAAACAGCCAGTGAGCAGGCAAGAGTGTCCCATGTGGGACAAGAGTAATTGTCCATGTGGACAAAGAAAGAGGAGCAACAAGGAGAGGAGGTGGGAGGAGAAGGAGATGGGGAGCTGAATGACAGGAGTCACCAAGAGACAAACATGTCACTGTGACACCGAGGTGCCTTCCCCAGCTGCAGGAACCAGAGGGCTGCAGCCAGGGCTGGGCTCAGAGAGCAGGTTATATCAACTCTCCCCTCCCTTTGCTCCTCTAAAATCTGAGGTCACCTGCCCAGGACTCTGCCTTGGAGGCGAGTCCCACTGGCATGAAGTCACTCAGCACTCTCCGCCTCAGGGAGGCAATCAGTAATTAATCAGCCAGCAAACATCCCTGCACTCCTGCCTCTCCCAAGTAGCGCTGGAGCCCCACCAAGTGCAGCCAAGGCAGGGGGAGCCCATCTGTGCTGCCAGACCCCAGCTGGGCTTGAGAGGGACCCTCCATGCAGCAAACGGGCCCACCCAACTGTCCCTACAAAAGGAAGCAAAATATCGGGACACTCCACCCCCTGCATCAAAGCACCAAGACCCTGACAGCGCTGCCTGCAACCCGGTGCACCCCAGCCCGGCAGGGAGCCCCTACCTGCTTGCGGGAGCCCAGGGCCCCCTTGTTGCCCCGGCAGGAGAGCTTGAGGGAGCCGCCTTGGTGCGTGGAGCCCAGGGAGGATTGCTGTGGGGTGGCAGGCAGAGGGCTCATGAAGAGGATGCGGGCAATGAGGCCGTAGAGTACAGTTGCCAGTACCAATGGGATGATGTAGAAGACAGCAAAATCCAAAAAGTAAATGGGCATGTAAAGGCTTCTGGAGACCCGGTAGCCACAGCTGACCTGTGTCCCATCCAAGAAGGTGACCTGGGTCGTGTCCACCAGGAAGAACCACATGAGGCAATAGAGGGAGGTGAAGAGCCACAGCGAGGAGATGATGCGCTTGGCACGGGACACGGTGCACAGGAGCTGCGCTTTGATGGCATGGCAGATGGCGATGTAGCGTTCCACTGTGAAGGCGGTGATGGACCAGGCAGAGATGTTGATGCCCAAGTACTGCAAATAGGTGATGCAGAGGCAGCCAGCGTAGCCGTACACCCAAGAAGCCACCACTTCAGAGATGTTGGGCAGCCCGGCCGCCAGCAGCACGATGAGGTCGGCCACCGCCAGACTCACCAGGTAGCAGTTGGTGGGGGTCACCATGTGCTTGGTGCGCAGCACCACCAGCACCACCATCATGTTGCCGACAATGCCCACGCCACAGATGAGCAGCACCAGCAGGATGGTGACCACCTGCAGCTCCAGGGGCTGCCGGGGCATCCTGCCCAGGGTCTGGTTGCCGCTGCCACCTAGCGCAGCCCCCGGGCTGGCCGAACCGTTCTCCATCGCCCCCCGAACCTTCCCGGCAGAGCTCCGCGCACCCTGCGGCGGGGAGCGGGGGGAGCCGGAGCCGCACCGCGGCGCCCCGCTGCCCCCCGCGCCCCCTCCCCGCCCTCCCCGGCTCCTCCCTCCTCTTTTTCTCTACGATTCACCCCCAGTCTCGCAGCTGCCCGGCTCCTCGCACCCACCTCCCCCTGCAAATTCCCCCGCTGAGCCTCCGACGGGAGGAGCGGGGAACGGCCAGGACACCCCCGCAGCCCCCGGAACCACCCGGGACCTCTCAGCCCCGGGAACCACACGGAACCGCCTAGGACACCCAGAGGACACCCGGCTCCCAGGAGCTCCTCCAGGCGCAGGGACCCGCGGGAACCACCAGGACCTCCCCAGCACCTCCCGCGATCCCCCAAGGCCACTCCAGCCCCGGGACCCCCCGTCCGCCTCCCGCCCTCCACCCCCCGCCTGCACCCGCCGGGTCCTAGCGCACCGCCGAGCCGAGGAGGAGGAGGAGGAAGGAGCCCAGGCAGGGGGTAAGGGTGGCAGACCCACTCTTGGAGAGGCTCAGGGGCTGAGAGCACCCCAGCAACGAGTGGGTCCGCTCCGGGACCCAGGTATGTGGGTGCCTTGTGTCCCCAGACAAGCCACTGGCTGCACGGTCCCCTGCAGGCAAGGAGAGCTGAGGATGAAGGGTCCTTCCTCATCCTCAGGGGATGGGACCAGGGTGATGCCATGGCCTTTCCCATTTCCCTTGGGCTGGGGCAGAGGTGTGCCTTCCCTGGGGGTCATTAAACACAAGGTAGTAACCTCCTCGTGTCATCTTTCCTAGAGCCACCCATGTCCCAAACAAGCACATCAGTGTCACTCCTTTGGGGAAAGGCTTACCTGATCCTGGGCTGGGAGAACCTCTATCTCCCCAGCGATGAGACTGGAATACCTGGTACCTCCCTGATGGCCAGCAGTAGCCAGAATTTGCTGCCAGCTCCATGCTTGCACCTCATGTCTCCACATTCTGTCAGAAAATGCATTTTCAAATTGAAAGAGCAATTGCGTTTGCAAAGACAAAGTGCTAAGGGTTCCCTAACCTGTGGATTGGAGGAAAGAACAAGGGGAAAGCTTGTTTTTTTTATTGGATTACTTTTCAATTAGAGACAGAGCTGTCCCATTAGTCCCAGACAGTGAGGCACGTATCCAAAAATGTGAAGGATTGTCCTGATGATGGGTGAGTCAAGCCCAGGGTTTCGTAGGCAGTTTCCAATCCTGAGCTGTCTGAGTGGATAAAATACTTTTTGCCTCAGCTCCACGCTCCTCTCCCAGGGAGCACCAGTCTGCCCCAAGCTCTGGCTTGCTGTGGCAAATAATATTTTTTCCTTTTATTTGGGAAACCTTATGCCCACCTTTGGCTCCACAGAAAACAATCCTCATCGTTTTTCAGTCCCTCCCATGACATTTCATTCACTTTTGGGTCAATTATAAAGGACAAATATTCTCTTCTCTTTCTATTTGCTTTCCTTAGAGCTCTGCCGGCAGCCCGCCCGTGCTCTGCCAGCCTCACACCACCACCCTTTGGCATGGAAAGGCTTGGCAGGTCCCCATCCCTGCCCTTGGAGACTTCCCCAGGCTGCACTTTGCTCTATTTCTTTTTTTTAGTAGGTGTACTTTAAAATCCTCCTAGAAATTACAGCTGTTTAATGATACTATTTAGACTGCATTCACCCATTTGAGTTGACAGGCACCTCTTCAGGAGCCAGGCAATGGTCGCTTTAGTCATCCTGACAGCCCAAATTCTCCTCCTTCTCTCTCTGCATCACCCTGCAGCCTCTCTCCAGGAGCCACCCGAACGCTTGCACTCACAGCCATTCCACTGTGCGTTACAGACATCTCCTACCTCCACGTAAGGACCAGTCTGATGGCATCCATCACACGCTTCTGTGAGGCCTCAGCAGCTGTCAGGCAAAAAGTACTGCTACAGTTATCCATAATAATCAACGTCTCTGTCCTCTGGTTATAACCGCAGCCTGGTTATTATGAGTGCAGCATCCAGATTGCTTTATTGGGTGTCTTTAGGGGAGCTGCAATACATTGTCCCTCTCTGAAGTTGCCCCCTGGTCCTACTGTCGCACCCATCTGCCTCAGCCCTTCTCCAAGCTGAAAAACTCCCCCATTCCTGCATATTGCTCATTGTGGTTGGCACACAAGTTATTTCAATAGATGCTAATCTGTCAACACTGGCAGCTCCCTGTGCCGTGATGGATCCTGCCAGGAAACACCCAGGTCTGAGGATCGTGGTGGTCAGAAACCGGCCTCTGACACTGCACGGCACTGGGAGTTAGCTGTGAAGCAGCACAAGAACAGGATATAAATGAGCAATGGCAAGATTTAATCTTTTTGCAGGTGTCTGTGGGAAGGATGGGGAGTGTGGGCATGTGTATTTGCTCACATAATCCAAGGATCTGCATACTCCGCTGCTCTGGAGCAGTTCTAACACAGACAGGCTTCCAACAGCTCGTCAGTCTGCTGCTGTATCACAGCAAGGCTGGGGGTCCTCTGGATGCAGATTGTGGCAGAGATAGCTGAGGCCTCAGAAATACAGTCATTAGTACCTGCTTTTCATGAGTTTATGGGAAAAAACACATTTATTTCAAATAGAGGGAAAGGTATATCTGCCTTTCCTCTTCTCCTTCCTCTTTACAGAGGATTTGGGAATCTCTGTCCTGTGAATTCTGTCCTCCAACAAGCAGATGGACTGGCTGGGAGCTGGAGGTTTTCACAGCATCATCCCGAGGGAGAAGACCCTCCTGTCCCCTGGATCTGGCCATACACTGGCCGAAGCTGCCCTGCTCTGCAGGAGCACAGTGTGACACTCCTGCTTGGGTTTGTGCCCAATGGGGTGCTCCACTTCCCAGCACAATTTCACCATGATAAAAGCTCCCTCAGGTTTTCAGAAAGACACTGAAAGAGTTACAGAGAAATGCCTCCCAAGCACCAAAAATGAGTTATTGCATCTAACAAATTCAGCTCCGAGGGCAGTGGCACTCGCAGGACAGTCACAGCTGTTTGCTGTGGGTTGTGCGAACAGTGGAACAGCTGTTACAGATGGGCAAAAACCTTATTCCTGGCACATCCCTGACTCCAAAACACGGGTGGCTGAGCTGCCAGCATGGTGGCATTGTGCATGGGAGGGGCACAAACGTCCTGAGGGGGAACTTGGGGTTCATCTGCTTCCTCAAACCCATTCCAGAAATTGCCTTTGTGGGATCAGAAAATAAAAATAAAAATAAAAAACCTCTCAGAGAGACTAGATAAAGTTTTTGTTTTGGTTCAAACCTGGAACACTGTGTAGGATCATTGCAGATAATTATTTCCCTTGATGCTTTTTACTGACAATTCAGTAGTTATTAGCACAGCAATAACAACAGCATTAACTCACCCAGCTGAACCAGCTCCTCCTGCCCAAGTCCCCGAGCTAATTGTGTGTCCATCGTCACGCTGGTGCTGTCTATGTGTGACACACACACCTGGGTGAGATCTCCTACATCATCAGAATGGTCAGGTTTGCTGCGAAGACATTAAAATTTCCCATTATAAGCTCCTTCAATACCTGTAATGCTTGGGACATGACAGAGGCGTGTACTTAAGATGAGGCCAACCAGCTGAGAGTAAAGGTTTCTCAAGCTAACTTTTTTGGCACTTATATAAAATATTTTCTCAAATCCAAATATTTTGGTCTCCAAAGACATTGATTCTTTTAACTAACTTTCACGTTAGGTTCTTTTAACATATTTCTGTGTTTCCTTCTCCACCAGCACTGCCTTGAGCCACCATCACCCACCACCTGAATCATCAGGAAGGAAAAGTCTTAACTTCCTGGGGTGTACCCACATGGCAATGGCATTCTGGGACGGGTGGCTGTGGCTGGGTTAGCAGCACTGTGACCGGGCTGTGCGCTTGGGATGTTCAGCACCAGCTTCAGCACCTCCCCATGCTCCTCACCCCTCTCATTCAGCCTCACTGGGCAGCTCATTTAGTCTTATGGAGAGAAAAGACCTCGGCAACTCAGCAGATTAAATAACACTTGGAGAAAGCAATCCTCTTCCCCAAATCTATGATAAACTCCTCTGCATTCTCTGGTGCTTCATAATCTACAAATATTAAACCAATAAAACTCTTAGCACTGGGGCACAAAGGCTACATTTGCATGGTGCTGGTGAACATGCAGAAGCTGAACTGCAGAAACCACAAGTGGCTTTGAGGGTTTGGGTTATGGGATTTTTTTGCCCTGGGGAACTGCCAAATTTTAAGTTGTGAGCAGTGGTGGGGAGGTGATTCCTACCTCTGCACCCCCACAGCTCAGCATGGAGCAGGCAGGAAGATGCTCAGCAGCTTTGCAGAGCAGCCCAAGGGATGACAAATACTATTAGAGATGGGTTATGAGTCAGTCTGTTAAAAGCACCAGTTATTGCTCACTCAGAAAGATGAAGGAGAGAGAAGTTCTGTCAAAATTACCTTCACTTGTTCTGGAGTCACAGCCTAGAATCAAATCGCTTTGGGGCTTTATGGGTTAATGCCCTCAGAGATCAAACCCAAGCAAAGAGGCAGCTGTCAAGGAATTAAAAAGATGCAAAACTGACATGGGTATATGCTACAGGCACACAAAAATGAACTATCTGGTGGTTTTCTAATGATTCTTGTGATCAGGGAAGCATCCCTGGAAGGATGCAGCTCCTGAAGAGCCCCACAGGGACCAGCCATGGAGCTGGGCTGCATCACATCTGTGCCAGTGATGTGGAAGGGAACAGCATATGGTCCTTCTGGAAAACTCTGTGGATGAAAAGAAAGCTGAGGGAATGAAAAAAGACAAGAGGAAGGCAGTGCTACAGATTTCTGTGGGTAAAAAACAATTCAGTCTCGAAGGCAACAAAGAATATCTCTAAGTTCGTAGATCCAGGAATGGGACAGGCAGCACCTCCTGTGGGGGCAGCGGGTGCTGGATTGATGGGCAGGAAAACTTGACTGGGGGTGCCAGGCTTAAGCAGCTCCTTCCAATTACTGTAGCAAAGCCCGGGGCAATGCTATCATGGGGAAATGATGTTTCCCCAGCCCCAAATGAGGACAGGGATGGTTTGTCTTATTTCCAGACTCAGTGAGCACAGGCAGCTCTGCAGGTTGTCTCGGGCTCCTCTCTGCCCTGCCTGGCCAGCACAGTCATCTCCTGGCTTCTGGGTACCCTCCTCTCTGGTTTGTATAATCTCTTCTAAAGATATTTGTTAAATCTATGATGCTGATGCACCATGTCTTGGAAATGCCTTCAGGGTAGAGAGGAACTTCATGATTTTTCTTCAGCTAATAAGTATAATTTGAGCTTTTAAAGAAAGCAAAGTGAGGCTGCTTTCACAAACTGGGGAAAAAAATATCCCATCTTCCCTCCCCTGCTTCCCTGCTGTGTTCAAAGCCTGAGTCCTCAAGGAAAAAGCCACTCAGTGCACAGAGATTAATGAACCGATAAAAATATGAAAACAGATATTGCAAATGAGCATCTTGGCCAGGGCCAGCCCTTCCCGAGCCTCTCGCCGGTGGCAGGTACACACCGTGGCTCACTTCAGGGAATCACAGTGGTGTAAAAACCTGCATTTCTGAAGCAGGGAGCTGCTGTCAGGGTTAATTGTCCAAGTGGTGGCACAGCAATGGGGAGCAGTTGTCAGCAGCCATCCCTCTGCCAACAGCACTAGGCTTTGTCCTGCTGAAGAATAAAGAGGCAAGAATTTTTAGTACAATAAGAGGTGATATTTGCTGATCTTTCCTCAGAAATATATCACCACATAGTCATTGCAAAATTAGATTCATCTTTTGGAGCCCGAAGGAAGGACCACGTCGCCATTTCTTGGCCAGCGTTATGCATTTGGCTTTTAATCAAAATAATGCAGCTGATGCAGGAGAGCATGAGGAAGTCAGGTCTGGGTCACAGGGGTAATTTTTTAATAAAAAAAGAGGAATTAGGCTGCTCTTCTTGGAGCTGTGTGATGGATGTTGCCTCTCTGTGCCACCGGCTCTGTCCCCCCAATTCATCTGCTGCCTGGTACAGCCAGGAGCATCCCAAATTAAGACATTGCTTCTGGGTACACCTTATTTGTGAACTGTTCCTATTAACATTTTAATAGGTCCATCCTTCATTCTCCCTTCCAAGTAGCTCCTGGAAGGACTGAGCTCTCAGATACACAACCAAAATAGTGGGAAAAAAAAAAAGTAACTCCGCAGTAATTTGTATTGGACTGATTGGATAAGTGCAATAAACCAAACTGCAGGGATTTATACAGCTCTGCAGAGAATAGCGCCATGGAAAAGGATGCTTTGTGCAGCTCTCAGGGTGCCACTTTCCTCCCACTTTTAAACCCCCATTGCTGCAGGTGTTCGGCTTGATTTAAGCCAGGTAAGTGTGGGGCACAGTGCGTCCTTACAAAGCCTGTTGTCATCCTGCGTGCCAAGGAGGAATTCCCTGCCCTGTGTCACCAGCAGCACTGGCTCCAAGCCCACTGCAGGAGCCTGGGGGGATTCAGCCACAGGAGGAGGAGCCCAAAGTGCCCCTTTCCACCCCGCCGAGCCCAGCACCTGTGGCATCAGCTCACTGCCCACGGCCCCACCAGGGCTCCAGGCATCACCCACAGCATCGAGTTGGGGTTCAGAACTCTTGTGGCTGCTGCTGAGCTCTGCCACCCGCTCCATTGTGCCCAATTCACCAGGAATTCTATCTGGGCAAGCAAAAAGCCAGAGGAGTGGGTGGAGGCGTTGGCTTTCATGGCAGCACAACAAAGGGCAAGCCCCAAGAGTACCGGTTTTTCCCAAATGTCCCACTCGGAGCAGAAACTGATGGCTGCAAGAGGAAACTGGTTTGGGTAACCAAAGCCAGCAAGGCTTGAAGCTGTGCTGCGTGTGAGAAATGAGACATCTTCTGATGTACCTTTTGGACACTGGCTGCGTCACATCCGACCTGAATCACCCACCCCGGTGCCCATCTTCAGGACAATGCACAGGGTAGGATACACCTGGGACAAGAACAGAAATAGCCAGATCCCAGAAACAGAAAGTTAGGGTGGATGAGGTGCTGGAGGGGCATCCTGAGGGGATAATAGCAGTGATAACACTGCAGGGAGACAAAAGCACTGCATGCAATATTATGAAAGAAGAAAACACTGGCAGAATAATCAGGCTGTAATTACAAGTTATTTCAGATTCTGTGACATCTAAATGTCAACACTGTAACGCTGTAACAACAAGCACTTGGCTGCAGCACCGCGCTGCAGGTATGCAGCCCAGGAGAGGTGCAGCAGCCTTTAGTTCTGCTCCTGCCCCCCTTCCACCCAGCACATGAAGCCACAACGTGCATCGAGAGACATGAGGCCAACCTGACTTGGTGTCCAGGTCTGGGGGGGTCACACTGAGCAGTGGTGTCACCTTTCCCAGCAGAATTGCACAGGCAGTGACAGTACATCCACCACGGGGGTGGCAAAATGCTCCGAGTCCTTAGTCAGCACCGATGCAAATATCCAGGAACCCACTGGAACTGGTGTCCATAAAGTTCTCCATCACTGAACCCCAACACTATTCTCCACCACCAAACTCCATCACTGCACCCTGCCTAACACTCTATGGCATGAAAGTGCAGAGAAACATCTGGTTGCAGCTCACCTTTCCAGTCCTGCTGTCACAGATGCTCCCCCCAACCAAGCATCTCTAACCCACCTGCCCTCACACCTCAGTGCTGCATGGATCGTGCCTTACCCACTAGTTCTGCCAGCATGATTAGTCCCAAAGCTCAGGGGGTGACTTACAGCAGCTCCTGCTGCTAGGCAGCCTCCTCCACCCAATTAGTGGTTTCAAAGGGTTTCAGCTGATTGGGGAGTTTGATCATTTCTCAATTTTTCCTGCAGGCAGTGCTCACAGTGTCCAGCCAGAGGAGACATTTCTCCCTGCTCTGAGATGAATTCCTTTTTAACCCGGAGAAAGCTCCTTCCTCCCATCAGCCCCACGGGGAGCACTGTGCTCACCTCCCGCGGAGCCCAGGACCACACATACAACATCAGCTGCTCCTGAGAGAGCAAAACCCATGCTGGTTTTAGGCACCTTTTGTTTAGGAAAGGGCTAGGTGGTACCAAAGCTCCCCCCTCTCCACACACCCACCTGACCGGGGTTGTGAACTTGGCATTGCTGATGCCCTGGTAACGCAGAGCACAAAGCACCAGGCACACGGAGCAATTTTTTCTCTGCCCTGGTAAAAGGAAAAGATGACTCAGCCCAGCCCTTGGCTACGACCTGCTCTTTCCTGTAATTCACAGAGTTCCCACTTTATTGTCTGCACAGCCACAGCGTATTTCCAAATAATGCAAGATGAAGCTTTCAGCCTTTGAACTTGACCATTTCAGCTTCTCAATCTACTTCAAAGGAAAATGTCCTAGCCGAGCCATGGGTCACCCCTGACTAGCTATACTACTGTGCTTTTTATTTTAGAGCTCTTGGGAAATAGATTTACAGAAATGACTTCTCTCCTTTCTGAGGTTTGAAGGCACCTCCTCAGCTGTTTCTAGGTAGGATGAGGAGTTACAGAAGGTTTGATTGTAAGTAAGAAATGTATGAAAACGTGGTGCTTTTTCCCACCTTATGTTTGTGTGTTGAAAACATCTCTTCTGGTGATTTAGTTTCCTTAGTTGCTTATCTGCAAAGAAACCCAGAACTGTTCTGCCTTGGTCCTTGGGAAAGGCTGTTGAGGTGATTGAGGTCAACTTCCAACTAACTCGATTTCCTCAACGTCTTCTCAATGTGCCGTGACACCTCATGTCCCCCATGAACCACTGGAGTTGCTGGCTGAAATCACACGTCTTGGGGCTTCTCGGAGTGCCCAAAAAGTGAGCTGGTCCTCAAATCTCCCGTTACCTTCAGAAATCAGTCACTTGCAACAGACTCCTGAAAACCACGGCGCTAAGAAACATGCCTGGAGGACTGGCTTCTGTATTGACATCCTGGATTTTAGCAGCCTTCTGGGACAACCAGCGTTGCTTCTTCCTCATTTCTGCTCCTTTTCTTGCAGGCTGAAGGCCTGTTACAACTAATTTGGAAGTTTTCTGCTGCAAAATGTGAGGCATTTAGTTCAGAGTGAAACGCTGACACAATCTGCATTCAGAAGAGCCAGGACTAGGGAAAGTCTCCCTATGAATTGCAAATCTCCCCCTTTCTCCAGCTGTCTCACATCTCCAACTCATTTTGAAACATTTTGGTACCTCCTTGGAAATAATGTTGGTCTTTAAAAGAATTTGCTCAAAGGAACAAGAACCAGCTGTGACGGCAGCTCCTGATTTGCATCACATCTCCTGGCAGGTGCTTCAAGATAATTCTCGGGTATCATTTCAGGAGCGATGAGATGCCTGGTCATCAGCTACTGGTCCTGACAGTCCTGGGTCACATCTGCCAGCCCAGCGCAGGTCACAGACACCACAGGAGTGCAGTGGTCCTGGGGGTTTATGGATTTGTCCTTTCAGCCCCAAATCAGACACAGTCACTATTCACCAGTACCAGGCATCAGTTCATGATAACATGGTGCTGACATCTCTTTGCTGCTTCAAATCAGCCTTCGGCAACCTTTGCGCTTAGATAGTGGTTTGTTTATCACCTCTTACCTCTAAAGATAATCTTGTCTGTTTTCCCTACCTCTTGTTTTGGCACCAGCACCTCACAGCCCAGCCAAGGCCCCAGGGTAGGCTGTCCTTGGGGCAAAGGCAAGGAAAACCCCATCTGAAAGAGGCCTTCTCCCTCATCAACTGTCTTTGAGGAATTTCCTCATCTCTCCCACCCCTGTCTAGAAGATAAATGCCCTGAGCTGGAGCTGCCCTTGCTGGGTGGCCACACAGTGCTCAGCACAACGGAGCTGCCTTCAGATGGGGCTACTCATGGACAAAGCGGTCCCTTAAATAAGTGCTGACTCGGCAGTTCTCTGCCCGTTGTGTCCTGCTGGGCACTGGTGCTGCTGGCAGTGCCCTGCGGGTGTGCGGTGCCAGCTGGCCCTGTGCCCCCAGCCTTGCTGCAACGAGCAGCGCTGGTGACACGGAGAGCGATTCTTTGTGGCCAGACGCAGCACCAGCTTCTGCAAAGCAAGAGATTGCAGCACTGAAATCAAAGAAAGACAAGATCTCCCCTTCTAGAATACTTTGCATCAGCATTGTTTTGCCTTCCTTCACTGCAGTCATTTTTCATTTGACACTTTCAACCATGTTACAAATCACCAGGACCTCACATCTCAAAAGGGGGCTTCCCACAGAGAAGGGGGCTCCAGAAACCCCCTTGTCCTTGATGGGTTACTGCAGCATCCAGCTCTGTAACAGCAAACATCAGCAAAGGGCATCTACAGCTACAGTGGGATGCTCTGGCTCCCCAAAATCAATGGCAACATTTCCACAGGTGGCAGCTGAAGCAGGTTAGAGTCACAATGACAAGTCATGACAGCGGGTCAAGGCTGGCATCAGCAAAGGTGCGGGCTGGCACTGGCAAGGAGGTTTGGTACCCACCAACAAATGTTCCCCAGCCTCCCTCAGAGAACCCCAGCCCTGCATCTGCCTCATTGCACACAAACATCTGATCCTGAACTTTCAACTTCACGAATTTCCAAAACTCAAAGCCAGATGTGATGAAATCCTTTTCTGCAGAAAGCCGTTAGAGACAGTAAACAAGCCACTGTGCTAGCGTAGGAGCAGCGCTGCCCAGCAGGGATGGACCCTGAGGAGGATGGGGACACGCAGGACCTGCCCCGGGGGCTCCAGACCCAGTGCTGGGGGAGGAAGCAAAGCCCCACAACCGCTTCCTCCTGCCTGTGAGACGGGAGGTGGTGCCGAGCAAAACCAAAGGCAACGAGAGCCACAGTGAGCAGAAGTGAGAGTGGGAGTATGGAGCGGCTCTGAGAGATGAAAATCCCTTAGCAAATAATGAGGCTTGTAAATTAGTCATATTTAATAAAAATATGTGAATAAATTAACTTTGCATGCTGGTTAAATCCGTTCAGTATTTCTCTGTTGAACCATTAAGCAAACTGGCAAAGCAGCTTACCTCTAAAGCACATAATATGACTCTGTAATGAGTAACATTTTCTATTTTGTCATGCCCGTGTCTTGCAGATGAACAACACCTTGCAGCAAGCAGAGCAATTTCCAGCAGTTCTGACTCCCACCAGGGAAAATATCACAGCCCAACTCGGCACGAGGGACAATGGGGCTGATGAGCCACACAAGCTGTTCCTGCTGAAGCAGGGACCATCGGAGCATCCTCTGCTCCTCAGGGCCTCCCCATTTTTGTTCCTGGGGTCCTGCTGGCACCCCCAGGGATATGAAAAAGCAAGTTACTGCAGGGACTAAGTTCTTTCCAGCCATGCCGGTGGGTCCCCTCAGCTCACCCAGACTGCCCCAGGTCCCCTCTGCCACACACTTCTTCAGGTTTAATTCCATACCTGTTGTTTCCTTGTGACTCTCCTCGCTGGTCCTTCACACTGGAAAACACTCAGAGTTCCTCTTCCCTGACTTTCCCACTCAAGTGTCACATTTGCCGCAGTTCCATGACTTTAGTTTCTTACAAGAAAAATCTGCCCTCTGGGTTAAATGACATTATGGCAAAGAGCCAGCTTTCAACATCCCTTTTCTCCTGAAAACAGATTCATCGCTTAGCTACATATGATAATATCTATATTTGATGACACCAATGCAAGCAACAGCAGTCTTGTGTTAAGACCTTCTCATGTGCACTGATTTCTCTGTGACAGTGAAGTATACCAGCGTTCAGCAAATATGTGTTTTAACATCAGTACAATTTCACCTCTGAAATAACCAGAATGGGTATCAAAGTGACTTTTTCCTTCCTGCATTTAAAAAAAAACCCAACCTTCTAAAACTAATGAGATGACATTTCACAGCACAGTGAAACACAGTCACACAACATTCATTACCATCCTTTCTAAGTAACAAACCACAGTATTGCCATGACAAAAGCCAGTATTTTGGGCTACCACCCAGCTCTGACCTCCTCACTCCTTCGCAAGGTGTTCACCTTCCAAACCCAAATTCTTCCCTTGCTGATTTCTATATGGCTATTAAAGCTAAAAACCTGTGTGAGGGTCACAAGGTCGAGGAGATGAATGGCACCTGTGGCACAATCCATTGATTCCTGTGGCAGATATCCAAACGAGGGCAGGAGAATTGACCTCCAGATGCAGGCAGGCAACAAGGGCTCTGCTGCTCACGGTTCTCTGTCACTGAACCCACTGAAACGAGTGCGATACCCACTGAAGAACTTTATAAAATCTTGTCCTTAGTCTCTTCTGCAATATGGAAATGGGAGCACATCTCCGCTTCATGAAGGGTTTAGGAGGGCTGACACTCTGGGGGCAGCGGCAGAGCAGCAGTACCTCACACTGATTATTATCTTTTCAAGCAGATGTAATTAGGCTAATCAAGGCTTGTCTGATGCTGAATTTTACAGTCTAGAAGTGCAAAGTTCCCGGTATTAGTCTTTAGTGGTTAAAATCTAGTGGGAGCAGAAAAAAACTCTACAAAAGACAGGGAGAACTGCTCTGGACTGGGGTCAGTTTTTCCTAATAAATAGGATTTTTGAGGGTGAAAAGGGATGTTTCAGGAGCTGCCCCACACGTTGCTCAGCTGCCCTGGCTGCGAGATGGGCAGTGCCTGTCTGAAGGATGCAAAGGGACACTCAGGGTGGTATTTAGTCCTCTTGGTCCATCTTTGTGGTCTCATCAACTCTGAACCCCCATATGAACCTGGAGGGCCCATCTCTAAAGCAAAGCCAGTCCCATGCTGGTCCCCAGCACTTGGCCATCTCAGCCTCCTCTTGCTGTGCCCCAATCTTCTCTGAAGAACCCCCTCAGAAGGTAAGGAGAGGAATTAGATGTTGCTAGAGGGGGTTCCTGAAATGTTACTGTCCATTAAAAAAATATCTATATCTATATATAGATATATAGATATCTCAAAGATTAATGCACATCTCTTGACAAACAGATGAGTCTTCCCAAGGAAAAACATTTTTGAGAGATGTGCTTGTTGGAAGGCAACATGCTGTTGGAATGGTTTCCTGGCTGAAGTGACGCCTCTGTTCTCCTCCCAGCTATTTTAACCCCTGGCTCCAGATCATTTTGGCTACTTAATGAGCATGTGGAAATCTTTTCACTTTCCCCAAACAGAACAACACAGGGCATTTTCTACAAAAACTTCATGACAAAGCCCCCTCGTTGCTGTAGAGGCAGGAAGGTTCCTGGATTAATCATCAGAACAGCGGGGAATTAAGAAACCTGGGGAGATGTGTGCACCAGGGTTTTGTTAGATAGATGTTTAAAACAAAAATAATCCAGACCTGCTTTGGTTTGAGCACCTCGGGAGCTGAGACAATTCAGTGCATCTGGCTGCAGTTGCCACTTCACTTCTGTAATTTAATCTCATTGAAGTGCATCATGTCAAATAATTACCTTAATGAAGACTCTAATGGAAGAAGGGAGGAAAATAATAGAGATGTTTTGAAGAAATGAAGCTGCGAAGTTGCTTTGGTTTTAAGCTGGCACTGATTTAGCTCCCTCTCATTTGGCTCTTGCCCTTACAGAGATGTCCAATCGCTTTCAAAGGTAACGTGTTTCAGATGCTGCTCCAGTGATGGATTTTTTGCATCTTGGATACAATACAATCGTTTCTGATTTTGAAACAAACTTACATGTAAAACCAGCTCTTGGTTCAGGCACCACTGCTCATGCCCAGGATATGCGTCTCACTGTCATATTGGCCTCGGATTTATTTCAGTGGTCTGAAATGACACTTTCTTAGGTGAATAAACTATCTTCTAAAACCTAAATTTATCCAGTGTACCCAGGTTTCTGTGCATGAAACCTGAAAGAAAAACTTCATGAAAACTTAATTAATCGACTCAAATGAGTTTCCTTTGTTGCTGCCTGAAAGGATCACCGAGAAACAAAGGAAGTGTGTACTTGAGTACTTCCTCCACTATGGATGTGGTGGGGGAGGTAAATGAGCTCTTCCCCCACCCCGACACCCTGACTCCCACATATTTCCCAGTCAGCCTTGCCCAATGCTGTGGATATCCTCCAAGTCATACGAGCTATCTTCCACCATTCCTGGAAGAGATGACTTAAGACCTTCTAGATTAAAAACAGGGGGAAATAAAAAGGAAATAAATTTATCCCATTTTTCTCAAATGAATTGAAAATGTGACATTCCACCTTTTTTTTTTTGCACAAATATTTTCCCCAGACTCCGAACATTTCTCTGACTCTGGAAAATTAAATGCATGATCCCATTGCAGCAGCCCGTGCCCGGCCACTGCCACAGGTCCCATCCCCTGCATTTCCAGAAGTGCCCTTAGCTTCTCACATGGTTCTGCTCCTCCTTGTGCCTCCTGGACAGCTTCTTGTAGAGGTAAAGCGCTCGCTTCTCCTCCCAGCTTTCAAAGAAGGAGCCCGCGATTCTCCTGCACAGGCGGCGTGCGTAGGTCTGCAGGAACACGGTGGTGTAGAGGATGCAGAAGAGCAGCCCCACGGCGAGCAGCACCGAGGGGCTGGGAGGTGTCGGGGGGCTGATGCTGCAGTGGGCAGAGCTGAAGGTCAGATAGTAGTGGTAGCTTCTTTCAAAGTCCTGAAGAGGTAGTTCTTCAGAAGGAAGCCGTAAAAGTTTTGGAAGAAAGGGCAGGATCCCTATTTTAGCCTGGAATAAAGAGAGTTTAAAGTTAAACGAGGTATGAATAAATCAAAATCTACTGGGTACTACAAAAACCTCAGCGATGTGTAATCACGGTTACAGCTTGTTTGGGTGCATTAAAAGAAGGACATTGAAGTGCCTATACACTTCAGGCTGGTAGAGAATAACAGCATGATGAACAGGCACTGAGTGTTTGTGGTTGAGTCACTGGCCCTTGGAGGTATTTTAAAGGACATGTAGATGTGGTCCTTGTGGACATGGTTTAGTGGTGGACTTGGCCGTGCTCGGTTAGTGCTGGACTCGGTGATCTTGAAGGCCTTTTCCAACCTAAGTAATTCCATGATTCTATAACAGGTATTTGCTCTGTAAAGTTTACAATGAAAGACATAATCCAGACAGCAGTATTAGTGGCTGGATATTTGAACATTAGAGGTTTTTATAAGCCCTGATTATTTTACTGTAAATTCATCATAAGCAGGTATCCATTCTACGGAACTCTGGGGCTGGGGAGGGAGACAGGCTGCATGTTAGAAAAGGAAAGCTAAAGAACTAAACACAAACTAGTCCAGATAACGGATATTAAGACAGATGGAACCTGAAACTGGGGAGTGTTGTGAAAAGGATTGCACAGGGTGACAACACAGCCAGCGAGCAGAGCTTTTTCTCTGGGGAGGGAAGTCAGGATTGTGTAAATAAGGCTACAAAGACTGCAATCCCCACTGCAGTCCCCACTGCTGACTCCCGCGATGTAATACACAGTGGGGTCCCCGTGCAGGGAAGGAGAGGGGACCCCAGCACTTACCCTGTATTTGATGCCGAGTGTGACGGGCACCACGGAGAACTGAGCCGCCTTTCTCACCGCGGTGTCTGCCACGCTGAATGCAAAGTGGTCCATGGCCATGACCACCAGCATCAGCATCAGGGCCACGGTGAGGAGCATGGCTTGCACGAGGCACAGCATCACTTCTTCCCGGGACAACTTCAAGCCTGTTGGCCGAATGAGGTTCTTGGATGGGCCCACCAGCAGATGAGCTGCTTTTCTGTCTGCAGCTAAAAGCTCCAGCTTCTTGGTGATGTAAAAATTGTCAAAACGGAGGTTGGTGAGATAATTTTTCAAATACCAGGTAGACTCAAAGCAGAGATAAAGCATGGAGAAGCCAGCAACCAGCTTGTTGCCTACTCGTACGGAGTCTTTGACCAGTACCTCGACAGCCAAAAAGTCCCTCCCAATTTTTTCACCAGCAAGCTGCATTTGTTGGTAAGTGAAGGAGCTGTTCTTAAGCAGTGAAAACCAAAAATGTCCATTCATAGGACTACCAATGTTAATGGAATTAACATTTTCTTGGATGGCATCCCCAAACTCCCAGGACGCTGTCCCTAGCAGAGAAGTTGAGTTCAAAAGACTCTCCGAGGTATTCTTACAGATGCACTTAATAACCTGCAGTATGGTTTTAATGTTGCTCATGATGTTGGGTGTTATATTAACCACTACAATCATGGTGCAGGTTGACAAAAGAAGCTTCCGGCCTTGTTTGGTACCTAACATAGGCATGATCATACTGAAGACACAACGGGCAGGATGCACCAAGAAAAGGGTCAGGAGAAGGAGCAGGCTGAAGGAGATGGTCATTGCAACAGAGAGATGCCAGGAATACTCCAGGGAAGCAAACATCCAGTTGTAAAAGAGTCCTCCTATGACCGCCGCGATGCAGCAGCTCTGCAGGAACAAGGTCCACAGCTCTCTGCTGTTTGCTGGGACAGGCTTGGAGTAAATTGACCAGAGGTCTGCCACGGTCCTACACACCTTTGGGAACAGAAAGTCTTCACAGTAGACACGGGCTCTCAACCTGTACAAAAAATAAGTACTTGTGTGTTAGCAGAGGAAGCACTGAAATGCACTCATTAGGGGGTTTTCTCAAGATGATCACTCATGGGTCTCTATACTGTCCTTCTCTAGGCACCTCTGGTCTCACTCTACTTCTGTGCTAAGCTGAGTAGCTGGGACTCAGTTCTCCCCTGGAAGCGTGCAGGACGGGAAGTTCAAGACATTTCTTGAAAGATCAAATACCAAATAAAATGCGACTGCTCCTCCTCTAATGTGAGCACAGGAAAGCATTGTATTATTCTATAAAAATCAGAATAAAGGCATTCAGAGGGGTCAACTTGTTGGCAGTGGCTTTAGTGGTTATTTCAAGGATGCTGAAGGGAGAAAGAGAAGGGTCCTGGCTGCTGTGGAAATTGTTAGGCTAGCTCTGTAATTACAAAAGAGTTCAATGGATAAGAGGAGGTAGAGTGGGAGTTTCTGCTCTCCCTGCCTCTTGAGAGGAGACTAAACAAAAAATCTGCAGGTTTAAGGGTGACAAATACAAAACTGATCAGAGTAAAAAGTTTCACACTGAAGATCCAGTGCCAGAGGAAATCTCCAAGGATAAGAATTTGGCCACTGCAAACAGGATGAAATGTCCCATAAAGCTATTTAAATGCCTAATGAAAACAAACGTTTGGGAAGGAGTATCATTTCTCAGGCCTCACATCTGGAGTGGCTCTCCAGAGACCAGAAAACCTGGTGTGGAGAAGGAGCCTCTCTTGGGATGAAACGCAGCCAGGCAATTCCCATCTCCCCTTGCCTGACAGCAGAATCAGTTATCCTTTGAGGGAGAATTTTGAGCAGCAAAGTGGGGTTTTCAGTGGAAAAAGGCCACTCAACAGCTATCGGACAGAGGAGGAGGATTAAAGCAGACTCTACATACCCAGCGGCAGAGAGGTGCCCCAGTCTTGCTTGAAAGCCCTCCATGCTCCAGTGCTGTCTTGCTCTCTGAGAGGATCCTGGATGCAGTTGCTGAGAGATGCAGGATAGGAAACCAAGGCAGCTGGCACCAGAGACCCAGGATTCAAAATAAAGAGGATGTTTTAAGGCAATTCACATCAGCAATGCTGGCAACTCCTGAAGCGAGTGGCCAAACCTGTGAAGTGAAGCCTGATGAACAACCCCACTACAGGACAGAGCTGGGATGCAAAGCACTGTTCGGGATTTACACTTCTCATCTTACTGTTGTGTCAGGGAAGGCTTATTTTAATGACAAATAGCTGAAAAAAATGAGTCAATGACATACGGACTGACAAAGATGGAACAAACATCACATGGAACATGGGGTGTCACCATCCCTTGTGGGGAAATCAGCTGTTTCATCCCAGCTGACTTCTCCTTCCACTGCCCACCAGCAAGCAGCAAGGCTGGGATTTCTTTCAGAGAGAAGTCTTTCCTCTTTCAGACGTCAGTCATGGCACAAAGGGCACAGTAGGATCCAGTAAACCATGTGCTGATAATTGTTCATCTTTTCTGGCAGGCTGCTGCTCGCTGCTGAAACCATGAGCTTGTGTGCAGGGTTCGCAAACTGCTTAAAGGCTCATCTCATAGTTCTAGCAGAAGAAGATAAAGCTTCAAACTTGAACCTTTCCAAATTCCCTACAGCCAGCAAATCCATTGCAAAGAAAGCCCTGCCACAGGCAGGATTCCCAAACTGCTGAGAAGCTCCCAGCACATGTGGTCCCCATGGGACCGACTCGCCTGACCCTCAGGCTGTGCAGGGCACAGGGATCCAGCCACCAAACCCACTCAATAGGAGAAGAGGACCAGCCTGTGGTGCTTGCTCTTCAGTTATGTTTCTCAAGAAGAGGAACCCCCAAGCAGCTGGCACACAAGAAATGTGTATCACCACTGCCTACCCGCTTGCACTGAGCTCGTACATTACAGGAGATTTCCCTGGCTGCCACCAAACCTGCTCCTTTGCTAAACCACTGCTTGTGGGTATAGGTGACAGAGCTCACCCAGCTGCCGCTGAGCCCATTCCTTACAGGGACCTGCTGTCCCGTGCTGAGCTGAGCTGAACTCTTCAGCTGGTGGGAACACCGGGGCCCCCAGGATGTTCTCACGGTCCCCTGGGCAGGAGAGAGCGAAGGGCTGGAGGTCAGTCCTGTCCTGGCCACCCCTGGGGTTGGAGCACACGGTGCTCTGCTCTGCAGCAAGCAGTGGGACAGCAGCACCTTCCCCAGGGGACATGGCCAGACCCCACGGCAGCAATGTTGTCAGAGGACAAGCAATCACGAGCACGAGTGGGCAGAGCAAACATCCGTCCGCTTCCGCAGCTCTTCCCACAGGTACCAGAAAAGGTCCTTTCCGTCCTTTCTGCTCCACTCAACAACTCTGCTTTATTGCTAGAGGGTTTTTTTTCCCCCACATGGCTGGTAGAGCAAAGGTTTCCTCCTGGTGCCCTGGAGCTGGTGCAGAGGGCACAGACACTGAATGAGAAACTCTGGCTCCAGCCAGGAACAGGCACCAGCCAGGCGGGCATGAAAGAAAGTGCCAATTGTTTGGAGCATCCATAGCAATTGCTTGCACAGGCCATGAATTAGGTCTTGAATTCAATTTGCAGGCTATAAAGGACCACCCCAAAAGGCCCATAGCTGTATTCTGAAAAACTCATCAGGTTCTCCTCAGTCACTATTCTGAGATTAAACTTCTTTCTCACTGTATTTCTGAGCTGATTTCATCAGCCCCCAGGACCCCATCCAGGCTAAGCAGATATCTTCCCAGGCAGCAAAAAATGTTAGCAATAGATTATAAAGAACATAAAAACCTCGAGTCTACACCATGGTGATGAGTGTTTCCTGAGCCTGCTGCATCACCTGCGAAGCCTGTGGGGGAGCTGTGCTTGACCAGTGTCTCCAGGCAGCACCAAGAAGTGTTTGTATGCAAAATCAAACTAGTTTTTTCCTCTGCTTTAACTCAAAATTTACCTCTGCAGGCTGGACTACCCTAAATCTAGGATAACTTCTATTTTATACCCTGAACTGATAACCTCTAAGTGACCTAGAACCATCAATGCCTGACTTCGCCCAGGACACAATGAACAAGCTTGCTTTGCCAAAAAAAAACAAAACAGAACAAAACAAACTCCACCATCACAACAAAATCCCACACCCTCGCCTCAATTAAAAGCGTTTGTGTTTATACAGCTACACGAGGAAGAACGTGGTGAAGGCTGGGGAGCAGGACACGGGCAGGACGGTCCATCTCAGCGAGGAAACTGTGACATCTTGTGGTCAGATCCTCAAGGTCTGTGTTCAGCTCAGCAACTCGAGAAGCCTGGGGGTGGGAGACTGTTAAGGAAAGCTGAGGAAGCGAAGCAGGAACGGCAGGCTGGCGATGCATCGCTGTGGTCCCTAGGGATGCTCTGAGGTGCCTTTTCCCACCCTGTGTCCCTGGGGATCTTGTGGCCCAGCTCCTGGCTGGTATAAAAGGGCTTTGCTTTCTTGAGAAACTCCTGTGTCACAGGTAGAGCAGGGGATACACGTACCATACAGCTTAAGAAAATGACTGGGTAATGAATGGAAGGCTAAAAACAGGATGATTAAAGGCTGAAGACATTTCTCCATGGCAATACCATTAGCACCTGTCAACCACGTTATTCTGCCAATTCAATAAATTAAGGGTGTAGGAACTATTAGCCCATTAGTGGTGATTCTTTGCTTGTTAAAATCCCATGCAAAGCAACAACTTACAGTGATACAGAGCCAGGTCATGTCTTCTTAAGTTTCTACTATAGAAATATCCTTTCGGTGACTGATGAGCCATAAATGCAATAAGGGAACCAAGGCTATCCAACCTGCAATAGCTGAATTTCCCCTATCATACTGCACTTACATTTGTTTCAGGAATCTGTCTCTGCTAAACTTGCAGCATCGCTGCTGGGTGCAAACAGGCTCTGCACAGCCACACAATCACTCAGCGCTGTGAAGGCTCCTGTAGCAGCTCTTCTGTGTGAACAGTTTGTAAAGCAACACGAATGCTTCTGGCATTAAAAAAAATACTACAAAATGCTTTCCTACTGTAAATAAACCAGGATGATTTTCCTCCAAGTGTCTCAGGAGAACGTGTGGATGTTGATCCCAGATGGGACAAGGAATATGAAAGGAGTAAAGCAGAAATATTCTGGAAGTTTAATTTCAATGTGTAAGTGGCATTTCCTGTTAATTAAAATTCACAAGCAGGCTGCTAATGTGAATGGCTTTTGTGATAGTTCTTGGATTTTTACATTCCTAGATAAATGGTGCATAGGGAGGCAAAGTTCCTTTAAAATAACACAGTCAAAGTTATGGAAGGTTAGTACAGCACTTGATATGCCTTTTCCTGGGAATTTTTATATCTCTACCCACATCACAGACCCTTCAAAAATAATGGGGTTGACTTACCATTAAAAGCTGCTTTTGGCAAATTTTAGTACTAGCAGCAGCAAACAGAAATTATTCATGCAGGCCAGTTCACCCTTTAACTCCAGAGACAATAAATTAAAATCTCTGTTTAAAAAAAAAAAATAATAATAATATTAAAAAACCAGCATGCCAGACTAGTCCTGCTCTCACAGATGCCCAGATATGAAAAAGCAGAATTAGGCAATGCTGTCATCCACACGCATTAAAACAGATCCTCTGGGGAGCCCTGGGAGACGCAGAGGTTGCTGATAGAGCTGGCAGAAGCCAGGTCTTCAACTAAAGTAGAGGTTTAGGATCCAGGTGCTCCTCACACCTTTCCCAGCTCCATCTTCACTGACTGAAAATGATCGGTGTAGACGAAGTGAATGGAAAGTCAAGCTACTGATGTACTGTACTTTGGACAGCTGGGCCAGGAAGACGTTAAAATCTTAACAAGTGCCTGGAGTCAGATCTGTGCCCCCACTTCCAGCACAGGGTACCTGTGACCTGCCCCATGGACTCCTCGCTGTTACATGAGCAGCCCAAACTCAGGGGCTATAAACTCCTTTTGTCTTTGTAGTGTGCAAAATTGCTTTGGGAGGGCGCTCGCAGCCACCTATTTTTTCATTGCCAGTCGTGGTGTTGCAGTACAAGACCATACTGGACATATAATGAGACAGACTACAGACAGGCCATACAAGTAGCCCATGGTGGAATCCTCTCTTCTTCTCCTGATGTTCCTCAAGGGTTTCAAGAGCCAAAAGCTCTTATCACGGAGACCAAACAATAGAAGCTCAAGCATAGCCTTGGATTTAGAATGTGGATATGCCCTTAATGACTTCTTTTTACATCTCATGTACGCATGAAAACAACCAGACTACACTAAATTCAAGCGAATTGCAGGAACATAAGTGAGAGAAGCTAGTAAATTGCACCTCTAAGGGAATTAAAACCAAGGCAACACCCTTCCCCTGCAACACTTCACAGGAAGTTAATATGTTTAATTAAATGTGTCCCTACTTGGAAACAGACTCACAAAAGGAATTCTGCACCATTTTTTGTGGAAGTTATACTTATCTCTTTCTAGTAAAGAGCAGCAACAGTATAAGTGTAAAGTGCAACAGGGTTACCCTGAGGATAGGATAGTGCAGTAATTGAACAACAGGCAAAATTATTAAGCAGATGAATGAAATAAAAGCATGCTTTCCTCCAAAAGTTAGCACACTGCACTGCAAGTCTCTGAAGCAAGGGAAAAGGAGGAACAAAATATTTGGAATCATTTTGGACAATGAGTGGGTAGAACTGAGCTAGGAAAAACACCCGCGACAATGTAAAGTCATTAGTCACTCAGGAACCATACTGCTTCATTCCAAAGGGATTACAAAAGCAGCGGCCGATGCTTTGCTGTGGTGAAGGTGTGGACTGGCGGGTGCCAGCTTAGGATGTAGGCCAGTCTGAGAGAGAGGTTCTGGAGGCTTGGTGAGCACCACTGCGGGTGTGTTACACACGCGTGAAGAAGGTGATTGCAGCCGACATGGAAAAAGTGTGCTGAGATGTAATTACTTATGGGAGTAGCGAAGAAGAAGAAAAGAAGTAGTCATACTCCAGAGGGAGCAACGTGTAACGTCTGAAGCAATCACTATAAGTACTGAATGCCTGAACTTAAGAACTGGTTGATGCGGTTTGTCACTAGGGTTGTGTGTGAAGATCAGGTAACATCAGAGGCTTGTGGCTCTTATGGTTTCCAAGGAATATGATTTAAGGAAAAGAGAAAAAGACCAACTAAAGTGGCTCTGAACAGCAGCCAAATCCATTTGAGGTGATTGCCGGAACAAGTTTTGACAGCCTGAACATCCCGGAAACTTCCAAGAGGAGGAAGGACCTTTGAATTACAATGTAAGTGGAGATATACCATACCAGATATACTGCTGCCAAGCATGAAAAGTTCTAGTGTTTCTCTTTCAGGACAGGGCTAGCATGAATGTCGTGTAAGTACTCTTTTAGTCTTTGTGGTATCAAAACAAAGTTTCTCAAAAAGATGCAAGAAGCCTGTTTTTTTGTAAAATCATAGAATAGTTTGGGTGGGAAGGGACCTTTAAAAGCCATCTAGTCCAGCCCCTGCCATGAGCAGGGACGTTGTCACCCAGACCAGGTTGCTCAGCCTGGCCTGGGCTGTCTCCAGGGATGGGGCATCTACCTCAGAAACAGCTGTTGAAGTGTAATTTCTCTTTTTTCAGTTTTTATTTTTCTTCGTAACATAAAATTCAGACTAATTTATTTTTTAAGTCTTTACTGAGTATTAAAACATGACTAGTGGTGGACTGGCTTAGAGTTTGCTCTGATAAAAACTACGTGTGGTTAACAGTTTGGTTTGGTTTTTTTTAATAAAACTTTTGCTGAAATAGGAGTGTGGAGCTGCTAACATAACAGGTAAACAGACACTTGTTTCTGGTGGGAGTTTATAATTTCACATAAGTCGAGGGCATTGGAGATAATTTGAGACTCAAAAAACCTTGTAAAACAACTCACAGTTGTTAAACCAAGCCAGAAGTGACACTGACCAATCTGGAAGTTAAGTAATCAGGAAATGCTCCTTTTTCCTTCATAAGGCTTTTACATCCCACCACCCTCCCCACTTCCTCATACTTAAAGACAGATTATTCACGGCACACCTATTTTCCTTTGTAGGAAGTTCTTCTTCTCTTGGGATTCAAGAGTACCCATTTCCTCTGAGTAAGTAATTTTGGTATCTCCTCCCATAATTACACCCACGTCGAGTAGGAACACTAGCATCAGACACACGTACATTATGGGAACTAGTAAATTCGTTTGACAAGTCTACAGGTACTAATAACAACTGCTAAGTACCTCTCCCTTCTTTCAAATTTCAGCTGACAGCACATAAAGATTGCTGAGTTTTTTCTTGTTGTGATTAGTGTGACCTGGACATCCCTGAAGAAGAAAGTAGAAGGTGTATGCAGTTCTTATAAGCTGAGGGAATGGCAGGTGAGTTCTGCGTGTCATTTGCTTCCCTTCAGCAGGCACTTTATTCAGGACTGTTGCCTTGAGATACGTGCCCTGTAGGTATCTGCTCAGATTTCTTATCTGAAGGAAAGTTTATATTGTAGTTTGTTCTTGCACTTCAATTTTGAAGATTTATTGTTGTTGTTATTAAGGCCTGTTTGAGATTAACTTCTGAGCACAGCAGAGGACACTTGGTGGGGGGAATAGGGAGGAAAAGTAAAATTCCCGTTATTTCAAAAGGCACCATGCAGAACTGCACCTAAACCCTTTTCTAAATGTTTTAAAATGCTATTTCAGAGATGTGTTATGCTTTGTATTAACAAAATTAATGTAATCCAACCTAATGGAGCTGTGAGCATGGAGCCTAAAGATGGGAATTCGAAGATGCATTAAAGGCCTACCAAAGGAAAACAGTAATGACAATATCTCTGCTTTTTGAAGTTTAAAATGAAGATGATTATTGAACTGGGCAATTGCAAAGCACGGTTCTCTGTCATTTGGTGATGAAACAAACACCTTCAAACCAGCTCTTAAAATGTTGTTTTGCAGGGAAAGCAGCAGCCTACTGCGGTTCACTGTTGTCCCGTATATTCATGCTAAAGATTCTCAATGCTTACTCACAGTACTTCTTTGTGGTCTTAAACTACAAACAAACAATTTCTTCTTCCTTTAATTTAATTATGGCACCTTTTTGCATAAGTCATATTTTATTTTTTTCTTCAAAGGTTGTATATAAATAGTAGTTTAATATGCAGCTGTACTCTTTCAGATCTGACTTAGTATCTTATTGCTATGCTATACAGAAGCTTGTCTGAAGATCCCTACTATAACAGTGCATGGTGTCATAGGCCTTAGTCCATCCTTTCCATCCCACTCTTTTGTTGTTGTTGTTGTTATTATTTTCTTTTGAATTACTGTTAATGGTGGTGGTCATGTCCCTCAATCCCGTCCCCCACTCACTTCCCCCCAACCTCATTGTATTTATGATACCAGCATTAATGAAAGTGATTTGGAACGATCTTCACCAACACACTTGCCCTGAGCATTTGCCAAGGCTTGGAACACAACGCTCGGGGTGTGCCCTGCGGAGCCTCCCCGGGCAGATACAACCACACAGGACGGCACCTCTCAGAGCTCCCAAAGACACTGTCATTGCTCAAGTTTGTGTGGCGATAAACATGAACTATAGAAGGGAAAAACAACCTTGCAAAGACCACATACGCATCTGCTTGCTAAATAGGTAGTTTAGTATTCGAGGTGGCAAGAGCCACTTTATGGGTTTTAAACCTCAGACCATAATAACAGTGTGTGTGCAGGAGGTCACTTGACATCAGAGAACTCCAAGCACACTGTAAGTCATCAGAATTCTTCTAGGACATGAGGACAGTGCCTATTAGAACAGGAATCCCAGTGGTCCAGTTGTCACTTTCAATCAAGTCAAATTCAGCCAGACTGATTTCTTTGTCAAAAGCTCCAATTTGTGTCCTGAAATACCTCTTGTTCTTTCATATAAGACACATGATCTCTCACTAAGCATCTTTCCCTACTCTAGGCCAAATGGCATCAGGATGTAAGCAGGAAAAGATGTCTTAATAGCCATTTCTGGGATCCTAAATATATATATATATGTTGAAAATGTAGAGGGGCTACAGGCCACTTTATTTGGTGCTGACAATTAAATGACACCTGTCCAGTGATAAAACAGCATCCAGCATTGCATAGGAATATATTTAAATCCTCAGTGTATGACAGCCCTGCAACAAAAGGCAAGCAAAAATTTCTATTCTTCATCACTAGACTTAATCACTTCAATGGGGCACCTGGTTTTTAGTTGTCTTTCCTCTGCCAAAAGATAACTGCTCTTAGGAACTTCATCATGCCACTTAACAGCAAACTACTTCTTTCCATGCTGGGTGCTTCCTCATGTCTTTTCTTCTGTTTTACAGATCTGACACCAACACATATCAGCTGGCAACCATCGGTAAATGCAAGCACACACCATACTGACAGGTATACCAGCACCGAGCTGACTGTGAGGCGAGGACAAGCTTTCACTATTACCCTGTACTTCAACAGACCACAGCAGGCTGGAGAGCACCTGGCATTTGTCACTGAAATAGGTAATGCTCCCTCTTAGCTTAATCCACGTTCCCATAGAATTGTATTCTTTATCCGTTGCAGTTCTCCCCTTATTCTATTTAGAGAGGGAATTTTTCTTCATGTATTTTTAACGCTTCCCCCCTTAACGTGGTCATTAAGCATGAGGTTAATATCAAAACCACACACTGGAATGGAAAGCAATTAACTCTTCTTTCTGGCAGGACCATCCCCCTCAGAATCCCATCGTACGAGGGCTGTATTTAACCTCTCGGAGGTGGGGGCAAGTGGCTGGAGCGCTACACAAGGACCCTCCGAGTCCGGCTATACAAACTTTACAATATCCAGCCCAGCCAACGCTGTCATCGGACGATACAATCTCATCCTCCAGGTAACCTCAGGGAACAAGATCATCTCCAGATTCTTGGGGCAGTTTGTGTTACTCTTCAACCCTTGGTGCCCAGGTAGGTACCAACACCTTTGCTCTTCAATGTAACTGACCTATTTGCTTTCATACCTGCACAGTGAGCTTACTCCCTCAAGCTACCTCTCTTTGGGTCACCAGCAGCAATTTTGGCTATCTCTTCAGAGATCTGCTTTTACTACATTAAAAAGCTGCTACCGCTGCTCCCACCCCCCTTTTGTCCTAACGAAATGTGCTATATGGGGTGATATCACAGACTTTCTTCAGGACTGAGCAGATCACTTTTTTTCTGTAGAAAAGGGCTGACAGGTAAGTGCAAGTACTTCTCAGAACTTGAAGCAAGCGTACAGCGATGTAGAGTTACCAGGATAAGTTAACGAGCCGTCTGTAGGGATAAGAGCAGTCCAACGAAACAGCAAAAAGAGAAATAAAACAACAAAATGCAAAGCGAGAGATTGATTCTCAGCCTTCATCGCACGGCACCCGAGCGCACCGAACGTGCGGCCCGGCAAGAGCCGAGCGGTGCCGGAAAGAACCGAGTGGTGCCGGAAAGAACCGATCAGTGCCGGAAGGCACCAAGAGGCTCGGAAATAACCGAGCGGTGCCGGAAAGCACCGAGAGGATCGGAAATAACCGAGCGGTGCCGGAAATAACCGAGCGATGTCGGAAAGCACCGAGAGGGTTCGGAGAGAACCGAGCGTGCCCGGAAAGAACCGAAGGCAGCCGGAGCGCGACCTGATGTGCGACCGAACCCCTCTGGCCGGTTTTGGCTCAGCTGTCCCGGCTGTGCCTTTCCCCCGCTGCTTCCCTTGGACATTAACCCTATCTCGGCCGACCCAGCACAACAGGTTGGATATCTGAAATAAACACAGAATTTGGACACAGGAAATACCATAATCGTAACAAAACAACAAGTTTATTAAGTCGTTAATGTATTTGTCTCAAACCTGGAGACTTTTCTGGACTTTTCTCCATCTTCTTCACAAAAGTACAGGCTACAAATGGGTGACATTTAGATACTACACAAAGGCTGTACAAAAATTAAGGAAAAAACATTGAAGTAACATAGGACTAGATGATCTTTCGAGGTCCCTTCCAATCCCTAATATTCTGTGATAGCATTGATTTTTCTCCCCTTTTACCCCCAGGCTATATAAAATATCAGGCGCTTTCCCTAAACTGTACATGTTCAGGGAGCTGCAACAACACATTTTCCAAACAGTGGAGTTCCCCTTGGTAAATCAAGATACAAATGTTTTTGAAAGGTTACTAGTGTTCTCAGCTTTAAGTGTACAAGCACGTCCAACTTGTTTTCAGGTGATGATGTCTACATGGCTAATGAAAATGAGAGACAAGAATATGTGCTAAATGAAAATGGAATAATCTTCGTGGGCAATGCAAAGTACATTGAAGCAAGAGGATGGTACTATGGACAAGTAAGTCATAAGAACTCATTTGGGCTCCAATAGCATTTTCTCTTATTAGTATTTGTCTCTCTGATAGGTATGTCTGTTTATATGAAAACTGAACAAACCTGGCTAGCCTTACTCGTGGTTTCCTCACTGTGTGCCCAATAGGCCTTTGGTGCAAGAGGTGGCTTAGCTGGAACTGACTTCTACGTGTGCCTGAAACTCACAGGACATCTGTGACCAAAGCACCCACAGTACAAGTGACAAGATACTTGTGTGGTTCCAGCACCCCCCTTATTTTTGAAATGCTGTTCCAATGGGCTAGAACTGGCATTCACATAGAATCATAGAATGGTTTGTGTTAGAAGGACCTTTAAAGATCAGCTCGTCCAACCTCCCTCCAATAAGCAGGGACATCTTTAATTAGGTCAGGTGCTCAGAGCCCCACCCAACCCGATCCTGAATGTTTCCAGGGATCTAACTCAAGATAATTCAATAACTGCAGTTACAACAAGCTTGGCAGTTCTAGTTTTACTGCAATCATCACTTTCTAATGCCAAAAGGAATCCTGCCAGCATTTTGCTTTATTTAGTTAGCCCTGTCTTCAGCCAATATTGCCGTCTGAACCGCACACTACTGGCCTGGTGCCTCACTGTCCCTATCACCTTTAGGCTGGGATAACTTAGAAAGGAGGAACTGCAGTAGAATCTTCTCTAACTCTGTTTGTGAAATTCTATTTTCTTAAAAATTTGTCTCATCACAGTTTCAAGATCACCTTCTAAACGTCTGTCTCACCATGCTTGATCTGAGCCTGTACTATCGTCAGGACCCAGCCATTGATGTATCCCGAAGAGGAGATCCTAAATATGTGGGCCGAGTAATCAGTTCTATGGTAAGAAATGGACAACTTCATCTGAATTGCATGTGCTTAAGCAGGAAGCATTGGTGACACCACCAAGACACAGCCACCTACCTGCACCTTAAGCAATAGGGTTAACTAGATATAGTGTATTACACACAATTGATTTTGTGCATTCTGTCCATTGGCCTTTTTTTTAGATCAACGGAAATGATAACGATAATGGAGTTCTCCTGGGAAAGTGGGAAGGAAGCTTCCATTCACATGAGAATCCATCCAGGTGGGACAGCAGCGTGGTGATCCTCCAGAAATGGCGCCAGGACAACTACAAGCCTGTTCAGTACGGCCAGTGCTGGGTTTTTGCAGGCGTGATGTGTACAGGTAAGCTTTAAGAATAGAGGACTGTGGTGAAATTGAGGCATTTGTCACCTCTGGTTTTACCCAATGTACAAAGCAATTAATTCTACGAGAGGAACAGTGCTCTGAAGACTGCAAATGCTGAAGAATCTCAAAATAGACGCTTAGCTTTGTTTCTCGGATATTTGTAATCACTGAACTAAAGCTGTGTGTGTTTTTTGTTTGTGTCTGGTTGTTGTTGATGAGTTTTATTTGTTTGTTTTTTTTTTAACATATATTACAGTTCTGAGGTGCTTGGGGATTCCAACTCGTTTGGTTTCAAATTTTAACTCTGCTCATGATGTGGACAGAAACCTGAGCATTGATAAGTACTATGACAGCTCTGGAAAGAGTCTGAATATCGGCAAGGATTCCACATGGTAAATATAATCTTTTGCATCTCACCAATAATTAGAAAGAGGATTTATGAGGCTTAAAAATATGAACACTAGTAGTACAAAAGCAGCTGAGTGGCCAAAATGTAATACAAATATCTACATTAATACACCAGGCATCCATTTGGAAAGAAAACATTCCTCGCGGTTTTGAGGTAATAGTTACTTCAAACAACCAACCAGCCAAATTTCTTGTAGTCCCTGACCTCAAACAAGTTGCAACTTTCTTTAAAGAGTATTTTTCCACTGACAATGTTCCGGTTCCCAAGGTTCTTTTAATTACTGACACCTAACCAGTCTGTTCCCGATAATGCAGCCATGTACCTTCCATGCACTTAACTTGCTTACTGCTGCCATAACTTTCTGTGATCGCACATCAGAGTTTCTCAGCTTGGCCTGTCGCCCTCCCCAGGCAGCTGGGAGCCTACCTAAGAGGTTTTCCAGCACTTCTTTAGCTAGATCTTCCCTTTGTTGGAGCTGAAAAAGAGGAAACAATCCCAACAGCCTTCAGACTTGGTTATTGGACGTTGCAGTCAAGTGTTGTAAACTGCAAATGATCCATGATCATCAATCAAGCCCCCAATTTGAGCAGCCAAAGAAACATTATATTCTTTAAATAATAGCGTTTTATACTTCAGTTGCCCCCCAGTTTTAAAATCTTCGCTCTGCAGCCACTTCACTTTTCAGAGAGTGAACTAACCAGGCCCACGGGTCTGTCACAGCTCAGAGAATCTGTGCACAACGGGCTTCGCTGAAAGTGTCATCTTTATTTAGCCTGCTTCCCCTTACTGAGTGTATGTGGTTGAAGGATACGGGAAGTCTTTCACTTCTTACCTTCCTTAAAAACACCAGCCTCTGAACCAAGTTCAGCCAGCAGATCTTTTCTGGGTCCCCACATGACTTACATTTTAGCAGTCTTTTGTGCTACCCTTTCGGTGTTTGTGGAACTCATTACCACTGGATGCTGTTGAAAACAAATCTATAAAGAGTTTTTTAAACAGGACAAAAGAGATTAATAGCAAATAAGATGACTAATGACTACTAAACCCAGTGGTCTCACTGTAACGTCTAATTCAGAAAGTCTCTAATTCTCTGGTTGCAAGAAATCGTAGAGCATATCAGGGAAGGGTCGTTCTATTCACGTGCTGTTCTCTCTTTTTCTAAACATCTGCTGCTGCACACTGTTGGACTTTATGTGCATTTTATCTGATCCAGTATAGCAATTTAAATTTCTGTTTAAACAAAGCATTTCCCATATTTGAGGGTTACCGAACGCAATCACCAGTGTTGCCTATACTTGAGGCTTAAATCGTTCACTAACAGTTCACACTGCTCCCAAAGCAAGCCATTTGTATTCTCTCCCTCCCTGCCATGAGGTCAACACCTCAGAAGCAGGCAGTAAATTTAACCTTTGAAAGGGGTGGTGAGTTGCTGCAACTAGACAGCAAGTGTCACATCTCAGGAGAATCTTTAAAAAACAAATTTCCCTGCTCCTTTCAAATTGGAAGTTGGTACGACTCTGTATTATTAGGCTTTCTAGACATTGTTCTTTGTCTTCAGGGATTATCACGTCTGGAATGAAAGCTGGTTCGTTCGTCCAGACCTGGGAAGCTCATACAATGGATGGCAGGTTTTAGATGCAACTCCACAAGAACAAAGCAAAGGTAAAAGTACGAGTTCTTAGCACGACTTAACAGTCCTTCAAACTGAGCATGACTAATGAAGTTCGGCGCTTTTTCCCTATGTTTTAGGATTATTTCAATGTGGCCCTGCATCTGTCGTAGCCATCAAAGAAGGCGATGTAAACCTGGATTATGACACCTTATTTGTGTACACAGAGGTGAATGCCGATTGCAACAGATGGATTGTATACAGTAATGGAACTAAGAAAAGAGTTTATTGTGATACTGAAATAATTGGCAGGTTTATCAGCACCAAGGCTGTGGGCAGTAATTCCCGTGTGGATGTCACCTATAATTACAAATATCCAGAAGGTAAAGGCATTCTCACAAATTATCTCCTTGCTATCACAATTATCTCCTACTGAATTTTTGGTGCTAGGAAGCTAGGATGGGTAACCCGTTTTGTTTGAGCATCTCTCCCCTTCCTTCAGAATGAGTGTTATATTTCTGGGTTTATGTATTTAGCAGTTTCCTTATTAAGACACAATACCAAATATACTTTAGTTCCTTGCACCAAAGTACAAAATGTAATATATACAAAAAAACAGGCTATGAAATATGTTTTACTACCCAAGGCAGACAAACCCTCAAGCTGTCATACCAAAACATCTTCAAACCGAGTCCATCATGTATCACAAACTGTGCACAGAGAAGTTATACAGATTAATAAGTGCTAGTTGTCTGGCATATCTGGCAGAGGGAGTGGGAGAACAATCAAACCACTAATCCAAAACCTTAAACTCCAGTCCTCTAACACTAGAAATCCATCTCCCATATGACCTCATGCTCGGTCTCGCTCAGCAAATAAATTCTTTCTTGCTGTGTCCATTCCAGCTCCTCATCTTTTCTTTTGAAGGCCCCATTACATCCCATTCCCAAGAGCAGTGACTAATTAGTCTCCCTCCTTGACTGTGTGAATTCACTGAGTTACGCTCTCCTGTTCTCTGCTCTGACACCCATCAGCTACCCAGCCATCCAGTGCTTGTGCTCCCGGTGGACTCAGGCCCCACATTGTTTGATTCTGGAAACAAAACTGCCAGGAAACAGGAAAGGGACTAAGTGCTGTTCATCTGTACTTCAGAAAACAAAGCAGCGAAGGTTGAGAACTGCACAGCCAGGCATTTGCAGGAATACCTTTCTCTTTCCTCAAAAACTTGGTACCTAGGTCTTTCCATCTTATTTTTTCCCCTTCAGTTTAGGGTTCCAGACTTCATAGGGTTCCAGTAGTTTGCTTAATGTTTGTGGCTCAAAGTCTTAAAAAACAAAAAAAAAAGAAAAGGAGGAAGATGTATTTCGCTTTTTTTTTTTAAAGTTTGCCACCCAGAATCAGTGGCCACAATTCAACAATTCACTCCTGCAGGCTTTAGTGCAACCATATTTAATATATAGGCTGGTTATCATCAGATTAGCAAAGTAATGCCTATTGCACTAATGCATGTTCTGAGCAACGAAAAAGAAATCTTGCATCCTAAACAAATACATATGCATCATATTTAATTTTAGTGACTGATTCACCTTATTACAATATTTTTATTACTTTCCTGTGAAAAACCTTAACAGAAGCCTAATAAAAATATGGAAAACTTTTAGGTACTTCATATTTCTGGGTGATGCGGAGCTGACACCCTGTATTGTTCTGAAAACATTTACAAAGAGAAAGTGCAACGGCAACAAAACTATGAGTTTTACTTGGTTCTCTCCCTTGAACAGGTTCTCCTGAGGAAAGACGAGTTTATAAAAAGGCCTTGGCCAAGATACTTGGATCCAACATCACAGCAGGACACACAGAATCTCCAGCTGAAAGATCTTCAGAGATACTTAGAAACCCCGGGATCTCTGGGAAGTTCAAGCTGGCTGAACCTCCAGTGTTTGGCAAAGACGTTTCCCTAATCTTAATCCTCAATAACTTGTCTTCTGACCAGAAGACCGTGAAGGTGGACATGAGTGCGTCAACCGTCCTCTACACAAGGAGAGCAGTGACAGAGATCCTGAAGGCAACCACTTCTGTGGATCTCGGTCCTAAGCAAGGTAATTTCAATGTCCCCGAGGAGCCAATTTGGCCCTGTTCTTAGCCACATGAAGGCAAGTGGAAAGTAGAAACATCAGTATCATATCTATATCACACCTGTAGTGCAGTTGCTTGTTCCACCTCTTAACAGCATTGTTCATGATGAAATTTTACATCATCTTTTTTCTCTCTCTGAAAACTTTTGCTAGTTCAACCAGGAATTGAAGATTGCATGAAGTGTTATACAGCAGGTTACATTTACATTATGGCTCCAGAAGCAACGCTATATATATATATGTGTGTCTGTCTGTGTTGATTACCTGTATATGAACACATCTTACTCTTTTAACGAGTAACAAAAAGTCTGACACGTGCTTTCTAGCACTCATCAGGCAACACTTTAATAGATATTAACTAGGACAAAGGTTAAAATTACAATGAAACTCTCTGTCTCTCTTTCAAAGAGTCAAGGCTATTAGTGCTATTAGTGATCCTTTTTCATCCTCAGGGGCTGCAATGACAACAAGTTTTTTCCATACGCAGCAGGAAAGTTGTAGGACTACAACAATAAACAGCTGACCAGGTCACTTGAAAAGGATCTCTGTGAATCCTGACCCAAACTTTCTTGTTGACTGAGGTAAAACGAATAGGAACAAAAGGAGAGAACAGATAAAAATGGGTATACCTCTAATTATAAGAAATACAAAGGGACATGAATCCAGTGAAATGCAGATGAGCAGATTCTTTCAGTTTCAGGGCAAAGCCTTCCATTCAAACCTGCAAGGGTTAAATAGGTTAAAGTAGAAAAGGGTCACCAGAAGAGAGAAATGCACCACCAGTCTTATAAGGAAGAAATATAAACATTCCAACTGTCTTCTGTTCTCTTCAATAATTTCAAAAACCCTCACAATAACTCTTTTTTTCTTTAGAATTCTTTGAGAATTTAATGGTTCAAAAATACACGTCTTTATTCCAGGGAAACATATCCGGTTAAATATCCCTTATTCTTATTATGGAAAATATCTGACTACGGACAAAAGGATCCAAGTCACCGCTTTGTGTGAAGTCATGCACATGCATGGGGTGAAGTTGCTGGTGGAGAAGACAATCATTTTAGAGGACACAAACATTATCATTAAGGTAAACTATTATCTCCCTGATGTCCTGAACAGACAGAAAGAACTAAAGAGTCATTCTGGAGCTCAGATCTTAATATGAGAATTGGGGGATAAAGGCATTCATTTAAGCTGCAATTTCAGATGTTGCTGTAAAATTCTGCCTGCTTAAAGTGAGAAAGCAAGCATTCAGGAGACCAGTTTTGATTATTTGCCTGAATCCGCCCCTTGTTCTTCAGAACAGCTCTGTTACCTTCTGTCTTTCCCAGTCACAGGCCACTGCTTTATGTTCACAGAACTTGCTGTCATTTCATCTGTGTTCTAGTTATCGGGAGCTTGTGTTGCCTTTAAACCACTTAACCAACTCCCAAAATACAGACTTAAACCCTTAATTCTAATAATGTGAGGGCCAGTTTATATTGTTTTAACACTTTAATCCTCATCAATGATGTGCAAAAAGAAAAACCAACCAAACAAAAGCCACTCAGCAAACAAAGATGAGATGTTTAATGATATGTGTCTGTATAGCCAGGGCTCTTTTTCACTGAAATTGTGCTCAAAATACTGCATACAGCTTGACAGCACTATTTAGCTAATCCAAATCCAGCTTCAAGTATTAGGAAAGGCATGTGAACTGTCAGCTAAATGTCACGGCTCCTACAAATGCATCCTCAAATATGAGATCCTCTGCTTACATTTCACCTGAAGTCTGACTCCAGAAAACTGTGAAACAGTGCATGATCAGAACTGTGTCCCTGTCCTTTAGATTCCTCGGCAGGCTGTGGTGAACAGAGCTGTCACCCTAGAGATCTCCTACGCCAACCCCCTCCCCGAGCCCGTGAGCCGCTGTGTGCTGCTGGTGACCCTGATGAACCAACAGGTCAAGATAAAGTAAGTGAAACCTGCAGCATTTACCCAAGGTCTAGCTTCTCAATACGAAAACATCACAGCTGAAGCGTCATTTTCACATTTTCTATTTATGAACATAAAAATGCCACCAAATATATATTGAGATATGATGATTTCTCAATCATGGGGTTTTTTCCCACATAGGAACTTAACTTCAACAACTAAAAACTGCAAACATCCTTCCTTCCTTCCTACAAAAGCAGATGGGCGTATCAAATTATTTCGCCTCTCTGATATTTCTTCTACAGCTTGGCTTTGTGTTTCTGTTTTTATATACAGGGCCCTAATACTACAAAGATAAGTCTGAGCTAAAGCAAATAAATAAGACACTGCCATAATTCCCTTCATTTCAGCCCAAATGAGAAGCTGCTCTGTTCTGCTATAAAGTAGGAGAAAATCATGCCCTTTCAAAACATAAAGGCAAAATATTCTATTGCTTTTTTCTTTTCCTCTGGACGCTGCTGCTTTATGAGTTAACTCAGCACTGAATAGTCCATATTCCCTAAAGCTTGTTTTGTTATAAAACAGCCTGACTTGCTGTGGCACTGGAAATATTTGGACATAATAATCGATAAAAATATGGAAAACATTGTTCCAGTGAAAGACTCAGCAAATTTAGACAAAAAGGAGACACAGTACTAAGCACCTTGGCCATTAGAAAAATCATATTATTACCAAAATGGATACGAACCAACCAGGCATCAGACAGAGCAATGAACTTAGACACCAGTGTTTTCTGATTCTGAGTTTGTATTGACTATGCAAACTTGTACCCAGCCCTGACACAGAGGCAGGGTGTAGTACTTCTCATTTCTATCAACCTATTCAAGAGTAAATGAAGACAGTACTATCTTTTCTCAATTCTTAGTCTACATAAAGCCTCAAACCCTAAGAAATTCTCAAAAACCAAGGCTGTTTCTCAAGTCACTGTTGGTGCTCTTGGTATCGTGCAGTTCTCCTTTTTGGGAATCTCAAGGAAAGACAATGCAAGCCTGAATTAATTGATTTGTTTTTTCCCCCCAGTCTGGCACAACTGGCACCGAGGGAGAGATCAAAAATCTATTTTGAATTCACACCTCGCAGGCCTGGGCCCTTACAGCTGCAAGTAGACTTCTCTTGTGACAAATTTTCACATGTTAAGGGATTTGCAACCATTGCAGTAGCACCTGCATAATGTGATGGAATCAACCTCCTGTTTCAGCAATAACATGGCAAGACATTCTCCTCTCCATAGAGACAGCGACGACAGCAAAAAACTTTCCACAAAAATTGGTGACCTCTTTCACTGCAATACGATCGAGTCTTCTGCTTTCACAGTGCTTAATTATTTAGTCTTTAACTAGTTTTTTTTGGTCCTCTTGTCTAGAAAAATAAAACACCTTCCATGTAGAAATAGTTCAACTCTTTTATCAAATTTCACTGTATTAAGCTCCTGGTTTGAATTTGCCATCAATTAACAGAGTCTCTTTGTGACCATATTCTAATTGTCAGCAATAAACTATTAATATAACTACTCAGAATGTTCTTGCACATTTTTTTATCCATAACCTGAACTACGCACAAGTGTGGAAAAGAAAGAAACCTTATGGCGGTAAGTTAAAAACAGCCTGATTGCTCCAGACATCACTCTTCCAATACAGATGAGCAACACCTGCTGAGGAAATGAGATAAATTAGATTTGGGGGTTGTATTTTGCTCCAGGTCAGAAACTTCTCACTGTACTACCAGGAGAAGAGGCCAAACTTGCCAGTGAGACCACTTGAGAAAAAGCCACCTATGCCGTGTACTGTTGTTTTGTGCTGGCTCTGCCTTCAAGGTTGGTACCTGCCCACACCTGCTTCACCCAGCCCCTTATCCCCGTCTTACAAAACCACTGCATCCACCCTTCTGACTTAGCTCAGAGGAAGTTCCACCTGTTTCCTTTCACGCAGGTGTCACAAAGCAGACAGGAAAAAGAAGACTGCTTTTTCTGTTTGCAAAAGCAGATACTTTGCAACGCTTCCAGAAGTGCTCAGAAAGCACAGGATGGGAAGAAAAGCTTCAGGACAATATAATCAGAAGGATGTATGAAAATTCACAATTAATAGTCACACGTCCTCATTCCACAAAGCTGCTTAAAGTGGATCACCGTCCTCCATGAAGAACACATTATGCCGCCCATGTCTAAAGCCCAGCACCATGTCTATTTATTCCTTCCAGAGTTAACAAGACAAAATAGCAAAGACTTGAATGTTCCTAACAGACAATTTGCCCTTTTCCTCTTGACAACACCTGGTACTGTCCAGCAATGCAGTCCCAGCTTCCCCCAGAAAGAACATTTCATGGATATAAACTGACTCTGTGTCACAGATTAAACCAAGGTCCCATTTAAATTTCTTTGATTTAAAGCCAAAAAAATCTTCAAAACTTGTAAACTCCTACTTTTTTACATCAATTACAGTATCTTGCCACCCAGACACATATATACTTGCAAGGAAGGCAGAAGCTTGTCAAAAACAGTCAGCTCGGAGAAACTGTAATGAAGATTGAAAAGGACATGCACACAGAGGAATGTGCATTTCTCCAGGCAAAGGAGAGGGGAATAGGTAGTTTGGCACTGGCAGTTTAGTCTTGCAAGATCTTGGAAAGTCAGGGCATAAAATCCTCCACTAGCCTCAGAAAAGGCCTTGAGGTAATGACAGTATTTCACGAAATCTCATTAAATCTTGCGAGAATGCAGACTGTCATTACCTGTAACACACAGTACAGGCCAAGCTATTCTAATTCCACCAGTATTGCTTCTTAACTCACAACACGAAATTTTTCAGTGTTTGTCACACAAGCTTGGAGTGACCTCATCCTAATTAACTACTTGTAAAGGAAGCCTGTTGTTCAAATGAAAATCAGCCCTAAAGCTTGTGCCAAATTCCAAGCTTTGCAACACTTGGAGCTGCTGGATTTCCAGGGTGTCAGCACTATTAACTGCCCTCAACAACCACATCCAGTTCAGTTTCAGTGTTACAATGCAGACCTGGCCAGTGCCACGTACAAGAATAAACATTCTTTCTGCGTTAGACGGAAGAGAACTGCTCAATTAAACTAATGATTATTAGAGAGAAAAATGTCTAGGTGGCCAAATAAGGATCAAAATAGCTTTTGCCAAACCTACAATCTCTACACAGCCCTTAGTCAGAAGTCAATGGCAGTTGGTGAAGTAATATATGGCTAATTATTGGTATTTTCCTTTATGAAGATGCAGTTTAAACCGGAGCATGCTCAAGAGGCTGACCCTGCCCTCGTTGCATTCTGGTAGCTCAAAAGATTCAAGTGAGCACTAGCTGATACAACACATTCATACTATGAATTGGTCTTGAAAGACACTAAAATTAGTCTCCAGGATGGTGAATGTTTTTCCCCACCATTCTGTTCTCCTGATCTAAGTTCCTAGTGCCTTGATTCAGGCAGTCAATTAAATTACTACCCTTTTACAGATTAAAACCAAACCAAAACAAATAGAAATAGCCAAAGATGGTAATTTCAAATCACTTGCTTCTTCTGGCTGCAACGGATGTATTGACCCTTTATTTTTAACTCCTTGAAGGGTTTAGTATCTAAGTAGCTTAGGGTCAATGTTGGCGAGCAGCTCCTTAACACTTATGTTTGAGGTAAATTCTGTGCATTGTTTAGAGTCAAGTCAAGATTTACATTTCCTACTCCAGGGTCCCCAATGCACAGCTCTATGAAGAATTTGTCACCAGCTGTCTTTAAAGGCTTTACATCCCGCTGTGGAATTTAATCTCCCCTGTATGTTGGAAAAGTCACCCATTTCTGCTCTTTAGTGTGGTCTGAGAGATAAGAGCCCTCAACTTCTGCGCAGCAGGCCAGCAAGATAAGCTGAAGGAGAGGAGGCAACATCACGTCCCACCCTGCATAAAGAAATCGAACAAACAACTTTGGAAGTGGATCATTTTTTAAAGAAAGCTGAAGGAAGGAGCCATTGCAAAACAGAGCAAGCAGGAGCTGAAGACTTTCACGGTACAGTCAGCTAGACATGGGCCAAGGTAAGCAAAAATCACTTTGGTTAGTTCTAAGCATTTGCCAGTGGTCTGTTGGGAAAAACAACTGTACCTACTCTAAGACAGTTCATGAGGGTTGTAGAAGAGGTGAGCTTCTTACCAGGCAGGAGCCAAGGAGTGCTCCAAAGGCTAAGGGAGTTCAGTTTGCACAAAAAGGGACAGTGAACGAAAGCTGGTATCAATGTCTCAGAGGAGTTCAAGAGAAGCAGTAAGAAGCAGCCAAGGCAGACATGTGAGAGTCTGGAACCAAAGGCAAGCAAGTTATCCTTAGCACAGGGGTGGGGGTAAGTTGGGGGGGAGGTAAGCCAGACTGCTAGACTGAAGCAGAGAGATTATTGTTTTAGCTACATGAGCAAGAAGAGGGTCCAGGTTCCAAGCAACCTTGAAGAAAGTGGCAAGATCCATGAAAAGTCACATGAAGGAGAGGTAAACAGACTGCATACGACTCGCCAGTCTAGAAGATAGCCAGGATAGCTTCATCACAGAGAAGAAAATATACAAGGTCAAAGCTGGCTCTGTAAAGTTTAAACTGGTGCGGGGCTTGTCTCCTGTGCACAATTTCAACCACATGTCCACATAGAGAGATGCTGGTTTGAGTGCCATCAGTGCCCTTGAGTACACAGAGCAAGACCCCCAAGTAGTCACAGTGCATGCTCAGTGCATCTGTATCATCTGAACACCCAGGTGTGTTCCATGCCCTTTCCTGGGCAGGAAGCAGCTTTGGCATAATCACTTAGTTCATTTACTGAGGCTAAGGTACAAGCAAAGGCAGCTCATTAGCTACAACCAAGCTCAGAGTGAAAGCCCTTATACAGTTACCGGGCAGAAAGCCTCAGATGGGGGGCACTGTCTGAGCGGAGAAACACGCGATCGGCTGTTTGTGTGCCTCAGGCTCTGGCCCACGGCCAGACTGCGGGCAGCTCAGAGCCTCACGCTCATTCTATGTCCCTTCACACTACAGGTCTGAGCATCCAAAAATGTGATTTCAAGATCGCAATGAACAACAATAACCACCACACAGAAGAAATCAGCACTGAAAGGCTTATGGTGAGGCGGGGACAGCCATTCACTATCTCTGTGAGCTTTTCAGCTCCAGTGCACAACTATCTGCAGCACCTGAAGAGGACCCTCCTCATAGCACAGACAGGTAATATCACAAAGAGGACACCTATCAGAGCTCTGGTCCTCCACCCACCTGAAGATGAAAGCTGGTGGCAAAAGCCAGCTCCAGGGCTGCACAGAGGTGCCCACATTTAGAACTGAGGCCAGTGAACTGATGATCTGAGGCAGAGTAGAGCCTCCTGCTGCTGGGACTGCAAGGTCAAAACTACATCTCTTTCCAGAAGAGAGACTGCAGCCCAGTAACCAACACAGGTTCACTGCTCTATGATATGAAAGCACTCATGGGATCTCTCCTCTCTCATGGCTTTTAGTTTAGGAATATTCAAACTTAGCTAGCCTGTTACCAATGTGTTCTGCTAGTGTTTTCTAGTGAGACCCCTGAGAAGGGCAGCAGCATTCACCCCCAGCTTGTTTTATTGTAATCTGAGCGTTTGGCTGTGACTTTTGTTACAAGAGGCTGCAGGTTTGCACCATTTCGGCTGTTCCTGGTGTTTCTACAAATCTGTGAAATCCCCATCCCACTTTCAAACATGTACACCTGAGTGCAGCACTAACCTCAGCAAGATTTACTAGCATTAAGCTGCCAAAGGGTTAAGACTCTCTCACAAGACAGGGGAGCTACGGCTCCAGATATAGACAAGGTCCCTGCAATCCACACGGGGTGACGATGCATGTCTGGAAGAGACCCAACCAGATCTCTTTGGCTGCAGGACCACATCTTTCCAAAGCAGACGGAACCCGGACTGAATTTCCCATCTCCAGCCTGGTAGACCAGAAGCAGTGGAGCGCAGCACTGGAAGAACAGGACCCGCTCTTCTGGACCATCTCTGTGAGCACACCTGCCAACGCTCCCATTGGCCAGTACACGCTGCTTTTGCACACCTCCAAGTCTGACTGTCTCCTGGGCAACTTCACCCTCCTCTTTAATCCCTGGTGCCGAGGTACGTGGTCAGAAACAGGCAGGCTGGGACCAGTCACTTCACAAAAACAGCTTTTAAGCTCCGGCGCTCTGCCCCCATGGAGGTGGAGGTGGACTCACCTGGCGATCCCCGCCACTCCTGCTCTGCTCCTCAAGCCTTAGGAAGGAGGCAGGGGCTAATAAAAGCTCAAAGCTGCCTGCCTCAGCACTTCTGCCCTGTTCCTGGAGCACTCCACTGCCAGAGCCCTGTCCTCCTGCCACGGAAAAAGTGTTTGATAAAGTGCTTCCTATAATAAAGATTTTAATCGGTCTGATTAAGACCACTGCATCTTTCTCAGGAACAGAGAAGTCAACAGCCAGGAAAGTAAAAGAGGCAGTTAGTGCAAAAGCCTAGGTCTGGAGGAACATTTTGAACAAGGAAACAAAAATGACAATCAAATAATTCTCTCTCTAGTCCAGAATCTGCAGCATATTTTCAGGGCAGAATGCCAGGGACTGCTGAAGTCCCTGGAGCGGAGTCTGCTGATGTAAGAGAGATGCAAGTGCATCTGACACCAGGAATGCTTTCTTCACGGCGCTTTTTTCCCCTATCTAGATGACGAGGTGTTCTTGGCTAATGAGGCACAGCGTCAGGAGTACATTTTAAACCAAGAGGGTATAATCTACCAGGGGACTGAAAATGCAGTCCTAGCGCAACCCTGGGACTTCGGTCAGGTAAGCAAGAGGTCCAATCTGTCTGTTCTCTCTTATAGCCTGCAGCAGAGGAGGGGTGCGTATCTCCTCTGTGTACAGGACACTATCCATTTCCATGCTGTGGCTTTGATGAAAGAACTTGGTCTCTGCACTCACTGTCTTTGTCTGAGACCGTGCAGGAGAACAGAGACCTGCATATGATGTTCCACAACCCCCTATATGTAATTTTTATCTGCCTTCTCAGGCTGTCCTCTATAAAGAAATGCATTGATCTATATCTGGGCTTTGTGTGCCTTCTTTTCATCGACAGATATTAAAGAACTTAACAGAGCTTATTAATACTGTTTCTATTTTATAGGTAAAGTGAAGACAAGTAAATGTTCCAGTGTGCCCAAGGCCATCTGACACAGCCAGTGACTAGACTGGGATTTTATTCCACTTTAGTGCCACCAGATCACAAAAGTAGCTCTGAGCCAAGATAGAGAGTGCTCCAGAAAAGCATTCATTTCCCTAAATCAGGGGATGAAGTATCATTTTAATGCATTTCCCACCTTGCTTCAACAAAGCTGTAGGTCTGCTTTTAGTATGTTGTGCCCCCCCTCCAAATCTCTGCCTGGAGCTCTCCCCCTCAACCCACTTATATAACACTACCAGAAAGGGAGAAATATTCTGCAGTTACAAAGCCTTGCAGGGATTCCAGAGAACAAATGTTCAGGCCAAACTTCCTGAAATGTTGTGTTCTTGTTTCAGTTTGAGGAGGATATTGTTGACATTTGCTTCACACTGCTGGATATAGGTGAACGCCATCAACGGGACAAGGATCACACCCAGCGCAAGAACCCTGTTCACATCTGCCGCACAGTTGCTGCCATGGTAAGGAGAGCAGACGGCAGCGCCGACCCGAGCAGAAACAACCCGAATGCACCGCGAAGGCTCACATCTCCTCAACCCCAGTTCATAACAACCCGTTGACCAAAGAGGACGCCTGTCCAGGGCTGTTCCACACAACACCTCCTGCCCATCTCCAGCCCTTCCTGATATTCCGGCAGCAGACAAGTAGTGCTGCTGGAGTTTCTTAGCAGAGTTACTGAGTAAATCTCAGGGGAGATTGTTGCACCTGTTCTGCTCAGCCATGACCTTCACGCTTTGCACAAAAGTCCCTTTGGTTTCATCTGCCTTGGGAGTAGCTTCATCAAGCAGGATAAGTGTAGCCATCAAAGAGAGGCAATTCCTTAATCCATCTTTCTCTCATCCTCTGCAGCTGAACTGCGACAAGCTTAGAGGAATCCTGACAGAATGTGGGACCGCGCAATACTACAATGGGACACCCCCTTCCCAGTGGCTGGGAAGCAGCCCCATCCTCCGGCAGTGGCTCGCGTCGCAATGCAAGCCTGTCCGACACGGGCAGTGCTGGGCGCTCGCTGCAGTTATGTGTTCAGGTAGAGTAGTGGTCAAAGACTTCTGTGTTGAGCAACGCCTTATTTGGTCTGTAGAACTTCTAGCATATGCCTACATTTGTGGATTAACACAGATCCCAGTAATATCACCTTTAATTTTTAGAAAAGAGGCAGATCCTGTGAGTCTCCTCATCAACATTCAGCATCACTAGCTTTGAGATAAAAGACTGTCAGTACTCGCCATACACCGAATGCACCTATGATAGCTTATTCCGTGAGGGGGCAATGCCTCTTGCAAAGTCCAAACAGCAGCCCTGGTGCCATTCCTAACAGTCCTAGCACCGAAAAAGGCTCTAGATGTATCAGCAGAGGCACCCTTAGGGCAGGATGCTCAACTGATTCACAGCTCTTTTTTCTGCGCAGTTCTGAGGTGCCTGGGAATTCCTACCAGGGTGGTCACAGGCTTTACATGGGCTCACAACACTAACAGCAGCCTGAGTGTGGATGAGTATTACGATGAAGATGGGAGACTGCTTACACAAGACAAAAGTGCCCGTGTCTGGTAAGAAAACATGGCAGGGTCCAAGTAAGAATTTGAGACCATACCTGGATCTAGGAAGTGATAAGAGGGGGGAAAATAAAGAGTTAACAGCTGCAGAGAGGTAGACAGGAGACAGCTCAGCTGAGATTCTCTCTACAAGACCTGTTCTTGAGACATCGCTGCAACCCAAACTGAAGAGCGCCCTATTACTGGGGTCCACAAAGGAATAACGAAAGCCCAGTCCAGCTGGAGAAACTCCACTTGTGTCAAAAACCACAGTCTCTGCTCTCCTCAACACACACAGAGCTCTTTCAAAGGAGTATTAATTGGCTGTGGTTTGGCTAAAACTTTAGTGTATCTCAGGGCTCAGTCCCTTGGTACAAGCACATGATGTTGTCTCTTGCAGGACCTTCCACGTTTGGAACGAATGCTGGATGGCTCGAGCCGACTTGCTACCACAGTACAGCGGGTGGCAGGCACTGGATGCCACCTGCCAGGAAAAAAGCAATGGTAAGATATCAAAGATGGGCTTTGGGAGGCAGAGAGGGAATCAGAGTGGAGAGCGAATAAAGCAGTTCAATATTCCTCCCTCCTCCAGCTTCCAATGGAAGGATGCAAAAGGACAGGACTCAGCCTGTTGACTTTAATCATCACCCATCGGTTTGGTTTGTGCAGCTTGTGTAGCCTAAAGAGCTCTATCACAGGACTGTTCCCTCATGTCCTCTTGAACTAGATACTTCACCACTCCTACTTTAGGTCTAAACTAGGCATGGGTCTGGTTGGTAAAGCATCGGAATCTTAACTGGGCTGCATTTTCTCTTCAGGTCCATCCTTCTGTGGGCCAGCCCCTGTTCACGCCATCAAGGAGGGGGACACAGAAGTTGATTATGATGTCTGCTACTTCTTTGCTGCCATCAATGCCAAGTGCCAGATCTGGATACAAAAAGCAGATGACACCCTAATGCCAGCTCTCAGTGGCACAAAGTACACTGGCAACAACATCAGCACCAAGGGTGTAGGCAGCGAACGCTGTGAGGACATCACGCACAACTACAAGTATCCGGAAGGTACGGGGTAGGCAAGTGACTGCTCACATTCCCTGCCAGCACCACAAGCAAAGCACTGGAGAGCAGAGCTATACCAGAGCGTTAGGGTCATCCACCTCTCCTGCTTCCCCTTCCTGAACACTTTGCTCTTGCTGTCTACAGAATCAAAGCACAGGTCATACCCCAAACTTCCTCCTACTTAATTATTTTAACCAGCTCTCTAGAAAGCCAGGCCTTTCTTCACCAGGCACTTTCCTGTCTGGAAAACCTTCTTTCCCGATTTCTGTTACTTTGTACATTCACGTCCCATTACCCTTGTAATACATAGATTTTAGACTCCAGCTTTCTGAAAAGGACTGTTGCGCTCCCAGATCTTGTCTAAACCCCTCCCTTAAAAAGTTGGTCCCCTCCAGAATCTATTACTGAGTGCCGTTTTCTTGACCCAACTCTACCATCTCATCTTAGCCCATGGCACATTGTCACCCTGGCTGCAGTGCAGCACAAGAGAGCACAGAACTGTGTTCAACCGCCTCTTCAGCTCTGACAGGTGCTAGCACCAAGGTGCTTTACAAACTATGACAAATCGTTCCAAGCAGAATGTTTCAGGTACATCCAATGAAAGTCCTTTCAGCTGAAATTCTCAAACTGCTCTAACCAGAAGCACAACAAGACCTCTGTGCTCTTAGAAAGTTATCTACAGCACTGCCAGGATAATTCAATGCCATCCTTCTGCGTTTACTGCTTCATAATAATAAATAAGAATACTAAAATACGTGTTTTTCTTTTGTGACAGGTTCCCTTCAGGAAAAAGAAGTACTTGACAAAGTCTACAGAAAGATAAAGAAACTTGAGAGAACCAGCAGCAGCGAAACACAGTTTAGCTCCATTCCTACTGCCCTTGAAGAGCCAGTTAACCTTTTCATCCACCTCCAGTCAGAGAGTTCTCTGCTACTGGGCCGAGACGTTCCGCTTTCCATTGAAGTGTTTAACCACAGTGGTACAGAAAAGGCTACTCACCTGGTGGTTGGGATCCAGTCTCTGCATTATGATGGTGTGCCCATTACTCAGCTTTGGAAGGAAGAGTTTAATTTTATCCTCAAAAGCAACGAAGGTAAGGACTCTATGTGGTGCATGGTTAGAAAAGTATATCAAGTCCTCTCACTTCAGGAAAAATGCACTTAGCCATAAGTTGACAAAAGGCCAGCTGAATAGTTGATTGTGGGTGATTGAAATAAAACACTGGCAGCATCACCAGGGAGATTCTGAATCTGCAAATCCAGTTAGGGCCACTTAAGCTTTCAAATGCTGCAGCTTTTAGTACAATGCTGGGCACTAGACACTCCTGGGTGCCGTGCAGACTAAGACCAGACTGTACTTACCCTCTGCATTGTCATCTTTCACCTCTGTGTATTCCAGCTAACAACCTGCAGGTTTTTGTGCCTTACTCACGGTACAGAGAAGAGCTGGGAGAAAACCATCTGCTTAGGCTGACTGCCGTGCTGAGAGATGAGGACTCCTACATATATTTTGCACAGGAAGAGATCAGCATTTGTGATCCCCCTCTCACTATTGAGGTTAGATCGGCCTATCATTCTGTTACTGCAGTAGTGAGAAAACAGCTTTCATAGTCATAAGCAGCAGCTGGGTTGAGTGGATCTCATGCTGTCTTCTTTCAAAGCACTGAGACATCCGTTTGGGAAAGGCGAGATGTGCCACACTGTTGTATACAGTATTCCCACTTCTGCTTCTATGTGCAAACATAGGAGTCATTGGGATTTCCCTAACTCACCAGCCTAGAGATCAGAGGTTGCAGAAAGAAACTACAGCAGAAGACTGTAGTTGAGAGGAAAGTAAGCTGGACTTTGCCTCTTCTGGCAACTGGCAGCTCAGGCTGCAACCTCTGGCACAAGAAAAAAATACATATATAAAAATTATCTCCCTTTAATCATAAAAGAAACCTTTTCTGTCCCTCATTTTCAGCTCATTTTCCTCTTTCAACAGTTTCCAGAAAACATGGTGCAATATCAGCCAAGCACAGCAAAGATCAGCCTCCTGAACCCTCTCATTGAACCCCTGAAGAACTGTGTGATAGTGGTTGCAGGGCGAGGGCTCATTTACAGACAAAGGAAGTACAGGTGAGCGCAAACTGATTCATCTAAGAATGCTAAATGGAAAAAGGGACACAATACAAGCTCGAGAAACCCTTGCACAGGAAAGGCTCTCCCCAAAAACAAGCAGGCAAAATGTGGCAGGAAGAGACTGCTACAGCATGAAAGCCCCAGGCATCCCATTCTTTATTTACAAATAGAGAAGATTTTCACACTGAAAAGAAAAACAGCCAGATAACATAACTTTCAATAGATGTGTAACACATTAGTTGAAGCCAGTATAATATTTGTGGAAGTTTCAACCCCAAAGGTTGAAGGAAAGGCCCCTGCCAACAAAAAGGGTAACAAGAGAAGTACCATAAGACTTATGCAAAACCACACATTAAGTAACACAACAGTTATGGGGCACTGAAATGAGCTATGAAACTTAGAAATTGTTTGATGTTGAGATATCAATTGCTTTTTAGCTAGCTACTTGAACATCCGTAAGTGGGGTAAAACTTTATTGTCTGTGACATCTCTTTCCACCCATTACCCACTGCCACCAATAAAGAGAGTCCCTGGGTACAATTTTAAGTGTCTTCCCCTTCTCCACATAAAGAACCAGGCAAACCTGACATAGCCAGGAGTCATCCAAAAAGGCATGCTCTCCTTCACATGAAAAAAAACACATTTCTCTCAAGAAGCTTCATTAGGACAAAGTAAACTTAGATGATTCTATGGGGAGTTCAACCCTCCTGACATATTTCCCTCTCAAACTACAGTCAGATCACAATTCCATTGTTGTAGTTCAGGTAACTGCTAGCATTTGTCTGCCTTTTTTTTTCCCCCCCCATCTCATTTTTTGGCACCACACTCCTGTCTAGCAAACGCATTTCCTAGGAACCAGGAATACAAAGAGGTGTGCTTGTATCATCCCTTCTCACCTTTCAGGTTCGGCCCTGTGCAACCCCAAAGCACTCAAGAGCTGCAAATCCCACTCACCCCCATCCAAGCAGGGCCCAGAAGACTCACTGCACATCTTACCTGCCTTCAACTGCAGAACCTGAAGAGCTACAAAACTATCGATGTTGCAGCTGCCTGATGCCCAGCTCAGAACAGGTCCTGCTGTCCTGTTTTCAGAAGAGTGGTCATGATCTGTGCTCTGATCTTCAGCAAGCATAGTTCTTAACAGTTTAATTAAAGTTATATTTAAAACCACGTCTGACTTTGATTATTTGTACAAACTCAACTTGCTCCCATCTGCTACTATGCCCACTCTCCAGTTTTGTAAGTTGAACCTCACTGTGACAAAGATGTGTTCAAGCAGGTGCTGCACTTCTCACCACACATATATGCTGAACCAACCACTGCTTAGTCATCTTTTCCTATCCGTGGCAAAAAAAAGAATATCCTAGAACTTTAAAGTGATGACAGATGTAGCATTTCTCTAGAGATATACTCTCATCCCCCTAGAGATCCTTGATGTTGGTAAAGTAATAAATATTTTCTACTGCTTTCTGAGGAAATAGAAAAGAGATTCGTAGTTCACTCTTCTCTAAGGTTAGACAGGAAATAGCAGTAGGGCTGCATATTTTTAATGGTTCTACAGGCTGCTTGCAAAAGCAGCACGGCTCTTTCTGTCTGTATGTATCCTCTGCCACCTGAAAACAGATAAAGCCACTCATGCAAACCTAGCAATATTTTATTGTTCTTTGAACCCCATAGTAGCTGTAAGGTCTGAAGAATGGGGCACATTCACAGCCTTAAGATGCAGCAGTGCACCATCCCAGGAATCCAAGCAAAGTGACACCTCCTGCAATGGCAAAGGGCAACTTCCTGGGAAAGTTTTACCAGGTGGCAGTAAAGTTCTCTCCTAAAAACGTTGTTCTCATCATTCTCCCAGTAGCTGGAGAACAGCAAGATTTGCTGGAAAAGCATATGCCAGAGCCAGTGGCAGCAACACACGTAGACTTGGAAGGGCTAAAGCTGACCCTGTGTGAAGTTCTTGATTTTGTTCATGTTGTGATCTACCGCCCCAGTTAGAAACTGCACCCAGCCTTCCTCCGATGGTGGACATACGTGGCTTGTCCTGCAAAAGTGGAGGAAATTCATTAGGAAACCTTCCTGGGTGTCTTATACGTACGCATCCAGAAAACATACGGGTGACATGAAGTCTTGAGTCATCACAGCATTAAGACAGGACTGCTATAGCCTCAGAGTGCTTTGAGCAAGGAAGAACCCACATCCATGTCTCTAGTCCCAAACCGCAATACATGTGTCTGTGTCTTCGGTGGGAACCACCTCCATCCCTATCGTCTTTTTCTTGCTCCCAAGCCTTTGTGACTGGATAACATCATAATCTTTACAAAATGAGTGCATTTACAGTCCAGAAATGAGTCACCTTTGACAGGAGGCAGAAAGATACCAACCTTCAAAGCAGGGAACGCACACTTATAAAACTGTAACTCATACTCACTTTGTAATCTCCAAGACTTTCTTTAATACTGAGGCCAATTTAGCAGCCTAGAAAGAAACAAAGGGGAAGTAAAGTGAGTCAAATATGGAAATAAAGGGGGTCAGCAATACTCGAAAAGAAAGGGGGAGTGTAGGAATTCCCAACACAGCCAAGAATGAGTAAAACTGCCACAAGTCCTGAGGCAGAAGCTACCTCTGTCACTGCCATGCTGGGAGCGTCTCCCAAGCTACTGCTGGCTGGGACAAGTGGAAATAAAGACACACTGGTTTTTAAATCATACGTTAAAATGCTTTCTTCTTTAAAAAGATAAGCCTATTATAAATTAGTAACTAAGACATGAAGTTACAGGTGACTGACTCTAATGGAATTTGATATTAAGCAAAAGGGTTTTTTTTACCCCCAAAAAAATCAAGCCACTGATCAAAGGCACAAAACCAGAATTTAGAATAAAAAGTCACAGATATGAGAAGATACATACTTAATTTATGACAGAAGGAACCCCTAGAAGTCATCTATTACAACCTCCTGCTAAAAGCAAGGTCTACCTCAAAGTTCACTCAGGTTGCTCAGAGCCTTGCCCTGCCAAGTTTTGAGTATTGCCAAAGATGGAGATTCCACTGCTTTCTCTGAGCAGCTTGTTTCAGTGCTTAACCACTCTCCCAGTGAGAATTTCTAATTCACACTTTTAATTTAGATCACTTTTTTTGAGCAGGTCTACATTATCCGAGGAAGAAAGTGGATATGCAGCACATAAGCAGCCTTAGACATCACTTCCCTGAGGTACCATCATTGGATATCTTTACGGATTATGGTTCTGAGTCTAAGCTCAAGTGGCCATGCTCTTCCCTGAAGAAGTAAAGATGAGGGATGTATTTCCACCTGAAGGAAGCTAAGTGTGCAAGAACCAAAGGGGACTCTTCATCCCCAGGAACTTGTTACTGAGACCAACACCCACCTCTCCCTGACAGTCACATACTCCCTCCAATTCAATTTATTTCCCTTCTCTACAGTCAAGCGAGTAAACTGCAGACACTTACATTGAGTCGCACAGCCAGCTCGTTCACAGGTGGATACATGCTCAGTGCCAGCTCATCAACACTAGAATAGAAGAGAGGGGAGCAATGGAAGAAAAGTCCTGATAGTACAGCTCACCAGTCCTGGTCAAAGTCTACACCCACCCTGAATGTAAGTCAGGAACGGCAGCGCGTGACAAGGAAACGTCAGTCATACCCGTGGGATGCTTGCACTGCCTTCTCAGACATCTGTGTGCCACTCTCACCTTGGAGTCAGAGAAGGCCACAGCTCCACCCCAAGCTGCAACTTACATTCCTCTCCTAACTTGCACAACTCTCAACAGCCTGTGCCATAACAGCCTGCCCACCAAGGCTGCTTACACCGCCTGCTCACAGCTTCAATATCACAAAGGTTTTCCTAACCCATTTGTTAGACCTCAAGAAAGACAGGGACTGCTCTGGAGCAAAAAGCAACACGGGGAGAGACTTGCTTACCTTGGACTGATCTCATTAGCAATGTCTGCAATATCATCCAGCTGAGCGATCTGGTCTGGAGAATCAGCTTTGCCATGAGCCTTCACTACACCCAAGACCTTCTTCAGGCAAGCTTTAGAAGCCTTCATTAATCCCATGCAGGAGCTAAGCAGCTTCCGGTCAGCTTCTGACCAATATATATCTCTGTTGCCCCGAAAGCCCAGCTCTTCATCTTCCATGATGTCACTGTAGGGGTCTTGCCCTTCCACCAGAGCCTGAGAACACAGATGCACTGAAAACCCAGAGCCTGACACCAATTCCAGCAATAGCCAGGAGGAAAGGGAAAACAATCTAAAAATCCTACAAATAATTTCTGAAGTAATCTCTCTCCCACCAGCACCTCAGTTGCCAGATTCTGTTAATCCTAGCAGGACCAGAGTAAGAAAAACTAATCTCCCACTCCAATTCAACATAGCAAACAGCAAAAACCTGGCAAGTAGTGCCATTCTTACACCAATGTAAACCACCCCGCCACCCCAACCTTTCCTGCAATTTGGGACATGGCTTTACTGAAAACTTATATAAAGTAAATCAGACTTGAGTTTAAGTACTCATTAAGATTCAAGCATAATAAAATAATCTAGCTCATATCAGAACAAATTTAAATCAAAGCCTGTATATTAAACAATCCCTGTGTTCCATCACTAAACCATCACTGCAATCCATCCTGCAGGATCCTCACAGGCTTAGGGGCTTCCTTACATGTTCCATCTCTTCCAGAGCATCCTTGACCACACCCAGACATGCAGCCAAAACTGATGCAACTGCTGCCTGGTTATCTGCAAAAGCAAAAGGATGAAAACTGGCACTGCACTGATTCAAATCAGCATGCAATAATATTTTCATTTAGGTTTGCGAACATTAAATCTTGAGATTATAGGATCAAACTTTTTGCAGAGCTCAGAGCTGCATTGTTGCCATGCAAAGAATGTGGACTGGCTTCCAGTCTTATACATTTGAAAACCAGTCAGGTTTTGCAGAATGAGAGAGCCTTCATTGTACTAGCTAGAATGGCCCTTGCAAGCGCTATTGATGTTCTAAGACAACACCTCCTAGTTTCGTTGTTCTGCGTATACAACACTCACCCCGTGGCAGGTTGGGCACTTGTTCACACGCCCCCCACACACCACCAGTTGATATAAGCTGTTCCTGAGACAACCTGAAACAAAACAAAGCCCCCCAAAGTTAGACTCAATAACGCCACTCTGCTGGACTGTGTTTTTCTGCACCAAAAGTGATGCACCCTAGTACAAGCTCTGCTGGAAAGATGTCACCAACCAGCTTGTCTCTAGTATCTCATGTCTGTGTAAAGCCAGAAGCGCTGGCTCCTCCTGAGTTTAATTATCCACTGGAATGAGAAGCAGCAGACTCTTACGAAGGCCCCTCTAAGTGTTTAGGCATATTATTTATCTTTCAGAATCTATGCAAATCTGCAGTCAGTATTAGAGATTGCTAACCTCTGCGCAATGGCAGTGACATGTAATCTGTACAGAGAGGAGGCAGCCCATAGCGGTCCAATAATGAGCTTTGTAAAGTTGTACAATCATGGCATATGACATTTCATCTCAAGAGCAAAACCAGTGCAAACGCTATCCTGCACCTTCATGAAATACTGCTCCCAGCATCTTTCCCTGCCACAGACAGGACGAAAATCTATTCCCCATGTAGATAAATGCACCTGACTCGGTCACTAGGTCAAGAGGGTACCTTGAGTGTATTCCACTCTCCTAGTTCAGTTGGCTCAGCTGAACAGTTTAGTTGTCTAAGCACAAGGTCATCTCCTTTGCTGATAGCAGGTGTTGTGAAGAAATCTAGAAGTGAGGGCCAGCCCTTCTTTACTAGGAGATGCTTTCACCCTTAGGTTCATTTATGGGGCCCTGTTTGTGCTACATCCCAGCCAGGTAGCAGTTATGTCTGCATCCAGCCTCACACTCCCTTGATCCTGACCCACTCATTTGACCTTCCCGCCATGACCTCAGATGTAGCTCGGTGCAATGGACATGCGGGGCAATCACTGGATGGTGTCTGATGCTGGTTGCTCTCTCTGGACCTGATCCTGACCCTGCCTTGCTGGCCTGACTTTCCAGCTTGACCTCATTGCTATAGGATTGTCTGATGATCTGGACTCCCAGCTGAACCTCACTGCCTTCAGCAGCACTTCTCTGCTCACTCAGATACTGAGGGATGTGGCCGCTGCCCCTTCCTGCCTTCTAACAATGCTCTGCTTCTGCCTCCCTCCCTTAGAGAGCAGCCTGCACCTGCTGCTTCCTAACAAGTATACTTGTAGCTTTGTCCTCCTTTTTTTCTGGAAAATTATTACCTGTCTAATGGAGCACTGAGAATTGTTTCTATGAGTTGGATCATTCCTTCCACTACTTCAGCGGTGGCATCTCGTACCATCTTCCGAAGAGTAGTACCTGTTTGGGATTGAGAAAGAGCAAGAAAGTTGCCACACAGTCAGAATGGACAGAAAGCAACTGCTGAAGATGAACACACAAACTACTCTGTTTGCGTGGACACATTGTATAAATTAAGTTCCAGGTATTTTGAAGGAAGCAATATATTTCCTAGTTTGAAAAGGACTTTGGACAAGGATCTCAACACTTTATAAATATGAATGCTCAATCAACTACACAGCTTCCTACATTATCACTCTTTCACAGATAGAAATCTGTAGTAGACAGACAAGTGGTTCACTCATAAACATGTCGCGAGCCTACAGAACAGCTGGTAATGGAACCACCTGCTCATGATAACTTGCTTTTCTGCAGCTGCCAGATCCTACATTAGTCTCTGAGTTTGTTTATGCAGTGGTGAAAGAACCAACACCTTATATAGTGGTGACTGCTCTCCTGCCACCATCTCACCTTGGCCCTTGGGGAGCCAGTAGTACACTGTGGCAACGGCAATAACAGCACTTTGGACATCTTCACTCAGCTTCTGGCAGTCCTGAAACGGACAGGCAAGAGGATTAATCACGAGTAGTGCATGGCCGCACCATTCTTGGAAAGTCTCACAAGCAATCACATTCAGATTGCTTTGAGAAAAGGGAAGTATAGCATTGGCCATCTTGCTTGAGGAGCAAACAGCACAAAAAGATACAGTGAGCAAGCTGTACGCACCATCAGCTGGTAAGAAAACACACCCCGGTGGGGTGGTCACGCAACAGAGAGGAAGAAGTAGTTTAGATCGTTATTCTGAACTGGAGGTCGTTGGTTTTTTCTCCTCCAAACACGAAAGTGATAAATGTATCTCAACTAACAGCAAAAATCTTACATATTCTTAGTCAGATCTAAGGTTTGTATTGTCCACTATCAGCAGCTACCGCTAAATCTTAAAGAAAAGAATGTGAGAATGTTTCTGTTTGGTATGTTTCCCTAACGTACAGAAATAAGTTCTCCGGGCAATTGTTGACTTGCATTAATACACTCTAAATGCATGGCCCATGCTGACACCCCTTGTTCGAGCTGAACCAAATGACTTTGTTGTAGTCAAGCGAACCAAGAGGTACCTGACACTTGCCACATACTCCGCAATTTCATAGCCTGGGGGGCTTTCACTCACCTCTGCAGACAGTGCAGACCCTGAGAATGCCAGACTCAGCTTTGTAGCTTCCTGTGACGTTACTTGGAATGTCTGACCTAGAAAGCGTGCAATGGGAGCAAAGAACAGGAAGTAACTTGGGTAAAAGATAAAAGAACAGAGCAGCTGGATGCGCAATAGCTCTGACGTTACTTTGCTTTACTGTTTGATTACCATTTCTTTCTTCTAAGCAACACTACAGAAGAAGAAAAATTCCATGCTATGTTTGTGCCGTGTATGTTCACATATCCTAGGTCTGCTTTTTCTCTATTTATTTTTTTTTTTCACCTAGCTGGTAGTGACACCCACAACCACTGTCCCGCTCCACGACACCTTCACCGGGATATGCTGTGAAGTTTTAACGGGGGCCAAAGGCTTCAGAAATGCAGTTGTGACACCCGTTAGACACTGGCCGCTGCTTTGGCACCGCCAGCACCGCGGAGAGACGCGCAAAGCCCACACCGCGGCTGGAGCCCCAGCCTGCAGATCACCCGGCTCCCAGAGCGCCCGGCCCGGCCCGGCCCCCGCGGTGCAGCCCGGCGCTGCCCGTCCGCGCCCCCCGCGCCGTACCCAGTGCGTCCCAGAAGCGCGACAGCTCGAACGGCTCGCGGCCCTCGCCCGGTTCGCCCTCTGTAAAAGCAGAGAGAGACCTCAGCCAGCGGAGAGAGCAGACGGCCCGTCCCGGCCCCGCCGGCCCCGGCCCCACCTCGGACCCGCGCCAGCACCGCACACAGCGTCCCGCGCAGCTCCCGCAGCGGCTCCCGGGCCGCCATAGCTGCGGGAGCGGCCGGCGCCGCGCAGGCCTTCAGCGCCGCGGTGCGTCACACCCGCTTCCGGGCACCGGCGCAACCACGCTGCCCCGCCCCTTCCGGCCCGCCCGCGCCCCGCCCGACAGACGAGGCGTTCCGGCTTAGCGACACTTTATTAATAGTTTGCGGGGGACGGGGAGGGCGCCGCCGCGGCGGCCGGGGACACCGCTACAGCGGCCGCTGCAGCTCCTCGAAGTTGAGCAGGTTGTTGGCCGTCTCGGACCAGGCCGGGTGGGTCGCTCCGTCCATCTCGGAGGCGAGGCTGTTGCTGCTGTCCAGGGTGTGGCTGGTGCCCCCGATGGGCGCCCCGCACTCCGGGCAGCGGCTCCGCTCCATCGCGCCCCCACACTCCCCGATCACGTAGATATGCCCGTTTCGGCACTTGAACCAGTGGCCGCGGGGACAGCCGATAGCTCCGACGATCTGCACCCGCTCAGCCTCAGAGATCCCCAGCCCGGAGCTGGGCAGGGCCGAGCTCAGCCTGGCCAAGGCCTTCTTCACTGCAGCCTCATCCTCCACCGTGAATTTCTTTGTCTGTTCCAGGATCTTGCGTGTAGCAGCGATCTCTGCTGCGAGCGCTGGTGTGATCCTCGCACTCGCACCGTTGCATCTCGACAAGAGGCTCAGCAAATAGGTCAGCCTCTGGAGCTCAGACTGCAGGTCAGAGAGCTCCTGTCCTGTGAAACTGAGGCGTGGTTTATCCAGCCACTCCTGGACTTCATCCAGCCGCTTCCTCAGGCCTTGCCTCTCGCTTGCATCAATTTTGCTCATAGAATTGGTTAGGTCTGCTATACGGTTGTAGAAGTTAAGCTGGTTCTCAATTAGCCCGATACTCTTTGTCGAGAGATCAGAAGCTTTTAGTTTATCTTCTAACATGAGGTACTTAACGGGTAGATTCCTCTGCAGAACAGCATTCCCCATCAGTGCAGCCTGCAGTCTCTGTCTGCTAGACGCAATTTCTTGTGCTGGGCCTTGGATTTTCTCTTTCACCTTTTCTATCTCATCCAGACGCCTTTTCACAACGGTACCGTATCTCAAATTCTTTCTGATAGGTGTCTGACAGATAGGGCATACCTTAAGCTTAATGACATCATTATCTTCATCCATATAATGGTCAAGACCCTGGGACTCAAAGACATGGCCACAGTCTTCAAGCTGTACAAATCGAGCATCTGCATCTTCTTCAAAGCCAAAAAAGATCTGGGTGAGTTCCTCACGGTCACAAATAAGGCACTTCTGTGGGCACGGCTCTCCACACAATCCAACACAAGGATGACCACAGCGCAGCAGCTTGGCACACGGCACGTTGCAGCGAGGCCTGTTGCACGGCTCAGAGCAAAGACTGGTGCACTGGTAGTGCTGGCACTGCCACTCACATGGCTCAGCACATGGAAAACAGAGCTCTCCACATTTCTTTTGACACCTGCTGTGGACGCAGTGGTTCTGACATGGCAGCTGACAGGGAGGACATTCTGTGGTACAGGGCTGCTGACACTTGTGAGAGCAGACCAAGAAGCGCTTGCACGGGCTGTTACACGGCTTATGAAATCTCCCTTCAAAGCAGGTATGACAGGAACCTGAGCACACATGACCACACTCCAGCGTAGCAGAACACTTGGTCTTACATTCCACAGGCTTCCCACGTTTCATCTCCTCAGTGATCCAGCATTTAACTTTCTGCTTGTGGCCACATTTCAGGGTGACTGCGACCAGTTCGGGACACCACGTAGTGCATTCCTGCCCACATAACTTTTTGCACGTGTGCCCGCAGTTCAACTTTTTCTGGCAAGGTTCTTGGCAAAGAAACTCACTGTCTGGAGTAGAACACGGCACCATCTGCAGGTGCCCACACTTTGAAATAGTCTTCTCTACTCTCACCATGCACGGGCCGCAGGGCTCATAACACAAGCGCAGACAGCGGTGCCCATCTGCACAGAGCACCTTCTGACAAGGCTTCAGACACTGATATTCTTTGTGCTGTGTGTCATAGGGGTGACATGCCCTTGTGCAAACATGCCCACAACTCAACCTGCATTCACAGGGACGACTACAGCCTCCTTCTGGGACTTTGCTGAAGTCTGCTGCTGTAGATACCAGCGTCTTGGTTTCAGGGTGGTTTTGACAGGAAAGCATCAATGAGGGGCCAATGTGACCCTTCTCACGAAGGGTGTGAATGATCTTGCTCCAGAGAGGAACCTTGCCAAGCATTCTCATATTTCCAATGCAATACAGCCCTTTCTTAGCTCTGGATAATGCTACGCATATCCGATTAGGGATCTGTAAGAACCCACTTTTCTCCTCTTTGTTGCTCCGCACAAGTGACAGCAGAATAATATCATTCTCCTCCCCCTGGTATTTGTCTACTACATGAACCTTCACACCTGCAAAGGTCTTGGCTGGCATGAGCTTACGCAGGCAGAAAAGCTGTCCAGTGTAAGTAGTGAGAATGGTGATCTGAGAAGGCAGATAATCCTGACACAAGAAGTATTTGCACAGTTCCACTACAAACTGGGCCTCATGTGGGTTCTGATGGCTTTTCCCTTCCTGGATTTCTTGCTCAGGGAATTCATGTTCCACAAAGAAGAGGTTAGATAAAACCCCCTGAAACAAGAGAAGGGAATATCAGACACAATTCTAGCTTCTGTCACCGCAGCCTGTTTCCATGTCCCCGATTATCCACTGACGGGAGGACTCTTCAGGAGAGGACTGCAATATGCAGTTACTGCATGCTGAGGTGAATTGCCTCCTAGATTTCCATAATGTGTTCATCAGACAGGAATTTAAAACTTATTACTCACATTTCAGCCCATTAGTGACATTTCGGTATCCTAATATGAAGTCAGTTCCTGTGGATTATTTTATTCCCTATCTTTTCAGAGTTGTTTCTACTGTTCCTTTTCAGGTTATAGAAAAGAGTGATTGCTTTATACTTTTAAGCTGAATAGATCTTGTTTGCAGATGTTGTGTACAGGTAAAATGCCCAGAGAACCCAAGCAAGGAAGGCTCCAGTAATCAAGTCACCTATTTTATGCTGGAGTTTCACATATTATACTTCAAGTCTTTCATTTAAGATTTCTTCCCAGCTTTTAAAATCCTACAATTCTTTTGGTCCCTCTTCCATTTTTCACCATTCTTTTAAAGTCATCAGCACTGGATCCATTTCCAGTGTCCACCATCTCTAATGCCAGAAGAACTACAAATTACTTGCCTAATTCTCTAACACATACTTCCTTGATTCAGGTATACATTTCAATAATTGAACTTCATCTAAGAATTTGAAATCCTTGAACACTGTATTTTACAGAAAGTCATTTTAGCCAGTAACAGGGGACAAAAGCAATTGCTTGGGTTGCCAAAAACTCACCTTTACATTCTCATATGTCAGGACAGAGGGATGGTTCTCCAGCTCCTGGTATATATGTGGACTGAGAAGCTGGGCAATTTCAGGACGCATGCGGTGCTGAAACACAAAGCTGGATCAGTTCTGAGGAAGGTGCACCATATATTTCCCCGTCCATATTCTATTGTTCCACTGTATGGACTGGCTGAATAGAGGACAAGGACGACTTTCCACTAAGAAGGGAGCACTGCCCAGTCCCCACCCTCCCCATTGCTGCCACCACCAGCAATTACAGGGGGGTAGCAGAGTATCTTCGATAAAGTAATTTGGCAAAGTTGTTGTAATAAGAATGCTGGTTTCAGAGCAAATCTAAGAACATTGTTACAGACAACAAAAGCCAGCACCTCATCCTAACCACTACATGACCTCCTCCGCGTAGTTTTAATACAGGACTGCTGGAGGTAGAATTAACTTCTCCAGGCACCAAGGTAGATGATGATAGCAATTTAGCAGGAAGCAGCCTGAGAAGACTTATGTTGTCAGTCTCCAAAGTTCTGGAAGTTTCAGATGCCACAATAAACCATGTTCACTGCACTAAAACATGTGGGAACCACAGTGCTGCGGAGTAACAGAAATATACTGGAAGACTGAAGCAGTTTGGCAGCTCTTACTGTTCTTCTTGGGAATTAAATAGCACATTCTTTTCTTTTAGGCTGCTCTGAATAGAAATATAAACTTAAGTGTACTACAAACTTCAAACAACCTAAACGCAAATGCAATGGAGATTTTATAGCTCTTCCTCACTTGGTATTTCAGACAGACAAAGGGGAAATCGACTTTCACCAGCCGTTCAAAGAGAGAGACTTCCAGATTGAAGTTCTTGGCCAGGTCGTATACATTTGCACTAGGCCGCAGCTGAAAGAGAAGGGATAGGAGATCCATGTTTTAGCACTTTCCTGTGTATTAGCAAGATTTTTCACTCATCTCTTTTTCTGTCACTGGTTCCCCATAGAAACGTCAGGCACTGGATTCCTGCAGAAGTGCCAGGTATCAAAGTCAGATATAGTCACAACTGAGGTGGATACAAGTACATGTAAAAATTCTTCAGTTAATGGAAAGACAGGTCCCACAGAAGCTCTACTCTAAAATTACAGGAGAGGGGCCCTCTGGTACCTGTGGAAGCTGGGGAGCAGTAAGTCCTGGCAACCTTTCACATATGGTGTTTGCTTAAAAGCTTCTAGTTCATTTGCACAACAATTAGAGGCATTACTCATGGATGTTACCTGCTGGTGATCTCCAATGAGGATGAGATGCTGGCAAGCTTTACTCAGAGTAGTAATGGTGTGAGCCTCAAGCACTTCTGCTGCCTCTTCTACAATGACTATTCGCGGCTCTACTTTTTGCAAGATCTGACGGTATTTTGCAGCACCTGAACAAGGACAGAAGATAAACCTTAGCAGAATATATTTACATAAAGAATTCTCAGGGAGGGGAGTAGGCTGTGTCCCATAAAAGACTGGGGTTCTTCCCATCCCCATTTAAGACTCAGCTTTTTGAACTTTAAACCAGCACCACACCAAGAATGGCTTCTACATTAAAAGTTACCAGGGAAGGCAGGTGGGGATTAGAGTCCTATGCCTGCCTCGGGCCTTTCCCAAACCCCTCTTCAGACAAGAGATACCTACTTACTACATTGATCAACACATGTAAATAAACCTAAAATTGTCTCTCCAAACAGTCATATTACAATGACCTACACACTCCCATCACCAGAAGGTGTTGTGGGGATAGCAGTGCAGATATTAGCTGTGCTTTACTCACGCACAAGAAGTGGAACATTTCTATTAGAGGAATGCTGCTCGAGATGGAGGGAGTGCAAGAGTGCACAGAAACTGTTCGATGCAGTTAACTGACAACTCACACAATAGCCACATTTGCCAAGGGAGTCAGGGATTAGGTACAGATTACAGATCAGGTACAGGCACAGATTAATGCAGAGCCTGACCAAGGCTGTCAAGCCGCATGTGATACTAATCTTCTGGAAACAAGGCCCTTTAACCATTACTGGATGCAGTGCAATACTGGTGTGCTTCCCAACTGCTGTGCACCTGTAGTTGTCATCCCCACAATTTGGGCCTCCTTGAGAATGCAGAGATCCTCCTGCAGCCTCAGTTCCATCAGCCTTTCCGCTGCTGCCTGATACTGCTGCTCGTGCTGCAGAATCCTCTGTCGAATAGCCCGCTGATAGGTCTGCAGCCAAAGCCTGAGAAGAAAATGTCATTATCACACACAGCAAGGGACACAGGATAGTGATCCAGAAGTTCTGAGTGGATTCAGTTCAAAACTTCCTCTCTCTCTTTTGGGTGAGGGATTATTAGCTTATGTACTTAGTCCTGAACACACACAGTGGAGACGACAGCACTGCCTGTGCAATACAGGGAAGGTAAGAACAAGCATGTTCAAAGAAGGAGCTGAACAGACACGGACAGAAACACTGTGGCTTGACAGAACGAGTTTGCAAACTGGAACAGTCCTAGGAAATGCCTGACAGACCCTGCAAAATAGCTCTGTCACCTGTAAAGCCTCCAGCGGGAGCTGAGGTCAAGTTGCCACAAATCCTGAATAGCCTTGGCCTCTAACTCTGTCATTGCACTCAGTTTACGGAGCTCAAACTTCATCTTCTGTTTCAGTTTCTTCCTCTGGGCAGCAGTTATCTGCAGAAAAAAAGCTCCCCAATAAGCAGTTACAGCACAAAGATTCTTCTGTATTAGCATCCCCATGTTATTCTTTACACAGTCAAGCAAGGCCAGAGCATGCTAGTGCACGCAGTTACCTCCCACTCCATAGTCTTCTGTTGTGGTTGAGCTGTTCCTTCTTGGTCCTCCAGCTTCATAGCCAACAGCATGCTGGCTAGTTCATGAACAGCTCTGTGCTCTTCCTCCTTCCTTCCCTGAGGCTTTGCTGCCTCTTCATCCTCAATCACTCTGTCAGCTTGAATCAGGTCAGCCTCCTCTGCGATCTCCAAAAGCTCCTCTTCTGCTCCACCTTCCCAGTCTCTCTCTCTCTCCTGCTGGCCACCTGTGAGAGTCACCAGTCACACGCAGTAAGCCACAGCCACCCCAGCAGAATCACAGTGCACTACTCAGCACTATGTGGAAATTAACATTAATCTTCTCTCTACAGCCTTACAGTATCATGCAAATTTCAGTGTCTGTGAAGCAGCAGTGTCTCTCTTCTGGTACACAGCACTGCTTAAAAAAATTCTCAATGGTTGCGTTTGGTTTTTTTTTACCTGGATCGTCAGCCCCTGTGTTCTCTGCCGCAGTCTGGGTGAAGACAGTTACACCAAGGCCCAGCCACTCCAGAATCATTGAGTGTTTTGAAGCACTGTAGTGAAATTCCTCATCATCCTAATATAAGGAAAGTCAAATCAGCCAGGCCTATTACACTTCAGAGTCTTAGGATGATGCCAAAGCAGTTTAAGAGGCTTTCATTTGGGCATTTGTATTGTTACGCTGATAAAGATCGCTTAGCAACTCTAGTTTAAAGGAGCAAAATTTAAAGCCTCTGCCTGGTGTAGACTGCTGTCACAGCTTGCTATTCTCTCCTTCACTTTCCTAGTAGCCAAATAATGCCAAGAAGCATGCTTGGGGGAACCTCAGACTTATTAGCAGAAAGGGAAGCTTGATCCAGAAGAAAGGGACCTCTCTTACCACACCATACATCAGACTGTTCCAGTGCTGGGGTGCAATGAATGCTTCCAAGTGGCGCTCATGCAGAACTCCGTATGTTGTGCACTCTAAGTGCTTTGCTCCTTCGAGGAGCTTCTGCTCAGCCTGTTTCATCTCACTGGTTATCTACGTGTAACAAAGAGAAGGGAGGCATCATCATACTCAGAGAAATAAACTTCAGAAACAGCAGGACAAGAAACTGATAAAGTGAACAAGGTCAGAAGAATTAAGAGTCTGACATCAGTGTAAGACAAGGTGAAAGAACAGGTGTGGAGCAAGTTTAGTTAACTCCTCCAGCCCACAGGAGACGCAGTCCCATCATCTCCAGTGAAGTCCACACATACATTCACATAGGCTCTGCGGAGATGCATTGGCAAGTTGTGTCGGAATCCACACTTCTTCCTCAGCTCCCTCAAGGTGAATTGCTTCAGGACCTCACTGCTACTTCTGCCTCCAACACGCACCATTCCATTCTTTTGGAAGGTGTATATTCCTGGGAATGAAAGAGAAATATTAGTACTAAAGAGGCAAGCTCAGTTTTTTGCAGTAGGACAAGGGGTAGGGAGAACACCCTTTGTCTGAAGATGCTTCACTCGATTGGCCTGAGTGAAGTTTTCTTACTGCATATGTCAATGGGGCTAGAGTCACTAGAAAAAGCCAAAAGGGCAGGTCATCATGCCAGAAGATGAGCAGACTAAGAGTTACACCTGATCCTCCATCAGACTCATCAGGTACTCTTACCTTCCAAGAACTGATCCAGTGCATGGTTAGTGTAGCAGACTATAAGGATGGGAGACTTCTGGACAGTGCTTTGCCACACATGCTTGTTTGTCAAGAGAGCCTCAACAATCTTCAAACCCACATAAGTCTTCCCTGCAAAACAAGCTCAGAATCAGAAAAAGGTAATCCACCCTCTACGAGGTGTCTTGAAACACAGGAATCATCAAAACCAGATAGAAAACTTCCTTCTAGGTTGCAAGTCTGTGCCCAGAAAGCTGACCCCAGAGGCAACTAGTTTGCCAAATGTGATGAGATAGTATGACACTGTCTTTCTGGCCTGTAGTTGGACAAGGCTATGCTCGACAAGAATGTTGTTTTCTGGTTAACACCCTGGATCTGGATCCAGGGCTTCCTCTGCCACTGCATCCCCCAGCCCACTCCAGCATTGGCTTCATACAAGAAATTTGGCTGCACATGAAACATCCACATACTAGTGGAATACAAGCAGTAGTGCTCGTTGTGTTCAGGTACCATTTGAAGCTATTACAGTTAACCTTGTAATGTTTTATTCAGACAGGGGATCATGGCTGAACACTCCCAAGGTTCTAATGTACTATAAAGACAAATAGGACTGTTGTACAGCAAGAAGTACCATGTTATCAAAGATAGCTGAAAATTTTTCAACCCAATACACAAGCAGAGCCAACAGCGCAGTTGGTGTCTACTTGCAAGTAGGCCGGCAATGCACGAGATCAGATATGGGTATTCGAGGATATTTTAATCTTCTTCTCCACAGCTCATGCTAACTGGGTTACTCAAGCATCAGTTAGGCATGGGACTAAAGCTCTGGAGACAGTACACCTGGCTTTCTCTGAAGTTAATCTCCGTAAATGGTGGAGTCAAGGAGAACTCCTTAAATGACAGAGAATTAAAGCAAATGTTTCTTACCAGTCCCAGGAGGTCCTTGGATAATAGCCAGCTCCTTGGTGAGTGCAAGATTCAATGCCTGCATCTGAGACTCATCTAAGCCCAAGGCTTCCATTGACGGCCACTGCTTGGGATCTAGAACTTGGACACTTTGCGTTCTCAAACCATCAGTGTACCTCTCTTCATCTGGCAGCGGATCTTTCATCAAGGGTGCAAAGTTGTAGGCAGTATCCATTGTCAGGTATGCTGGGCTCTTCACCTGCGCATCACATTCCACAATGTACTTCTGGAATGGGATGTCTTCTTCCTGGATCTCCTGTAACCCTTCTAGCACATGCCGGTAGGCCTCAAAGTAGGCAGTTGTCTCTACCATGAGGAAGGAGTCTGAGGGCTGAATCTCTGCCAGCAGTGCCTGGCTCTGTGCATTAAAACATAGCTGCACAATCCCATTAGCAACCTCCGCATTATCACGATTAGAAACAGCAGCAAAAAGGCATGTCTCAAAGTGATCTTTGGACAAGCAGACCAAGGATCCATATAGTAACCGTTTGGAATTCTGCCATCGTACAAACTTCAGTGGCTTTACGTCAAACTGGACCTTGTAAACAATACCACTGGGCGAACAGAGAGGTCTAATAATCCGTGTGTCAAAGTAGATCCTGATATCATCAAATTTCTTTTTTCTCAAACCTTTGTCCTCAAAGCTCTGCAAAAGCTCCAGGACACCTTCCCTTAAAGGCCTTATGAAGTCTTCTCTCAAAAGACGGAAATGGGTGTCGAGATAAATGCTGGTGCTCTCATATCTTCCACTAACAATATTGGGACGTAGAAAGGGTTTCTCATCGTGGTGTATCTCATTATATGTCGGATAAATGGTCATTGTACGATAGGTTTCTTCTTGACCATCAGCCTGAGGCTGCAGAAGAGTATAGTTATCAGCCCTCAGTGTGCCTTCACGTCTCTTCTCCTGCAGATGCTGCACGAGCATCTGGACTTTATTTAGATTGTTCTCCATTTCTTCTGTGATGTCCACACCAGACGCTCTCAGGGTATTTATGGATGCTGGCAAGACTGTCAAGAGAATGGAGATGTTCTGCACAGAGCTGGCTGGGAAAATACTGATCAGGTCCTGAAGAAGTGAAATGATGTTGCTAATGTGCACAGGGTACTGGTGACGTACAGCAGGGACTGCTTCTGTCATCATGTCAGACACATACTGTGGCAGACAAATCTTGAGAAAGTTGGACTCCTTCACCACTCCAAGAAGCTGCTGGATACTCTGCCTGTCCATTCGGGAGCTGCATGCTTTCCGAAGCACCTGGCAAATGAGCTGAAGGAAATTGGGTTTCATAGCGGTTTGGGAAAGAAGTTCCTTCAAACCCAAACTGGAAGCGAGTGTGATGACAATTTCTGAAGGGTCTTTCTGGAGGAGACTTTCTAGGAATTTATAGCCAATCCTTTTGACTTGCTGAGGCTGCTGACTGAGCTGGGCACCACCTGGGGTAGGGTTCTGGTAGAAATGAGGATTCTCCTGAGGTTGCATCCTCTTTCCCCTGCCTTCATTTTCCTGACCATTCCTGAGCTCTCTAGCTCCTTCCTGGGCTTGTCCACCTGGATAGGTCCTTCTCCTACCTTCATTTTCTTGCACATTCCAGGGTCCTCTAGCCCTCTCACGTGTTTGTCCATCTTGATACCTCCTTCCCCTTCCTTCATTTTCTTGGTCATTCCAGGGTCCTTTGGACCTCTCATGTACTTGTCCACCTTGATGCCTCACTCTCCTTCCCTCATTCTCCTGTTTGTTCCATTGTCCTGTGGCTCCGCTGTTGGCCTGTCCACCTTGGTTTCTACGCTTATCATTGCCTGATGGAGGAACCCTCCCACGATCGCATCTCTCCTCTCTTTGCCCAGGTGGAAGAGTGTAGTCACTGGCTTTGGGGCTTTCCCCTAACTGAGCTGCCTGGCTTGACAGATTACTTGTTCTGTTTCTGCCTCTTCGTATAAAGCCAGTATCCAAATGATCTGTGTGCCCTTAAAAAAATAAAATAAAAAGACACTGCTTAATTATAAATCAACCACATTAACACACTTCCCAACACCAACACATGAGCTGATATTCAGCATATTTTGAACATTTGGCATCAAGTTCGAAAACTACCATTATATTTGCTCCCAGACTTTCAAATTGGTGCTTCCTTTGTGCCCCTTCTCATGGCTAAAGAGAGCTGTACCTAGAGTTCACTCGAACTGTTAAGCCATGAAAACACTAAAAACCTAAACCTTTCTCCACAGAACAGAAAACAAAATTAAGAAAGGCCAAAGGTGAAGCTTCCTGCCCAGAACAGGATTTTCTCAGGAGGCAGCTGTCACTGAAATAATGACAAAGGCAGGAACAGCTGACTTTGACTGTACATAGCACAGTTAGAACACAGAAGCGGACAAAGTCCAGCCTCTCGGAGCAGCAGGAAGCGTAAACCATATAGCCTCTGTCACACTATTAACAGAACATTTAGGGAAGCACTGAAGACCAGCAGAAACAGTAAACATACTAGCAGAAACAGCAAACAGGTTACTGCATCGCCCCAACCAGACTCTGGGGCAAGTGAGGAAACGCTGGAATTTAGGCTTGAGAGGAAATTTCAGCATATATGGGCAGGGAAGGAGTGGGTCCCCCCAGCACCAGCACCACCCCCCAGGCCTTCCCCAGCCTTCTGCCCCGCGTTGCCCGGGCAGCCCCCACCTCTCCCTGCAGCTCGGGGCCGAGGGAACCAGGGCTTCTCGCCGGCACCCTCCATCGCTCGGCCCGGTGACTCCTCCTTGTCGCCTCGCAGCTCCCCGGGCACCGGCGGCTGCTCCGCTCCTGCACAAAACCAAGCGCTGTCAGGCTCGGCGCTGCTGCGCTCCCACACGGCCCGGGAGCCGCCGGGCCCGCCCCGCCGCTAGTTTCACCTTCCAGTTCCCCGCAAAGCCCGCCCCGCCGCAAGTTCCACTTTCCAGTTCCTCGCAAAGCCCGCCCCGTCGACCCCGCCCTTCCCCGACCCCGGCGGGCAGCGCCGCCCAGCCTCCTCCGGTCCCGGCGGGCAGCGCCCCGCACACGCTCAGAGCCCCAGCCCACTCCCGGGGAGCAGCACCCCCGCCTTCTTCCAGCCCCACTCCCGGCAGCATCGCCCCTTTTCCCCCCTGGCCCCGGGGGCAGCGTCCCCCACCATCCCGGAGCCCCGGCCCGCTCCCAGGGAAGCAGCACCCCCGCCTTCCTCCGGCCCCGTCGGGCATCACCCGACCCCATCCCCGCGCCCACCCCTGATCCCGGCGAGACGCGCCCGCCACAACCCCTCGGTACCGGCCACCACCGCCGGGCAGCGAACCCCGCACGACACCTCTCGCCCCCGCTCCGGTCCCGGCTGCCCCGGCACTACCGCTTTCGGCTCCGCTCCGCCCAGGGGCGGGTCCAACCGCCGCCCCGCCCACAAGCGCCGTTCTCCGCCCCCGGTCACGCGGCGGCGCACGGTTCCGGGGGACACGGCCCAGCCATGCTGCAGCGCCTGGGGCTGGTGGGCACGATCGCCGAGGGGGACGCGGGGCCCGAAGACCCTGAGTCCGGGGGCTCTGAGGATGAGGAGGTGGGGCTGGGCAGGATTTCTTGCCTGGGCCGTGGCCGGGTCGGTGCGGGGGCTGGGTCGGGTCGGGTCGGATCGGGTCGGATCGCGCTGGGCCGAGGCGGCCCGGTCCCGTCCGGCCGTCCCGCGGTTCTCATCGCTCGTGTTACCGCAGGAGCTGCGCCGGGCGCCGGGCCCCAGACGGCGGGGCCCCGCAGGCGGGGACTTCAGCGCTGCCTTCGTCTTCGGTGAGGCGGAGGCCGGCGGGGAAGGCACCTGGGCGGAGGCGCTACGGCAGCTCCGCGGAAAGGTGAGGCCGGGCCTGGGGCCGGGCTGGGGCTGCGGCCTCCGCTCTGTCCCGGGCCCTCCTACAGCTCCACTCTTCTCATTCCCTGCCCAGAGAGCAGCCACGACGCTGGATGAGAAGATTGAGAAAGTGAGGCAGAAAAGGAAGTTCCAGGTCAGGGTCTTTCTCGCTACTGAAAAGCCTGGTGTGGTGTGGGCTCCTGCCGCGCTCCCCCCCGCTCAGGTTGCTCAGAGCCCCGTCCAGCCTGGCCTGGGATGTCTCCAGGGATGGCTTATCCACCACCTCTCTGGGCAACCTGGGCCAGGCTCTCACCACCCTCAGGGGCAACAATTTCTTCCTCATGTCCAGCCTGAATCTCCCTTCCTTTAGTTTAAACCATCACCCCTTGTCCGATCGCAACAGGTCCTGCTGAAAAGTCTGTCCCCGTCTTTTTAATGGGCCCCTTTTAAGCACTGAAAGGCCACACTAAGGTCTCCCTGGAGCTTCTCTTCTCCATCTGAACACCCCAACTCTCTCAGCCTGTCCTCCAGCAGAGCTGTTCCAGCCTCAGATCATGTCTGTGGCTTCTCTGGCCCCTCTCCAGCAGGTCCATGTGTGTCCTGTGCTGAGGACCCAGAGCTGGACCAGCACTGCAGGGGGTCTCAGCAGAGGGGACAATGCCCCCCCCAAACCTGCTGCTCACAGGGCTGGGGACGACTGGCCTTTGGGCTGGGAGCGCACATGGTGGCTCTTGTCCAGTTTTCATCACCTTGACTGGGTTTGCAGCCACACCTGTTTCATTGCCGAACTGATGAAAATGCAGAACTGTTAATGCTTAAAGTCATGCAAAATCACGGATCCATGAATGTGCTCATAATAATGATAAACAAAAGCCCATTTTGTGAGCTCACTTTGTTTCTTTTTATTCCTTTCTTTTTAAAACTTAAAAAAACCACATATTTTTCTAGGAAAGAGAAGCTAAACAAGCAAAGGTGAAAGATGAAGATGCGGAGACTGAGGATAATCAAACCAAAAAGGGAGGGTGTGAGGATTTTAGTAGGGATGAAGAACAAGAAGATGTGGAGTCTCAGTATTCATTGGATGATGAAACTATCTTCACAAAAGCAGGTATTAGCAGTACACAGATGGTCAGGAGCAAGAATCTGACAGACCGTTGGCTCACTGCAGAAGAGTCTGTAGTGAAGCCTTGCTGGGAGTGGACAAGAACCTCTTATTTTTGTTGTCTTTGTTCTGCAACATTCCTTCTGATGTTGGTCAAGCTTATTTTGAGCGGTAGCCATAGTACTTTTGTTGAACTTGTCCCTGAGGAAGGATGTTTCCATGGTATTTTACTCCATTGCATGCCTGTACTTGTTTCTGAGGCCTCTCCCTCAATAACTCAGAGCAAAAGGTGTGGGAAGAAGGTGGTCACTATATCTCGTTGTGCTTGTTAATTTCTGTTGTATTTCTCTGTCTCTGCAGATACAGTCAAAGTGAAGGAACGGAGGAGATCGAAAAAGGGAGAAGTGGTGAGTGTTGCACAGAATGATAGAGTCATTCTCCAGCATTTCTTCTGGAGGGATTTGACTTTGGTTAGAAAACTGTAGTTCAAACAAGATCCCAGAGCCCTTTGATAACATGTTGTGCTGCCACCTGTGTTGTTTTGTTGTTGCTGTTCCTAGGAAGCAGAGAACTTTTTTGAAGATGCCTCTCAATATGATGATAACTTGTCATTCCAGGACATGAATCTTTCACGACCTTTGCTAAAGGTATTTCCCTGGTTTAGTTATTACATATGTTACTCTGAAGAATGTTGTACAGCCTCCCCTCCACCAGTCAGATCTGTCAAACTCCTATTCAGCCTCTCTGAGCAGGAAATCATGTGCATGCTAGTGTGACAGTACTTTAGGAGCCTCTTAGGGCAGCCTGTGCCAGCGCTCAGTCACCCTCATGGTGAAAAAGTGTTTCAGGTTGTTCCCATTGCTGCTGGTCCTGTCACTGGGCGCCACTGAACAGAGCCCGGCTTTGCCCTCTTTTCACCATCCTTCAGGTGTTTATGTACATGGATAAGATCCTGCCGAAGTCTTCTCTAGGCCAGACAGTCCCAGTTCGTGTCAGTCTTTTCTCATATCATAGAATCATGTAGGTTGGAAGAGACGTTTAAGATCATCAAGTCTGACCACTAACCTAGCTCTGCTAAGTCCACTCCTAAACCTTGTCCCTAAGTGCCACATCTAGATGTCTTTTAAATACCTCCAGGGATGGTGAGTCAACCCCTGTCTGGGGCAGCCCGTTCCAATGCTTGACAACCCTTTCAATGAAGGAATTTTTCCTGATATCTCATCTAAACCTCCCCTGCTGCAACCTGTGGCCATTTCCTCTTGTCCTGCCACTTATTACTTTGGAGAAGAGACCAACCCGCAATGGGTTGCTACAATGCCTTTCAGGTAGTTGTAGAGAGTGATAAGGTCTCCCCTCAGCCTCCTTTTCTCCAGACTAAACAACCCCAATTTCCTCAGGCGCTCCCCAGAAGACTTGTGCTTTAAACCCTCCACCAGCTTCATTGCTCTTCTTTGGACACACAGTGTGTGAGGTGCTCCAGTCCCTTCATCATCTTTGTGGTTTAATAGCTGTATCTCCTTTGTAGGCAATCACAGCTCTTGGCTTCAAGCAACCAACCCCAATTCAGAAGGCTTGTATCCCGGTGGGTCTTCTGGGGAAGGATATTTGTGCCTGTGCTGCCACTGGGACAGGTAGGGCGTTGAGCAGGGCACAGGAGATAATGAGAATTAGCTATTCACAATAACTGATAATTCTTCTTGATTTTCTTCCTTAGGTAAAACAGCTGCCTTCATCTTGCCTGTCCTCGAGCGTCTGATTTACAAACCTCGTCAAGCTCCAATAACACGAGTATTGGTCCTGGTGCCAACACGAGAACTGGGTATTCAGGTGCACTCTGTTACAAAACAGCTGGCACAGTTCAGCAGTGTCACAACTTGCCTTGCTGTAGGTGAGTATTCAGTTGCTTATGTGAACTGTACAGCTCACAGAAAACTGCTATACAGAGCTGGGAATTCTGTGTTGTAAAATTGGAGGCTGTACGGTTATTGCAGGCGTGCTTCTAGTAGGTGTGCTAAGGTTTAAAATCTCACTTTCCAATACTGTGCTGGATTTTTTGTTTGTTGGCTTCTGAGGAAAAAAAAAAAAGGTGGGATCACTTCTAATTGTGAATGTGTTACTAATCTGAGATGTTTTCTGTTCCTCAGGCAGTGCGCACCTGCTGAACCTGCTCAGGGAGTCAGCAGCCTGTGTTCGCTCTTTCAGGCGGCCTGGATGTGAAGACTCAGGAAGCAGCTCTGCGCTCTGGGCCAGACATTCTTATTGCCACTCCTGGGCGACTGATTGACCACCTCCACAACTGCCCTTCTTTCCACCTGAGCAGTATTGAGGTGCTGATTTTGGATGAGGCGGACAGGTAGGCTAAGCAGGACAGCAGTGAAGAATGAGATGGTAGTTTTCTGCTTTCCTTTTCCCAGGTTATAGGGTAGTCTTGGTTGCCCTGCCTTATGTAATATTTCTTAGCTTAGCCACCTTCCCTTGCTGTTTTTGTCCTGTGCAGGATGCTGGATGAATACTTTGAGGAACAGATGAAGGAAGTAATCAGGTTGTGCTCCAACCACCGTCAGACAATGCTTTTCTCTGCCACAATGACAGAGGAGGTAGGACAGGCTGCTGAAGGCAGAAAGTTGGACAGAAGCTTACCTAGCCTTTTGCCAGAGATTACGTGGACTTTTTTTCTTAACCTGTTTTGGTAGGTCAAAGATTTGGCTTCTGTCTCCCTGAAGAATCCCGTCCGAATTTTTGTGAACAGCAACACGGATGTTGCCCCTTTCCTGCGGCAGGAATTTATCCGGATCAGACCCAACCGAGAGGGGGACCGTGAGGCCATTGTATCAGGTTAGTGACGAGCAAAGAAAAGCTGGATTCGGTAGGTGGCCACGAAGCAGGCTCCTGAGGGGACTGTCTTTCAGCTCTACTGACACGAACCTTCCCAGACCATGTGATGCTTTTCACCCAGACCAAGAAGCAAGCTCACCGCATGCACATCCTGCTCGGGCTGATGGGTCTGCGGGTCGGGGAGCTTCACGGGAACCTCTCCCAGGCACAGCGGCTGGAAGCGCTCAGGTATTAGCAGGTTTAGTTGGCAGTCACAGGCAAAAAAGAAGTTAGGGGTTGGAAGTTTCAGGGCAAAAGGGGACTGCTGTTATTAATTGCGAATGTATTTGCTGTCTCTGCTCAGGCGCTTTAAGGATGAACAGATTGATATTCTGGTAGCTACAGATGTGGCTGCACGTGGACTTGATATTGAAGGTGTTAAAACAGTGAGTATTTATTTGCAGTGCTGAGCTTTTAATGAGTCCTTTAATGTTGTTCTCCCTACTAACACTGTTTCTGTTACAGGTAATCAATTTTACCATGCCCAACACCACCAAACACTACGTTCATCGAGTGGGTCGGACAGCAAGAGCAGGCAGGGCTGGTCGTTCAGTTTCACTGGTGGGTGAGGAAGAGCGCAAGATGCTGAAGGAAATTGTGAAGACTGCCAAAACACCAGTGAAAGCCAGAATTCTCCCCCAAGGTATGTACTTCACTGAGCTAAAAAGCAGGAGAGCAGTAGGTGGGGAGGATCGTGGTACAGAGGGACACTAAAAGAAGTGCTGAGAAACAAGATGGACTTCACATGAGCTGCTTCTGATGTCCACACACTATTGTTTTCAGATGTCATACTAAAATTTCGAGAGAAGATTGAGAATCTAGAGAAAGATGTGTATGCAGTTCTGTGCTTGGAGCGTGAGGAACGTGAGATGCAGCAGTCAGAGGCTCAGGTAAGGGTGTTATTTTTAGAGGTTTTTTTAACCTTTTTTTTTTAGGATCTGGAGTATATAGTGTGTAAGGAGGTTACCCTAATGTACTTAAGCTGCCTACTTTAGAAACTGAAGAGAGAGCTGTTTCTAAGCCACTGTGAGCTCACTTCTTGCCTGAATTATCGCAGATCAATAGGGCAAAGAAGCAGCTGGAGACAGGAAAACAAGAGGCTGTGGGTGAGAGCTTGGAGCGGAGCTGGTTCCAGACCCGTGAGGAGAGGAAGAAAGAGAAATGTGAGTCGCGATGCTGCTGCCTTGTTAAACACCATAGCTGCAAATGGACTTTCTACTAAGAGGTTCTTCATTTTGTGTTTTTCTTTGTCTCTCTAGTGGCTAAAGCCCTGCAGGAGTTCGACCTAGCGTTACGAGGCAAAAAGAAAAGGAAGAAATTTATGCAGGACAGACAGAAAAAAGTCCAAATGACCGTGAGTACATTTATGGTCAAGTGGGACCCTGGGTGGACTGTCTTAGTTTTCCCTTAGCACAACCTCACATTGCTGTAAACTTGCATTTTAACACCTTCCAGCCAGAGGAGAGGTCACAGTTTGAAATCTTGAAATCTCAAATGTACGCTGAGCGGTTGGCAAAAAGGAATCGCCGAGCAAAGCGCGCCAGAGCCTTGCCAGAAGAGGAGCCAGCAGCAGTGCCAGCAGGTGGAGACTTGTTTTACAGCTGAATTACCTTATGTCAGTTGCTTTTCATGTTTGCAGAGAATCATGCTCAGGCTAATTCTGTGCTTGAGGCTTCCGGGCTCTAGTAAACAAGATGATGCTGTGGCCTCTTCGCAGCCAGCGCTCTGACTGTTGTCTCTGTGTTAGGCCCCAAGCAGAAGAAGAAGAAGCAGTCTGTGTTTGATGAAGAGCTCACCAACACAAGCAGGAAGGCTCTGAAGCAGTATCGTGCCGGGTAATGTCTCAGTAGTAATACATCAGTCCAGACTTTAGTTGGTGGGGTTTTTTTTTTGCATCTCTGGACTTTGGGATAGTTTGATTTTGAAGGAAAAGGTGGGCAGAGCAGAGATTCTTGCAGGAAGTACCTGTGCTATTGATGTACTTTGGTGGTTTTTGTCTGACCTCCACCCCTCTCCTCTCTCTTAAAAAGACCATCATTTGAAGATAGAAAACGCTTGGGGATGGCCCAACGTAGGAAAGGAGGAAACTTCAAATCTAAGTCCAGGTATAGCTCCCTTCACTTTCTTATTCATGGTTTGTTGTTATGGTTGGGGTTTGTTTTTTGTTGGTTTGGGGGTTTTCTTTGTTATTTTGTGCCCCCCCCCAGCTTTTCCCCATCTTATGATTGTTTAAAGGTCCTTGCTAAAAAGTTTGTTGGTTCTGCAGTAGATCACCCTCCTACTGCAGGTCTGATGCCGTCAAGGATGCTGCCTTGAATAGCACGCTGCTGGCCTTGGGACAGCACTGCCCAGAAAATGCTCAGTGCTGTTCCTTCCCTGCCACTGAGAGCTCGGCTGATGCAATGTCATTTCAAATATCTTCTCTTCAAGGTACAAGAGAAAGTAAGAATTGTTGGCCATCACGGAACAGGTGATTTGGACAAAGCAGACGTTTCAGACGCTCTCTCAGGACCTGGATTTGTTTGTACTGCGAGGAGAAAAACTGCTCAATTTTACTGAAGTTTTCTTCACATTCTGGAATAACTTTGGGATGTTCATTAATACCCAGTTGAAGACTCTGTACGAAAACATCTTCAACAGCCCATGCAATAAATGATTGATTTTTTTTTCTAACAGGTTTGTTGTTTTATAAGATAGCTAGAGCAACTAAGAGCTGGGATTTGTTACATGTTTGTATTATACTTATGGTAGATGTAGGTGAAGTTGTCTTTAGTGCACAAACTGGAGAATGCTTATTGTTTTGTTGATGTACTTCCATTATCTTGCGTAATTAATGTGGCTGAAAAGGATATCTATGGTTGAAAGCCTAATTCTAAAATATGGGAAGATTTTCAGACTACCTGCCACAAAGGTGGCTTCAGGGGCAAGAGTGACAGGAAGGGGGAGGTGGGGGGCAGACAGCTTTCTCCTAACTGAAAAGCAAGCAGCTGTAAAATGAGGCAAGAAGGGAAGACTACAACCAGAATGCAGGTGGTTTTACATTATTGTATGCAATTAATGATGGGTTTCCCCTTCCTGGCTTTGCAGCTCCACCTATAAAGACAGAGCAGGTTTACAGCAGTAATGCAGAGCATCAGAGATCACGATGCCTAATACAGGCACCACTGTGCTTGCTCCAAGTAAAGCAGGGAGAATTCTGATCAGTAAACCATACTTTTTTAAAATGGTAAATTCTTTCTTTGAATTTTTACCATCTCTCCAATCCCAACTTTTTTTTTTCCCCATCAGCCTTGCCAGATTTCATTGATCTGCTTTAATTCCTGTAAGGAACACAAACCAATATAGACCTAAGTGGTCCACACCAGCTGTTACCGTGTGAAAGGTCACAGCTGCACTCCTGAAACAGACTGGTACAGCAGTGACTCCAAGTACTGGGTTTTCCAACTTTATTAAAAAGAGGCAAACTTTACAAGCAGTAAATATAAAATATACATAGCAAAGATTTGACAGGTGGTACTGCTTGGTATATCTCCTTAATCAGTCTTCTCACAGTTGAAAGGTACGGTATAAAATATCTTATGGCCTTGGTGGACGCATGCCAGGTGGAGGGGGTCCTGGGGATAAAGGGAAGAGTTGATGAGGAAGCAAGAACTAAACCAGAAAGACTTCTAGCCATCCTCAAGTGGTCTCAGGGCCCTTTTTTGGCACCGAGGTCTTTACTGACAACTAGTATAGCTAGGGAGGTATTGAAACATATCACCCCTCAAACATTTCATTTATGTTATGGCTCCTTACAGCTTCTAGGTGTTTAAAATAAGCTCTACTTACCTCTCATTCCTGGGGGCGGTGGTCTCATGCCTGGCGGGGGCATCCCCATGGGAGCACCGCGGCCGGGGGGCATGCCCATCGGTGGGCCCATGGGCGGCCTCATGCCTGGGGGGGGTCCCATCATCCCTTCAGCAGAGAGAGAACAAGCATGTAAATCCTGCTGGATGTTCAAAGCGCTGGTTGGATAGTGAATAATGTTCTATAATACCAAAGCTTCATCGGACTTGGATAAATACCTCTTTATCACAAGTTTTGCCACATAACCCGAGCCCATTGCTGCCCTGCTCTGTAGAGTAACTCCTACCTGGTGGGGGTGCTCCCCTGCTCATGGGTGGGGGTGGGCCACCGCGCCCCGGTGTGTACTGAGTCGGGGCTCCCGCGATGCTCGCGGTGGCTGCTGCGGCAGCCGCTGCCACTGTTCCGCGACCCTGAGGTGTCATCACCTGTAAACAGAAGAAATGTGTTCACAGAGAAACAGCACACCCGCTTTACATTAATAACTAAAAAACAAACAAGATTTAAACCATTATCGCTTCAGAAAAATACACCGGTCTCCTCTTAATGTATTAATTGATGCTACAAACCTGTAACACAGTTCAACGGATACCACTCAAATTCTGTGCAAGAAGTTGCACTTTTTAAGGCTCTTCTACCAAAAAAAGACGGAGTTCCTAGGGGAATCTAGTACCAAACAAGCCTCATGGACTCAAACTCCCTGTCAACAGAAACTAAGATAACAGTTCTTCCACTCCAATTTTCTTGCATCACGTTGGTACAAAGAATTAAAAGCGACCTCAGAATATACCAGACAAGTCTTTCTAACGGGTTACAGTGTCTCACCTGTTGGGACGGTCCCCCCACTCCTCGGACCGGGCCAGCTAGTCCTGCTGGGGCCTGCGGCATGGGTGCCCCGGCCGGCACGCCCCGCCCGGCCGCCCGCCCAACGCCAGGTCCTCCAGCAGCTCCGGCCAGGGGCACTCGGGCAATTCCAGTCTGAAAACAGATCCCCCCCAAAAGAAAGACCTATCAGAACAAAGTCCCCAGTCCTAGGGACAGCCACTGCCCCCCTTTCTCCAGTTAATGTCCAACCCCACAAAGGAATCAACTTCAGTGAAACGAGGAACATTTATCGAGCATCCTCTGTCCTTAGTTCTGTGCTCATTCTCCTTACATCTTTTGGAGGTGGCCCTTCCACTGTCATGGACACCAGGTTTTCTCCTCGTAGCAACACGAGACCGAGGACTCGTTTCTCTTCTCGCTCTGGCTGTTTTGAATTTTTAGGTCTAGTGAGAAAGAAAACATCGCAAGACATAGAAAAAAATATCAACGCCGCCTTTTGAATCTGTAATAGAATACAGGACGGGACTGCTCCAGAGAGAAACTACCGCAAACCCTGCAATTTGTATGCCTCAAACTGAACACACAGACAAGCTCAAACACAAGGTATTTCTTGTCTCCATGGTGCTTCACCCTTTTAGTGACTGTGTTGGCGCCACATAAAGGTGTATTTTGGTTATTAGGGAAGGATTGGAACTAAGTGCACCTTGAGCCTCGGCAGCCCGGAGATTTGGCTAAGGAGGCTCAAACCAAAGCGTTTCTGCTGGGGCAGCAGCCCGAGTGGCTCCACGGCCAAGGCCGCAGCGGGACCGGCAGCGCCCGGGGAGCGGAGCCGGGGGGACCGCGCCGCTCACTTGATCTTGCGGAACTCGTCGCAGTCGCAGAGGATGAGGTTCATGTGCTTGTCGAAGGCCTTGAAGGTGCCGATGAAGACGCGCCCGTCTTGCAGGATGCACCGCATGCGGTAGTCGATGTGCTGCAGCATCTTGCTGCTCTTTCCCACCGTCTGCAAGAGACCGCCGTTACCCCGCGGCCCGGGCCCGGGCCCGGCCCCGCCGCCCCCCGGCGCGCCCGCCTCACCATGGCTGCGGCTGCGAGCGCTCCCGCTCCGACCGCCGCCCGCTCCGCCGGAAGTTGCTACGCGCGGCTGCCGCCGCTTCCGCCCGCCCGCACGCGGCTGTCCCGCCAGCGCACCGCCCCTTCCGGCGCGTGGAGACGCACCTCCGGGGGCGGGGCTGGGGCGGGCGGGGCGGCCGGCGGAGGCGCGGCCGAGGCTCCGCGCTCGCTCGGGGAGTGTCGTGCGCAGTCGCGGCGCCGCTCCGGTGTTCCCCGCCAGCCCAGTGCGCGGTGGTCCGCACGGCTGTAGGGACCCCGGGCGGCCACAGCCGGTCATGGAGGCGGGGCACTGCTAGCACGGGGCACTGCCGTGAGCCCTCCCGTGGCGGCCCGAGGGAGCGGAGGGGCGTAGGGACAAGGGAGACTCGGTTAACGTAACTCATGTAGTTTGCGGACGTGGCTGTCACGCTCGAGTGGTGACGGGACCGGCGGACGGAGCAGCCGCTGCCGCCGCGCGGGTTTGTTCCGCGCCGGGGCGGGGCGGGGCCGGCCGGCCGCGGTCTCCATGGCAACGCGCTGCGGGCGCGTGACGCGAGTGTCATGGCCAATGGGCGGCGAGGCGGCTGAGTGACAGCTGGCGGCGCCAGTGGCCGGCAGCGCCTTGGCGGGGCCGCCGGAGCTGCCGGGCGGCCGGGACGCGGAGCGGCCGCGGCGGGGCCGGGTGAGCGCAGGGCGGCGGGCGGGGGCTGCGCGGGGTCCGCGGGAGCCGGGCGGCGCGCCGCGGGTCTGACGAGCCCGGTCACCGGTGCCTCTTTTCCGGGCTTGCTGCGGCGCCGTGGCCCTTCCTCTGGCGGCCCGCCCCGCCGCGAGGCTCCGGCCTGGGGTCGCCGGGCCCGCTCTGTACCCGTCCCGCCGGCGGAGCTCCCTCCGTGCTGCGGCCGCCGGAGCCGCGGCTCTCGGTGCTTGCGGGGCCGCCGCGCCGTCCTGGCTCCCGGGCGTGAGAGCGGGAGGGGCCTCGCCGGGCCGGGCCGGGGGCGCTGAACCGCCCGCGCCGCGGCGGAGAAAAGCGTTTAGCGCCTTACATTGAGTTCCAGCCCGAGGTTCGGGAGCTGCTGACCGACGGGCTGCGTTTAGCCCACCCGACTGATTAAAAATAATAAAAAAGCAGTTCTCTGTTTTTGCCTGTTGCTATCAGTGTCTGTCTTTGGTGAGCGGTGGTCTCTGCCCAGCGGGGTTGGAATGTGCAGGGTAAGGGTCCAGTGTCACAGGCGCCCTGTTTTACAGCCAAAGTGCAGCCGGGAAGGCCCTTTGGAGGAATGTAGGATCCTAGCGACGGAGCATCTTAGCTGCCTGCTTCTGTGGTTTCTCTAGTGATGAGTGTTTCTCTTTGCTGGTTATATGAGGTAACAGAAAACTGTATATAGCCCTGGGGTTGGACTCTGCTGTCCACTCACCTCTTATGCTGCTGGTCAGGGACTCCGTCTTCTCTGCACGCTTACCCTGCTAGTCACCCTCTGGCATCACCTCCGCCTTTGTCTTGGCCTGTCGGTACCACCGTCTGGGGATTGCCGAGAGCCAACTGGGACGTTTTGTTGCATCTACAGGTTTCAGAAGCTGCAGCTATTTGCTTGTTGACTGGAGGATTCTACCAGGCAGCTTTTCTTTTTCATGGAATGTCCTTTCATCATCCTCATTTTCATTCTGCGTGGAGCACACTTTGTTCTCTCTCTGTAATGAAAAGAAGACTGAGTTGTGAATAGGGAAATTCTGTTTAAAATACTCTAGTTGTTTTAGCTTGCAGCTTCTCAGAAGTCTCTTGAATGGTGTGTTATTAGTGGCTCTGCTGCTTTCTCCTTGCCTTGCAGCTTCCCCTACACCACTGCTTTGTATGAAGGAACACTCTGCGGAAGCAGAGTGGTTCATCTTTGATGGATTTCACCTTGGCTGCTGCCTGCCTGTATAAAACTGTGCGAATTGCTTACGTGCGGTTGTTGAGAAGAATGTGCTGTGAGAGACCCGTAGGTGACTGATAATCACAATTATGCAAAATTGCAGTCTGTGCATCTTCCCGAGAGCTTCTGAGCAGTCATTTTATCAGATATATCGCCAGTGCACTGCAAAATATCCATTGTGAAATTTAACATCTGTCACCTCTCTTGCCTGCAGCGATACAGTGAAATCTTTTCAAAGAACGCTTTTGACAGACAAACTCATGTTAGAGGCTGACCTGAAGTACCCTTTTCATTCGTAGTCGGGTCTTTGTGTCCCTCTTCTGGAAAGCATCTTCTGCTGAGCCTCTGATCTGTGTGGTACTTCGAAGGCTTGTTTGACCCAGACTGTCTGAAGAGTTTCCAACCTTTTTAAATTTTTAATTTCTCTTTCTTGGGGTCGTATTTAGCAAATTCATTTTGATGTTTGAATCTCTTCCTCAGTAGGCTCAGTGGTGTCTAATCCATGGTACTGCTGTGCAATGAAACAGCCCTTACGCTCTGTTTCTTTCACGGTGTATTTGCTGGGCACAGAACACTGATCGGAATACAGAACACACTTTCCAGTGAAGAGTGGGTGCTCATTTATGGAAGAAGTTTGAGGCAGAAATAGTCTAACCTATCGTGGTGAGTTACTTTCTGAATTTGTGTGCAGCTGAAGGCTTTTTTTGAGATGTGAAGGTAGTGTCATACAACTTGGTTGGTTAATGTTTTCAGTGGCGAGGATGTCGAGAGAGGTGCAGGTAGTGTCCGTTGTCTCTAGGATCTGTGCACCAATCTCTGCAGTACTTTTTTTTTATGAAACAGGAAAATTGACTTATATTTATAGGGCACATAGGAACATGGTTTAGATGTGAACTTGGCAGTGTTAGGTTTGTGCTTGGACTTGATGATCTTAAGGGTCTTTTCCAACCAAAATGATTCTGTGATTTCTGCAGAATTCCTCATAATATCAATGTTTTTGTTTTAGTGTGCACTTCCTCTCCCCGAATGATGCATGTTCTTTGCAAAGGAGAAGACAAGTTAGAGACTTGTAAAGGCTTCTACCTTTAGTAATCTGGGCATCTTTATTATGCCATATAAAGTATTTTCTTGTACTCTTCAGTAGCAACTTGCAGTGTAAATTGCAGTACGAATGGAAGACTGCAAGAGACTGAAGGGAGAAGTGGTAATTAGATGCTAATTACTAAGGGGTATATTGGTTATTGTTGCCGTGCAATAAACGGTGACAGAGAGTTGCGAATTCAGTTCTAAATACCCAAGGAAGTGATCTGTGAGCCTCGACTCTTCATTGTGTGTTTGCTGTGCCTTGAGCACTGAAGGGATTTACATGGTTTCTAGTTGTGAGTGAGTTCAATTCTGGGAGAGGTAATTATCCGCCCAGTTCTTGCAAGCCACTCTGATTATTGGAGGTGATGTGTGCTCATGTCATAGGACCAGGATTTCTCAGGCTTTCAGGTTTAGGCCATCATAAGCTTTGGTTGCTGAGTGGAGAACAGTGAGTGGAAATCACATACCGTTTGGGAGCTGCCTGTCTGTTTCTGGGCTTAAAGGATGGAAGCCTGTCTGTCCTGCAGATCTGGGGGTCTCGTGCAAACCGGGCACTTTGTCTCGGGAATACGTACAGAGCTGTGCTACCGCTTGTATGCTAGTAATTGCCATGGTGTACTTAAAGATTTAGATGATGAGTTATCCCTGTTTTGAGCTATTTTTGCAAAAGCCATTTGAAAGTCTGGATTATTTATTTATTTGTGTGTGTGTGATTCAGGAAAAGGAAGTGAGGAAGACTGACGCATAGTTTTATTAGGTTCATCTGTCTCTTTGTGAGACAGAAAGATTGTGTTAGCTCCAAATTGTTATGGCTGATGCTACAGAGCACGTTGGTTCTGTCTTGTCTCTATGACACTGTATACTTGCATGTTAGAGCAAGTCAGATTTTTATGCTCAGGGGGCACTCTTCTGCCTTGCAGTATGACATGCTTGCCGGACTTTTCCTGTCCTCAGAAATATGAGGTATCGGGCATTGACTTGTGAACAGACTGAGGATAACTGCTATGGATATTAACCCCAATAATAAGTGCTGTACAGGGGGCTGCAGTCTTCTAAATATATCTGGGTTCAAAGCATTCCTGTCTTTATGCAGATTCCTAATTGCTTTGTTCTGCTTATGCAAGGAGGCAAGGTGCTCTTCTGGTCCTGGGTTCCTTACGCTTTATTGCCTGAAATCCTAGTTGACTGTGGACGAAGGAAGACCAGCACTCCTCATCCTCAGTTCCAGCAGGCAGGGCACTGACAGTGCTGTGACTGCCTGGGAAGGGTGCACCAGGAGATCGTAGCATTTTGTTTTCCTAAGCGAGGAAGCTGCCTCAACTGGAGCTACAAGATAGTCACAGGGGGCTGATTAAGTGGTTTGTGTGTGTACAAATGCAGAGAAACGTTAGCACACCTGAGCTTTCATATCTCTCCATGCAGTGATAACAGTCTCTGCAAGGGAAGAAAGATGCACATGAGATTCATTGACTGAGATCATAAGTGGATTTCTAGGTCATCATCTTACCCAGGCCAGGCATACATGCCTTTTGTGATAGACTCAGCTCATTTCATCGAAGTTCCCTTTCCAGAACAGTCATGGAGACCAATTTCCTGGGCCAGGAATCTCTGCATATATTTGGTCTTTGCTGGTCTGTGGAAAGTTCTCTCTTCTTACTTGCCTTGCATCAGGAAAATTCCAAAGGTTGCTGGGTTTTGCTTTCAGACCTTAGCATCTCTAGCTCAGGATGAGGCTTAGCGTCTCTTTCTCAGTTGATAAAGGAAGTCAGGAAAGTACATTAATCACGAAACCATGTCCCTGCTCAGTTCTGTCTCATCTCTGTTCTGGGAAAGGGGGACTGGGTTGCCCCACTAGGAGAAATGGGAGCTGGGAAATTGTACTTTGGATGCTTGCCATCTCATTCAGGCTATGCTGGAAACTGAGTCTCAGGAGGAGTCCTTAAGGACAGGACTTCTTCTGTGTCCTGTCAGATCTCATTTTTGGCAGCTTGAAGCCTTTGTTCCTGAAAACAGCTGGTGGGGAGGGTTGTCTCGCTCCCACCTGATTTTCTTGCTTTGGCTCTGTGGGAGAGAACAGGGCTGCTCCCTCCACCCAGCAGAGGGTTAAAAAGGAACTGAACAAGTACGTTTCTTTACAGCCTGTTACTGCCTGACGAAGCACAAACCAGCATGACTGACAACTGTCTGGGACCAAACCCTGAACACAAGCTTATGCTCTAAGGCAGATAAAGGAGTGAAAGGTAGATCTCCAGAGCAAATGCTGAGCTAACTTTTCTTCAGTAATGGGTATTCGTGTTTTGGATTTATGATGTTATAGGAAGGGAATGGGATAAAGGTAGCCGCTGCTACTCTGTGTAGGAGCCTGTTTGGGCATCGCAGTATCTGAGGAATATGAATCACTACACACCAGCCCATGGCGGGGAGGCTACCTGGACAGTACATTCCCCCCCTCATGTACAGACAGGAGCTGAACATAGGGAACTGTTGCTTTACTAGTCCTGTGAACTGCTCTGGCAGGACGGACAGTGGATGGCATATGGGGCTTTGCTGATCAGGGTGACTCTCCTTCTCGTGTGAGTACCCCAACAAGCTCTCAGAAGTATTCCTTAGGTGATAAGATTGGGCATACAGTGTCACAATGTGCTGGTTTAGTGTGAGGCCTTGATCTCTGGCACACTGGATGTTTCGTCCCTAGCTGGCCCAGCAAACCATAAGGCTGGTCTTATGCAGTGTTTTGAAGCTTGGTGTTAGATGCAATGTAGCAATTGAAATATTTTTCAGAGTTGCTCACTGTCCTTTCTCTCAACAGGTGTGGGGGTGTATGCTGTTGTAAAGGCACGAGGAGGAGTCTGGAGCAATGCCACCACCTTCAGACATTGTGAAAGTAGCTGTTGAGTGGCCAGGTGCCAATGCCCAGCTGCTGGAAATAGATCAGGTGAGACCTGGTAACCAGGTTGGGGGGGGAAATGCACCACAACCTTGGTACTGGAATGTGGGAAGCATAGAAATGGGCAGTATTCCTTTCTGGTTGAGAGGAACGTGGCTACTAAGGATTCTTTCTTTCTGTTCTAGAAAAGGCCTCTTGCATCCATCATCAAGGAGGTCTGTGATGGGTGAGTAGTTCTCTGGAACCCTTGGGGAGAAAGCCTGTTCTCCTGACAAATCTTGCCGTGGAAAGTCTCTGCTGCCTGTCAGTGTGCTGGCAGCACAATCCGTGCTGCCTGCTGCCAGTTTTGGCTGTGGAATGGACCAGGGTTTAAACCGGAAAGAAAAGGATCTTCTGGAAAACAGAGGCCAGTTCTGAGTGTGTGCATATGTATGAGTGTGTGCATATGACCCCCTTGGGTCAGTGTCTCTGAGGACTGGCCCATCTTGCTGTTCCTGAGGTGTAGGCCTCTTCTGGCATTCCACAGAGCTTGACTTAGGGCAGGCTGAAGCACCATCCTCTCAAGAGGAAGGTGTTTTCTCTCCTCTTTAGAGACTTTATTTCCAACGCTAAAGCTTTGCTTGAAAGTTCTTTTTCACTCCTCTGGGATCAAGCTTCTTTTCTGAACTGAGAGCCAGAAGAAAGAGGAGGAAGAAGCTTATGTATCCTTCTTCTTCCTCTGCCAGGTGGTCGTTGCCAAACCCTGAATACTACACCTTGCGGTATGCTGATGGTCCTCAGCTGTATATCACAGAGCAGGTCAGTGTGAGAGGTGGCAATTTGCTGATGTCCTGGGCAAGAGTGCAGAATGCCTTGGACTGGTGTCGTGGAACAAAACTGTCGCTGATCCTTGAGTGGCAGCATCTTTGCTGTCAGAAATACTCAGACTGGAATGGTGTCGTTCAGGGGAGGAGCCGTGCATGTCTCCCTTTGCATGCCATGGGCACGAGGAGCCAGTGACTCAGTTCAATACCCTCAGCAGGGTTGTGTGGTATAGGAACCCCTTTACTTGTGCACGTGAATGGTCACTGTAGACCCAGTTGCATTCTTTTCCCCCTACTTTTCTGCAATGTGAATTTGTTTTCTTTCAGACTCGCTGTGACATCAAGAATGGAACTATCCTACAGCTGGCAGTCTCCCCGGTAAATGTTTCCTCACATGCCTTTCTGTCAGTAGCTGTCCTTGTACGAGAGGCTGTTTCTTGCCTCTCAGCTTTTCTTTCTCCTTCTCCCCGAATTGCAGGGGATTCACCTTTGTTGTGGGCCACTCTGATTAATAAGGTGCACACTCTTGTTTTCCTTCCTGGTTGTGGTGTGTATCTTTCCTTTGGATTCTTTGCTGTTTTATAGGACTTTATATAAACAAATACAGTCTACATTTTTATTGTGTCTTGTAGAGTAGCGTGTTGTGAAGCACCTGACAGACACATCCTCAATATGAGTGCAGTTAGTATGGTCAGTTGGAAAGCACCAGTGCTGGTGACTTAATGCAGAAATGAAAACAAAAGACAAATTTGACGCAGGGGTGGTAGTTCCTAACCTCAACAGTTGTCTTCTGCATGCTTGCTGGAGCTTCCTTTTTATTGAAATTCTTAAACTTTCTCTTGGAAGCGTCATGGCACATAGCTGAGAGTGAGTAGAAGGGGAAGAGGTATTTGCGCAAGCGGATGTCATTGCTATGTGTCTGAGAAATATTACAGAACGTCACATGGATACACAAAATGAATTTGTGCTTCTCTTTGAATCTGAGAGATTTCTCTTAACATCATATTTCTTCAGTGGTCTTGCTTTGTGTTTCTATAGCCATCTCCACTCACCTCACCAAGACAAAAAACAAGCATTCACTCTAACATGTAAAATAGCATTTTGCTCGCCTCCTGCTTGGCTGTGACTGGTGCTGAGTGCAGCCTTTTCTAGTCTATCTTAGACTTGCTGACCGCTGCTACTTCTCCTGTCATTGCTGATGCCTCCCAACCCCAGCTGTGCTGTCTGCCCGTCCATGGGCTTCTCACAGCACACTGCTGCTGGCAGGACTCAGCTGCGGGTGACTCGTCTGTAACCAGCGTCGTCCTTCTTTCAGTCCAGGGCCGCTCGCCAGCTGATGGAGAGGATCCAGTCGCACAGTATGGAAACCCGACTGGATGCCATGAAGGAACTGGCTAAACTTTCAGCAGATGTTACCTTTGCCACAGAGTTCATCAACATGGAAGGGATCACAGTGCTGACACGGCTTGTGGAGAGCGGGACCAAGCTTCTGTCCCAGTAAGTTTCCTGTATTCCAGGACTCTATAACAGGGCCTCAAATAAGGGACTAATTTTGCTTGCTGAAGTGTCATTAGGCAGCTAACCTCATAGTGAATGCCGGTCGGCTAAGACAGTGTCTTTCTAATCACTTGCAAAACCTCATGAGGCAAAACAAGAGACATTTATGATGTATGAAACTTGCATTGAAAGGTCACTTTGATAATTTAAACAACTTTTATTACTTGCAGTCATATTCTACTCGAGCAGTTATTCATCTGTGGTCTAAGGGAGAAGGTGTCCTGTGAAAAATCCATATGCAGTTGCACACAAAAACATTCCTGTAGAACTGGTGGCATGTACATGCTGGACAACAGCAAGCATGTTGCTGGCTCTTGTATACGTGGTCAGTACATTTTGACCTACATCGTAAGGAGAGTTGCTATGATGGCCAAAAGTCTGTTTATCTTAGGAAACTAAAATGGCCAAAGAAGGTATAGCATAGAATATTGTTTTATTAGGAGATGGTGACATTTGTTTTCTTATCCAGCTTATTCAGATTGAACAGTTTTTCCTTGCTACCAAATCTCTTGTAACTGCGTTCTTAATTTTCTCAGTTACAGTGAGATGTTGGCTTTCACCTTGACTGCCTTCTTGGAGCTCATGGACCATGGTATTGTCTCGTGGGACATGGTCTCAATAACCTTCATCAAACAGGTGAGTTTGTGTAAAGGAAGTGAGTGGCTGCTGTTTCTTTTTGTGCTTTAATGCAGCTTCCAGGACGAGCCAGATGACTGTGAGAAGCTGAGCACTCATTCTGAGCACAGTGTGTCTAGCGTTCTGAGCCCTGTCTCCTTTAGGTTGTCTCAGCACGAGGTTTCCTGGATGGGCACCTGCTGACCTGCTGCTTCATCTGTTTTTAGATTGCAGGGTATGTGAGTCAGCCCATGGTCGATGTCTCCATCCTCCAACGATCCTTAGCCATTCTAGAAAGCATGGTGCTGAACAGTCAGACCCTGTATCAGAAGATAGCAGAAGAGATCACTGTGGGGCAGCTCATTTCTCATCTGCAAGTGTGAGTGTCCACCCAGCAGTGGTGTGATTTAAATCAATTTTATTAATATTAATTTGAAAATACATCCTTTTATGTTTAAAACACTTTAAGATGCTATTTCTAAAGTATTACTGATACGACATTTTATTTGAACTTTAGGATTTCTAACAGATTTTTTTTCAAGTGAAACTTTGGAAAAATACGTTCTGTGTTCTGGAAGCACTTAAGCATGTGAGTTTATGTCTTGAACAAAGATATTTTGCTTTAACAACCGCACTGAAGGTTGCTGAAGAGAGTATCTATGCAAGGAATATTGTAAAAAGGGAGGCTGGAGAGTGAGTTGGGATTTGCTGGTGTTTGTTTGGCAAGGCTATCAGGAGGGAATGATCTTTAACAGAGAATGGGTTTTGGAAGAACAGGTTCATGAAAACAAGCCTGAAAGAGATGGACAAACTATGGAGGCTGGAAGGCAATGCTGTGAAGAGAGACACGCTTCCGCCTTAGTTCCATTTGTGTTTGGTGGCTTCTGCTGCCATAGGGGAGAATAATTACTTGCTCCATATGAGTTTCTTGCTGTTTCTGTATAATAGGCTGCAGTATAACTGGGTTTTACTGAGACAATTTCAGCATTGAAGCAAACTGTGATGGTGCTGAACTCCGAGCTCCGCTGGGCTGCAATCTGTACTGTCTTCTGAATAACGGAGCCCTCAGTCAGCAATTTCCGTCAGCTCTTCACAGGCCTTATGAAAAGTTGGATGGCATGGAAGCAGATTACCTGAATCCCGCTTGTCCGTTGAATGCACAACAGCTGTAGTAAATGTTCTTACAGTGCAGGCAAAGCAGCAAGCTGTGCCATTCTATACTGTCTGTTCTCTGATGATTCTCCCATTTGTGTCTCTGCAGCTCAAACCAAGAGATTCAGACATATGCCATTGCCCTGATCAATGCCCTCTTCCTGAAGGCACCTGAGGACAGGAGACAGGTTCGTTCTTGCTTTTTGACTTTAAACCTGAGTAATGGTTACTGGTTGGCTGATTATGTGTCAGAAATATTGTCTGGGCACAGCAGACCTCAGACCTTGCCAAGACCTTATGTAGCTGTTTCAGTGTGGCAACAGAGGAGAAAAAGTACCATCTGATTAATAAAGTGTTCTGGAGCAGTGCATCTATGTTTAGGAGATGCTCAGAAAGGAATCTGAAAGGCTTTGAGAGACAGAAAGTAATCCTCTATACAGCATGGAAATTTTTTTTTGAAGAAAGATAATTCCATATGGGAGAGGTAGGCTGGGCAGAGTCCTTGGGATTGTATGTACTTACTAAACAACCTCCCCCACCTCCCTCTCCCCCAAAAAAGGGACCCTTCTGAAGTCATAGGGGGATATTCCCACTCGCAAATGTGAGAAATGAAACGCCTGTCCTGCTGTGAGGAAACCCTCAAAGTCTCAGCTACGTGCAAGATGTGCATATGTCTGTATTGTGTAGCTTTGCTGTGTTAAGCCTTTCTTCTCTAGTGCCCTGTTTGTGCCTTATTTCTGGACTCTGAGCTAAATCCTGTCTGCTTCTCTTTGTGCCTTTTTTTGCTTTCTGCCAGCAGGACAAGCTGCTTAACCCACTAGACCTGCCCATCACTGTAAGTAACTCGAGCCTGGGGGCTGGTCATGTGGAACTGTAGGCATGTTAGCTTTTTGCCAGTGATGCCTCCTTGTATCTCAGAAACGATGCAAACAGGCTTCAGATAGTGGGTGAGCCTAGGGAGAAGGGCGGGAGAACGCCTGGGGATGCGCTCAGATTGTGAACAGGAGGAGAATCAGTAGCACGAGAAATCTTGAATGACTTATTGTGCACACAAGACAATAAAGATGATTGTAAAAGGAAACTGATGGTACAAGGCTGACCAGGTGAACCAGGTCTTTAGCAGTCTGGCTCTCCTTAAACTTACTACAGCCTGAGTTTATACCCCAAATCTCACTCAACATGTCCCTTCCAACACAGAAGATTCTGTGATGGTCTGACCCCACAAAGCGGCAAAGTAGGTACTATTGGATTCTCAGCAAAACATAGATCCTTGAGCAGCAGTTAGGCTGTGTGCGTGCTCGTGCTCCTTACTATGCTATTTAGAATTGTTTAATTGTCTTTGTCCTTCCCACTGTTTATCTGCTTCAGTCACCTGTTACTTCATCCCATGTACAAACTAATTCCTTCAGAGTAAGGATTCTGTGTTGCATGCTCGAACAAATCCTAAGCAACAGGCCTTGTTCTATTCTCAGTACTAGATCTCAGGAATCATAGTAGAAAATAGTGACTTGGAGGGCTGTGTGTTATCTCTGAAACCACTTCCTACTTCATCTACGTGTTTCTTAGATACCTTCCACTCAGGCCCTGATGCATTTTGGTTGTAACAGGAGTGCTGCTGAACTTGCAGCCATTACGGCTTGGCTGTCAGCCAGCATATCACTCTCTTGTTTTAGTAGGTTTCTGTCTGGAGCAAAAGTGATAATAGGAACTTGGAATGAGGCTAATAGACACATTTTATCAGACTCCTCATAAAGCTTGTCAGGAGCAGGGTTGATATGAGCAGTTGGAACAGTCTTGGATTGCTCACAATGTACAGCTGATGGAGTGCAATTGTCCAAGACTGCACATCTGCATTTAACTCTCGGTCTGCACTGCACAGGCATGAGGAGAGATCTCATCCTTTGGACTTCTTCCAGATATGTATTGCCCAACATTTTTCTTACCCAAAGATTTTGCTTATAACAGCAACATTCTGATAATGTTCCATCTTGACATTAGCACTTGTGCCACTGTCCTAGCAGGTGTAATGAGATCGCTGGTGCGTTAAAAAGTACATCTTCACACTTTACAAGGAACACACAGGTTAGATCTTTGCAGGTGAATGTGTAATTGGTCCTAGAACTGAAGGCTTGCAACAGATACTTGCATCTGCTGTGACTGTTTGTCATCATGACTTGGTGGGTGGGAAACCCTCCTCGTCTGGGGAAGGAAGCCACGCAGTAAAGAGGGAAATGGGAAGCTTTCCTTTAAGCATAAACATTATTTACCCTTTATTTTTGTAAACTGAAGGGCTTCTGCAAATTGTCTTTAAACTGGCTTCTAAATATCTTTGTAGTAACTGATACAAAGGAAATGTAAATTTCAGAGGAAGATTTTCTGAGAGGGAGGAGACCTGTAAACTCCATCCTCTAGCCCTTGTTATCCTGGGTGTATACCTAGGTATAGAAAGTTGTGAAATGCTAACTGAAGGAACCTCTTGTAGATGACAGATTTTTCTGGGCAAACCACAGTATGCTCCCTGCTGCCGTATCTCTTGATATTGAAGAATCATTAGATGTCCAACGTTAAGCTTTCTTCTGTTCTTTGCCAGCCCTAGTGCCTTTCTCTACCTTAATGATGTTTTGTAGGGGAGCCATCCATGAGTTGGCCATGGTAAAGATGATCTTTGCATCTCAACTTGATGCTTGCTTTGTGGTGAGATGCCATGCTAAACGGACAGTCTGTAGTAAAAGCACTTTGTTGTGTGCCAGTGCTACCTCCAATTCATAGGCTTCCATCCTCCTTTCCTTTCTGCACAATGTGGGCTTTTTGTTTATATTTCACTCATGTTATTTCATCTCTAAATTCCACAACAGGAGATGGCTAATGCGTTTGCCCAGAAGCACCTGAGGTCTATAATCCTGAATGTAAGTATGTCTGGAACGACGGAATGCTTCCTAATGTTCTCTCAATAGAGGTTTCACTTGTGCAGAGTGTAAATTCTGCAGCCCCCAGGGCACTTCCAGAAAAGTGACTCTTTCAAAGGTGAAATTGGAGCCACTTGTTCAAAAGGCAGTTATCAGGATCTGCTGTTACAGAGCATTATAATTATGCTTCTGACGGAATATGCAGGTTAAACAGCTGAATCTTCATATGCAGAGACGTACATGTAGCCTGGCATATGCCTACAGCTAATAGCTCAGTTTTTATTTCTGTTCTCTTAATTTCTACCCCATCCTTTATCTTGCAGCATGTGATCAGAGGAAATCGCCCAATTAAAACAGAAATGGCACATCAGCTGTATGTGCTACAGGTCCTGACCTTTAATCTTCTGGAAGAGAGAATGATGACCAAGATGGATCCCAATGATCAGGTCACTATTAGAGCTGAGTATGATCTGATAGGATGTACAAGGGGGCATATTCCTGAACTCCTTAGCTCTGTAACATTTGCAGGAGATGGTGCATAAAGTTTCAAAGCCACCCCTCATGTTTTAGTCCTCGAGGTTAGGATATGCTCATGAGTATCCTGCTGTATGCTGTGGAACTTCTAGAAAAGTAAGTGCTCGCTGGAAGCTGTATATTCCTTTACTGAGCGGTGGGATGCCAGCTGTCAGACTGATTACTCCACCTCTATGGAGGGCACGTCTCTTTATCCATTTCCTTGCAGTATACAAGGAAACTGAGAATTTTTAAGTTGTCTATTACTCAGTTCTTGGAGGTATTGTAGTCTTGAGTTAGAAATGCCTTAGCATTATCTGAATGCCTAGAAATTGCATTTAACTAAAGTTGGAGCAGCTAAAGGAAAATGCAAACAAATATTTTGCTTTACCCAGTATGCTGAAGCTTGTCATTTTGAAATTGATTGCCTCTACTTACATAATGTTAATGACCTTTGGCATCTCTCTGTATTCACTGTGTGAGCTCTGGAGAGAGAGGTGGGACTGTGCATTATGTGAAAATACTCTCCTAGTGATTGATCGCGTTACTATTTCCCTGCTTTCTGTCCATCAGGCACAGAGAGACATCATATTTGAGTTGAGAAGAATCGCATTTGATGCAGAGTCCGACAGCAACACCGCCCCTGGCAGCGGAACAGAAAAGCGCAAAGCCATGTACACCAAGGACTACAAGATGCTGGGATTCACTGTATGCATCTAGAGAGAGCGCTGACTGTAAAGCACGTAAAGGCAACCTAAGCAACCTCTGTTAGAGTTGTGGGAAAATAAGGAACAGAAATAGCTGTTTGCTTTAGCATACTTCTGTATCTAAGTTTTAGAAATTCAGCCACATTCAGACTGCCAGGGAAGATTATTATAAACTTGTTGGTAGTTAAATGCCAGGGCTCATTAGGTACGTTCCCTGGAGATATTTACTCACTGTACACACCTGTGCTTGGGATCGACCTCTCTTCTCGAAAGCTGGGATAGCATTGTGAGCAGGTGTCCAAGGTTACCTCTTGGATAGAAGTGAGGGAGTGCTTGATGGACAGGTGGTTGTAACATTCATTCAGAAAAGCTTCTCACACTATTTCTATGTGAGCTAATTTGTTTTGGCTTTTTCTACACACTTTTTTCACAGAATCACATCAATCCAGCCATGGATTTTACTCAGACTCCTCCAGGGATGCTTGCATTGGACAACATGCTCTACTTGGCCAAATTTCATCAGGACACCTATATTAGGGTAAGTGATGCTGCTGGTTTTTGCAGATACCAACACCTCAGCAGCTGTTCTTAGTGTGTGTTGCATCCTCTTCTTGTAGATTGTTCTGGAGAACAGCAGTCGGGAAGATAAGCATGAGTGTCCCTTTGGGCGCAGTGCCATTGAGCTTACCAGGATGCTTTGTGAGATCTTGCAAGTTGGGGAACTCCGTAAGTACCATTTTTTGCCGCAGCTTTCCAGGTTGCTGGGCTGATGCTTCTGGAAGTAGCTTACAGGCTTACCAACATGCACAAGCATTTGTCCCTCGATCTCATTTGTGCTGTGTAAGGACAGGAGGAGCCTGGAGTTGCACTGTCAGTGTAGCAGTGATAATACCAATATCGAAGTGAAGTGTGAGCACTCTGGTTCTCCTGAAAAACTGACACAAGTGGAATGTTTCAACTTGAGGAAAGTTTCTTAGCTCTGCCAGTCTCATAACAGCATTCTGACACAATTGAGCACTATAAGAAATTCTACCAGAGGAGAGTGAGAAGCAACTGCAAGCAGTCATTTGGGGGCACTGGTATGAAAAGAGCACCTGCATCACAGGGACTTGCACGGGGATGCGTGGGGTTAGTTGCCATTCCCAATATAGATTGTCTGTGGGGAGACAAAACACTGAACTGTCTTAATCTTTCAGTTGGTACTATTGCACACCATCAGGTTTCTGCCACTGTAGCGGATTTTAGTTATGCTCAGTAGCTCTTGTGCAATATGCACACATGGTTGTGGTTTCTGTTTCTTCCTGAAGCTAATGAAGGCCGGAATGACTATCACCCCATGTTTTTCACCCACGACCGTGCATTTGAGGAGCTATTTGCCATCTGCATACAGCTGTTGAACAAGACCTGGAAAGAAATGAGGGCGACAGCAGAAGATTTTAATAAGGTCAGAGTGGAGAAGAGGTATTTTGTAGAATCTTGCAGAACAGCATGTGGTTTACTCAGCCTGTACGCTTAGTTAAAGAGTGGGGTGCAGAAGGTATGACAGGGTATTGATGTGGGCTGTAAGGAAGGATTGTCCAACTTTTATTTGGTATGACCAGAGGTCATTCATTGTTCTTCTGGTTCTTTAAAGTCACTAGTACGTTGACACTCCTGGCCTCAGTTATGCTGTCAGTTCTGTGCTGTCACTGAGCTGTGCCCTGCTTCTCTGCTGCCAGTAAGCAGCAAGAATGTGACTTGCTTTTCTCCTTGCCCAACCTCTTTAGGTTATGCAGGTTGTGAGGGAACAGATCACACGGGCTCTCCCCTCTAAACCAAACTCCTTGGACCAGTTCAAGAGCAAACTGCGCAGCCTGAGCTATTCTGAGATTCTGCGATTACGCCAGTCTGAGAGAATGAGCCAGGATGACTTCCAGTCACCGCCTATTGTGTAAGTGCCTAACAAAACCAGTTGCCTTCTGTGCTTACTGTTGTCTCCATTTTCTGCTTTATCTTCCATATTTGATTGTCAGGGAGCTGAGAGAGAAAATCCAACCTGAGATCTTGGAGCTGATAAAGCAACAGCGTCTGAACAGGCTTTGTGAGGGAAGTAGCTTTAGAAAAATTGGAAATCGCAGAAGACAAGGTAAGGGAACAGTGTCTACTGCATTTTTTTCATGTGGAGAACTGTAGGCAAATAAGATCTAATCGATTAACCTATCAGCAGACATGTTGCCAGAAAGAAAAGCTGGTTACCTGGGTCATCTGTACAAACCAGTAGTTTGGAACAGATGCGTTTCTAAGAATACAGCCATCCCCTCATGAACAGGAATTGGGGGATTGGAGGGTTTGGGTGGGGTGTCTATAACTTAGTGGCTGTTCAGACCTTATGTGGATGATCTTGCTCAGCTTACTCGATGTGTGTTCCAGAACGATTTTGGTATTGTCGCCTGGCTCTGAATCACAAGGTGCTACACTATGGAGATCTGGAAGATAATGCCCAGGGGGAAGTGACCTTTGAATCTCTACAGGAAAAAAGTAAGTCCCGATTACTGCTCTGAGGATGCTGCAATGTTCTGTGCTCTGCTGTCCAGAGGCTGTTACGAGTACCATCCTAGAGACTGACAGAAGAGCTGTGGCTGAAGCCCTGACTGAGATGAGATCAACTTTTGGTCCCTGCCCAAATGCTTTTGAGTCTTGGAATTGTTTGGTATTTCTTCTAGCAGCCAACTATGTGTTACTGGTAATGTGTTTTGGAAAACTGCAGTAATGAGCTACAAGAACAGGAACAATGCTCAGTTGCAAAGACAAAGCAAGGTTCTGTCTCTTCATGATTAGGATTTCTTGTTTGTGAGCTTTACTTTTTCACTGTTAGTTCCAGTTGCAGACATTAAAGCCATTGTCACAGGGAAGGATTGTCCACACATGAAGGAGAAAAGTGCACTGAAACAGAACAAGGTAAGCGCTCCCTTTTTTCCCAGTAATTAACATCCAATGCTTTAGTTGAAGACTGTGAAAGAAGCAACAGGAGCGAGTGGTCTCCTGCACTGCAGGTGTATTGTTTACAAAACCCGTCCCATAGCCGCTCCTTTCCTGGTGCTCACTGTGACTGCCAGGTGTGGTGAGCAGCCCGGTTGTGCTGTAGGTTGTTCAGAGTTGCTCAGGGTACTGACACGGGAAAGGGTGCTGAGCTGCAGCAAGACAGCCCAGCTCCTCTGCGGGGATTAGCAGGCAGAGGTGCTGTGATGTTCTGTTCAGTCAATGAGTGAAAGATTCTTTTCCATTCAGGAAGTGTTAGAACTGGCCTTCTCAATATTATATGATCCTGACGAGACTTTGAACTTCATTGCGCCTAATAAATATGAGGTAAGAAACATAGCGGTTAAGCGGTGGAACATACAGCAATTAACTTCAGAGGTTAAGAAGATCAGTTGTTTCTCATTAAAGGCTTGAACAGGCTCTCTCCCACCGGGTTCATTCTTAGAAAATGTTGCTGATGCTTAGTCTGAATCTTTTTTTTTTCTCCAGTCATGTTTTTCTTTAGGAAAAAAAAACCCTACGCTAATTTCCCTTAATCTGGGCTGCCACTTCCTTTCCTCCTGTGCCGTCACTTGTTCCCTTTCACCCATTCTATAAAACACTGATGCCTAGAATAGCTTTGCTTTTTCTGTTGTTATGCCACAATAGAAACTCTTGGTCCTTTCCTAGGGCCTCTAGGCTAACTTCCCTTGGAAATCTGTGGGCACTGTTTTGGGGTGGTTTGCTGCTTTTTTCACCTCCACCATAGGTTAGCTCCCCTCCCATGTTTCCTATTTTGGAGCAGTATAGGAGTATCTGTAATTGTTGAACAAATGGAAAGATTCAACATAACCTACCATTTGTACCTGGAGTTGTGAATTATCTTTCTTCTCCGCAGTACTGTATCTGGATTGATGGGCTTAACGCCCTCTTGGGGAAGGACATGTCCAGCGAGCTGACCAAAAGCGACCTGGACACGTTGCTGAGCATGGAAATGAAGCTGAGGCTGCTGGACCTGGAGAACATCCAGATCCCCGAGGCGCCGCCGCCCATCCCCAAGGAGCCGAGCAGCTACGACTTCGTCTATCACTACGGCTGAGGGCGGGGCGGGGCCGCGCGCGCGTGTAACAGCCAATAATAACCAGTCGTTGCTCCGCTGCCGCCGCCTCTTTCGCTCGTCACCGGTCCCGCCCTCTGCCCCTCGCGACGTCACCGCCGTGTCCCCCGCCGGGCCGCAGCCCCTCCGCCCCGCTCCCTGCCCGCCCCCGCGCGGGGCAGCCGGGGCGCATGGCGGCGGGCGGCGCGGCGCTGGCGGCGCCGCTGGTGCTGCTCTACTACGGCTTCTCCATCGGCATCACCTTCTACAACAAGTGGCTCATGAAGGTGCGGGGCGGCGCGGCTGCGCGGCGCGGCGGCGGGCGGGCGGGCGGCGGTGACGGCGGCTGTCGGTCCCGCAGAGCTTCCCCTTCCCGCTGCTCGTCTCGCTGCTGCACCTCCTGCTCATCTTCGGCCTGTCGGCGCTCGCCCGCTCCCTGGCGCGGTGCCGCTCCGGGCGGCCCCGGGCCGCGCTCTCCTGGGCCGACTGCCTGCGCCGGGCGGCCCCCGCAGGTACGGGCCGGGGGGTGGCGGAGGGCAGCGGGCCGGGGGCGGCTGCTCGGGGCGTTTGACCGCGGCTCTCGGGCCGGGCTCCCGCGGGGTCTCCGGGGCCGGAGCGGCCGCGGCGAGGGGGCTGTGCCGCCCCCCGGTGCCCGGCGTTTCCCTGCCGGGGCAGGGTAGCAGTCGGTGCTACTTAAAGCTTTAGCTTCGGACCTGGTGCCTTTATTGGTCATGTAAAAAACTGTTTAGAATGTGTAGAGGCCACTGAACATGCTTTTCTGAAGGAAGCCCTGGCACATGAGAACTTACAGTGAGGATCTTGTACAGTGCTCCGTAGGTTTTCTCTGCGAGTTATTCTCTAACGCTGATATCGGTCCATGCATTTATGTTATTTCAGGAGCTTTCTCTGTTTGGAACTTGGTCTTTAAGCCGCAGAAGTTCATCATACACGACACAAAATTGCTGTAGCTGGGACCGAGGAGTGAAGCTCCTGAACGTAGCACAGAACTCCAGTTACTTCAGCAGTTCTCTGGCCGTATATTATGTTGGTTCAGACGTTGTCATTCTGTCTCCCACAGAACAGCGTCCGGTCTAAGATCTCTGGCGAGATTTGCAATAGCTTACATAACAAGCCCCATGGTTTCTTGAAAAATGCTTTCTTCACATATGTAGCAATGCTGCTTTTCAGTGTAGCATGCTACTGGATCCGCAAAACTGTCAATAGACTGTAATGAGCTGCACCAGGGTCAAGGGGATGTGCTGAGGATGTTGCCAGACTTGCTTCTTCAGGCTTCTTGCAGTAGCCCCTTTACTTACCAGTAGTCGTGCTCTGATACATTCAAAAAAGACTGTGCGAATCTGTGGTGGCTTTTGGTCACAGGGGGAAGACTTCATTTCTGTGCTTGTGTAGTGTATGTGCAGTGCTGAGCCCAGCTTAAACCACGGAGAACAGACAGAAACATGAACAGCTGAGGATATCTGAGCTTTGTTGGTACTGAAGAGTTACCTGAGGAAAATGTTTGGGTTTTTAATGGTCTGCCCTCCTCTCTGTGTTTGTGGTCAGGTAGCAGGGTTTGGTTTGTTTGTTTCTTTAATGTAGCGGAAGACAGTTAACTTCAAGATTTTTTCTTTGATTCTTTAGCTCTGTCAACTTCCTTGGATATCGGGCTGAGTAACTGGAGCTTCCTATATGTCACTGTTTCCCTGTGAGTACAAACACCATCTTCTCTGGAAGCCCGCTGCGTTCAGAAAGTGCTGTTTTGGGGTCGGTATGTTGGATGGGTGTATGGCTTGGTGGGGTTGGTGTGCAGGGTCTGTGACAGCTTGCTGGTAGCAATGTGGAAGTGCATGCTCTGGTTCCTAATAGTACTTTGCTAGGAAGGACAACACTGGAGGAGACTGACAGTGTATTTTGGTCCTCACAGCTACACGATGACCAAATCCTCTGCCATTCTCTTCATCCTGCTTTTTTCACTGCTCTTCAAGCTGGAGGAAGCGGTAAGGGTCCTGCACAATGCTTCAGGGAGGGAGAAGGTCAGACGTAGGGAAACATCTAAGTACATGAAGAATGCAGTTATGTGGGTTAATCTGAAAGAGGAGAGGTGCCTGTCTCTGTTCATTTCTGGGAGTCTGTAGTAACTTTGTGTTTGCTCTCATCCAGAGGGTGACATTGCTGCTGGTCGTTCTGCTTATTGCTGGGGGGCTCTTCATGTTCACCTACAAGTCCACACAGTTCAACGCGCAGGGGTTTGTGCTGGTGCTGTGTGCCTCTTTCCTTGGGGGTATTCGCTGGACTCTCACACAGATACTTACGCAGAAGGCTGAGCTGGGTACGCAGGGTGTCAGGAGGTGGGTGGCAGTGCTGGTAATGGGGAGGGGAATAAGGAGGTGGTAGCCCTTGCTGCAGAAACAAAGCATCTTGTGTAAGGGACAAGTGTTTGAAACCTGGGGCAGGGGTTGTCTGTTGGTGGGTAATGAAGGTGGCTTGGCCTCTGCAGCAGCACAGGCCTGGGCGTTACAAATAAGGTGTATGTCTGGGAATGGTACTAATAAAGGGTCCAGGAGCTTTGTTATTCTGTGGCTTGTTGCTATCCGATCTGTTATTGATTCTCTTCTTTCAGGGCTCCAGAACCCCATTGATATCATGTTTCACCTGCAACCGCTCATGTTCCTGGGGCTCTTTCCACTCTTTGCGGTATTTGAGGGTACGTGAGTTAATTAGAGAAAACAGGAATACCTTCATAGTATGGTTGGGGAGATTGCTTAGCAGTTTGTTGTTTGAGATGATCCATTTAGAGAAGTGAACAGCTATCGACATTATCAAGTCGGTAGAGACCTGGAATTACAAGGACCCAGATATACTTTATGCTGGCAGAACATTAAAGAGTGAATGGGAATAGTCGCCTGCTGCACTTGTGAAAGTAAGGGCTACGAAGAACTGGCTCCACATCTTCCTGATATTTGGCTGTGAGCAGCCCACCCCCATCTTGTTGTGAGGAGTCCTGGGAGATGGGAAAGATACTCTGCTACTCACTGTCTTGTTCCTAGGCCTGCCTTTGTCCATATCAGAGAAGCTCTTCGGTATCCATGAAGCAGGAATGCTGTTCTCTCTGGTAGGGAAGCTGTTCTTGGGTGGAATTCTTGCCTTTGGTCTAGGCTTTTCTGAGCTCCTCTTGGTTTCCAGAACATCTAGCCTCACCCTTTCCATTGCTGGCATTTTTAAGGTAAGGCATGGTTCCTGTGCTGATACTAGAAGGCAAGTACTGAGTTATCTCTAATGGGCCTGATGTGATGCAAACTTCCTTAGAGCCTTAGAAATGATCTCCTGTTATTTTTGTTCTTCTTGCACCAGAGCTTAATGCTTTGCCTTGCAGTCTCCGCAGTGAAGTCCCTTGGTCGCTGACAGCAAGGGGCAGAGACTAGTGGCTGTTGTATGAAAAATACCATTACGGCCCAAAGTTTGGTGGGATCTGGGATAGACTAAAACACGTGGGCTTCATGAGCAATGGATGGTGCAGGAGGGAGGAGGGATGAGAAAGGCATGCTCTCGGATCAGACCCGAATATGAACAAACCGTTGTTTGAAGTTATCTCTTGAACCTGGTTTGGCACATTCTCCCCTCCTTTGAGGAATCTGGCACTCATACTTTAAAGTTGAATGGTGACATGTGAAATTTGATCTGGAAGTTATAGGATTCCCACGTAGCCAGGCCACGCAGTCAGAGGACTTCACATCCCAGTTTGACAGGTCATTCTGTTTCTAGAAACTGTATTTAGAACTTTCTGCACATGGAACAATATGCTGAGGGAAATGAGCAGCCCGGCATCTTGATCTAGGCTTGAGCTGTAAAACATCCCATGCATTTCTCCTCAGGTCCTGCCCTGCCACTTGTCATGTTTTTTGTTTCCACAGGAAATCTGTATTTTATTCCTCGCCACACATTTGCTGGGAGACCACCTTAGTCTCTTGAACTGGCTGGGCTTTGCTGTCTGTCTGTCAGGAATCTCCCTCCATGTCATTCTCAAATCCATGAATTCCAAAGGTGATTCTGTTTTAAATCCCTTTCTGTTTCTCTATAGGTGCTCTCGTAGCTTCACTAGGAGCTGTGTTCAGCTCCAACTCCTTGCCTACGCCAGGTTTGGTGGGTACTCTAGCGAGTCTACTAAATGGGCTGTCTGCATGCAGGTGAAAAAGCACAGAAGCTACACAAAGAGGCCAGTTCTGACCCTGACCTGGAGCTGCTGCTGCACCACGCTGAGCATGGTGAGGAGGAAGAGGATGTCAAAACCCCACAAGAGCAATGACTGAACGCAAGCACAAAGTCCCCTGCGCTGTTCTCACCAAACAGCCTGACAGCTATCTGGGAGAATGTCCAAGAGACTCTGTGACCACCCAAAGGAGAGCCAGGACCTGGGGAGAGAGTCCTGCTGCTCACATACCGTGTGGGTCTGTAGATGCTGCACAAGAAACGGGCAATATTCCTTTCACAGAGAGTGAACCTGGCAGACAAGCTCTGGTTCACTAAAAGTAGAACAGCATGGTGAGAGTGGGAAATGCTGTAGAAAGCATATTAGGGAATCCCGCATCTGTGTATTGAGAGTGTAGACCATGAGCTGTAGAATGCATGTGGACATGTCTGGACTGTAGGCTGAGTGGTTAAAGAATGATTTTACTATTGTTTGGGCTTCAAAAGAGAAGGTAGATATACCTTCCCATGCTTTCTTCATGGTTCTGCTAAGTAGGAGCTTCCATCGTGGTGGGAGCAGATGACTCTGTATAAATCTGTAGACTTGTCCCAGTGAGAGGAGCCTTTGTGCCTGGTGACCTCTGTGTTCTGTGTGCATAGTAAGAAGAGAATTAAATGCTGGTATTTGGGACCAATCGAACATAGCCAAGCGACGTTGGTTGGAGGAGCAGGTATGGATGAGTACTCATGGCTGTATAGGCCAAGGTGGGAGAGAACAGTGTCACAGGAGGCTTAGCTTGAGCAATAAGCTTATCAAAAAGTATGTGGGTATTGGGGGGGTTTTTTGGTGTGTTTTGTTTGTTTTTTTTAATAAACTGTTTTCTGATTCCCTTTTGTCTGCACATTATGCACCTGTGCTTCATCAAGCAGAGGTTATTTGTCTTCCGAACTCCTTTCCGTTTATACCCACACTGACCTTGCTGCTGCGTGCCTGATGATTTTTGTGACCTGTGAGAGCAGCATCCTTGATCTCTAGGACCAGGGAGACCTTCCTGTAACCTGCTGTTCTGTGGGAGCTGAGGGAGCATACTGACTCATCTGCCTTCATGCGTGAACAAGACACTGTATCCTAAGGAGGCTTTTAGTATAGTGAGGTTTTGTAGGGATCTTATCTCTTTGCCTCACTGGAATGGATCAGTTAGTGCTGCAGCCTTGTCTGGGAAGGGGCAATGGTGCAGGGTTTCACATGTGTCTTTTTCATTTGTGCTGAGCCACAAGTGGTGTTGGGCAGGTGGCTGATTTTTGCCTCTTTGAAAGTTGTGTTTGGTGCTGGCTTTTGGAGTTTTTGGAGTGGAAGTAACTCAAGAACGCTTCCCAAAGGGATAACAGTGTGATTTTTCTCCTGGGAGGAGCTGTGTATTAAAGTAAATCACCATGTTCTATTTGAGAGCCTGAACCATTCTGATTAGATTGTCCCTCTGATCTTGCTTCATAGCTTTCAGAAATTATGTCTTTCTTGATGATTTTAATCAAGAGCATATACTACAAAACGCTGAATCATAGAATACCATGTTGGAAGGGACCTCAAGGACCATCTGGTCCAACCTTTTGTGGCAAAAGCACAGTCTAGACAAGCTGGCCCAGCACCCTGTCCAGCTGAATCTTTAAAATGTCCAATGTTGGGGATCCACCATTCCCCTGGGGAGATTATTCCAACTGGTTCTGAAGAAGAAAACTTTTGTTCGTAATCATCTTTAGTGATGTTCTAATAGTCGCTGGTAACTTGCTCCAGAGCAGACAGCAGGTGGTGCAGCTGCCTCATGTAAGCAGCATTCCTGGCCAGGCTGGCAAACAAGGCATCTTGTGCATCGTTCGGATGCCTGGAGCTGAGAAGGGCCTGGGCATCCTTAGCTGGGTTTTCCGGTTGCCGGGATTTAATAACATCATTTGGGATAGGATGTTCCCTTCTGGCCAAAGCTCCATGATGTTAGAGTCACAAGGTCTAGATTCAGTCAGGCTTCCTAGAATAAGGTGGGAAGGGGCAGCTGTTTGACAGCATCTTCAAGACTCGTTGCACGATAAGTCATCAGAGGGAGAAGACACAAGCCCCTGGGTGGGCATACCTGGAAAATGCAGTTTCTTCTTGAACGCTGATAGCTTTGGGAGTCTTCTAGTGCTAAGTTTTCAAGTCACCTTGCTATGATTTAGTCACTGAATCTCTTGTTCCTTCAGCTTCTGCTTGAACAGCTAGATCAAGAGTTGTGCAGAGGTCCATCTGTGCACCAGCCTTGAGTCAGATCTCTGTGAGAGGAAGGCTCATCAGCCAGCCCCAGCATGCTACAAGGAGGTGAGAACAGACGATGTTCACCCTTCAGCACCTCATTCCACAAGTGACCCAAACAGGAATGCTAACAAAACCATGTGCCTAGCAGGGATGCTATATGCATGTGCCCAGCTATTCATTAAAGACATGGTCCTGCCCTTTGATTGAAGAGAGATCTTGGAGTCCTACTGGGATCTGTGCAGCTTAACCAGTTTTGAGGGTCTGCTGAAGCCTCTCTGCTGCAGCTGGGGGTTCTTTAGCATCTGTGCATCAGCATGTTTGCCTGAGCAACAGTCCTGGATCTAAATTGTTTTCTCTAGCCTGGAGCCTTCCTGCTGAGATCTGTGTGCGCCTGTATTCACGGTGCCTGTATTCACGGTGCCGTCACGCACTCCCAGCCATGTATGCAGGAGTAGCTGTAGATCTGTAATTTAAGAATGGAAATGCACCTTCTTCACTGGAAATTCAGAGCTCCAGCATAGGAGTTTGCATTTAAAAGTGTAGTGTTGGGCATAAACGTCATTGCTGCAGGTGCCTGACTGAGGTTACCAAACAATAAGCAGTGAGCAGCTCTGCTTAAGTCTCTTCATGTTCCTGCCATTAACTGACCATACAGAGAGGGCTTTTGTACTCTAAACTGTTGTTGAGTGCTTGGTGTTGCCTGGGAAACGGAAAAGGAAAATGAAAGGATCCTATTGTTTGTGGATTTGTCTTGCTTTTGTAACAGCTTCTGGTGAGAGCCTAAACTTTGCGAGGGGTTCGCACAGTGTGTATGTTCCCCGCTCCCCACAGCCCCTGTGCTGCTGTGGCTGTTCCTGGTCCAAAATCCGCTTGCTCCGCTTTTGTTCGCCTGCATCCATAATGTCTGTCTGCTCTGCATCACTTCTTCCGCACTGGCAGGAGAACGTGATGGAGGATGGGCAAATCCTGCGATCGGTGCTGAGTGGAACTCACCACTCAGTGATCTGAGACCAGTTCTCCCTCACAAAGGTCAAGGCTCTGATTTGAGGAGATGCGGAGGTGGAGCACAGAGATGACAAAACGCGGCAGCAGTGTTGGTGCTTTGGGGAACTCGATGAAGTTTGACTTTAAAGCAGCGAGGCACAGCCATCCTGTTGGCCAGAGCTGTCTTCTCAGCTCTCTTCCCCCATCCATTGCACCTCTGAGCCTTCCAGAAGCAGTTCTGTTCCCTGCATTTGGAAAAGCAACAAGTTAGGGACAGGGTGTCTGTGATGAATGCTTTCCTATCACTTTTTGACCTTTCCTGCTGCTTGTTCCACTCTGCTTTTTCTTCCCTGGCTGTTATGTTGGCAAGTCTCTGTGCTCTGGATCTTCACCAGGCTGTGTTGGCTCTGAGGATCACCTGGTGGGGAATTCCAGCAGAGAGCCCTGTGGTGCGGGGCAGAGCCGCTGTTCTGGGCTGCTTTGGTACTCACTCTCAGCGAGAAATGTTTTAGAAACGAAGTGAAAGCGCTGGCTGTATGGAGAGCCCCTTTGCCAGAGAGAGCACACACGTGTGTTCGTACTGTGCGTGCCGTCCCCTGCCAACGCACACACTGACGTGCAGCAGGAAACAGGGCTGTGGCTGAATATTCATGGTGTTTGAACAAATTAACCAGCGGAAGGAAGGCTGAATGAATCTCAGAGGTGTCGCGCTCCTTCCACAAGCTGTTCTTGCCTGTAAGACCAGGTGTTTACGTGTGTGCTGATTTTGACCCCCATAACCGCTCCCCTGGGACACCTCATTATTTGAAGAACAGATGCTTGGCTTCCTGCTGAAGTTTCAAGGCAGTGAAGAACCTGAGGGCAAGGAGGAAGTGTCCCTGCAAACCCTGCTGCACTGCTCCGGTCTCTGCCTAGCGAACAAAGGACATCAGCATGCTGACGGTGGGACAGCCGCCGGGCTCCAAACATGCAGGAGCACAAAGCTGAGCTGAGCGGAGCGCAGCGCCTGGTGCTCAGCAGTAGTCCTGCCTCAAGCTGGGCTTCGTTTCTGGTTTCAGCTGAATATCTCTCTGTTTTTTATGATGTGGTTTGTGTTTGGTGCCTAGTGAGGTAGGGAAAGGGGAGCCTGTGTTGAAGATGGCTGGAAGGCTGGTCACCCCTCAGCCTGGGGCTGTAAAGGGCTCAGGTTCCTCTGCAGCCTTTGCAGGGGCAAACAATTGCCCTTAACTCTGTAGCCCTGCTCCTGCACTGAGGCTCTTTTTTTTTTCCATCATTGGGGTATGCAGGTTTTGATGTTCACAGCCCTGGGTCTCTGCACTCCAAGGAAGTTGAAGGAACTGTCTGCACCCTGTACTTGGAAATGTCTCGCTTTGCTGGAGTTGTGCTAACTTGCGAGGTTCTGTGTCTTCTGCCTCGGGACGTGGGTCTTTGGCTTCCTTCTGAGGCTGCTGAAGTTCTCCCCAGGCACTTGTCCTTAACCTGCCAGTGGCTTGCTCAGTGATCACAGCATCTGACCCCACATATATGCAGGGTGGGGTTGGATTCCCCTTGTAGCTCTGATACTCCTCTACATCTGTTCTCTTGGATTCATTCAGCAGCCTCACTCTTCCAGCCATCCTTGGGTCGGAGGCTGCAGCTGTGCTCCCATCCAGCAGTGCAATTATGCACTGGCAGTCCGATGGACTTTGCCTTGTCCCTACTGCCCACACCAATGAGAGAAGAGCACAGGTGAAGAGTGGGCTCGGAGGAGTATTCTTGATACCGCTCCTCACACCAGCCTCCCAGGAAGAGAGGCATTGCTGCCAGCAGGGGTGACCCTGGCTAACCCGGCAGCCACCCCATGTGGCAGTGCTGCCCGTCGGGTTTGGGCAGAAGCAGGTCCAGACTGAGAAGCACTGATGTTCCTGGGTCTGTCCCAGGTGCCAGGTGAGACCAGAGGCTGCTGGATGCGCTGGGTTGTTCCTGCTGCAGTCCAGTCACATGGGGACATCAAGCACAGAAGTTCTTTGTTTCTTGCAGGTTTCAAGGATGCCCCCTTACACAGTACTTGTAGCTTGTGCCTGAAGTTTCATAGATGTTTTAAGGCCTGAAGCGACCATTCATTTATTTAGGGCCCCTGTGTAATTCCCAGTAAGAAATACCATTATTCTGTTTTGCCTGTAATGAACCCAGAGCGTCTCAGCTGGTGTATCTTCCAGGACAGGGTGGAGGATGTGAGGAGGCAGAGCAGATGGCACTTCTCAGGTAGCACGGCCCGGTGTCTTTGTTTCCTATTTACAGTTTACTTGTCTACATGCTCCAGCCTCCTGTATTAACAAAGTTAAAGACCTCTTTCACACCAAGTATTATTTCTCTGTGAAGTGCTTATAATCAAATTACCTCTCAGGCTCCCTTTTTGGCAAGATAACAGATTGAATTCTTTAATTCTGTCCCTGGCAAGTGTTTTCTGCAGCCTCCAAATCACATTTGTAATTATTCTGCACCTCCTCCATTTTTTCGGAATCCTTTTAGAAATGTGTGGACCATATCTGACTCGCAGCGCCATGCAGGGGAGCGTTGCCAGCCTGCTCCCACTCGCTGCTCCCATCCACGTCTCTGAGCTGCCAGCACATCCCTGCCGAGGCTGTACAGGAGATGAAGGACTCCTTTGAAGATCTCCAAGGCTGGAGGCCCCGCAGCCTCTCAGGGCAACATCTGCCAGTGCTTGGTCACCCTCATGGTGAAAAAGTGTTTCCAGGTGTTCAGAGGGAACCTTCCATGTTTCAGGTTGTTCCTGTTGCCTCTAGTCCTGTTGCCGGGCACCACTGAACAGAGGCCGGCTCTACCTTCTTTTCACCCTCCTTCAGGTGTTTATGCACATTGGCAAATCCTCCAGGCTGCACAGTGCCAGCTGTGTCAGCCTTTCCTCCAGTCCCTTCATCATCTTTATGGCCCTTTGCTGGACTCTCCAGGACATCCGTGTCTCTTGTACTGATGAGCCCAGCGCTGGACGCTGCTCCAGGTGCAACCTCACCAGTGCTGGATGAAGGGGAATCACCTTCCTCCGCCCACTGCCAGCACTTTACCTGCTGGCCCCAGGGTGGCATTACCCTTTTTGTGACAAGAGCACATCGGCAGCTCACGTGAAGGTGCAGGGGGTACACAGCCACAGGGCAGGAGTGCAAGAACTCGCCCTGTCTGGTGCTGCAGGAGGGTTTGCTGGGGCAGAGCTGTCCTGCAAGACCCACGCTAGCCTAAGTAGCCCTGCCATCTTATCTTGTGCTTTCCAGCCTAGCAGAGCTGTGTAATTGCTGTATCTATCACAGCTCCTTGCATTAACAGGCAGTAATTGGCACCTGTGTTAAAGAGCCTGGTTTCAATTACTGCTGAATGCGGCTTGAACTCCAGAGCTGGTAGATGACGTGGAGGTGGAGCGGTAATGCTCATGTTTACTCTTTGTCTTTCCACCAGGTGCTCCTCTTCCCCCAGGGATGAAGCAGTTTTTGCATTTCTTGCTTGTGCCTTGAATCTGCAAAACCGCCAGCAAGGGCTTCATGGGAGCAGAACGGGGTGTCTCTCCAGAGCACAGAGAGCTGGCACAGTGCTCCATGTTATTCCTCACATAGATGTTTCTTACAGAAGCCTCTACTAAAAATCCTACACTGAATAGTGGGGTGGTGAGGTATGGAAGGGAATTGTTTTTGGTGGATGGTGGTGCTCCCCCAGCCCCCTGCAACCACATTCCTTGGAGCTTTCCCAGACCCTCCCCTCAGCCGTGTGTCTCTCTGCCTTCCCCTGCATCAGCACTCACCTTCTGCTGCCATTCATCATTACTGATCCAATAAAATACAGCACTGTTAAAATGCACAGGGAATTGTTTTCTGTGTTTTAGAGCTATGAGCCTTTAGGTTTCCATTTGTTCAGTGGGTGATGAATGCACACTTGTGGTTGGTGCTGGAGCCAGGCGGAGGGCTGGGACTCTTGCTCCTCAAGCTTTGCACCAGGGCTCTTACAGGTTTGTGAGGCAGCAGCTGCCTGGGGCTCCCCTTTCCAACAACACTCCTGGTTCAGTTCATAACGAGTTTGGAGGGCTAAGTCAGAATGTTTGTGCTTTATTTCTGTGCTGTGGGGAGTTTGATGTCTGATATCTGGGAGGGAGAAGGGAGCTGCTGTGTGGGATGCCGGGGCGATTGGTTGTGCTACAGGAGCAGGGCTGGGAGTCTCTGCCCTTCAGCTGCCCGAAGGACTGATTCAGACAGCGGATGGGAGCCTTAACATCAGGGAACGGGCATGAACGGAGATCCTCAGTGCAGTGAGGGCAGTGGAACGAGGCAGAGGGCTGGGATGGGTGACACAGCGCTGACGGCTGGGATGGGTGACACAGTGCAGAGGGCTGGGTTGGGTGACACAGTGCAGAGGGCTGGGTTGGGTGATGCAGTGCTGAGGGCTGGGTTGGGTGATGCAGTGCTGAGGGCTGGCTGCAGGTGCCTGGGGAAGGACTGTGCTGGCATCCAGGGCACACTGGAGCTTAGTGGCTTCCCCGTGGCGGGAGGTCAGCTTGATGCTGAAGTTAGGTGGCTCTTGTGAGACAGCCATTGCTCAGAGCGAGGTCCAGGGCTGCTGGGAACAGGCGCTGACCATCCTTGGGCAGGCAGGCCCTGAGCACCCCCAGCACCAGCGATGGGGAAGACACAACGTGTTCGAGATGGCGGCTGTTGCTCAGTGCTGGGAATGGCCCTTCGAAGGTTATTTACCGCTGGTCTGTATTTGTTTCTGTGCCAGTCAGTCCCTCTTCAGCCAGTGTGCTCTTTGCTGCATCAGTGCTGCTTTTACCTTCCTTCTGTCCAGCAACCTAGAGGCAAAGGCTGCACCATGGTGCTTAAACCATGGAGATGTGGGCATGTGGGGGGCATGGCTATCACTGCAGGGTTTGCTTCCTTCTTTCTCTACATGCCTGCTTTCTTGCAAGTGTAGTTTTAAGTCAGACTTGCAGCACTTTGGACCCGTCTAATGGTTTTAACACTGGATGTAAGATTCACTGCGTGACTCTTGTCCCACAGTTGAGTCTCAGAGTCATGCCTTGAGCAATAATACATTCCTGATCTAAGCTGCCCGGTCTGCACTAGCAATGCATTTCAGTTTTTCCCTCTTCCATGTCTCTTCAGGCTGCAGACCACTGGGAAGAGCCTGTGAGAGGCCCCCAGCTCTGTTCTGCTGCTCGGAGGCCCCGTACAGCAGCCATTCCACTGCCCCGTGCCTCCAGCGCTTGCATAAGTAGCAGGAGTAGGCGCAGAAGGAGTTAAACAGTGCTGGAAAAATTGGTATTTAATCCATTGCTGTCCCTTCTAGCAAACCTAGATGGGAAAATGCCTCCCTGTTGGAAATAGCGCCTCTCGGAAATGGAAATGCAGGATGGCTGAGGATTAGGGTGCCTATCACTGGAAATGTGTTTCTTATCATCACTCTGAGCTGAATTGGTGGGACAGCCTCTGAAAATTGAATTACCTTCCCTGTTTCTGTCCCTGCCATTGCATCCTTCCTGTGCCCAAGCTTTGCACCTGCCTCCCCAGCCTCTGGCCTCGCTTGTCCCCATCCTCAGCAGAGCAGGGGCTGCCTCCGAGAGGGCACCTCTGTGGAGAGGGACTGTCCCAGGGGGAAGGTGGGCAGGACTGGTGACATCTGGACAGATTCATCCTTGGGATTCTTAGGCCGAGAGTATGTAGTCTTTCTTTCCAAGCTTCCCTCTGACCTTGCAAAGACCTGGGAGAGCCTGGTTTGGGGCAGCACAAGGGAAGGTGTGAGATGATCGAAGCCATCAGGCACAACTGGAATTGAGAGCGGGTGATGAGGTGTGGGTGTGGGGCAGAGGGGAAGGTGAGAGTAGCTGGAACAGTTGAAGGAGAGACCAGGTTGGACACATCAGAGCAGGAATGAGGATGACTCTGCGAAACTAGGAGCAGCCTGAACCCCAGGTCTTTGCTGTGCTGGGTGGAGGCATCTTGCTCCTGTCAGCACCCGGGCTTTGTCCTGGGGTGGCCAAGGTGGCTCTTGCAGCGTCCCTGCACAGTCTCTGTGGTTTGAAGCACCCCACAGCACAAGCACCAGCCCAGGTGTCCCTGCTGAGCGTGGGGTTCACGGCTCCCCAGGCCTGGAGCAGGAAGGCTGAATGCAGGTTGAACACGGCCAGAGTGTGGGCGTCCAAGCAAAGAGCCAGGGATTGCTTTTAAGATCTTTATTTCCATTGTTTAGTTTGGGAATAATTCTATTTTACTGAGCTGTATTTTACCATAGGTTCCCAGTGCCTGATTTCTTCCTTGTCTCTGTCACAGTATGTTTCTTCTGAGGAATTTCCCATATCTGTTATTACCTGTGAGCAGTAAGCACAAGAGGTGCTGAGTGTACACCTGTCAGTGCACCAACCTGCAGTCATGGTGCTGCTCCAATGCATGGCTGCTGCCCTTGATTCTTCATCTGCCAGAACACATCAAGTTTGAAAATAAAAAGTATTTAGATCTAATGGGGGAGGTTTTTTGCTGCTCTTACAGAGCTACCATCCATGGTTGATGGAATCTGAAGCAGAACTCTCTTTCAGAATAGTCCCTCTGCACTGAGCTGGAAAGCATAAAGTAATTGCTGGCTATCAGGGCAAAACCCTAGCCAAGGGTCTGGTTCCTCTTGAAAGAGCAGGCTGTGCTCAGCTTGCAGAGACTTGCTGTCTACCCTGCGAAAGAGTAGAAGTCTTCCCTTCTTACTAGGGTGTTGTGCTTGCCATCTACTGAAGGACTGGCTCAAATTGCTGACAAATAATGAGAAAAAGGTCACTTTTAATAATACAAGTGCTTCCTCCCATGCTGAGGGGCAACCGTAGCCAGGTCTGGCTGCATCAGAGGCGTGGGAGCCTTTATTTCTGCAGCAAAGGGATGGACAAAGGCATGGTGTTGAGGACCTTGTTAAAGAGCTAATTCCTGAAGCGGGATGCAGATCTGCTCACTGATCCCTAGTAGCATCCACATTTGCATGGGAGGACACACCAGTTTGTTACGTGTGACACAGGCTCATTCTGAAGCAGTGGCCTGGAAAGCAGGGACAGGGATGGGGGCAGACCCGTGGCCACCACAGAGCAATCCTTAACACAATTTTGGAAAGTTTCCGTGTTCCCAGCCTCGCATGCTTTGCACAGCCTTGGACCTGACCCTCGCCCCTCTGCCTGGGGAGGGGAGCCATGGAGTTATTCCAGGAGCATTTTGCAAGGGGTTGTTTCCCCAGCTTTTGATCCAGGGCCCAGTGCCTTAGTGTCCAGGTCCACCTGGCACAGGAGTGGTCTGGGGACACAGAGCTGCCCCTGTGTCACCTGTGGATGGGAAGGGTTACCCAGCTGGGCACAGCCGTGCCTGGACTGGATGTGTATTGTGCCCTATGGGGCCATCACAGCCCCCTGGGTTTGTCACGTGTTATAACAGTTTATCCAAAGCAACTTCTATTTCATTTTGGGCTAAAACTGATAAATCAAGGTGACTTTGGGGAGAGCAATAATTCCTTTCGCAGGATTTGCATAATCCTGGCTGGTGATACGATAATGGTGTTTGTTAAAGACAGAACACAATGAATTAATACTGTTAAGTTGCTGCTGCAAAATGCAAAGCAGGTAATTTACTGTGGGTGCAGGAAGAGCGGGAGCGCAGCAGGCACGGCTGTGGCAGCATCAGGCACAGACTTGTTGCCACAGCACAGCTGGGGTGTAGCACAGTCAGCAAGTTACCCCTTGTGCTCTGCTTGCTGCGGCTACAGGCTGTGCTGAGCTTGTCCAGGGCAGGATTACCTGTTTCAGTCCCCTTCTCCACTGTCTGGAGTTGGGACCTGATTTGCCCCCCACATCATTCCGGAGAACCAGCTGCGCAGGGCCCATCCCTGCTGGAGGAGGAACAAGGGAACCAAGGTGACCTGCGCCGTGGGGGTGTGGAAGGGACTGCTAGCCGGGCACAGAGATGCCGTGGGTGGTTGCAGTAGCGGGGAGGTGGGCTTCATGCCACCTTGGCCACCCCAGCAGTCAAGAGACTTTGATGCCATTCAGCCCCTGAGAGGGTTTCCTCCTGCTGCAGAGTGGAGGTCCTGTGGTACGTAAGGCAGCCTGGAGACCTGGTGGCTCGAGCCTCAGTCTTCAGCTTCCACCATGCACAGCTGGGCTCAGCTGAGGGGCTTGGTGCTGCAGGACAAGCAAGGAGGAATTGCTGGTGTGATGCAGAGGTGGAGAGGCTTGGGAGCAGCGCACGGGTGCCTCGCTCGTTCCCTGGGCTGGTGCTGCAGCTCCAACGCCATCCTTGCCTGCCAGACCCCACTGGAATCCTAATGCACCATTTATCTCTGCAGCTCCACAGCTCTATCAGAGGGAGATGCTGTGCAGGAGCCAGAGCAGGATTTCAAGCTAATTGGATTCTGTGTCTCCGTGGTTTCCCGTGTAGGCAGGCGACAGGGATTAGTGCAGAGTTTCTGAGAAATAGAGGAGAGCAAGGATGACCTGTATAGGGATTTCCTCCTGCATAGACCCTGCTGCTTGCTTCAGCAAAGGACTTTTTTGGACAGGCTGTGGAGGTGGAAGGACCCAAAGCAGTGTATTTGCACTCTGAATCATTGGTAGTTTTCCTAAATTTTTGAGCCATGTGCAGGGAAAGAAACAGCTCAAACACCACCTGAGCAAACCTGACAATGGTCTGGTCTCTCCTGCTGACTCCATGTGGGGGAACCAGGCAGGGAAATAGAGAACTGACGGCTCCTATGCACAGCCAGCCCGCTCCCGAATTGTCCTCTTTCCTGTCCCAGACCCAGCGTGCATTTGAACCTTCTCCCCAGTTCCTAGCCTTGTTTTGGTGCTTGTCAGGGCGGGAGCAGGATTCACCTCATTAACACAGATTTATTCCTCTATAAACGTTTCATTCTTTTAATTGCAACGCGGTCATGCTGTAGGCAGCAGTGGTAATGGCTCTGTTTGCACTGGGTGTTGCCAGGTGGGTGAACCCACAGCACGCGTGGCACGTGGCTGAGTGCGGACACAGTTGTGACATACGTGGTGTTTGCGTGTAGAAATGCATGCTGTGCAGTGCAGGATCAGCCAGCCTGGATGAGTGCACGGTCCTGAGCGCTGTGCTATCCCAGCAGGTCGGTGGTGCCCGCAGTTCTGTGGCAGGGCTGGGGCGTTGCCCTCCCTGTGCAGAAGGAAGGGCAGAGGCCCAGGGTGCCAAGACCTGCCTCTATAAGCTGTGGTAACAGAACATGGAACGGGTCCATGTGTCAGTGGTCCCTGTGCCTGCACTTGCTGTGCACCCTGAGAGCCGCCATGGCGCTGGGTGTCCAGCATCTCTGCTGGACCAGCAGAGGGTGGGCACCAGGGTGGTGAGATGGTGTCCTGGGGCAGCAAGAGAAAGGCAAGATCTTCTTCCGGCCTCCCGGCTTCTCTGGGGCATTGGGTTGTGCCTGGGGTCACCGTTTCATGGCTCCTGGTGTGACAGCGCATATCTTGGGCTCCCTGATCTGTGGTCTGTGGAAAAGTGCGTTCCCCAGGTCCTGTTGCCTTGCCAGATTCGGTGCTTGCTCAGACACCACAGACTGAGCTGTGCAGAAAGATGTGGGTGGAGAGAGGGTCTGAGCCTTCCCGTCTTGTCAAAGCCAAACCGAGGGGAGATGCTTTCACCACGGGTGACAGGGAGTGATCTCTGAGATCTGGCATGTGGCCTGTTCCTGCCCTTGCCACTTACTCCCCAGGCCATTACCAAAATGCCACCACCTCCCAAGATCCCCCGGCAGTCGGTTCTGGCAGCAGAGCGGTTCTGGGGGCCGCTCAGCCCCGTGTCGCTGCGGAGCAGCACCCGGTGGGCAGCGTCTGGGGGCTCCGAGCGCGGGGTGGCCGGTACCTGCCAGCGCTGCTGCGGTTCACGGGCTCTATTCTCTCGCATGCTCATCCGAGTGTTAATTTTATGGATGCCTCTATAAATCTTGCAGCTTTCCCCTGTCCACAGGCTACATAGATTTCATCTTGTTGAGAGGTGACACTTCTGGCCTTTGGTACCAGGCTATCAATTTAATACTCCGAGAGTAATAAAAAACATGGGACCATATTAACTCGTGATTACTTTGCTGCTCCTTCTTGTAACTCTTTCTGTGCCATCTGAAATCCTAGGATGCAGATTAAGTGCCTGAGCTGCTGGGACAGCAATAGGCAGATCCAGCCTCCCAGCTGGAACAACTACATGATTTCCAAATTGTGAGCTGCTCTTCTCCTTGCCGAGGAGGTGGAGGTTCATGCCCATCTCTCTGCTAGACCTGGCTATCTGGAGAAATGCTTGTATCCCACCTCTGAGACCCTCCTGTGTGTTCTGAGCAGGGGACATCTGCAAGTCTGCCAGACACACAGCGTATTGATTTGCCAGGCTGTAAGGAAAGGTATTTCTGTACTCCCTGTGAGACAGCCTTGCTGCCGACAAGCCTGCAAGAGCATGTTTGGGTCATTCCATCAATGTAAAGGTTAAATGTTTAGCTGCAGCTATTGAAAACAAAGCAACAGCACCAGCAACAACAACAACAGCAGAAGAACTGGATGCTTTACCAATGCCTGGATTTAAGATCCGCACCCATGCACGCAGCAGGAGCAGTGCACTGAGGTCCTCACTGGACAGAGCCCAGCGCGTTTCACCTGTGGGCAGATGCGCAGCAGCTCAGCCCCACTTCACCCCACTTGACAGCTGTGCAAAATGGATTTGTGGACTCAAAATTTTGCCTAGGGATTTTGAAGAAGCGCCTGATGTTTTAGAGCATGTCTGTACAATTTCTGCTCTCCCTGCTGATTAAGAGGGCCTCTATGTTGTAGCCTTACTTTCAGCCACTCAATCTCTGTGAGAATGCCAGTGACATACTCTAAGAGTTATTTGAATACAGGCCTTTTGTTGAGTAAATACAGACCTGGAAGAGTCATATTTTTCTACCCTGCACATCCTCTGTTTCAGTAAATCAGTAGATTTCTCGTACATTTAAATTGTATTGTTCTGAAAAAAAACACTTTGTATTTTAGCATCGTAAAGTAGTTTGTCTTTTGGACAGCATGGCTCACAGCATTCATGACTTCATAACAACTTCCCGAATGCATATTAGAAAAAAAACAAAACCTCATCATGATGCAATATGTTTAACAGTCCCATAACGCCCGAATTCGCTCCCTGTGGGTTCCTCCGTGCGCTCTGTCTCTCCGTGTGCCTTTTCTCATCACCTGTCTCTGCAGGTTGGAGCCAGGTGAGGGGCTGCAGGGCCTTTGCCTGCTCCCGAGGGATTGTTCAGTTCATAGACCTGCCCGCAGCATCCAGAGAAGCACCAGGTGCTCAGAGCCAACGCTTTGCTCCACGGGGCGCGATGGCTCCTGGCAGCACCAGTGTGAGCGCTGGCAAGGGGCTGTGCTGAGCAGGTCTGGGTGCTGTGGCCGCCCTGTCGTGGCAGCTGCCGCCTGCTCGGGGACGGTGCCAAGTGCTGTCACTTGGTACAGGGTGTTGGCATTAGGTGATGGTCTATGCAAACTGCCGTCTCTACCCTGTCCCCCTTCTTCTGTTGGTCTCTGGCAGTTGCTGCCCCTGTTAGATGAGTGTATGATCCACTTCGATCCGCAGCCAGCTGGCCCTGGTGCTAGGAGAAGCCCAGCAGGCTGATCTGGTGGGGGCTGCATGAAGAGCTCGGTGGGAGCTCTTGGGCGCGATGGCCCCATGTGCTGCCATCACCCAGCGCTGGCTGCAGATGAGCGAGGCGGCTCTGGGGCGCAGGCACCGGCGAGCACCCGGTCCCAGCTGAGCTGCCACTGAGTAGCAGCAGCAGATGGAAGTGGAAAGCCTTTGAATTCAGCACATGATCAATACTAAACTGATTTTTGGAGTCTCTTATAAGATTACCCCAGCCTCATGCCTCCAATTGTAAAAAAATCACTCAGCACACTAGGGAGATGTGAGAAACGCTGCAGACACCTTCTAGGATGCATAGAGCCCAAGTAAGTGACTTTGCAATTGTTTCTTGCACTAAATAATTCATCCACTTTACATTTGGGTTTATTGCTACCCCCCCAAGCCCCTTCCTCAGTTCCTTTCTACCAGTTTCCCTCTCTTGTTCTGAAATTCCTTTGCTGGGTAGTTCCCATTACTGTGGTTCCCTACCACACACACATGTGTGCTTGTACGCACACAGACATGAATCTGTCCCAGTCCACCTTTTACTGATTGCCATACCAGGGAGAGCGGTGCTGGGGCAGAGACGATGCTGTTTCACTGCTCGGCATCGCCGAACTGAGCTGCGCTCAGGCCTGGCCTGGCTTTGCCACCTTGGTGTCTGCCCCAGTGCTGCTTTCACATGGTGCCAAGATGCGCAACTGTTTGGAATGCATTAACAATGCTAATAGGATTTCTGTACTAATTAGTGATACCATTTGAACAAACTCTCTCTTTATGACACAAATTATCAGCCAGCCCGGTGCGGAGCAGCTCTTGCGCTGGCCCGGGTCACTGTGGCTGCTGGAAACAGGCTGCCGGGGGTCCCTGCCGTGGGACGGGGCTCCTCTGGCCCTGCCAGCTGAGGGGAGGCTGCTGTGTGCATCTCTGAAGCCCTTGCAGCACAGTAGCTCCTGGGGCATCCTGCCTCTGGATCGTTTCGCAGAACAGACCAAGTACAGATCGGTGTGTGTCTCTTTGAGCTGAAAACTGTTGGAGGCTGGAGAGTGTGAGGAAGAGCACTGCGCCTGCCTTCCTGTCCCTGTTCTCCTCCAGGCAGTTGCTCTTGGCCACTCTGGAGACACAACATGGGCTAGAAGGACTCTTGGGCCAGACTTTTGCTCCTCCTTGTGGAAACTCTCTTGACTGTGTCTGGCGCTCTGCAGGTGCCCTCCTGGGCGCGCTCTCATTTGGACAGGTGGGTGCTGCGAGGCTCTGATCCCACCTCTGAGCACTGTGAAGGGCAGGAGAGTTGAGATCAGGATGGTTGTGGCCTGACCTGGGCTGCATCTTCAGGAATAGATCCCCCTTTTCAGGTGTTGCCCAGACGTCTCCACTGGCTCTTGTTACACACCTTCCAGCAAGGCAGTGGGTGACCTCGTGGAGAGAAATGATCCCAGCATCAATATGCACGCTGTCCCCTGGGGATCTATGAGTACAGGACAAATCCTGTACCAGTCCCTGGAGCAGAGCACTCTGAATAGCCTGCAGATGAGAGCTGGTGGCACTCAGCACCTTTGGAGCCATCCCCAAGGCTCTGGGTTTGCTTTCCTTCCAACGCGTGTGCCCTCAGCTCAACGCCACACGTGTCCCACGGGTTTAGGCGTGTGGTGCCTGTGGGGCTGGCTGGTGACAGTCCCCCAGTGCCACCAGACAGCAGCCTGTGGGTCTGGGGTTGCACATGGCCATGTCAGGCAGAGCTGACAGACCTGCTGAGAAATAAGATGAATGGGCTGAAGTCGGTGAAAATGATTCTAATTTATAATCTGCTGCTTTGTGGAGCTCCCCAATTAATTCTCTCTAGATACATAAGTAGGCCACATGTTTGCTTTGCTTCAAATGTAATAAACATTACACTCTGTCCCCTGCTTTTGGCGCTGGTTCCTGTCAGAGCATTATTCCCTATAGCTAATTCCTCACACCTGTCTCCCGGGCTCCTGGGACGTGGGCTGAGCACGGGGCGGAAACACCAGGCTCCAGGAAACTTGTGGCATGGAGAGATAAATTGCTGATCAAAGGGCTAGTGCACAGTTCCTCTGAATATTTAGTCGCAGGCAAGGCAGCCCAGCCCGCTGGGGACAGGGCTTTGTTCCTGACGAGCTGTTTGCTGGCTCCGCTCTGCACAGCGAGCAGCTGGGCTGTGGTGGGTGCGGAGACCCGCGAACCCTCAGGGCACCAGGAACCGCGCGGGGTGGGTCACTGGGGTGCAGCACCAGCGGGAAGGATGCTCTTTGCAGCTCTGTGGGGGCCCGATGTCGGCACAGGGCTGCTGCAGAACCCAGTCACTGGCCTGCAGTGCAGAACCTGCGCTGCCTGGTGCAGACGTGGCACCTGCAGCCACCTCTGCATCCTTGCTGCTGCGCTGCCCTTGCCTGGTGCTGCAGGCGGGAGCTGAGCACAAGGGTGCAGGGAGGTTTGCAGGAGAGAAAAAAAAGTGCTGGGCCTTGGGCTTTAGTTTCTGTTTTGATTGTTTTGTGACTGATCACAATCTTCACTCTCTCCACCTGGTTTTCGACTTCCCTTTCTGATAAAATCATTGTGGTCTCTTCACCGACCTACCAGGCGAAACCCATCTCACAGGCACTGAGTGTGTGAAAATGGGTTGAAAAGTCCAGGTTTTGTATTTGCCATCATATCTATCACAGAGGATAGATTCCAAGACTGCCAGGATTGAGGCAGCAATTTCTGATGCGGAAGCATGAAGAAACTTTTGCTGAACTAGTGAGCCTCCCGTTTGTCCTGCTGCTTGTGGCTTCAATGGTTCCCAGGCATCACGAGACCTTTCCCAGGCCTTCCTCTCCTTTCCACACCCAGGAAACATCCTCCGCCCTTGTGTACTTGCCCCAGCCTGCTCAGCACCCTGGCTTTGCTCTGGTACTTTCTGCATGTGAAGAAATGTGGAGCTGCTTTGCTTGCTGAGATGCCTTTGGTGGAGAGTGAGCGAATTGGAATTGGCGTGTGCTGGGTGAAGGTGCCCACTGCCGTCTGGTTCGATGCGGTGATGGATTATTGATTGCTGTGCAGAAAAGTGAAGGCAGCTTACTTAGCACTGTGTTTTCACCATCTCCAGTATAAAGAGAACTTTAAAAATCAGTTTAGAGTGTAGCCTAACAGTGAATTTCAGCACCCCTGGCACTAACAACCAGGCCTTTCTCTCACCTGGCTGTCCCCATCGCATCCACAGCTTCTCTGCTGGCATCAGTGCAAGCAAAGCATGTCTGACCTCCCGCCCTGCCCCGAGTGGTGCAGAGCCAGCCGCTCCATGTCCCACAGTCTGACCCACGGCAGGGACAAAGTCCTTGAGCCCTCTTAGGGAAGAGGAGCCGGCTTCTCACTGCACCGCAGCACTGGCTCTGTGCTTGCTGTGCGCTCGAGGAGGCGGCTCAGCATCTGCAGAGCCTGAGCACACCGGGGCACCGCTTCCCGCCTGCCCTGGGTGTGCGCTGAGCGTCCACCCTGCCCTCCCCAGGGAGGTTCCAGCTGTGCCAGCCTGGCCTCGGGGCACATGCCCCCCTGCTCCCTGGAGCCCCAGGCACTGGCACGCGTGTGCCCCGTGCCAGGGAGAGCAGCCAAGCAGCAGCTGTTATCAGGCTCACGCAGACCTTCCCATCTGGCTGCTCTTCCAAGGAGCGATCCGTGCTCCCGCAGGTGCCGGCAGCCGAGGCGGGAGCTGCAGCTGCTCTGTCTGCGGAGCCCTGAGAGGAGCAGCCCCGGCCAGCCCCTCCGAGCCAGGCTGGTGCGTCTGCACCGCAGGGAGACGACAAAGGCCCACGAGGAGCTGGAAGAGGTGACAGTGCGGAGCACCCAGGACCACTGAGCCCCACCAGCCTTCTCAGCCTCAGGTTCCCTCACCTTTGGTGGCACCTCCCTCATTCTCAGAGTTCCAGTGTCAGACCCTGCTTGCACCCAGCCTCCCCATCCTGGCCTGCCTCCTGTCCTGAATATATTTTTACGTTTTATGACTCTCAGAGGTTTTTAAATTTAATGGGTTCTTTTTTTTCTTTCTTCCTTCTTATCACCTGAGCTGGATCCTCTCTGAGCTGCTGCCAGCTCCAGGGATTACAAGTGAATAATTTAGGTCTGATGGTGCGTTTGAAGTTTAAGAGAAGGAAGTGGCATGTGCAGCCTGCTGCTCATCCCTGCCCCAGGGCCATGGCGCAGGCTGCTGCTATTTCTCTGAAGGCAATCGCAGGAGTTCCCCAGGAGCTGCGCTCTGAATGTTGCATGGCCTTGCTTGGGCATGGTCTTGCAGATCCAGAGACCAGGGCTCCTGGGACACCGTGGGGCAATGGGCTGGTGTTTGCCCAGCACCCCGTACAGGCTGCTGCTCTGCCGTGTGTGCCGTGGGCTGAGCCGCAGCACCGCGCCTGGGTGAAGGACTCGGGACCTTGCTTGCCAGCCTAGGGCCAGGAGGGGTTAAACACCAAACCAGCGTGTGTGTCCTGGGAGCTCTGGAGCATAGTGAAGAAGGCACTGGTCAAACATGAGCCGCTGGAGAGCTGGCCGAGGGGCTCACTGCTGCTGGGCCAAAGGAAGGGTCTCTGGGGGCACCAGCCGGTTGTCTCCAGACACTGGCAGAGGAAGGAGGGACTTGTGGTGTGTGAGCAATGGCACTGCAGAGCTCTCGGCTGGCTTGCTCCTCTTTGCTGAGTGCAGAGCAGAGCACAACGCCGCTTGACTCTCCCAGGGTGCATCAAACTCCCCAGGGTCCGGCAGCAGATGAGGCTTCCCGTGTCCCGGGGGTGTGCGCTGCCATCAGTGGGCTCTGTGCTTGCATGATATCCAGTGTTGCTAGAAAGATGCAGAAAGATACTCTGGGAAGTTCTTTTTACCCTCACAGTTTAGGAAGCTATAGTGTCGCTGGTGTCAGGGCTGGTTCAGCAGCGGCCCCAGTGGAGCCAATCTTTTCCTCACACGTGTACTTTCCTCGTAAGGTGGCTCTGACAAAATTTAAGTATAAACTTTAGTGGTTTCCAGGAGCTAAGAAGAACTAACAGGCATATCACAAGGTCCAGCACTAAATCCTTCCCTGCTGGGATGCAGCAGAGAACGGAAACTGTCAAGCAGTTTGAGATCCACTTAACAGCAATTAGTGCAGATGAAAGAAGCACTAACGCAAAAGCCCCAGTCTCTGTGCTTCCGGTGGGAGGAGGAGAGGGATGTGTAAGAGAAAATGTAAACATGACAAAATGTGACTGTGTATCCCACAAAACAATGAATCATTTTAACATTTCCAGTCCTTTTCATGCAAGTAGAAACAGTTGATCAATATGTGACAGAATTAAAGACCTGCAGTAGAACCTTGGAGCTGAAGATCTGTGAGAACTGTGAACACAGACTGATCTGCAGAGTTCTGTATACAGCATAAAAGGAAAGGCAAGTGCATGTACAAGAGCCAGAAGCTGCAACGGCAAAGTTTGCTGGACACGAGGACTCCCCTGCCCACCTGTGACAAAGGAGAAACCATCACTGGCAGCAGGTATGGAGCACCGACAGAAACTGGGAGTATTTCCCAGAAGACTCCAAGTTACAACAAGTGTGACCCTAAACCATATCCTTGTAAAAGCTTGAAAACGTGATTCAGCATGTGCGCTCATAAAAGCTGCAGCCACAGCCATGGCTCTGGAGAACTTTCAGCAGAAAGAGCAACTCAGACACTTTACCCTGTGAAGTGGTGAAAACAGTCAAGAGATGCCGTTCGATGACTGTGCCACAGCTAACTTCAGGACAAAGACAATTTCAGGGTAGGTTAATAGGACGGTATCGCTGGGAAAAGGAAAGGCAGGTGTACAACAGCTAAACAGGTGAATACTTATGTGCACAAAGGGTGTGATGGACTATGTTTGAATCTATTCTAAAAATACCTATACTGGGCCATTCGAAAAGTAGTAAGGAAGACACAATTGCACAGTTTGGAAATACTAACATTTTTAGAAAGTTAGGATCACCCTCTAGATAATGGTAACTGAGTAAGCAAAGGAGCTCAATGTGATTTACTTACAACATGCCTTTTGGGAGGTTCAGATTCCTGCTGTTGCACTTTGGAAAAGCTGGAGAAGCTTATCGTATATGCAGAGAAGCCTGCTGCTGGCAACCGCAGAACAATAAATGGCACGAGGGAAGCATCCCTTTAGAAAGAACTCAGTATGCCAGGAGCTGCCAGGGGGGTGGAGGAGGCCAGGGGTTGACTGGATATGCACAGATGTTGTCTGTTAAAAGCAGTGGGTCTGATAGGGGTGGTGGCTGGGCAGGATTTGAGTCAGAGGGGACTGGGCATGGTGAAAGATCAGCAGAGCTGGGTCTGCAGCTGCACCTCACAGAGGGGCACTGGATGGGGTTCATGTCCCTCTAGTGCAGGGGGGCTGGCTGGTCACTCCCAACCGCATTGTGTGGTCTTCCCAATGCCGAGCTCACATCCTGGGATCAACACTCAGGTACACCAGAAGCGATCATATTATTCTGCCTTTCTGGGGTGTGAGTCCAAAGACCATGCTAGTATTAGAAATAAACAACTATTTTTCACCTTACATCCTCTCCACAGCTTTTTGCAGCCAGATCATGGCTTTCACTGCACCACAGTTCTTCTGCCATTGTTATGGGAAGATGGTAATTGCTTTGAGCCCTGTTTCTCTCTGCTCTCAGCTGGTATGTGTGTGTCCACAGCCACAGAAGCGTGTGTGTGAGTGTGTCTATGTGTGTATGAGAGTGAGTGTGCATGCTTGTGTGTTTACTAGGGAGAGAGTGGCAGAAGGAGGCTGTATCATGCTGCTCCTGCCAATTAGCCTGTCCTAAGCTTTCCATCTATCTGGGACCCTTGGATGTAGTGCAGACCTGATAGCCTGAACCTCTGCCTTTCCTCCATTTTCTTTGCTCTGGTTTGTTATATTGCATATCTGGGACTTGGCTTCAGTTATCCACTCTCTCACAATGCCTGGGTGGTGAGCCGTGCATCTACCTGTAGGCCTTGGGAGCTGACAATGTGGCATGAGCGCACACCTGTGCCACCAACAGCAGGGCGTTGTGCGGACACGTCCCGCAGCAGGACGTCATCCTTCCCCCCTCTCCTCTCGGTCCCCCTGTCTGCCAGCACACCAGCAGAGCTCAACAGAGCCCAACAGAGCCTGGGACTGGACCAGCAAGGCAAATGCTGAATGACTGCTACAAATAACTGCCCCAGCCATTAATTTTTATAGGCCGAATAGCAGCATTTCATGCTGGACACAACCAGCAGTTGAGATGAAAGCTCAAGGCCAAATAGACATCACAGAGCCAGCACAAATGCTATTTATTAAAGAAATACATGGATTGCAGAGGAAGCAGAAAGGTGCATCTTGAAAAGAACCTTTAACACCTGTGAGTGAAAAGCAACAAGGGCTGGGAAGCAGGAGGAGCCGCCAGAGGCAGCAGCTAATGGACCTGGTCCTGGGGTGAGCTGGCAGCAGGGAGCGCGCAGCTGGGAGCCGAAGGGTAAGTTGTGCTGCTACATCTGCAGCCACAAAAGCGCGAGCTGAGCAATGGGGCTCCCCAAGCTGAGCTGAGAGGCAGGAAAGTGCTGCTGGGAAGAGCAAAGCCCCAGGTTGCCATGCAGAACTGCTGTTCTTTACCATGGCCTGTACAGAGAAACTCATGAGCCTGTGCTCCTGTCAGCAGGCGCTGGCATTTCTGCACCCTTCAGCAGGGACTCCAGCTCCCACCTCATGGTCCGTGCCCAGTACCTGAGCGGCTGAGCTCACCCGAGCAGACTCGGCCGCACAGGCTGGCTCCAAGCCCTCCTTCCCCATCGCTGCAGACAGGCCTGCCCCGTGCACAGACAGGGGCTTCCAAAAGCTCACCAGTCCCTTTCTTCCAGCCGTACCTGGACACTTGTGGGGCTGAGCAGCGCACAGGCCACTGTCACCTTCTTCCCCAACACCTCCCTGGCCTCAGGCTCTGCATTGTCCCTTGCCAGCCCCCCAACTGCACAGGTTCTCAGCTGGGGCTGCCACGTGCACATGCCTGTCCCCAGCCCCGAGTCATGCTGAGCAGCAGAATCTGCTGCATTAGGTCAATTTCAAGAGCCCCTCCAGGTCAGTTAGCAATTACCTGCACCAGATACACACTTGGAAAGGAGCTTCTGATCTCTTCAATGCACTCGTTTTCCTCTTTCAATTTCAAATTCGCCTCACTGGAAATAGGCACTTCAGCCTCTTTTACAGACCATGGTAAATTAGGATTTTGTCCAGTTCTGTTGGTTTTGCTGATATAGATGTTTTTCCCTACAGAAGCGATGCCGTGGCCAAGCAGAGGTGTGTCCAGAGCCCCTCCATCCGGACTCTTCCCGCTGAGTCCGCAGGTGATGTTTTGGTCCACGGAGCGTTTCTGCACAGACCACTGGCCCCAGCGTGTGCTGAGGAGCTGCTCCTGGGATCAGCACCCTGGTGCCAAAGCTCTTGTTATCAGTTCAGGCTGGTGCCCAGGGCTGCTGAGACATGGCCAGTGAGCAAAGGCATTCCCTCTCCTAGAGAGTCAGCTGTGGTGCAGGGGTCCCCTCTGCATGCTCTGGGCATGTCCTGGAAGGAAAAGGACTCGAAAGAATGGAAACCAGTGTTTTTGCATCTGGTCCTTATGCTGAAACCTGACTGCCAACAACTCGTCACAAGGATGTTTTCTAGAGTGACATATTCATGCTGGGCTTTTCCAACGTAGCACTGATCACACTGCGGGAATGCTCCAGCCAGTTCTTGCTACTGCTCAGCTGAGGAAGACGCGTTCTGCTGCTAATGCCCGAGGACACACTCCCAGGGGGAGGGAGCTGCACTGCCATCTTGCAGCCGGTGCATCTGCAGCAGCCTCTGAGGGGGCAGAGCCGTCCCAGTGCTCCCCTCCATCGCTCGGCTGGGGTGGCCGGGGACAGCTGCCTGCATGCGTTTTGCAGCCTGCTGGGAAGGGCTCTGACAGTTTGCTGCTGGCCTCTTCACGGGGCTCCCGGGGCCTCCTGTGAAGCCACACGATGCCCTATCCCAAACCAGTGGTTCAGTGCTCAGAGGCAGAAGCAATTTTACATAAAGTTCAATTAAATATTTGCTTTATAATTGCGCAACAAATTATTCATAAAGGCATTGGAATCTAATCACAAGGCTGACACCGTGGAGTCTGCAAATGACACGGTACTCAGGGAGAATAAAGATGGGGAGGAGCTGCCCAGCTCTGGTGGCAGGCAGTGCCAAAATATGTGGGACAGCAGGAACGCTCCCAGGAAAAGACTCGAGGCAGCACGGAGGAGCCTCAGCAAGGCAGGGCCGCTGGGCTGCCGGGAGTGAGGGGCGGCATGTGAGAAATGGCTGTGGGCAAGAGATTGGGGGTTTTGGCCCATGTGTGCCCAGCAGACTTAGGGCAGCCTGGGCTGTGCCTCTCCCAGCCATGTTGTGTCAGCTCCAGCTTCATGTGGGCATGATCTGTGGTGTGTTAAGGAGTGTCCCCAGCACTGCAGGACCTGGGTGAGCACAGAATTGCTGCTGTCAGCTGTTGCCCCTGTCTCCAGCAGGAATCGCAGCTCTCAGCCTTTTCAGGGGTGCAGAGGCCTCTCCTTGGCCATGGGGTTTGAAGAAACTCCTGTGGTGCAACCAGCCTGCGGGGTCCATCCTTCCAGACCTGTCCCCAGGCAGCATCCAGGAAAAGTCAGGAGGCAGTTGGGGCAGGTAACGTGGCATCCCACGCTGCAGCGCCCAGGAGACAGGCACTGCGAGGCAAGGGCGTGCGGCTTGCGAGAGGTGACTGCTAAGCAGAGCAGGAGCAAATGTGAGCCCCCAGGGACCCTCTGCAGGGAGCCTGGCAGCAGGACTTGCTTCCACGCAGCCTTCATGGCATCCTGAGCTGCAGCTCTGGGAGCAGAGCCCTCTCTGCTGGTCCTAACACCCAGCGTTCAGCTCCTTCCAGGGTGAACCTGAAGGGAGCAGACTGATCCCCCCACCCCATGAACAGCGAGATTGGTGGGACTGAGCTGTGTGAATCTCTGCTGAGATGAGGTGGGGTGAGGCCAGAGAATGAGAACAGGTCTGCTGGGCAGATGCTGAGCCCAGCTGCCTCTGCAGCCAGACATTGCTTTGCCCAGCAAGCACCCATCCATCCCAGACCCTGTCCCCTGTTGTCACCCTGGGCACTGAGCTGCAGATTGACCCGTCCTGCCAGGGAGAAGCTCTGCAGGGCACCTGGCCTTAGGTGGGCCCTGACTGACAGGGGAGCTGCGTCCTGGACAGGGAGCTGGACTGGAGATGGATTGCCTGCCAGCCAAACGTGGACATGAGACAGGGAGTTAGATTAATGGGAGCTGGCTCTGCCAACAGAGAGGTGAGTCACAGAGCTTGTCCTGTGCTGCATCTGTTTCTCCAATAGGGAAGAAGTAGGAGGATTTAGCGAGATTAATCTCTCATAGAGCTGTGAGAATAGCCAGAATTCATGGGATTCTCGGCAACAAATTTCCAAGTAAGCAGACAGCACGATGACTCGCTCCGTGTGACACAGCACAGATCTGTACTGGTAACTCTGGAATTCCCTGCCACTGATCGCAGGTAAGATTGACCGTACTCCCATGCTCACGCATGAACCCAGCGAGGCACAGGCTGCACGGAGACACTGAGAAAGAAGTGGCTCGAAAGCACTTCTTCCCTGAATGTTCCTGATGTCATTGTCTGCAGCTGCTCCACCCCAAACAGTGCTGGACCCTGCACAGAACACATGAGAAAGTGGTAAGAAAGAATTGCTTTTGGCAGCTGAGCGGGTTGGTGACACATCAGCTGGGAGAGTTTGCCAGGTCTTGGCCATCTTTGCATGAAGGAGGAGCAGGGAGTGGGACTGGACAAGAGCCAGAGCATCTTTCCTGGTGTGATCAGCTCTTCCCTCTGGCCAGCGGTTTGTGAAACAGCAGGAGTGACAAAGCTGGTGGCAGCTGCGAGCGAGAGGGGAGGGAGAGCAGGTCAGTCATGGCTGCTTTTTGGCAGGAGGTGATGGGGAGCTCTCAGGCACCCTGTGTCTGCGCCTCCCCGCACCAAACTCGCCAGGATGAGGCCGGGAAGAGGAAATCTTGGTAAACAGTTTTTATGTTGTGTTTACAGGAACTGTGGAGAGAGAGCCTCAGTGCTAGTGAAACAGGGAGATTTTCTTAAGGCAAATTTCCATCCCATGTTGGGAGTCCTGTTTCTTTCTGATATTTCTTTAGTTGTTCATGTCATGGCTCTTCAGTCTGAGCAGTTTTACAAATGTGTTGTGGAGATGAAAGCACCCGGAAAAGCTCCTCAGGATCAAGTTGGAAAAGCTTTTAACTTTCAACTCCTTACAGACAAAGGCACACAGAGGAAGGGGAGGGGGGAGTGCAAAGACTGGGAAAAGGAAGAGGAAGGCACAGAAAGAGATAAGGAGAATAGAAGAGTGAAAGGGACAGAGCAGAGAAGACAAATCGCAACAAGAAAAGGAACAAGTCACTAGCAGAAAGAAAGGGAGAGAGAGGGGGAGAACAAAGCAAGGGGGCCTGGAGCTCAATGAGATGGGGAGAGTGTATCAGAATAAGGGAAGAGTGCTGCAGGTAGAGGAGAGCTAGGAAGTACAAAAGAGCTATTCGAATGCTGGGCTAAAGCAATGATGGGAATAAGAGGAAGGAGAAGCCAGATGAGGACTAAATTCCCATGGAGATAAAGGGGATGGCAGCAAAGTCAAAGGATAACCCATCCATCCTTCTGTCACTGAGAACAGAAGACATGACATGAAAGTGACTCGTTGACTTTTGAGAGAGGCTGTGGGACGGAGCTGTGGAGGCTGGTTCAGTGTCTGGGGAGTCACGCTCACCAAGGGAGTGTTCATGTCACAGGTGGTCCTTGTTCTCCTGCTTTGCATCCTCCATCATCCCTGCCCCACTGTGCATGGGGTGGCTCCAGGCCTGTGCTGCTGTGTGACCTGGCATGCTCTGCCGATTTCAGGTCCTGTGGAAGGACTGTTGTAACGTGCCTCGTTATAGTGCTCCATGGGGCTCGCTGGGTGCTGGGCTGGGCAGGCCTGGCTGCCTTAGCAGCACCTGCAGGGCAGAAGAACGATGGCATCAAATCATAGAATCACGGAATCATAGAACAGTTTGGGTTGGAAGGGACCTTTGAAGGTCATCTAGTCCAACCGCCTCTGCAATGATCAGGGACGTCTTCAACCAGATCAGGCATGGAGCAGGTGTGACACAGGGGAGGAGGTGATGACAGGAGAGACAAACCTTCCCTGGCTACAGGATAAGGGGCTCTTATCAAAAACAGTTTGGCAAAGAGCACCACAACTACAGGTAAGTGCTGGAACTACCTTCACCCAGTATCCCGCCAACTTATTGGATGTTTTCTTCCAGGTGGGCTCAGCTCCAGCTGCGCTGTGAGAGGCGACCCCTTGGCTGTCCCAGGGGCAGGATCTGGGTGTTCCCAGCGCCTGTGTCAACACTGGTGCAAGTGCCCAGCAGCTGTCCTATGGCTGGGCTGGCACTGAGCTAGGTCTGTGTTTGCAGACAGTGTTAGTGGTGGAGCAGCTGTGCTCCCAGCTTTGCTCAGGAGCATCAGGCACAAGTGGGATCTACTTTGGCAGCAGTGCTCACAGCTGGGAGAGTTCTCACTCACACAGTGGGACTGAGGACATTTCTCAATGCTCCCATGTCTGAAGGGGCTGGTATGGAGCATTTCTCAGGTCTTCAGGGCCCCATTGGCCTTTGAGGGTGAAAGTCATGCAGTAGCATGAGGATGGGAAGCCTTGTGCCAGCCAGTGCAAAGGTGGGGAGGACAGCTGCCTGCTGCTGGATGTGTGTCCTGCTCATCTCCTGGTCCTGGAAAGGAGGAGTTACTCCTCCTGGTTTCATGCTGGAGGAGTTTAATTCTCTTTGGCTTTCCATCCGTCTCTCTGACCTGCAGGCCACCTGCCTGTGTAGGAAGTACCAGAATCAGGTGGTGCTGGGTTACCAGTGTTTCCTGGCCTGTATTGGCCAAGCACCTCGTGAAAGATGCTGCAACAGGGCATTCCCTTCTCTGGTGTTCAGTCTTGTTCTTTCCAGGGACAAAGTGCAAGGCCAGATACCAGAGATTGCTGTGAAAGCAGGAGAGCACTTTTTCCAGGTAAGATGTGAGATCTTGGACAGTGGAGGCTGGAAAATGTCCCGTTGGGGGCTGATAGCCTGAGTTGTGGCTAAATCCTGACTTGCATGATCAGATTTATCTGGTCCGAAATCTGCAGCCTCACCAGCACTGAGCTTCTTCCCTGCTTCCACCTTCCGCCTGGCCTCGCGCTCTGCTGTGGATCCTGCTGGTGTGTGACTGCTGCAGGCAGCAAGCTGCAGCCATTCCTGCCCCTGCGACCCAGTGCTGCTGAGCCTGGGTGGTGCCCACCACAGGTCAGGCAGGCTCTGGAGGAGGCACCTGAGATGGGTGCTGAGGATGCCAGCTGCCAGGGCCACCCAGGTGCACATCAGGAGGGGTCTGCCAGCCCCAGTGTTGCCCAGAGCCCCTAACAGAGCTCCTGCCGAGCTGTCGTGGGCCACGGGGATCTATCTGGCCCCATTCAAGGGCTGGGAAAGGGGGGGGCTGGGGTCTCCCTGGCCTGCTGGATGCCCCAGCGCCCTGCCCAGTGTTCGTGCGTTCTCCGCTCTGGACAGCGCCCGGCGTTGGGCTGCGAGGGTCCGCGCTGGGGAGGCCAGAGCTGTCCATGGTGGCCCCGGGCGGTCCCGGACAGGCGCGGTCCCGGGGCCAGCGGAGGCGGGGGCAGCGCGGAAGGGGCCGCCCGCCCGTTGGGGGCGGCGGGGGGGGCAGCTGTCCCCAGGGCGGGCGGGCCGGGCCCTGCAGCCACGGCCCGGTCCCCGCGGCGGGGTCTCCAGGGCCGGTCCCCGCGGCCGGTCTGTAGGGGAGGGCCCCAGGGCCGGCTGCCCGGGGCCGGTCCCGGGCGGGGACCCGGCGCTGCATTCTCACAGTCTCCAGCAGAGGCTGGGCTGGGCTGGGCAGGGCTGGCGGGGAAGGAGGGAAGGAAGGAGCCGAGGCAGCGAGGGAGAGGAAGGCGGCTCTCGCCGCACATGCATCCCCAGCCGCGCTGCCCGCCGCCCGCGCCCCGCCTCGCGCCGTGCCCGCCCGGTGCCGCCAGCCGGTGCCAGCAGCCGGTGCCAGCAGCCGCCCCGCTGCCCGCCGCGCCGGGGCTCCGCGCCGGGGCGATCCGCCGGCGCCGCGCACGATGCCGCGGGAGGCCGAGCGCCCCGTGCGGGGGGGCCGCGGCCGCCGCCCCAGGTAAGAGCCGGCGGGTTCGGGAGCGGCGGGGCGGGCACCGCGGGGGAGCCCAACTTCTCCTTCCCTCGCCGCGGCGCAAACTTTGCTGCCGCTCGGCGGGGCTGCGGCGGGCGCTCCCCGCAGGTGAGCGCGGCTCGGCCCTGCCCCGGGACCGCGGCGCCGGCAGCGGCTCGGGCAGCCCCGGGGTGCCTGGAACCGGCGCCGGGCCGGGAGCGCTGGGTCGCTTCGGTGTGGGAGGGCGGGTGAAGCCGGGGATTTTATGCCCCTTTGGGCATCGCTGGCAGGGTGGCTTAGTGTATGGTGCCCGGGGCTCCAGCACCGGCTCTGCCAGCTGCAGGGCTTCAGCACACCCTTCCATTAAAGTGCTCGGGTGCCTCAAGAGCTGCAGCTCTTTTTTGAACCAGTGGTATCTTAAAGCATCCTGTTTGGGCTCCTTCCTACCCGAGAGCTATCTCTGCATTTTTCTTACTGCGACCAGAGCCCTTCGTGCTAGTTACCACAGGGGCTGTGCTCGGGGATGTGTGTGAACGTGCAGCTGAGATGCCTGAGGAGTCCTGCCCAAGTCCTTTCGGCAGGCAGGGTAACATCTCTCTTTACAGAGCCACGTTTTTCTAACAACAAACTAAAAATAACTGTGCTAAAACTAGCACTTTCCTCATTTAAAACGTGGTTCCCAAACGGCTGTGCACAGGCCTCTGGGAGCGAGGGCTGCAGCCACGGCGGCTGCTCCGCATGCCCGCTGCCACGCCAGGTGCGTCCTGCTCAGAGTCCTGTGGCTGAGCTCCTGCGGTCGCTCGCAGTGCTGGCAGGGAAGGAGGGATGCAGTAGATGCCTCTGTTCTCTGATTTCTGACAGCTGAAACTTCCCTTACAATCTGGGGAGATCTGTGTTGTCTTGTCTTTTAACCTCATTTTACGCACGAAAAAGACCAGTTACAGGGCAGGTGGTGTAGATAGCAGCAAGGAGAGGCAGGCTCAGAGTTCAGCCGTAAGTTCATAAGACAGTGCAGTGCATCTCCGGGAAGCCTTTGGACCTGAGAGAGCTGAGGGGAATGGCTCCAGCAGAGCCCTGGTGCTCCAGAGCTTGCTTGTACAGCCTGAGGAAATAAACGGGAGATGTGCTGCTCTGTGTCCCTGCTACTAGGCTGGTACTATGCTGCTAAAATACCATGTGTTGCAACAACAGCCAATACCACAGTCTTGCATACCACCAAGGAAATCTCAGATGGTGACTGTTTCTTTGGGAGCTCTTTCTGTCTCTTCGGAGTACCCGATGTTCAGAGAATGGCTGGAGCCTGCAGTGTCTGTACTTGTAGATCTTGTGCCCGGCTCAGACAGAGCCTGGGCTTTGCCAGGTTTTTCCGTGGGAGACTGATGGATGCTCTCCACCTCTTTCATGAGTGCTGGGTAAGGAGTATTTGCAGCAAACCGTTATCAGGGTTGGAGATCATGATCCTGGTACATCAGTTTTCAAATGCTGAAAATAAACTGCTTCTCTGGCTTTGGGTATCACATAGCTGGGGAAAATGGAAACAAGTCTGAAATGGTTTTCCTGTGCTGATACTCTGTTTGTGTTCAAGGCCAAAAGGTAGTTCTGCTGCCCATTGATGAAATCCTCGAAAATGTTGACAGTGCCCAACGTGCAGCACAGGGTAGAGCCCACCAAAATCTGAACCAGCTGGCCCAGATTCTGTGCGGATTCCTGTGCCGCACGCAGCTCCCCGCTCCAGCAAGGTGGGGTCAGAGCAAGCAAGGCTTGGTCTCTGTATGAAATAACAGCGTTGAAATTGGTGGGCTTGTGAAAGAAAAAGTATGTGCTGTTTCATAGGTAAAAGAGCCAGCTTTGTTCCTGCCTCAAAAAGAGATAAAAAATGGCCTTTGCTTTTTGGTGCATTGACACTTTATAATATGATACGGTGATTTTACACCTAGGACAGAGAAGTGGCTACTGAAACAAGGTCGATTTTAAAACTCTTTTTCAAAAGAAGCTAGCAGGTTTCCAGAAAAAAATGAAAAGGCTGTCGGTGGGTTAAAAAGAACGGTTAAAATTGTATTTTTCTTAGCTCAAAATGGTATTTTCATGATTTAAAATGCAATAACATATTTGAGAAAAGCCATAGTTCCTGGCTTGTGTGTACGGATTCTCAGAATAGGGTCATAATTTACTGCTTGTTGTGTATATTGTCTGATCAGCTCTTTGGATTTTGCACTTTGAAAATTATATTGAGCTAGCAGGCTTTCTTTCCTAGAAAATTGTACTTTCCTTCTCCTAATCTATAGTCCATAGTAGAAAATTTTGTTGCAAATATTGTGGGGGAATGTTTGTTTGAAACCCCTTTTGCTACCCATGGACTTTATTTCATTAGAAGGATTAGATTGTTTAAGGATGCTTTGAAACAAACCTGGACTTTAGGTGGGATTTGATATGATGTTGTTCTTTTAAAGTATTATTACATATTTTTCAAATAATTATTTTTATATTCTGAAAGCCCTTACTTGAAATGTAAAGAAAAACAGATTGAAGAACAAATATCATGATGATACTTGTGTTCTGTCGACATCAGGTCACTAAACAATATTTGTGTTTAAGAATACAATGATGTATGAATTTGTGTCGTTATCTTTTAACCATATGGTTATGCAACTGTGTTTGGGTTTACAAGCAATGACACTTCTCTGCAGATAAGTCCACACGTATCCTGAGGCACAGGCCATTCTGAGTGATCAGCTTTCCTGAAAAATTACATGTAAAGATTAGGTGGGTGTGAGTCCCAACAAGATTTGTTGCCTGCGGTGGGAGGTGGACACGGTGCTCGCTGGGTCTTTTGTCTCAACCACCACCAGTTTGTTGAGTTGCTGGGGGGGTGGCCGATGGGGAGGTTGGAGCCGTTCTGCTCCACCCCAGCAGAAAAGCTGGGTCTTTGTGGCTGGGTTTGGGTGGGAGATTGTTGCCTATCAGTCTCCCCTGCTCCTGTGCAGACCTGGTGTATGGGGAACTCGCGATGGGTTTGGACTGGGACTCACCTGTTCACCTGGCACGGGTTGGGTGCCACTACCTGCCCCGTGGGGCATCAGTGTCTGCGGTTACATCCAGTTTGTGGGTTCGTTTCTCCTGCAGGGACCTGGACTTGGCTCTGTTCCTGCCAGGAGCCACTGCAGAGACCCATTCTCCTCGTTCAGAATTTCTTTTTCATTTAATGATCACTTTTTATTATTTGCAAAGTCTATAAAAGGAATACAGCACATTACATCCTTTGCAACAACCCTGTTTTCAGGGGCTAGTCCAGAGTTTACTTAGTCTGGCTCTGTGTTTCCATTCTTCTTTCTTTCCATTGTCTTTCATGCTGTGGCTGAGAAGAGGTACCCTCCTGTCCTATCCTGTTGAGTAAGGGTTGTTGGATGGCACTTTAGTGCTGGTTCTACAGTGCAATGCCTGGGTAGCAAAAGTGGACCTGCCCTGAGGTTCTGCAAGGCCTCTTTGAACAAAAAAGGGGAGGCCAGAGGGTGTTACGCTGGGGCACCCACCTTGTTCTCCTTGAGAGTGGGGGTAGTTGTGCCCTTGGGCTTAGGGAAGGCTCCCAGCCCAAAGTTGGGTGGGGACTGGATCATTCACTGCTGCTAAACCTACAGGCTGTGAGGAAAATCAGGGTGCTTTCAGAAAGTGGTTCCTGTCTGCTGAGTGCCCCATCTCAGGACAGCTCACTAAACACATGACGATTATAATACTCATTGCAACCCAATGACATATTTTCAGCAACTGGCAGCCCTTCTCTGGATTCCCCATCCCGCCCAGCTTCTCTCCTCTGTGGGAAACCTGAGTTGCCTCCTCTCTGCTGGGCCCCATTCTGCATTCACTCGCTTCTTGCCCCTCACCCTGGCAGTGCCATCGAAGAACCTGCAAAAACAAGCCCAGCAGAGCTCATTCAGTTTGGACTCGGTGCTACATTTCCTAATTTCGGATCTCTTGTGAGAGCTGTGCCTTAGCTCACGCACTGCAGGACCGAGACCCTGGGCAAGGTGCCTGTGAACGCTGCGATCAAACTGTTGTGTGCGGGGCTGCTCCATGGGCAGAGAGCGGCCTTGCCCGCCTCACCTGCTCGGTCACTGCGCTGACTTTGGCCGTGAGTGGCTCATGATGGAAGCTGTGGGTGTGCTGGAGGCCGTGCTGGATCTGCAGCTGCCCTGTGGAATCATTTAACCAGCTGATCCCCAAGCAGAGCCAAGAGCTCCTGCCCTGGTTTGGGAGGCTGTGTGTCAGGGCCAGCCACTGCACAGAGGGGTCCTGTGCCTGGGCTGCAGCAGCTGTGTGAGCCTTGCTGATCCAGAAGTCCTTCCCAGGAATCATGAAAGCAGAACTGTTTGCCCAACACCTTTTTGGAGATATCCCTAGCCCTCTTTGTTGCTTGGAACACAAAGGGAAACTCCTCTCCATTTGCTACCATTGCCACTTCAGGTGGGTTGTTAATCTCTTGCTAATTAACTGTAGCGGGTGGCATTAACAACTGCAGGTGACTTGAAGCCTGAGGTCCTCAGCTCACCTGAAGCTGTTGATGGCCAGAAGCTTTCTGCAGCCAATGATGGGATGTGAAGGGAGTCACCATAGAAACGTCTTGGGCAATAAATGGAGCCTAAAATGCTTTGAACTCCTTCTGGCAGAAGCCTGTGTGTACGAGCAGTAGTGGTGGGCACGTGGATGGGAAAAGGTGTGTATACCCAGCAGAGTGAGCTTGTGAGACTTTTGGAAACAGCAGCTGCAGGAGCAAGCACAGGGTTTAAACGCTACTTTGGTAAGTTAGCATTTCCCTGAGGTTTTGATTGCAAGACTGAGTTAGAGCAGGAGCATGCAGTATGGTTCTGATACTGGCCAGACAGGAGGGACCTTGTTCTTGCGGGTGAGCTGTCTCCAATACCTTATAGCATGCAGCCCCTGTGTGCTGCAGGCGTGGTGGGCAGCCAGGGAAGCCTTGTCCCCAGCAGCTCTGGGGACATCAGCACAGCCTCTGCTGGTGGCACCTGTGTCTCCGGTCCTTGCAGCTCCCTTCCCTGCAGCCTGGTGCTCAGCTGCGTGTGCCTGGGGATGCTGCCTCCCTCCCAGTTCTGCTTCCCTGCATCTCGCTCTGTCACAGTGAGATTATCTCCCTCTGCTCCTACTGCAGCTGCTTCCCAGAATCCCAAATCCCCAAAATGCTGTTTCTCCAGTAATCCTTGTCATTAAAAATGTTTCCTAAGATCAGAGCTCCTCCTGCTTTCCACAGCCAGCACCCTGTCACCCTCCCTAGAGAAGAGCAGTTTGAGATGGGCAAATGAGTTTGTTACCCTGGGCCAGGACACTGTTCCTCCCTCCCCACCTGCTGCCAAACTCCAGTGTTACTACTGGCCTTGGATCATTCTGGATTTTCACTATTCCTTTTTTTAATCATGTGCAGACACTTTTTTTTCCCCTGTTATGGCCCTGACAAGGCATGTGGCTGTTGGTGATGGTGTTTGTGTGTGGGAGAGGGAATTGCTTCCCTGTCACTGGAGTCTAGAAGGTGAGGGGTACAGGTGAGAAGTTCCTTCAGGAACTGAACTTGACCAGCTTTCTGAGGTTGGATGCCTTCCCACTTATGAAATACAGCTGAACCTTTTGATAGCAGGCAGGTAGGAATAGCTGAGCATCAGCAGAGTCTTTAAACAATTACGTCCCTGCTTAAACCTTTAGAAGTCAGCTGAGCACTTGCTTGCTACAGCGGTCCTGGTTTGTTCCCCAATGATTCTTTTTGCAGTAAAAGGCAGGGAGCGGCCCGGCTGCTCCCCCAGTTTGGGTGAGGAGAGGACGTGGGGCTCCTCTTGGGGCCGCATGCCGGCAGAGGGAGCCATGCATCCTCGTTTCATATGCACAGCCTGACATGCCAATTAACGAATTCATTTGAAAGATGCTGTGAGAGGTGAGATGAGAACCACAATCCTCCACTGGCAATGGCTCTGCTGGTCTCACTGAGGCTGAGGAGTGACCATGTCTTTACCAAATCCCTCCTCTCTGCGTTGCCACCCAAGTTCATCTCTCATGTGTACCCTGGGGTGGGTTTGGTCTGGCCCAGCTTGTGGTGGCCATACAAGATGTGAACAGCCTCCATGGCAGGGATGGCAGAGGCTGGTGCCAGTGCCGCGGTCGGCTGGGTGGGCACAGGCACAGGACCGAGCAGGGCTGCAGCTCTGCGATGGGTGAGCAGGGGCTGTGGCTGACCCGGCAGATGTAGACACAGCCTTGTTTTGCCCTGCCCAGGGCTTGGCAATGGATTAGCTGAGGCAGACAAGAGCTTGTGGGCTGGGGTTGTGAAGTCTGACAGCATTAGTCCTACTAGAGGACTGGCTGTTTTTCTGGTAGACAATGCTGCTCCCTTCCTTGGTACCACAAAGCGATTGAGGCATGAAGTGAAATGCAAGCATTGAACCTTCCCCCGCTGGAGCAGCAGCTGCCACAGGTGAGCATTTATGGGTTTTGTCTGAAAAAGCTGTTTACATTTTTGTGCAATGGGAGACTCACATCTGGCTGGGAAGGATGCTGGAATCATCAGTTCAGGCTTGAATTGAATTTGCCCCTGGAGTGCTGATGTGCTCGGGTGAATTAGAGATTGGTGGGGAGTGGTTCCCTGGGAGGCCATGGCAGCCGGGTGAGCTGGTGGTGCTGGGCTGCTCCAGGACGAGAGATGTGAGCTCACATCCCAGGATCGAGAGTCTCAATGCATTGTGCAAGGAGTGGCAGCTTCTCACTGTGCTGCTGCTGCTTTCTGCCTAATGTGTTTGGAGCAGGCTCAGTCTGACCGCCTCTGCTCTGGCAGCGAACGTGGCCAGCAGTGCTGCTGCCATGTGTGAATTAGCTTCAGTCCATCCCAGTTGGCAGGTCAGGACCTGACCTGTGACCACCCCAGCACTGTGACTGCTGCTGAATATCTCACTTTTGGCCCTGGGCACAGGCTCCAGTCAGGATTGGTGCTTCTAGTGAGGCTTTTTCCAAACCTCAGGCTGTTCCAGAGCCAGAAAATCCTGCAGCTGAGTCTGTGTTGCTTATACTAAGCACTGTCCTGGTTGTGAGAAGCTGCTGCGAAATAGAAATGAGAGGGAGGGACCATGAAGCACCAGGCTGGAAGGCTTTTTCTTTAAACCACAGCTGAGCTGGGCTTAGGCAGAGGCAGGACACAATGTCTGGTCCTGGCTTCCACAAGGCGACACGTGCGTATCCCTTGTGAGCGATCAAGGACTGGTACTGAGACTCATCTCTATCTTTTCTTTATCTAGTCCACCACTGTGCTATCTGGTGCCTCCCAAGTATATTTAGTAATAACAATTACAGGTTTTGCTTCTCCTTTTCTAGCTGGTGTGTGAAGTGTTTAAGTTCATATGTGTTTGTGTGTGAAGTCTATCTGTGCCTCTTTGCACCAGGATGAGGAAAGCTGTCTCATGAGCTAATGCTTTTGGTGTGCCCCACCACGGGGGCTGAGGATGGCACAGCCGTGGTGCTTGTGTCTGGCTCAGTCTGGAACCTCTCAGAAGCCTGGTATCAGCCCTGCTCAGTGCAGTTGTGTCTTGTTCCCTTGTTTTTGAATTAGAGTGGCTCCATGTTCAGGTGTGAGTTTTGGTGTCAGTTCACTGTGAGATGTGGTGGGAGAGGTGAGTAGCCAGGGATGTGTAAAGGTCTGAGTCCAGCTCAGGAGAGTGGCTTCTTGGCTGGACACTCTCGGCTGCGGGCGCCCAGACCTGGCCCGAGGCTGCTGCCCACCCAGCAGCCTGAGAAGGGTGGTTGTTTTGGGGGGGACACAGGAGAACGCTTATCTGCACTGTGGTGCTCCTGGTGACTTCAGCCTCGTAGGCTTCAGCCAGTCCAGTGTTCACCCTGCGGTGCTGGGAGCAATAGGACCTGGAGACCCGCGTGGCTGGAGCTTGGGCGCGTGTGCCGTTCAGGGTTTCAGCGCTTGTGCATCTGTATCCTGGGGTTGGTGGTACTGGGCTCTGGATGGGCCTGTTCCTGCTCAGGCACACACTGGGGACTTCGGGGCTATGTGCATGAGTTCTAGTGTGATTGTCATCAAATGAACAAGAGAGGAGCGTGGAGAGTGAAACAGCCCAGGGAATAAGGGGAAAACCAGCAAGGGTCTGCAGTGCGGTGATGGAGGGAGCAGGATGTGAACAGACAAGGTGTGTGAGCATGACCAAGGCAGAGGAAGCCACATTTGCATTTGGGAAGGAGGGAGTGTGTCTGTGTATGTGTGTGCTGCCCGTTCTCCCCCTCAGGCATGGAACTGCTTTGGGGAAGGGTGGGCACTCCTGGTGAGGGTGACAAGGGCCAGCTGCTTTCACTTTTGTTGGCTGTGAAGATCTTTCACTCTCACCAGTTATCTGGTGGCTGTTGGGCTGTGAGCTGCATGGGGAGATTAGGTCCCATGTGCACGGGGAGGTTCCTGGGGAGGCCCCTTGCTGAAGCGGTACAGGGCTGCAAATGTGCAGCAGGTCTGGAGAGCCCAGAGCTGCAAACGATGGCACCTGCCTGCGGGGGTTCCCGTGCCCCCTCCTGTGAGCGCGTACTCACGTGTTCCAGCACGGTCCAACCGGCTCACGTGTATGCATCCCTCTCCTTGGCTCTATTCTTTCACATGCACTTTTTCCACTTGCTTTTCTGTCCTCCCTGTTGCTACTGTAATCTCTCTTTCTCCCTTTGTTCCCTGGGCTGCTTTGCTGCCTCTTACTTCACCATGTCCCTCTTTATTCCTTTTCATAATAATAACATTAAAACCTACATACAAGGCCCCAAGGTCCCTGCTTTGTGCAGATACATCAGGAAAGACCCTTCAAAGCCTGCGTGCTGGAGAGAGAAGATTCTCATAGTCTCACTGTTGCCAGGACTGGCAGAGGCAAAGGGCTTGATTGTGGAATATGACCTGTATAAAACCCCATGCTATATCCTATGTCCATGCTGGAATGTCCAAAGTAAAGATGCTGGTCTTGTTTGATGGGGTTTTACACCAGAGCCATGAACCCTTATGCATGTTTGAGGAATTGGCCAATTAATCTCCCTTTTTCGCTTGTGCTGAGCAGAGTGGCTGTTCCCAGAGCTCCCAGTCTGTCCCCTCCTCATTGTGCTGTTGGTTTGGTAGTGACATTAAAATGAAGCTACTTGCAGATTCTGTTGTAGTCTGCTGTGTTCATGTGCTTTAAGCTTTCAGAAATATTCTCCTTTTCAACTGCAATTTGCACATTTGGCCTCTGCTGAGAGCTGATGCTTCAATGAAATGCTGAAGTCTGGTGGCTGGAAAGCAGCGTTTCTCGTGACACGCTAAGGCTGTCTTATTTTGCATATGTGGTGCCTGCTGCATTTCCTTTACTTAAGGGGCCTGTGTGGCTGCTGGACGCTGACCCCCAGACTGCAGATACAATGCTGGGGGGGATGAAGGAGGAGTTGGTTTGTTTTCTTTTTTCACCTGATGAAAGTGGTCAGAGTTTCTTGCAGAGGGAAGGCTAGTACTGTGTCTGGCTTGCAGAAATCATGTCCAGAAACCTAGGGGGTTCTTGTTGATTTGTCCTAAGGACGTGACTCTGCTGTGCTAGTCCATCGTGCTATCAATGATTCAGACTCCAGCCAGGGAAGGACTCTGAAATAGAGAGACAGATGTAGCACTTTAATTTTTGTCCTCCAAGATGGGTGCATCCTGTCTGTAGGGATCTCTTTCAGCTTTGTTCAGCCACACGCCACAGTTTTCTCATGCTTACTTCCACTTTGGTGCCCTCATAGGTGACCCTCTTGTTAAGCCTGTGTCGTGCTTGTGTCCTGAATCTCCCTGCCGAGAGTTGGATTTGGGACAGAGCAAGCAGCAGGTGGTAAAGCCAAAAGCCATCACCTGTTCTGGAGTTTGCTGCTGTCTGCAACCCTTCTGATTTATACACAGCAAAGGTCACTGAAACAGCAGGCATTTTGGCATATTTGCGTACTCTGTGTATTCTGTTTGAGCAGCATGACTTGTATGTGGTGTCATCACTCAAGAACAGTAAAATGAAATGGGGAGTGGGGTGCAGTGGCAGGACCACCAGCTCTTGTCTGTGTGCAGCAAAGGGCAGAAGGAGCAGGGGCCATAAAGCTGCGGCCGGGCGCTGCCGGGCACTGCAGAGCCTTTGTGCTCACCCTTACACCAGTAGCTGTATTGGGACTGGCTGCCGGCTCCTTTCTTTGGGCAAAGTGGCTCAGAGAGCCTGAATGCCCTTTCCCAGGAGAAACTTGGTCTCTCTTCTGGGCCACAGAGCTGGGGGTGGTTGTCATTTGCTGCCGCAGCAGCATTGGCAACTCTGCTTGAGCCCTAGGGATGAAGATACTGGAAATCCAGCCTGGGAGCGCTGGCAGCAGACAGCAGAGCAGGGCCAGAGCCGGTGGCTGGGGTCCCTCTTGGTGAGGTGTTAAATCCCAGCTGTCCCATCCCAGGCTCTTCACCCCGGGAGAGGGGAAGGGGCGATTTGCCTTTCTGGTGTTGGCGGTTGCTGCCCTTAGACCTGCCCGTGCCATTCAGAGCTCTTGTCTGCCCGTGGCTGCTGTGTGCCCGCCTGAGAGACCCCGACTGTGGAGGTGGAGAAGGAGAGAGATTCCTCCCTGGACAAGGCACGCGGGTGAAAAATAAACTGCATCTGGCCAGGTAAAGTCTTTGAACAGGACCTGTAAGTACTGACGGGGCTGCGCAGTGGGGCTGCGTCTGTCCCTTTGGACTCAGCCAGGAGCTGCTCACAATGTGTAGCGGTGGGAAGGGTTCTGCTGGGGTACGTGAGAAGTGTGGTGGAGCCGCAGGGTGGAGAGAGCCCGTGTCTGTCAGGGCAGGCTCCAGAAATGGAGCAGGACCTTCTTGCCTGCTGTAGCGGCTATTGGTGTGATCTGGAAGAGCTGGGATCTGCCTTTTCTTGGGGGCAAGCGGGAGGACCAGGGCTCCTGTTCTGCAAACTCTCCTCCTCTTGCTAGTTAATATTAGTATTCAGTTTGTGGAATGGGATATGCAATTAACACAGAGGTATAGTCATTCATTCTGACTGGAGGACTCAGGGGATCAGATGTACTGGGGATAGGAAGCAGAGGCTTTCTGCTGGGAAAGAATGTCACAGCACAGCGGACACAGAAATGAAAAGCTATTAATAATGATCCCGGAACTTCACTTCCATCAGCTGTTTATTTAAAGGTGCTCCGTATTCAAAGCCTCCTGATTTATGTGGGCAATAACACTCACAGTCCTGGGATCACTTTTTTAAGCAAGGCTAATGGGGTGAAACCATCATACTGCGACAGTAGACATCAAGCTGGGAAAATGATACTGAAGAGAAAAATAAACTATTGCCTAGATTATCCAGGAGCTACGCTGGGCTGGGAGTTGGTGTGAGCTCCCTGCTCTTCTAGCATTTATTAAGGCTTTTACTTCCTTTTTTCTTGTTCTTTGTGAACAGAATTCACCAGGCATGGAAGGGTATAAAAATTTGATTCTACCAGACAGGATGCTAAAAGCTGCTGGTTTTGCATTCAAGTGAAGTTTTGTCTGTAGTGCGGCTGTGTGTAGCTGCTCTGCCACGCGAGGCCCTGGGGGACGCAGCATCCCCGTCCTTGTCCCCAGGGGTTCCCATCCCTGAGCCGCTGGTCCCTCTGGGGAAGCGGGTTTGTCACCTCCTGTCCTCTGCCTGCACAGCTCTGGTGTTGGGACGGATCTGCCTTCACCTGTGTGCCCAGAGGGGAAGAGTTCAAATTATTCCAAATAACTAATGCATTTATCATCAATGATTGAATGCAACATTCAGCCTATTGCTATTGTCTGCAAGTTGCCTACAAGGAGGTCATAATCTTTTATTCTCTTGTAGGCTGGAGAAAGCTGTTACCTGCAGCTCGGTGGTGAATGGTGTGTGGTGTGGGCTGCTTTCTTAGGACCCTGCCCGTCTGCTCCAGTGTGTGGGTTCCTGGCCCAGCAAGAGCATCAGGCTCCTCCTGGTTGTGCTTTGAGAGGGGAGGTGGGTTTGCTGTGAACGAGTCTCTGCCTGGGTGACCATCCAGAGGCCTTTTTGGGTCCGTGAAGCTGGGGTGCCCTTTCTCAAGAATGGCTGCTTGTTCCTGGGCTGCTTCTGCTCAAAGTGCAGCCTGAGGGACCAGGGGAGGCTTTGTCAGGGCTCCGGTCCCCGCGGGGCAGCCCTGTGGGCTGTGCGGTGGCCGGTTCTCGCTGTGCTTCTCTTGGAGACACAGACCTTCAAATGGAGTTGGCCAAAATGTGCTACCTGCATAGGAGACTCAGCTTCCAGGGATTTCTGCCAACTAACTGGTGAATTTTTCTGAGCAATGCTGCATCTTAGCAAAGCATATTGGCTTCCTTTTGGGGGGATGAGGCTGTGCAACATTCAGCTCCAGGTTCCTGAATTTCTGTGGTACGAAGGTTCCTTCCTTTCTCCCCAGTGTATTTTCTCAGGAATTTCTGGAGAGCAGGAGGGTGTGAGGCCGGAGCCAGACAGCTCATGTTTAGGCAGGATGGTGTTGCTCAGGTGGTGGCTGATGGAGACGATGGTGCACCTGGGAGTGACGTGGTGCTCTGGCTGTGGCACAGGAGCCAACGGGGCAAGTCTGGGAGGACAAGGTGTGCAGGTGCAGAGCAGTGGATTTTGGCAAGATATTGTTGCAGAAATAATTTTCTTATCTGTTTTTCTATCTTGCTTCTAATTCTTTTTTAATGAGCTCCTCTGAAAAGAAGAAAATCATTGTAACAGTTTTTTTAAGTGCGAAAGATCAGGCTGAAATCGGCGTTAAAGAGATTAACTATTTTGATTCTTCCACCTTTCTGATAGTTGTTTATTGCTGAAGACCTTGTCCTGAGGTGCTGAGGAAGCCACTTGCCTCTCCAAGCTGCTTTTGGCCTAAAGTACCTGCAACAGTAAGCTGGAGCCTGCTTCTCATCTGGGCTGTGCACACCTTGATTGTCCCGTTACACTGGAGAAAAGTTCTGGTTTTGTCTCAAAATGACAGTGTGCTGCTCTCATGTGTTCTATAAAGAGCAGTCACATGTCTCCTGTCATGAGGACCAAGAGATTTCCAGGGACAAAATTGCCAAGAGGATTAAAATGCACAGGGAAGAAGAGTGAGCAGCAGCGAGACCTTCCTGAAAGGTGCCTGCTGTAGCATTTATTGAACCAGAGGACTGGATCTGAGCTTGACCTTGAACCCTGAGCAGCAGACTGAAGGAAGTTCCTTTGAACCCTTGTGGCTCAGTATAATACCCACTTGATATTCTCTGTAGGAATCTGGGGAGACTTTCGGGGGAGGTGGAAAGTTGCAGACAAGAAAGCTATGAACGTCTTAAATTTTCCATTTAATCATACAATATTGAGTGATAAATAATTCATGCACCTGCCAAACATTTGTTTGAAAGAACCCAATTCCCTCCACATTTGTCAAAGTGTAAGAATTCCTTTATTTATTTAGTTAGTTATTAACATTGGTCCTTTACCTCCTGTGCAGATGCCCACTTGTCTGGGCTGTCAGCCTCGACTCCCCTCGCCCAGTTCTGGGCAGCCTGATGCTTGTGCCTTTCCTTTCTTGTTGCTTCTGCTGCCCTGCAGCACCCCTAGAACCGGCACTGAGGGGGATAGAGGGGGAGATGGTGGCTCCCGTGTGCCCCCGGTCTGTGCCTTGGGGATCAGCTCAAGGGGTTTCTCTGCTGTGCTGTGTGGGAGCATTTCTGGCTCCTCGTGAGGTAGTGGCACAAAAAAGATGTTGGGAATGCAACTTCTGACTCTACAGGGTGTTTGCAGGGGCTGACTTTCAGATGTGGCTGCCTATCCAGATTCTACAATTGAAGACCTGCTCTGAGCCCTGGAGCTTTCCCTGCACAGCTCTGTTCACCCCAGCTAGCATGGTCCCGAGAGGGGCAACGGGAATGTCCAGGGAGCAGGAGGGACTGGTCTGGGGCTCACAGAGCTGCTGTGCAATGGAGAAGTTGTGCAAATGCTTGTGCTGAATGGTTGGCAGGGATCTGGTGCGCTCAAGGGCTCAGAGGGTGAAACCTGGAAAGGGGAAACCACAAATGGTGTAGCAGAGCAGTGGCTGCTGTCTCTGGGGTCAAGCAGTTCCTGGGCTCTGGACATGGAGAGCGATCCTCGGGCTTCACCCATTGCTCTGACTTGCGTCTTTGGCACTCTATGGCGCAGCTTTTACATGCTCAGCTGGGACAGCAGTTTGTCCCCAAGGCCGAGTCAGAGCTCCTGAGAGCTGTGGCCATCTGCTCGTGCTTGGTGCAGATGTGCTGGCCCTGCTGCACAGCTGGCTCTGCCCGATGGGCTCCTGCAGCCGTGCTGGGCACAGAGCAGCTCTGAGCACTGTGTTCCTCTGGGCTCTGAGCTGCTTCTCCCAGCCTGGGCAGAGGGAATCGTGTCTGTATTCAGGGCCACAGAAACATGCCTTCTTTTCTGCCTCCTCTCTGAGATTGGTTTTAAAGGCAAATTAAAAGTATTGTATTCACGTAGACAAAGCATGAAAATTCCATATTTGGAAAAGAATTGCTGCAGAGCGAGACCGTTATGGCTGTAAAACCTCTTCCCTAAGGCAGACTTTGAGATTTTCTTTGCAATTAAAATTTCTTTGAAACTTGGACTAAAGAAGATTTGGAGGAAAATAAAAAATCTCCTGAACTTTGAAAATACTTGTTTCCAAACAAATACTCTTCTGCCCAGTGTGTCTGATAGCAGAAAGTGACTGAGCATGAGAAGTCAAAAGGTTGTCAATAGCTCCTGCTCTGACAGTGGTTGTACTCTTCTATTAGAATTTTTGAAGGCAGCATCAAAGGGGACAATAATTAAACTTAAAGCAACTTAAAAATAAGAGAGAAAATGGATGTTTAGTCATACAGTTCTGAGCATTTTGTAGGTAGAAATTCCTCTGGAAAAACAAATCTACCTGAGTGTGTGCAAGTTTACTTGAGAAGAAAAGCAGAGGAAGAAGTCCCTTGCTGGGAACATAATTCCGAGGAAACAGGAAGAGGAAACCCAGAAATTTACTTTGAGAACAAGCACAACTAACTTCTATCAAGTATAATGGGCTTTTTGCCCTGTTGTCAAAGCTGAGGTTAGGGTGATGTTAGTGAGAAAACTTGATTTTATCGTTATCTGCCTGTCTTCTGTGCACTGTATCAGAGCTGAAGACTTACTAAAAGGCAGATTGCTATCAAATGTTGCTTTGCACAGTCTGGACCTGCACTTGGGATGTGTTCATCCAGTAACTGGTTACACAAGCCTTTCACTGCATAAGTAAAAATAAAAGTGATCTACATATCCTCTTTCAAAAAACCTCTGCAGTTTCGAATCCCTTGGTCACTTATCTCCGGCATTTTTACAGGCGGTGATGCTCTGTGCCATCCAGACCAATATCTCTCGCCATCTTTCACTCGATTGGCAAAATGTGTTGCGTTTCTGGAAGCGGCACAGAACTAGAATATGGCTTCTGCAGAATGCATTTCAGCAGCAGGATGCTGTGGGGTTTCCAGAGTTTGCAGTGACAAGAACCTCCCTAGCTTGCAGTTGCTCTCTTGTACCACAGTGTTCTGACACATTGTCCAGCTTTGTTTTATCCCAACACTGGGCATTAAATGCCCCATCACTGATGGGATCTGCTGTGGAATGGGACCTTGTGGAGCAGTGACTGTGATTGTCACTGTCTTGGTGTGAGTGGGTGTCCCACACCTTCACCCTCCCCAGTGCTGATGTCCCTGACACAATTAGCAATGCATGTTAATGTATTCCAGCCAAAGACACTTGCTCGTGGCGGCGGTGGGTACTGTGGTGATGCAGAGGGAGCTGGAGCAGCAGCCGGTTTGTGGGGTTGGACCCCAGTGTTTTACATCTGCAGAAGACTGAGGGTTGGATGCCTTGACTGTTCTGTTGCCCAGCCCAAAAGGGTAGGTGTAAAATGCCTCTTGGATGCCAGGGAAGATGTGAGAAGTTGCAGGGATGCAGGTGGGTGCTTGGTCATGGTGCAGTGGTCCGGGGTTGGTGTGGTACGAAGGTGCATAGTCAGAGGTAGGTGTGGGATGCTGGTTCCTTGCCATGTGGCCTAGTCTGGAGCTGATAGTATCTTATGTCTGGCAAGGTTGCCTCCTCCCTCATCTCTAGATTTTGAGAAGTTCATAAAAGAAAAAAGTGTCTTTGCCTTATCTTGTCTTACAATATCCAGTAGAGAAAGTGAGGTCCAGAGAGTCTGAGTTCATGTCTTAGCCCTGGGTCTGGAGATTGTGAACCATCGTAAAACTTTGCAGCAGCCTTGCCATGCTGGTGTAGCCTACTCACAACAGATACTGGGAGCGTTTTCTAGCCAGACGTTCCTTTTCCCAGGAAAAGGTGCATTAAGTGGATTTGAATTCTGTTTAACAGGAGGAGATGTGGTTACATACTGCGTGCTGCGCTGTAGGCAGTGCTAGAGAAGAATTGCTCTTGAAGTAATTGCAGGCTTTCCGCTGCCCCATCTCGCAGCGGGGTCTGTCTGAAGCTGGGCTGTTGTGCCGCCCACGCACGGGGATGAGGCGGGTGGGCTCCATGTGGGTGCAGAGTGTCCCCAGGTCTCCTGTTGTGCTTGCTCGTTGCCTCAGCTGTTCCTTAGGGCTGACACGGCTGGCTGGTGTGGATGGTGCTGGACCCTGTGCTGGGCCCCCCGGTCTCTGCTGTTGCTGCTGCAGGCAGGGGATGGCAGAGCTGCCCTCCGAGCTCTCAGGTGAAGGCACTTTGGGGTCAGGAGGTGCTGGGCAGAGGGTAGAGGAGCCTGGTGAGTGCTGGATGTCTGCCTCACTATTTTGGAGAGGGTCTCCAAATAGACTTGCATGTGTGGGGAAGGAGCTGGTGTGAAGCTGTGCTCTTCTTGCCGCTCCAGCAGTGAGGTGTGTCTGGCTGCTCACTGTGGAGCCCAGCAGGAGCTTCTGTCCATCTGATTCCTGTCCTAGACTGTCTCCAAAGATGTTGTAGTCCTGCCTGTTGGAAGCAGCACTGCAAAGTGCTGACAAGGCTGTCTCTGTGCTCTACATCCACCTCCAACCTGCCTCTTGCATCTCCCTGTGTGGTAATTATGCTCGGTGCCAAAGCTGACAGAGCAGTGCTGGACCAATGTGGCTTTTTCAGGACTGTGGTGAGAGATACCAGTTCCAGGCCAGCAAGGCAGATCTTGGGATGCAGGCACAGCACAGCTCGTCCGCAGCCCCCTTTGGCATTGCGTGGTCTGCCCCTTGGAAAGCTGGTGGAGAGCACAGCGTGAGGAGCAACTGTCCAGCACCACTGGAGTCCACAAGCTCAGTTCTTGTCTCTGAGGATGGGCTTCTATGTGCAGGTGCTGGCAGAAACTGCTGCCCTCCCTGGAGTCTGTCCCTGCCGTGCTGCTCTTCCCTTGTCTTTGCTGGGTAACGGGGCTGGAGCTGGGTAACCGACACTCCCAGTTTGAACTCATCCTGCAGAGCTGCCTGAGGGCTGTGTCCAGGACCACGGGGCTCAAGACTGAGCTGTCATCTCTGACCAGCAATCTTCCTGCTGCAGCCTCGTTTCCTTGTGTCCTTTGGGGTGTGGTGTGCTGTGGAAAAGCAGAAGGCCCTGGCTTTAGGGAACTCCTGTCTTGTGCTTGATATTCATTCAGTGGCTCTGCCTTCCCAAGAGTGCCACAAGCAGTGCTGTACTCTTGCGTTGCTCCCAGCAGCTTTTGTAGCATCCTTGTGGCTCTTCTGAGGAGCTGGAGCAGCCCTGGTGCTCATGGCAGTGGTTCCTGCAGCTCTGCTGAGCGGCGCTGAGCAGCCCGGGCAGCACGTCCAGGCTGCACGGGGTCGAGGGAGGAGCGCTCTCCTTCTGCACTGCTGCACCTCTTGGAGCTGATGGGCAGCTCTGCATTTTCTGCTGCGAGGGCTTGTCTCGGAGGAGCAGTGGCAGTCCCTCCTGCAGAGCTGCAGGCAGAGGGAGTGCTGTGTGAGCTCCTGGGGGCTCAGCTGGCCTCTGGCTAGGGTATCACCTCCCCGTGCTCCTGGGGCACAGTTTGGAGGTGTGGGGCTATGTTGTATTGGGCTGTGCTACCTTTGTGTGCTGTTGTTTGCCTGTGTTTTCCCACTCACCCTGTCTGCTTTCCCCTGCATCAGCCTGTATTTGTAAAATGAAATAAATATTGACACGGACGAGATGCTATTCAATTTGTCCTGCTCACTGGGCTGCGGTGAGTTCTGACAGAGCACAGTGTAAAACATAAGCTCAGGATGTAATTTCTACTGTCAACATGATGTACAGTATGGCTGTGGCAAATACACACCGACAAACTGCACAAGCTCTTGTGGGGAGGGGCGGGGGGAGTTGTGCTGATAATTGGGAATCAGGGATAAGAAGGAGGAGCAGGAGAGAGGGCATCCCCCTCTGCCCGAGGCGGTGCGAGGGTTTGGTGTTCCCTGCTGGGCACCGTGGAGCCGGGCACGCTGCCGCAGGCACACGCATGCTGAGCACCCACAGCACACGCTGCCGCCTGCTCGGGATGCTGCGCTGCGGGCTGGCTCTGCCTGCAACAGCCGCAGTTCCTGCTGGTTATTTATGGCTCCACTGCTCACGTGTGGCAGAGACAAGTGGTGCTTCCAGCTGTTGGTGAAAGATCTTTAATAACACCAGGAAATAAATGTGCTAGTCTTGGTTCCTGTGCATGGGGCCTTGTGTGGTGCTTTGCAGCCCTGGGGTACTTTGGATCCTGCGGCTGCAAGGACACAAGCAGGACTTGGGGCTCTTGGATCTGCTGCCCCTGGAAGAGGTCTATGATGTGACATCCAGAACACTGAGATGTGACACTGACCATAGCTGTGGCCTGAGCTGTGACGGAGGAGAAACAGGCTGAGAATTTATGAGTGGAGAGGAACGCAGTTTATGGCAATGAGCCTTGCTGCAGATGTGTCTCTGGGTCAGTGTTTCCAGGTGGCTCTGCATACCAAGGGCTGGAGCTCACAGTAGGATGCGTAGATGGGTTTTGTAGTCTGGCACCTGAGTGTCTTGGAGGTTCATCAAGCCGAAAGAGGTTGCACTGCCTCCATCGCTGCAAACAGCTCAGCTGAGGGTAGCCAAACTTCGGACATGTGAGACAGCCACCAGCAAACCACATTAGTTCAGGCACAGCAGTAACATGAGAAATCTGTTCAATGTAAAAAGCAGCATAATGGCCGAGATGCTAAACACAAGGTTGTAGTTCCCACAGCAACGGCAGCCCAGCCCATGCGTGCTCAGCGGGGTCTCCTCTCCCGGCAGTGCTGCTCTGCCGAGTGCTCCGATGCAACAGGGCTGAGCAAGTTGCCTTGGGAACTGTGGGCAGCGTGTCCGCAGCCGGGAGCAGCTCTGCTGGAGCTCTGCTCGCCCGCTGCCACGTCTCTCGCCCTGGCCTCGGCTTACCTTCCCTGCTTTACTGTGTGCATTTAAATTATTGCTTTTACTGGTTTATTGATACTGTTTAGGATTTAGCTACTTCCATTTAAACACTGTAACTCTGGCAAGGCTGAAAGAAAAGACGTGATGCCTGTTTCTGAATTTGTGGCAGTGCCATCCCTGCGGGCCTGCAGGGCTGGCTCCAGTATGTGGCTTGAGGTGTCGGGTCATGGAGGAAATGGGCAGTTTGCAGCTGCCCCTCAGGTGTGAAATGCTGTGACAAGGGGAATGAGGATGGGTCGTGATGCCCTGACGGAGCCCCTGCGGCTGCCGGCTGTGTGCCCTGTACACTGTGCTGCGTCCTGCCAGCCCTCACGTGCTGACGCTTCTTGTGGTGCCCAGATCAGCACTATTGGGCTGGCTTTATTTCAGCCTTCCCATGTGTTCAGAGGTCTTCAGTGGCTGCAGAACTGCTCTCTAGCAGTGGCTTTGCCACTTTGCCAGGCTTCTGGCAGGGCTTTATAAACCAGCATGGAGTAGCCTGCATGTCAAGGAGAGGGTGTCAGGGTAGGTGGAGTGGGAGGCTTCAGCAGCTGGTGATGGTCTCTCATGGGGCTCTGTTTTATGTAGGAGTCCTTGAGAACATGAGCAAATGGCCCCCTGCCAGCGGCAGACCTCACTCCGTTTGGCAAGCCGGGCAGTGTGGTGAGGTGCCCTCAACAGAGGGGCTTCTCGGTCTCGGAGTCTCAGCTGGCACAGACGTACATAGTGATGAGAGCTCTGCAGCTCCTGTCCTCCCTTCCAGGGTCCCTGTGCTGGCAGGGTCTGTGGGGCTGTACTGTGCTGTGGGGAAACTGGGGCAGGGTGGGAGATGCTGACCAAGGCTGCGGGGACAGCACGGGGGGCGCGGAGCCCTGCGCTCACACCGGCACTGACACCTTGGCCTTTTCCAGGCTCCTGGGGATGCTGCCAGCTGCCCTGCGCCTCCCTGCGTGACCCAGCAGAGGATGGAAGTGACCGGCATCAGCTGGGCAGAGGACCCTTCGCCGGGTGCTGGGATGTCACGTGCCTGAAGGTGGGAGTTACAAATGGGTTTGTGAACGACGTGTGCGGCACAGGGGCCTGTGCTGCTGGACCCTTCACTCAGTAGTCCAGGGCCACCGTGGGACAGGGAGACGTTGGTCACAGCAGCTCCTCCTGTTAACTCCTCTATGAAACCTTATGTGGAAAACTTGCCTTCACTGCCAGTGGATGACGGTTGCGGCTGCCTGTGCCCCGCACGCCGCTGCGGAGCTCCTTGTGCGGGGTGGGCAGCAGGCTGTGCGTGACCCCGCTCCCCAGCGAGACCCGCAGCCGAGCACGGAGCCGTGCAGCTCTGTCCTTGGGGACAAATGCCAGCTACCAGACTCTTCTCTGGAGACCCAGGAGCAGCCTGCGAGACACCAGCACTGACTGCTCTCGTGCTAGCAGCGGCCAGTCCAGGACGCCTGTTGTCACAGATGTGACTCCAGCCTGCTGGAACAGGAGCGCTTCAGCCGCAGAACACGGCATGCAGCAGGGATGGGGATGCTCTGTGTGGACCGATGAGCCCCAAGGTGCTTGTGTGGACTTCCCTTCTCCTCTTCCTTAAAGGATGCTAGTCACCTGTCCAAAAGCTCCTGCCCATGCAGCCTCCTAGAGTGCAATGGCGAAGGGTCTGCAGGGCTTCTCATGGACCATGCTGCTGCTGCTCTGTGCCATCCAGGAGCTGGGGACCTGGGCCATGCACACTGCTGTGGAGGAACCTGGCCTGGGGCAGCCGGCGGACCCTGCGCTGCTGGCTGGTGGGCGAGTGAAGCGTGGCTGGGTTTGGAATCAGTTCTTTGTGGTGGAGGAGTACACGGGCACGGAGCCACTGTATGTGGGGAAGGTAAGGAAACCCGATGTCTCCATGGGGCAGAGCAGGCCAGTGGAAGCACAGGGTATGGTGGAGCCTGGCAGGGGAAGGGCCTGCAGGAAGGCTGCTCCTGGGGCCCTGGTTTGAGAATACTCTGTGGACTGGGGTGGCAGGAGCTGGTCCCTGCTCGGGGGATGGTGAGGTTAATGTGCTCCCAGGGACTCTGGGGCAGGAGCACACCAAAATTCACATGGATGTTCCTGCAGTTGTATGCTAGGTTCCCGTGGTGTTTGGGGTGGGTGCAGTGTTGCAGGGGCCGTGGGGAAGATTCAGCCCCAGTTCTGTGGGAGGACCTGCTGGGCTGGAGCAGATATGCAGACTGGGCTGGGTCAACAGGGCGGCCATGTGCTCGTGCTGGTCCCTGCCGTGTCTCAGGAGCTGAAGTGCTGCTGTAGCACAAAGGGCCTTCCTGCCCCACAGTTGCTGCCATAGGTGCAGCCCTGAAGAAGGTCCACCCCTGGTCTTGCAGCCCTTTTTGCATGGGGGTAATGCGCTGGGGTTTGTTTTGTTGCCCCTCCCTGTGGCTGCCTCCTAGTCCTGGAAGGACTCTGCTCTGTTGGACCTGCACAGCTGTTTCTCAGCTGATTGTCTCTGCAGACTGGGACTGCCAGAGGCGATGTCCTGCTCTAGCTGTGACATGGAAATCCTGCCGGTTTGTGGCCAGAGCAAGGACTTTGCAGGAGGTATATATCTCAGGCTGGCTTGCACAGTATGGTGTGGAAGGTGCTTGGTGTGGGTGTGCAGGGCATGGAGGGACCCTGGAGGCCAACACTGGTGATGGCTTTCTTAGGGCTGGCCAGGCGCTGTGTCCATCAGGCCGGTGTTGTGGGCAGCCCTGGGTGCTGGTGAGGATCTGCGCTGTCACCTGCTGCTCCCAGGGCCGGGTCTTTGCTGAGCTTTGCATGGGCAGCGGCACCCACGAACTTCCAGGGAGAAGCTCTGGGAGGTTTGGGGTTTGTTGTAACCAGAGCGTCGTGTTCTGCTGTGGGAAGGTGTGATAGCGGTCAGGGGAGCATGTTAGGGCTTCTCATGCTGGAAAAGCTCTCATCTCCCTCCAGCAGCCTCCATGCTCTGCAAGGAGATGGTTATTCATGTTGTCCTGGCTCTTACCATTGCTTGCGCACCCCATGGAGAGAAATGCTGACAAAAGATTACAGTGCCTCGCTGAGCAGGACTAGATCTGTCCTTGGGAACCTGCTCCTTCTCTGGTTTGTGGCCTCCTGGGCTGTGGACAGGCTGGACATGGACCTCTGCTCCCTCCACTCCTGGTTGTCCTGAGGCTAAAGGAGCATTTTGTCTTGAGGCTGCTGGGCTTTCTCGTTCTTTGGGAGCTATGGAAAAGCTGCCCTGTGGCTCCCAGGTGTCGGGAGGATGTGATTTGCATGCTGATGAAGGCGTGCTGGCTGTTGGGGCCAGCCTGAGCTGCCCCAGGGAGCCTGGGCTCTCCCCAGGGAAAGTGCCCTTGCAGGGCTGTCTGAGGGCCTCAGCTGTCTGGTCAGGAGTCTGGAGGAGGCTGCAAAATGGGCTTCTTGGCCAAGGTCCAGCTGGGATTTCAGTGGTGATTTGTGTCCGTTTCAGCAGACACTCTGAGCCGTGCTCCTCCGCTCCGTGCAGTTACAGGTAATTCACGGCTCCCAGGGGAGCGGCTGGAGGCATCGGGCCGTGTCAGACCCCAGAGGCAGCCTTGCAACCACCTCCTCTCCAAAACAAGCCCAGGAGCCTACAACTAACTCATTTCACAGCCCCCTCCCACATCCTTCGCTGCATCACCCACCCCACTCACTTAAATCGCCTGTGCTGGAAACCGTTCCATGTCAATATCGCACCCCAGGACTGGGAGAGGTTGGGGTGACCCCTGGGATGGCCACGTGCTGGCCCCTGGGTTTGGAAGCCCCTTTGCACATGGAGCTCATGGCCACCTGTGCTGTGGCCGGGACTTGCCCTCCCTGGAAGCCTCTTGCACACCTCCGTGTGCTTTCGAAGGGCCAGTACCACTTCCATAAAATCTGGGTTCTCTAGCTAATCCTTCTTCTGAACTGTAATTTCCCCTGAGGCTGCTGTCAGTTTGATGTGGATTTCTTTGGGTTTTTTAAATAGAATTATGGGGTCAGCACTAGTTACAAACTTCTGCATGTGGACAGATCTATTTTAGATAGAGGAGAGGATTAAAGGGAAAAAGGCAGATTTAATTAAGTTGCTAATATTTAAAGAAAATTGATGAACTTGGGCTTTATGAGTTGAAGCAAACAGAGTGTGCCTTTATTACGGGCTAGTTTTTATTTGATTTTCTTTCTTTTCTAGCCCCAGAGTAATTTTTTATTTGTGTATCTGTGCTTTCTGTTTAATTGCTTTTAATAAGGAATGTGCACCTCTGTTCACATTTAATTTTGATTTAATTATCAGTAAGTAATTAATGCCTTCCTAAAATTCCTGGTTTGTAGCCTTTTAGGACAAGGAAACTATTTTCCTGTTTAACAAGCTGAACAGGTGAACCGTTTGTCCCCCTTCCAGCTGGGCCTGGCTGCTGTGGACACTGGTCCATGGCTGGGGGAGCGGAGTGTGGCCAGGGGGGTCCATCTGCTTGGGGGGCAGCTCAGGGGGAGCTGCCGTGGGTCCTGGGGGTCCCACGGGACTGTGCTGCTCCGTGTGCTGTGACGAGGAGGGGGAGCATCCCTGGGCCTGGGGCAGCGCCCCTGGGGGGCTGTGGTCTGTGATCCAGCCCTCCCCCATTAGTTGTTGTTTAGTCAAGCAGCACAGATTTAGCTCTTTTAATCTTCCCTTGTAAATCAATCTCTACAGCCCCTTGAGCCCAGGCTCCGTTTTTCTTCCTAGCGTTCCAGTTTGAGGGGATGCTGGTGTCTGCTCCCAGCAGTCAGTGATGAGCAAATATGTAAAGAGGATGTGCTGAGAGCTCATTGTGGTTCTGGGAAGAGGTGCTGGGGGGTTTATATCTGGCCTAATTATTAATCATGAGCCTGGCGTTCAGCAGAAAAATGCAGGTTTCTGTTACCTGCGCTGTACAGACCTGGTGCACCTTTTTCTTTCTGAAAAGCTTCATCTCTGGCAGGGTAGTAGTGAACGTTTGGGAGAGGATTACAGCTGGAGGGGCAGCAAGCTCTCCAGCAGCCAGGGGAGGGCTGGGGGGGACAGGGACAGGGTGGGACGCTGTGCAGACCAGGGCCCAGCATCCCCACGGGGGCTTCCCGAGGGCTCTATGACCGAGCTGCCTTCCCGGGCAAACCAACAACATGGGCAGTGATATGTGAGCGCTGCGTAAAATGCAGTGAATTGTCTAATGCGTGGGCCCCACACTCATGAAATAAATATATAAACTGTATCTAACAAGACAAATATAATGAAGGCATCATAAAAAAGAGGCAGCTCTGGTATAAATTCTTGCTGGTGGAGCTGTATGTCTGAAAGGTGGATTATAGAACTGCAGTTTGGAAGATTGAATGGCCCATAAACATTTTCATATTTCATTAGCCGATTAATGGACGGCTTTTTTCTCTTTTTTTGGAGGGGGGCGCGACTTTGCTGATTCTAAGCAGAAATTGTAGGAAGCAAATGAAAGCAGATGATGAAATCTTTCCGGGGGCCTGTCCCGTTATGGATTGTCCCAATTAATGCCCGTGCTGCTCTCTGTCAAGATGCATTCTGCCTGTCCAGTTACTGTTAATAGATTTCTCATAAGTGGCTGAATTCTAAAAACCTCATAACTCAGTTTAATGCCACCAATAAAATTATCTCTGGACGTCTGGCCTGGATTCTAGTCAGCTCCCGGTCTGTGGGGAGCTGCTGTTTACCCTTTCTTTTCCTAATTTCAAACACTGTCTTAATTAGAAAATGAAGCAGGGATTGGCTACAGAAGCATCTTCCCCAGGGTCTGTTCTTCATCCTGAACACAGGCCCAATTTGCCACGTTCTCTGGCAGGTTTGCTGTGGAGGGCACCGTGGCCAGAGTAGAGATGGTGGGTGCGGGTGGGCAGGTTTGGGGGGACAGATGCTGCAGGTACCTCCACGTCGGCCCTGCCTGGCCGTGCCGATCCGCACTGGTGGGGTCCTGGGTCCTTGCGCACGGAGAAGCCTCTTTTTCTGGAGTGCTGTTAACCTGTCCTTCCCTTTTCCAGCATCTCCTGACCCCGCAGTGGTGGGGTTTGTCCCTTGGTTTGCAGTGTGGGGCGGTACTGGCAGGATTTGTGATCTGCCAAGCGTATGGTGGCACAGGCAGGACTGAAGCTCCAGTTTGTTGGGCCTTTCTCCATGCACAGGTGTTGTTTGGTGCTTGCTCTGTGCTGCTCTCCAGTCCAGTGGTAGCAGAGGGGGCAGACGGGCACCGCGCAGGGCTGGGGGCTCCACACCTGTGTGGTCTCTGCCATGGGTGCCACAGTCTGCTCCCACCTTCTCCCTCTTTCCCTGGCAGATCCACTCGGACTCGGATGAGGGGGACGGCTCCATCAAGTACACTATCTCCGGGGAGGGCGCAGGGACTATCTTCCTCATCGATGAGATCACAGGTGACATCCATGCAACTGAGCGCCTGGACCGGGAGCAGAAAACCTTCTACACACTGCGAGCGCAGGCCCGTGACCGGCAGACGGACCAGCTGCTGGAGCCCGAGTCAGAGTTCATCATCAAGGTGCAGGACATCAATGACAGCGAGCCGCGCTTCCTGGAGGGGCCCTACATCGGCAGCGTGGCTGAGCTGTCCCCCGTCGGTAGGTCTCCCGGGTGGGAGGAGGTGGGCTGGGAAACCTGCGCGCCTCTCCTGTCGAACCTTGCGCCTGCTGTACCCTGCAAATCCCAGGGATTCCAGCTGAAACCAGAGCTAGGGAGCCAAAACGGAAAAATAAATAAGGTGGCTTAAGGAAAACAAGTGAATAAATCCTCTGAGCTGATTGCCAGTCTGTGGCTGAGCGCTCAGCCTCAGCCCTAAGCCGTGCCCTGGAGACAGGTTGTGGTGGTGCCAGCTGCCCGCTGTGCACTTACCCTGGTTTTGCTCAGCTCCCCCAGCTCCCAAATGCTGGGGCAGGTGGGGGGACGGGCTGAGCTCTTGCATGCTGAGGGTCTCATGGCTGCCCGTGGTTCGGGTTAGCCTGGGTAGGGTCTCTCCCTGGCTGCCTGTGCCCCAGGCCATCCTCTGTCTGCTGCTGTGCTGCTCTCTGGAGCAGCCACCCCTTGCACGTCCCCGTGCAGCCCCGCCGAGCCCCTCTCACCGGGCTGCTGGATTTCCTCCGAGGTGCCAGCTGTTGTTTACTGAGATTGGGGAATTGGTGTAGCTTGTGACAGAAGTGTGGCTTCCCCGTGTTACTGTTAGCATACCGGTTCCTTGCCACCAGCCATCTCTGAAGTCCTTTGGTGGTCAGCCTTGCTGAAGTGCTGAGGGCCAGGCTGGGGTGAGTGAGTGCCACCAGGCTTCGTGCGTCTGTCCCCTGAGATGGAAGAGGGAGGCAGAACTTCACACTCACCTGGGTGTCAGGAGGGCCACAGGGTGTTGATGCGTGAGCTGCAGTGTTGCTGCCTGTGCTCCCCAGCTGGGAGCAGCAGCTCCAGTCCCGGGAGAGTGACCAGGTCCCAGAATGTCACAACCTCCCTGTGCACGTCGGACTCTTCTCCCCATTGGCCAGCCAGAGTGCGTAGCAGGCTGTGCGTGCCGGCATACACTGCGGGCAGGGAGCTATACATCACTGTTCTCCAAAGGCTGCATCAAGGTATGAGAGACCAGCTGATATCAAAGACAGGGCAGGTCCCCAACGCTGTCAGCACGGGGGAGAGCGCCAGTGCCAGAGCTGGGAGGGGGAGCAGCCCTGGGGAGCGGGGCTGAGCCGCACAAGGGGCTCGGCAGGTCAGGCGAAACGCTGGGTCCTGCTGTGCTTGTGCAGGAGGGTTTGGCTGAAGAGATGTCGTGGCAGCAGAGTGCAGGGGCTGGTGTTGGGGTCTGTGTTGCCCTAGGACAGAGCCCAGGCTCTCCATGGTCAATGTGCAGTGAGATTGGCGCATGGCCTCCTGCAGGTACAGATGTGCAGGAATTGCCCACAGCAGAGGAGATGCTGCTGCCTGGATTTCTGTTGATGTATGGAGAACAAGGTCTCCTGAGGCATCCCAAGCTCTCCTTCCTCTGCCATTTACCTGCACAAATCCTTTCCCGAGTCGGAGAGTTGACCCCTTGAACGACAGCCATGTGCTCCTGGCGAAATGAAAGACAGCATGTGGGCAGCAAAGCAGGAGGCATCCTGTTCCCAAAGGGAAGAAAGAAATTAAATTAATCTGTTTTGCTTGAACAACATTTAAAAAGGAAGGAATTCTCAACTCTGAGTATTAGACAAGGATCCCAGTTCTTTGAAAATCACTAACAATTATGGAGCTGCCTGATCAGACTGATGTGAACAAGGCATATCAAAGGAGACAGTTTCTATGCGAAATTGGAGATCAGAGGGAGAAAGAAACACGGTTTCACAACATGAAAGGAGGCGATTCCTGCAAATTAAAATACTCAGAAGTTAAAAGTGAAGAGGAGTATTGTGAACGGTGTAGGCTGTGCTTCCAAGCTGCATGCTCAGAGATGGGAGCTGGAGCCAGGAGCCTGTTGTGTTCACCAGTGTCAGAGCTCCTCTGCACCAGCCTGGCCCTGGAGATGGCCCAGCTGAGGGGTCGGGAGAGCTTCACATGGCATCTTCCATCAGTGCTGCAAGGGTGCAGGGCTGGGGGTGCCCACGTGCTGCTGGGTCGCCAGCTCCCTCACAGTTCTGCCTCAGTGTCCTGGTGCTTTGCCCAGAAACAGGTGGCACAAAGGACAGGATGGGCACATCCTGTGAAAGCATAAACAAGCCTGAGAAGCAGCTTTCTCCCCAGCCCTCTGGGCTTCAGCAGCTGCTCTGCTCCTCCACTGCAGGTCTGGTGTGGACACAGAGGGAGATGGGGTCGGTCATGAACCTGGAGTGTGAAGTTCAGCTCCAGCTGCTGTAGGAAGGGCTGAGGAAGCAGGACACGGGATGCTGTGTGGGCCAGGAAGGTAAAGTTCAGGACTTTCTTATGGAAAATACCCTGCCAGGCCTGTTTGTGTGGGAGTGCTCCTTCTGTGGCATCAAGGCCTGGTTCTGCTGTGATCATCGCTTTTTTGTGGTTGGTATTGGTAGCGATGTTTGCTGTCTCTGAGTGGGATGGAACATCTCCCAGAGACCTGAGGGTTGAATGGGGAGCACACCTGGCTTTCGTGAGTGTGGGTGGAGGTGACCCCTACGCTGGCCAGGGAGGAGCTGGGAGGCTGGGCCGTTTGGGGAGAGCTTGCACTGGCCAGTAATACATTGAGATCAAGGTCAGAGCCTGGGACCTGCTGGTGAACATGCCTGTTCTCTGCTCCATTTGAGTGCAGGTGTTTTCCTGGATCCCCATGGTTCTGTGCTCTGCTGGGGAAGTGCTGGGATGGGGCTGCCCCAGGGCCACTCTGCGGCTTGGAGCTCGTTTGCAGGGAGCTTTTCATTCCCCGGCTCTGTTGCTCCAATAGCTTTTGCTTTGTGGCCCAGCCTGAAAAGTGCAGATGATCCCTTCCTCCTCTCTTGTTCCTGCCTTCCCAGACCTCCCCGGGGTTTGTGCTGGGGGCTGCCCAACTGGGTGGTTTTTCTTGTCACTCATGGCAGCTGCAGCTCCCCATTCCCTGCCAAGAGCATCATCCCAGCTCCCAGAGGTGGGTACCTTCCTGGGGTGTAGAGGGGAATAAAACAAATACAGTCAGATCTGCTCTGTGACAGCAGGAGTGGATCAAAGGACATTATTTGCATAATGAAGGAGTACTAATTGGGAGGGAAAGTCATTTGATTTCCTAGTGTCTAAGAGGGAATAACAAATGAGAGAACTGCACAAACTCACCGAGTGGCTGGCAGTGCTCTCAGCACACCTGCCCCTGGCTCTGCGCTGGGCCAGGGCACCACACTGCGGTACGTTCGGCACACACGCTGCTGGAGGCTGTGAGACCAAGTCAGGGTGGGCTAAAGGCCTCTTTGTTTCAGGATTTTGTCTTGGCAGTGGCCAAAGCTGATGCTTGCGGAGAAGGAGGAACAGCACACACAGCACGTGTGATGCTCCTCTTAATATTCTCCCTGTCAGCAACTGGTTTTGCTTGGGGATTTCTTCAACTGTGGGTGATTTCTGTGAGTTTAGTCAGCTTCACGGTCTGTCTTCCATTAACTCATCCAGGCTCACTGTAAACCTCTGCAAAGGGAAGGGAAAAGGGGTTGCTGTTGCTGTCTGACAGATCAAAAATGGCAGATGCAATATGGTCAGGAAGGTAAGGCCAGAGTCGGGGATTTGCAAGGGGCAGAGGTGGTGCCTGGAGCTGCCCCCAGCCCGTGGATCTGGGCTGAGCAGGATGTGCCCTGCCCTTGGGTAAGTCAGTATTTTCTACACACAGAGCGTGGGCTGGCACTGGGCTCCTGCACTGGAGGAAGCACATCCAGGTGAGGGCTGACCCAGCAGTTACCTGGGCTCCCTTGGCATGGCAGGACCAGCTGCAAGAGCAGGTTTCAAATAATGTATCTCTATAAAGCTCATCTGGCCTGGGGCTGCTGGGCCATCAGGAGGAGATAGTGCAGCTGCTGGGGAGCATTTTGTAGACAGCAGCGTGTGGAGCCATGGAATGAATGCTGCTGTTGGGGTGCAGGGGAGGCAGGTCTGAGTGGGTGCTGGCAGGAGGGGGCAGAGGGCTCAGCCTGGCAGAGCGAGCAGGGCTGGTCCTGCCCCAGGACTGGCAGCAGTCGCTGCAGGCAATGCCCCAGGTCCCCTGGGCTGAGAGCAGCAGGGGCTGGTGCTGCTCCCTGGGAGCATTTTGCTGACTGCCCAGCGCCCGCAGGCTGGCCCAGGAGCTGGCTGTCTGCAGGACCGGCTGAGCTGCACCCTGCCGCAGCCCCACCGCTGCCCTGCCACCTCGGGAAGGAACTGCGGGCGAAGAGCTTGCAGGCTGCTCTGTGCCGTGCCTGGGAACCCCAGTGCCAACCACTCCAAAATCCTGAGCTGAGCAGAGCCCAGTACCAAAGGAAGAGACCTGCAGCTGCAGGAGGAGGTTGGATGGGACACAGCCAACTGCCAGGGAACTGCAGGAGCTTCACCTTGTAACAGGAGATGCTAAAATTAGCTGTGTTTTGGGCTCCCTTCCTGAGCTCCCTGGGGTCTGCTTACCAGCTGTCTGCCGCACACAGGCATGAGCCCAAATCCAGTGCGCGCTGCCTCCTGCAAGGCGACTCGTTGGTTGTGCAGAGCAGCTGTTGCAGCCCAGAGCTCGTTTCTGGACTGTTTGAGGAGCATGCAGAGCCTGGAGTGAGGGACATGCTAGGAAAAGCGCATCCTTTCCTCAGAACATCACTCTTCCCTTGGTGCATTTTAGTCTCCTTATTTCTCTGTGTAGCACAAAGTCCAGATTAGAGATGATATGGCTGTACAGACTGAAACTTGGGGTCAAGCTCTGAGTCTAGCGCAAAGCTGGCTGAATGCAGAAGTGAGGAGAAATGATTTAATCTCCACACTGGAAGCACAGAAAAATACTTCATTTAACATGCAGCCAGAACTCTTGAAGGCAGTCTGATCTTTTTTTTTCCTTGATAGAAAGTGCTCAAGACACTTGTGTGCAGCTGGCAGCTGCTGGGGCTGCCCTGCCTGCTGGTCTGCAGTGAGGCTGCCCCTTCCCCTTCCTTGCTGCACTCTTGCTCGTGGTACAAGCTCTGATGCCACTGCCCCAGACATCTGAGCATCCACTGCACCCTCTTGTCCTGTCTGCATGTGCTGAGGTCTGCAGGGAACCTGGGTCCCCTTAGCTTAATGCTTTGGTTTGTTCCCCAAGACACTGTATCTTCCTGCTTGGTGCAAGGGGCTTGGTGCCACCCCAGCCTTGCACAATGGGTTTCTCTGGCCAGACACCCAAAAGGATGTTTCCACAGTTGTATATTTGAGCAATTCCACCACAGCCATGTTAGGTCCCTTGGGCTTGGCCTGTGGGGTGGGAGGGCTCTGCAGTGAATCTCCTCTGGGTCAGATTTGCCTTCCTACCAAGTCAGGATGTTCCTGAGATTGCAAGAAATTCACTTTTGCTCCAGTGATTTTTAAGCTTCTCAGGTTTATTTTCTTTCCTGATGTCCTGCCTGCTTGTTCCTGGGGTGCATCAGCCATTACATGTATTGTGGGAAGATGAAAGCTGTAAACTGCATTGTTTATAAAATCTCAGCTGCACCGCATCCCCTCAGCAACCAGGTTGCTGAGATGAAGTGCTGTGCGCTGGCATCAGCCCAGGGCCTGTGGCTTTGCATGACAAAGCGCTGCTCTCAGGGTCCTTTGTGTGCTGCCCTGGAGCTGCTCAGAGCTGCACAGAAAGGTGCTCTGAAGGTCGGCAGAGCTGTCCCTGGGCACAGTGTGAGCCGAAGGTGGGGGCTGAGCCCCAGAGCTGCTCTGGAGAGCGGCTGCAGGCTCCTGCCTGCACCAGGGCCAGGGCTGCCGTGCGGAGGGGCAGTTGGATTTAGCAAATGTTGGCTTTCCCTGCTGTTTATCTCCCTGCAGGCCTGGAGCCTGGCCGTCGTCTGTCCCTGGGGAAGTGACGGGTCCTGTTGGCTTGCTTGTGGATTCAGCATGGACCCTCTTTGCTCTTGGATGTGTTTGGAGTTTGCCTGTCGACATCTCTTTTAGCTAAAAGTGTCTGAAGTGAGTGGCATAGTAAGTGCTCTGGAGCCATTGACCCTCTGTGTGCAGGCGGGTGGCACCTCCCGAATCGCTGTAACTGGCCCCAGAGGCCCTGGGTGCTGTGGTGAGGATTCTGGGACAGGTCTGTGTTAGTGTTTCAAAGGTGCTCAGCAGAGCCCTGTCTGTCCGAGCTGGGGCTGTGCCGCGGCGGCCAGGCCAGCCCAAGCATGGCTCTGCTGTGCAGCCTGGTCCGCAGCGGGATGGGGCTGCGGGCAAAGGGCCCCAGGATCCCAATGACCCGGGGGCATTGCCTGGCGCTGGCAGCCCTGCTGTGCTGCTGATCCTGGATCCCTGCTGGGATTAATCTCCCAGGTGTGCAGAGTGCAGGGCTGGCTGGTCCCCGGCAGGTGTCCAGGACGGCTTGAGGGGAGCAGCCCCAGCAGGGCTGGTGCAGCCGCAGGGTGGCTGGTGGCCAGGGCGCTGTTCCCCACGGCGCAGGGTCCGCTGGGCACTCTGCGGCCCCGGAGCAGCTGTGGGGAGGGTTCATCTGGGAGTCAGGGTTTGATCTGCTGTGCCAGATTGCAGCTTTGCAGCAAGCAAGAGATGGACTCTGACTCATTAATTTTTATGTAAAATGTTTGGTTTCCTCTAGTTCTGTGGGGTGAGCTGGCCAGGGATGAACTGAGGTCTTTATCTCTTTTTCGTGTCTAATTATCTCTCTGGATATGAGTTCAGGCTTCCTGGTTATGGGAGGTGGGTTATACAGTACATGATGGATGTTTAGATTTTATTTATTGTATTTTTTACTGCTAAGGCACATGCCAGAAAACTAAATAAAAGTCATACATGCCGTACATGCTGGGAGGAGTACTGTGCTTGTAGAACAGGGAGTAATACCCAGAGAAGCACAGGGTAGGAGCCAGTGTTCCTGGGCTTGTCTCTGCAGGAAGGAGGAGACCTTTGTTCTTGAGATTGAAAGAGAGCAGGAGGGAAGGATGGAAAAGGGGTAAGAGGGGGTTAAGAAGGGATACTGGAAAGTTGGACTCCTAGATTCCTGATATCTTATAGGTGACCTTGAGCAGGCTGCATTGCATCTTCACAGACTGGGAGTCTAGGCACAAAGTGAGGCTAATGTTCCCCACCTGCCTGTTGTTGCTCAGCTGCCAGTGAGATGCTCTGAGGGCAGCTGCAGAGGGGCAGAGCCCTCGTCACCTTCAGGGCTGCTGGCTTCAGCCGAGGGGCAGAACGCCTGATCCTGCTGCCTCTGAGCGAAGGTGCCTTGCTGCTGCGCTCCCCATGCACAGGTTATGCCTGTGGTGGCGATGGTGCTGAAGGTGCAGATGCTGCTGTGACACCGGCCATGGACTCGGCTGGTTGCGGCCAGGCTGGGCACAGGAGAGCCCAGCCTGTTGCCAGAGGCAGGTGCTGCTTTTTGTGTTCTCAGGCTTGGGCACCTCCAGCGTCCCTAGCAGGGCGTCTCTGCTGCAGCTGGGAGAGGGGTGCTGGGAGACCCCAGGGCCATGGACTTTCCCTTCTCTGATCCCTTCTCAGCTTTCTGGTCAGAGCTTCCCAAGGGAACAGGCCAGGCTGCCTGGGGGGCGTGCAGGTGCTGGTGTGGGGTGATCTGCCTTGGTCACACCTGGTGAAAGTTGTGTGATGGCAGCGGGGGAGGCGGCAGGACAGAGCCTTTCAAGGAAAGGCAGCAACAGTATTTCTTACACAGTTGTTTGCAAGGCAGAGAGCTAGTGTTGCTGTGGTGTAATCTGGACATGCCTGCCAGGGATGCACCATAGCTTCACTGGAGACAGCAAAGCATAAATAAGTCGACTCGAACTAGCTTGTTGCTGAAGACTGATGAGGGGGATTCTCATGTTATCAGCAGAGCAACAGCTCTGAGAAGATGCCAGGGAGAATGAAAAGTGACTATGGTAACTGCTCATTTTCTCCAGTGAACAGCCTTTGCAGGATGTCTGAAGTGAACTGGACTAGGGTAAGCTAGTGCATCCCAGCTGCTTGCAGCAGCATTGCTTTCTCCTCCGTCTTGTCTGCAAGCTGTGAGCTTGTGATCTCCTGACAGGGGAAGAGGAAGGCATGAGGGACTGGAGCTTCTCATCCTCCACCTGGATGGTTCCAACTCCATTTCTGCCCACTGTGATGTGAGAACAGAGGCTGCTTCTGATTTGGGGGATGTGTGTACTTCTGGTGTTTGGGAATGTAATGGGTCTAGACTCAGATGCTGATAGCTAGTAGTAAGCCTGGTTCTGTTATTCTATCCAAGACCAGCCTGCGAGATTGTCTTTGCAGCAGATGGATGGATGGTTGGACGGACTGTGGAACAGAAGGGTTTCTGGACCAGAGTGTGGTACCTCTGGTCCTCAGCTGGTGGCACAGCAGCCCTGAGGGCTGCATGAGGCAGAGCAGAGCTGCTGGGCGCAGCAGGGTCAGCTGTGAAATGCCCCTTCCTGGCCCCTGCAGTTCAGGCTGGTCTTGTGCCCTGGAGTCACCTCTGAACTAAAATCCACCTTCTAAGTGCAATCATTGTTGGGGAATCTGTTATAAATTACTGGCTTCTCTGCCAGCCTTGGCAGGACCTTGCAGCAGGGAGTTCCCCAGTTGGTTTGATTTTTCCTATTACTAGCTTAGGGCTCTTCTACCCATCCTGCATCTCATCCCACCAGAGAGCAGACTGGTGCAGTGCTTGACCTCTAGGACAGGGATGCTCAAGCCTGGTGCTACAGACAGAACTGGGTGGCCTGTCCTCACAGGTCTGCAGTCACAGCATCTCCTTTCTCAGAGGTGTTTGTAGGTAGGATTAGGCTTCCCCTCCTTCCTCTCTTCTGTTGATTCTGTAGATCTCAGCCCCTTTGCTCCTGGCCCCATTCTCATGTCCTGGGTCCTGCTTTTGTCAAATTGAACATGATGTCAAATTATAGCCATCACAGGGACAGCTGGAGTCAAGCACCCAGTTTAATGAGGCAGCGTTGAAAATCAATAACTTAATTGCAGACATTTGATGGACTTTTATCCAATTTATAGTCCTCTAGCCCTGCTACGTGTAGAGCATGAGGACGTGGTGCTGTGTCTGGCTTTGGGCAAGCAAAAGCCTTTCCTCTGCCATGGCTGTTGTCCCTTTGCAGGTCTGTCTGCAGCAGAGCTCTGGTCCTGCAGGGCAGGTCAGGCCTTGCCTGGGAGGTCACTGTGGTGCTCAGTGACAGGAAGGGGCAGCTGTGGTGATAACATCTTGTCCTCAGCTCCTTCTCAGATGGTTCTGCAGAAATATGCTGGGGGAAAAGCTCCCAGCTATTCATAGCAGTGGCCTCCAGGAGACCAGGTCCTGCCTGGACAGCATCCCCGTGGTGGCCCAAGGTCTGGTCCCTCCTGCTGCTCTGCGATGATGCTGCATTTGCACCCAACTGTTCCCATTTCCATCAGCACGTGTGGGTGATCAGTGCTGGCCCCTGCTCTCCTGTTCTGCCAGCCCCAGGCCCTGAGCTTTGCTTTGTTCTTCTCGCCTCCTCCCTGACGTTTTGTTTTCCTCCTTGTCACTGCTGCAGGCACCTCTGTGATGCAGGTGATGGCATCCGATGCTGATGACCCCACGTACGGGAGCAGTGCCCGGGTAGTCTACAGCGTGCTAGAGGGCGAGCAGCATTTCACTGTGGACAGTAAAACAGGTGAGCAGCACCCAGCTGGGCTGGGGTGTCAGGGACCAGACCATGGCTGTGCATTTGGCATCTCCCTGGTGCATGGTTGTGTGCAGCAGGCCTGCATCTCTGTGCTGGCACCAGCGCAGGAACAGCCATGCTGCGGGCAGTGTCAGGGGCTGGGAGGAAGCTTGGCAGCTCTGCAGGCTGCTGCCCCGCTCACGGCAGTGCCTGCAGCGAGAGCCGCAGCTGCCGGCCCCGCGCGCCCTGCCCAGTGCAGGCGTTCACCCACGGGCACGTCAGATCTGGGTGTGAAAGGTTTAGGTACTACCAGAGGGGCCTTACCAAAGGCTGCATTGTTATCACCAGAGCTTTGATTAAAGGTAACGCTTTAAACTAAGGATCGGTTTATAAATGTTCTATTAATATTTAATGAAAGAACAGTAGAAGCTCATCCATTCCTTAATAACTTATAATAGAGCCTGTTGTAAAATGCCTCTGTAATAAATCCCTAGCAGATGATGCTGTGACATACTGGCTAGAGTAGACCATAACCAGGAGATGTTTGGGTATATATTCTCCTTGACTCCCAGGAGTGTGACTCTCATTACTGGTAATGGGAGCCTTGCAAGCTTTCTAAGGAGGGAAGACACTCAAATGCTAATAAGAGGTATTTAAGGCACAAAGCATGCAGTAAAGTACCCACAGTTTAATGAAAAATTGTCGAAGGATAAGCAGGCTGGATAGCTGCAGCTCCTGGGCAAGCTGGACATCAAAGTCCCCTCCCACCCTCTTGCTGAACGGCAATGACAGGCGCTGAGATCAACCCCTGGACTGAAGTGCCGAGCGTCTGTCAGGCTGACCTGTCCCTGTGCTAAGAGTTATTTTCTAAGGCTGTTTTTATGTAAGTCAGAGTGAAATTTGTTTGGAGGCTCTGGAATAAGGAGGGTGTAAAGAAGGTGAGTGTGCCTGACCTCTGCACCTGTGTGAAGCCGCGTGCTTCCCAAAAACCGGTGCGGCACATGGGCCAGCCGGTCCCAGCCCTGTCCGTGCCACCAGCCCTGTCCGTGCCACCAGCCCTGTCCGTGCCACCAGCCCTGGCCGCCGCTGGGGAAAGCTCAAATGTGCGTAGCTCCAAAGTACACCTGACAGCAGAGCTGGGGCACGGGTGGAAATGCCTTTGTCTGGATAGAGGCTGGTGCAGGGGGGACAGTGCACGAAATCAGCTTCACCCACTCCTGGCCCAGAGGCTGCTGCAGCCGGGCTTGCTTTGTTTTATTTGCTTTATTTTATTGTGGGGTGGGGGGGAGATAGACGAACAATGGCCTAAACACAGAAAATTCAGGTGCATGTGAGATCCTGTTAATCTGAGACAGCTTTGTGTGTGTGTGTGAGCCCGGCTGCTAGAATAAGGAGGGCCACTGAGAGCAAAATGCACAAGCCAGGACGTGCAGAGGCTCAGCTTCCTACAACAACATTAATGCTCTGTATTAAGGCATAAACTAAACTGTGCCCTGTGGGACTGCGGTGAGAATTAATGTCACTCTGGGAATCCAAGCTTCTTGATTCCTTGACTTTTTGTGTCTTAATTCTCAAGCTGGTTGTTTCATACACTGTGGGGGTTGATTTACTACTGTTCTACTTGCTTGTGATTCATAAAAGCAAAACTGCTGACAGTCTGCAGAAGAGTCCTCGGCCCCTCTTGAGCGTGTCTGTTTCCAGAATATCTGACCGCTGCAGCAGGTGCTGGGCCTGACTCTGCTGATGTCTGAGCTGCAAATGGCCCCTCGGAGCCGCAGGGACGCGGTGTGCAGCAATCGGTGGTGCCATGTGCTGTGCGCCCTGCTGGCAGCTCGGGCCTGCACGGACACGCTGCTGGGACAGCAGGGACAGGACGGATGGTGCTGAGGTGTGACTTTGCTTCATCGTGTCCCTTTGGTTCTGGCCAGGAGCCAGCACATCCACCCAAGCAAACCCCATCCTGCTCCCACGCTGCAGCTGAACAGAGTTCTAGTGCTTCGCTTGGGAACTCTGGCCTGACGGCCCTGGGTGGCCCAGCTTCTGCCCTGAGCATGAGATTTAATTATCCGTAGCAGCAGCATAACTCTCAGAGCCACCACTGTTATTAATGGCCATAAAAAGAACCATAAAAACCTGGCATGTTACGTTTCTTATAATATATGGTAATGAAGAACAATTTGTTTTCCCCTTTTGGTCTTGACCTCCTCCTCCACCTTTTCTTGCAGGCCCCCATGTGCACCTGCTCCCTTGCATGCTGCCTGAGCCATGACTCCTTCCAGCGCCGTTCTCCCTTCCTTGCCTGCACAACTAGCACTGTTCACACTGTTCTTCCTCCTTTCTGGTGCAGGTGTTGCATGTGTACAAGTGTGGTTTGCACACTTGGGTACAGGACATGGACCACGTTTAGGCTGCTTCGCTGCTCTCCTGTTCTTGGATGTTACTGGCTGCAGTGTTCAGCTGGGATTTTGAATTTTACGGCCCTTTCAAGGCACATCCAAACCATCTGGATGCCATGCTCTGCCAAGTCCTTCCACTTGATAAGCCCTAAATTCCCAGGTGTCTTTTTGGAGGAGGATGAGCAACTAAACGGCCCCACAAAGCTGTGGTATCCACAAAGCTGTGGAGGATGATTCCAGTTGCCACAGTGTTGAATGATGGTGAAGAAGAAGCACAACTGGTTCATATGAGCTCGTATACACCAGCCACCACCTCTCATGCTTTGGGAACTAAGTTTCAGACACTGAAACTGTCTGTGGGTTTGTGTTGTGTACCTCAAATCAGGTTCCAGAATGTACCCTGTGTGTGTTGAAGGTCTAGGCTGGCTTCTTTGGTGTATGAATGGAGAGTTTTGTATGCACAAACTTTGGAGGCATGATTTTCTGTGCCAGCTACAAGAATATCCCCTAGGCTGCCTGCAAGAACCTGCAGGCATTTCTCATGTTTAGGCTTTGTGCTGCCATCCTCGTTCGCTCTGTCTGCAGACAGGGTGCAGCTGATCTTTGTCCGCTTGTTGTAGCAGGAGAGCTGCACCACCCTGTGTGCTGACTGTGCTGGAGGAGCCTGAGCCCTTGCAGCAACTGGCACGTCTGTGTGCTTTGCTGCTCCTGTTGGGAAACAGCCGGTTCTGCGGGGCTGCAGCCTGACATGGAGCTGTGGAGTGACTGCGGGGTCACTCGCCACCGTGGGGCCGTCAGCCCTGGCTTTGGCAGGTCAGGAGGTTTAGTGCTGGTTCCTCTTTTAGCTCCGGGGAGCCTGTCATCGCCAAGATCCTTCTAACTTACACTTTTCAGATGCTGAGACTCCCAGTGCATTTACATGACAGAAATTGGAGTGCATTTAAATTTGCAGGCCAAATGTTCGTGTTGCTTTACATCACCCAGCACTCTCTGTATTTCTTCAGATTATTCATCTCCATAGGGGCAAAGCTTTTCTTCAGCAGGTGGCTGTGCCTGCCTGCTTGTGTCTGTTCCCATATTCTTTGCAATGCCCTTTCTCATCTCTGCCCAGCATGGCTGGAGACAGACTGCTGCCTGCAATCCTTGCCTGCAGCCTCGGATGAAACCTGAAAATACTCGACGCCCAGAGAGGGGCAGAACCTGGTGCCCTTGGCTCCAGCAGCCTTGTTCATCCCTTTGCAGGGATACTGACTGCTGCAGAACAGTCACAGCAGGTGACATCCTAGGCCTCGTGATATTTGGTGCTTTCCTAAAAGCCAAGCTTGTCAGTTCAGTTGCTTTCTACTGGAAGAGGTTGTTCTCAAAATGCGTCAGTCTGCTGTATGCAGGAAAAAGGCAGGAGGACTCAGAAGGACAGTTGAAATGCAGTCTAGCATTCATGATTACTGAAAACAGCTCCTGAGTTCTAGAGCCTGTTTCCTGATTTGAAGACTTAGCAATTGAGGGCTTACAGGTGCCTGCGCCAGGGAGAGCAGGGCAAGAAATACTGGCCTGCTGGTATTAAGCTGATGGTTATTGGTGTGCAGTCATTAGTTGTTCCAGCCTTGCCCTCTCTGGACTCTGAGCACAGCCCTGGTCCCGGGGCAGACGGCGAGAAGAGAGGAGCTGTTGCTGGAATGTGCTGCACGCTGAACTGGGCTGTTGAACTGTTGGGTTTGCTTTATGCGGTGGTGGGTGGAAAAAATGCATTTCTCTGCTGTTCTTACAGTTCGTTAAAAATGCTTCTCGGTGCCTGGAAACACAGGTATTGGTTTGTGCGTGTTTGTGTGAGCTCACGGGGTTATGCAAGTCTGTGCCTCATCCCACAAGCTTATTGACCAGAGTTGTGCCCAGGGATGAGGGACTCTGAGCGAGGGTGCCGAGAGTCTGCAGAGAAGCCACACTGATTTAAGGTGCTCTTATTAGCGGGACCGAATGTTAACAGTCCTTTTCAGAGACTGGTGCAGGAACTTTGGTTAGTTTGTCCCAAACTGTGTGACAGAGGAAGGGCGGGTGTGCTGGCGTCACTTGGAGCTCGCAGCCCCGGCGCCAGGGGCCCCTCTTGGAGCCGTGGCAGTAGCTCTGTCCTGCGGATGCTGCCCCAGGAGCTGTGGGGCACGCTGGTTTGAGAAGGACTTGGCCACCCGCTATTAAAAGAAACAATGTTAGAAATCCAGCAGCTGCAACATCCTTCAGCCACAATAGTTGTTTGAAATCTGCTTCTGCTCACACAACCATGATTTCCGCTTCTGGGTCTCAGCTCTGTACCTTATTTGCTGAACCTCCTGAACCTTGTGCCTGGTACCTTGCTCAGAGCGCCTGTAGCTTCTGCCTGCCAGGCTGACGGGAGCTGGAGGACAAGGAGGCTGCGCACATGGGGCGGATGAAGTGCTGGTTCTTGGGGCAAAAACCCCGTTGCTCTGGGCCGACCTCCTTCAGGATGCGTCTCAAGCAGCACTTGTGTCTTGGCAGATTAACAGTGTTTCCGTGACCCTGCGGTCAGGTGTGGGCACTGGTGAGGGATCCACAGCCTGTCGGGCAGGTGCCTTTCTGTCCCTGTGCTGAGGCTCAGATCTGTTTGCTTTAGCTGACCAAGCTGCTGGAAGGAATGAATCTGTTTTGTCCAGCTACCTAACAGGAGAAGATAGAGGAAACAGAGCCAGAATCAGACATGCACAGTAAAAAGACAGGAAAACTTGTCACAGTGAAGGTATCATTTCTGTCCTTGGAGATACTCAAAACCTGAGTGGATGTGGCCCTGAGTAATCTCCTCTGCCCTTGGAGACTGTGGCTCTGAGCAGCACTGGGACCAGGGACCTGAGGACACTCCGTGCACACTCCGTGACCTTCTGGCTCTGCAGGCTGTGGCAGGGAGCGTGTTGCTCGGGCTGCCCTCAGCTGGAAGGTGCTTTGTCCAGGGGGTCTTTGGGGACATTTGAGCTAGAAGTATCCGAGGGCAAAGCAAAACCCATAATGGTGGGATCCCTGAAAGGCAGCTATCTGCTGAGTGCACTCGGTGTCCTGCTTTGGTTTTATCACCCAAGGAGTCTCTGCTGTTTGAGCAGATTTGATGGTATTTATGTGATGCTATAAGTGTCCCCTTGCCTGGTAATTATACTGATTAACCTGGATCATGCTGGAAAGCCACATATGCCTTGTACCAGAGGGTCTGCCACCATGCATCTGTGTTATTCAACTGTAACAGATGCTGACAAGAACTGGGGAGATGAGTCTGAGCTGGAAGTTGTTCTTGCTTTGTTAGCAGTGTCTGGGAAAGACAAAGTTTGGCAGTTTTTCTCTCTGGAAAGAAGGTGAATCTTGGGAGATGATAGCGTGGATCCATGTTCTATGCATGGTGGTGGATGTCCTGCCTCTTCTCTCTCTGCACCCTGAGAACATGTCTGCCAGCAACACTTTCTGCTGCTCTTGCAGAGTCCCTGGGGCTCAGGTTTTAGGACCAGATGCACTTCTCGCTCTAGGAGGTGAGACTGTGCAAGTTTGCTGCTGGTGGGTGTTTATGGCAGCACGCGGTGCCGCATTCAAGGAATTGGTGTGGACTAGAGACCCTGAGTTGTCAAGGCCACGGGCAAATAATAAGTGGTATGTCAGCTTAAAAGACAAAACTAGCCTGACACTAGGGGTAGTAGCCTGGTGTGTTCCATGCAGCTTTAGGGGGAGCATGTTTCTCATGGCAATCCTGCTGGGGCTTTGGGGGCCTGGGGCCATTCATCTGCATCAGAGCCTCACTTTTCCAGGGTAGGCTGGACAGTGCGCATCTGGGCAGGAGGTGGTTTCTGTTCACAGTCTGCACCCTTGTCAAAGAGAAGGGTTTTGTCTGCCTTGTGCCACTAGAAGAACCGGAGCTGGCTGGGGCTGTTTGTGTGCCCAGCGCTGCAGGTGCAGATGGCCTGGGCTTGCTCCCTGCTGGGACAGGTGACCTTGGGGGTGTTCTGGAAGTGCCCGAGCACTTTCCTCCTATCTTGCATGGTATATTATGAGCTATATCATTACGAGCAGCTCAGTTAAGTCATTACAGCTTTGGTGAATGCATGAGCTTTTTCCCTCTCATCTCAATTCATCACTATTGTGCTGACATGAATCATTTTCATTATAAAATGCTTCAGACCCCGTTAATTAACAGAATTGCTTAAATTTCAATGAGATAGCGCTTGCCCAGAAATAACGGTTTTGTATTCACGGTGGAGTAGCAGGAGAGTCCTACAAGCAGAGGCAGCTGAGGGACAGTTTGTGCGAGGCTGGTCCTGCCTGTGCTCAGATAGAGCCTGCGGTTTGGGCACGTTCATTCTCCCCTGTTCGTGCTCCCTCAGCCCCTTTGCATGAGGTGGGTGGGACTCCTGCTCAAATGGCTTCCTCTGAACAGACCCATTACGGGGTGAACCCTCACTGTCTGCCAGTGGAGCGCTTGGGATGCTCCCTGGCAGGAATCCTGCGTGCTGGAGCGTGGACCTTGGTGATCGAGTGATATGAGGGCTGAGAGTTACCCGAGCGTGTGAACAGGAAGATGCTGGAAGTGCTTGAGAGATGGTGGGTGAGACAAACCTCCCCTTGATTCATGAGGCTGAAGGCGGTGGGAGTCCAGGTAATTACAGGACCAAAATGACAGAGGGACGAGGGAAGCTGGGTGAAATTGTGCCTATCCGTGAGAGCTGCAAGGATCTGAAATGGTGGTTATGTCTTTATAATAAACCCTAACAATGATAATCACCAGAATAATTGCTAGTTTCAGAAAGCAAGGAGAGATAAATGTCTCCAGAACAGTGTTGCCAGCTCCTGCCACACCTGTAATGTCATGCACAGGGGCAGGCGGAATTTCACTCTCCCATCTCAGTGTCATTTCTGTCTGCCCTTGGGCCATGGAAGCCGTGGCTCCTGCCTGCGAGCCGTCCACCGGAGCCATGTCAGAGGGGCACAGGGTCACCCCGATGAGCTGCCGGCTGTGCAGGGCAGATGCCTGGGAGCCTCAGGGCACGGCCCAAGGCCACGTCTCGTCTCGGTGCCGCCCGCTGGCAGCCAGCGCTCCTCGCTGTGCTGGGGCTGCACCGAGGCTGCCCAGGAGCGGCTGCTTGGGCGGCTGTGGTGCTCTGCCATTCTGACACTCTGCCATTGGTGCTTTGCTTGTCAGGAAATGTTTTGCAAGTTGCTGAGAGCAACTGGATGATTCTCTGCTGTTTGCTTGGCAAGGGAGCAGCTCCTTGTCCCCTCCAGTTCGCACCTGCACAGCCAGGCAACCCCCTCAGCACCTTCCCTGACAGCAACCAAGATTCACAGCAGGAGGAGGTGAAGTTAATATTTAAACAGGAAAGCCTGGGAGAGAGAAAGCAATTACAAAACCAGAAAAAAATGTCTAAAATCTGTGGGAATGTTAAGAAACTGAGCTGGAGGGGATTTTAAGCTGATTTCTAGCTGTTCTGGGGTGTTGTTGGGATAGCGGGACTGGGAATGTGCAGCTAATGACCTTGCATTTGTGTACCGCTCATGTGTGCCCCTGGTGTCACCTCAGGGCAGAGTCATTTCTTTGTTTCATTCTCAAAATATTTCTTCTCTGCTTTGTTTCCATGTAAATGAAATTCTCCTGGGTGACATAGGAAATTGTAACTTGTGTCATTCACAGTGTTTTCTGGGTTTTACTACTCTTTGTTTCTTGTTTTACATTCCTTTATATTTTAGTTCTGGTCATTTCCCCCAAGCCCAGATGACTACTGAAGACTTATAAACACATATTTTTAAGAGACTTCATTTCATAAAAAGTACTAACATACCATACATTTTGTTAAGCTTTACAGTCTCTGGTGCACACTCGGCCCCTAGCACAGAGCGTGTGTATCTTCTCTGGTCTCCTTAACTTAGAGGGGCACTTGAAAATGAGGGGTTTGTGCAGATAGACATTTGGAAATAGATTGTCCCCCTCATTCCCCGGATCAAATGTGGGTCTCCAGGCACCCTTGGGCCAGGAGGCAGAAGTGAAACAGCTCGGCGCTGTCAGCTGGGACAGGAGTGCTGCCTGGCTCCCACCTGAGCAGGTGAGGGTAGGTGGGCTGTTGTGGGTTTGTGCCAGAGGCGTTTGTGACTCAGCCTTTCTGTGCAAACCTCCAGGCCGGTCCCAGTGCAGCCCCAGCATCTGGCGAGTCCTCGCTGCTGTGCCTCTGGCCCCACTGATCCTCCACCCGCTCCCGGCCGCTGAGAGGAGCACAAACCTCCTCTGAGCTGGGGTCTGGTGCTGGAGCTGCTGGCTGCCTGCGACACAAGCGTCAGACAGAAACCTCTCACACAGTGTGCCGGGGATCAGCCACAGAGACTTACAGGGTTCAGGTTGGGCCTGTGGCTGTTCCTGGGCTCTGGGGGGATTTTCAGGATGTTTCTGCGTGGCCAGCAACCCACTGGGCTTGTTCTTCTCTCCAGACCCCGTTTCTCCCATCAGTCAGCTTTCACTTACGTGGTCTCTGTGAGGGCTGCAGGAGGGTTTGCTCCCCTTTGTGCTGGGGCCCAGCAGATGGTGGTGGTTGCCAAAGGAGGCAAACATCACCCAGGGCTGTGTTAGGAGGAACATCACCAGCAGCCAAGGGGGGGACCTGTCCCTTCTGCTCAACTGTGGTGACATGGCATGAGTGCTGTGTCTGGTTCTGGGCTGCCAAATATAAGAGAGACATGGGCATACCCCAGTCAGTCTAGGAAGGCTCTGTGGAGATTGGTGACGTGGTGAAGCATCTGCCATATACAGAGGGGCTGGGGGAGATTGAGCTGATCCTGTTTAGAGCTGGGGCTTGGATGAGGTGATTTCCATCCCCTTCCAGCCTTGTCCATGATTCTGTGGGTGCTCTGTGACCTGCCTGCGCTCACGCTGTGCCGTGGTTTGCAGGTGTGATCCGCACAGCCGTGGCTGACCTGGACAGGGAGACGCAGGACCGGTATGAGGTGGTGATCCGCGCCACGGACATGGCAGGACAGCTGGGTGGCCTGTCCGGATCCACCACAGTCACCATCGTCATCACCGATGTCAATGACAACCCGCCGCGCTTCCCTCAGAGTGAGTTCTGGCAGCGGGTGGGAGTGAGCACGGGGTGGGACAGGAGCTCAGCTCTGGGCACAGCCTGGCACAGGGCTGCAGGGTGGCAGCACTGGGAGTGGCACACGCAGCCCCTTGCCTGGTTCTGAGCACATCCCTGTGCTGTGATGGAGGGGCAGCAACCCCGGCCAAGCCTGTCCAAGGCCTGGTGCTGGTGCTGAGCAGGGCTGTGGTGGGGAGAGCAGAGCCGGCCCTGTCCTGACCACTCTGCTGTGCCAGGCAGAGGGCAGCCTGTTGGTCTTGTCTCCTGGGGCTCGGGCAGGGCTGCGCTGCTGGCCTGGCCTCTCCTGGCTGCCACATCAGAGCTCAGCATGCGGCACCGCGACACAGCCCAGCTCAGCAGCCCGTCACAGGACAGCTCTGCTTTCCAAGGCACCATGAGCAGCCTGCGGTTCAGGCTCGTGTCTTCTCTGGGCCCTCTCCAAATGCAGGTTGTGCTATGAGGAGTGGGCTGTGTGACCTCCGTGGGGCACAGCAGCTGTGGGGACCAGCAGCGCCGGGCTGGCAGAGCAGCTGCAGCTGGAGGATGCTCAGCTTTTTAGCTGCATCTCCCAGAAATTAGAACTGGTAAATATTGTAATGAATCAGAAAACACTGATTGCGGGGCAGCGTCCATACAGAGAAATCAGCCCTTACTTCACCCGGCACTTTGAAACATCCCCAATTATCTTCCCTTGGCCCTTTTTTTGGCTGGCATATGTGTTCCTCCTCAAAGGGCATTCTGGACTATAGACACTGGTAGAGTTTGAGCAGAGCTTGTAGTCCAGGTGTCCTCCCAAGGACATATGTAAAGGGCCATATCAGGCTGGAGGGGTTTCAAAGGCAAAAGTAATGACCCCAGTACCTTTTTCTCCTCCAGAGATGTATCAGTTCAGCATTGTTGAAACTGCCCCGGTGGGCACTGCCATCGGGAGGGTGAAGGCAGAGGACTCTGACGTCGGGGAGAACACGGACATGACGTACCAAGTGAAGGATGAGGAGGGGGTGGAGATGTTCAGAGTCACCACGGACAGCAATACCCAAGAGGCTATCATCACGGTACAGAAGGTGAGAGATGAGGAATGACGGTAGAGTAGGAAGGGCACAGATCTCTGGGAGGGCCCTTTCCTTTGAGGAGCCCTGCTGCTGCATTTGAGCTGACATGAACGCTTCTCAGAGCACTGCTCTAGCTGTAGCTATTGCATTTTTGTGCCTGCAGGTGCAGGGAGAGACCTGCCTCTGTTCTGCCTGGGTGCACACATGGAGCTGTGTCTGGGGAAGGCAGGAGAGCAGCGGGAACGCAGTGCCTGCTGGAGCCTGCCCAGCAGTGAGCTGAGCAGAGCTGGAGCTTCGCACTGGGCTACAAACCAGCGCTCACAGATGTTATTGATAGCACCTGTTAGGGGAGAAATACGCCCACCTAATTCCTATAGCTGACCAACAGCACTTTGACTGTGTCTGCTTTTGGCGGCAAAAACAGCCAAGCAAACACTTGATGCAGGCGTGAAAGAATGATTGTTCACCAGGGCTGCTGCAGTCAGCTTGCCTCCCCTGTAGAAATCATAGGGTGATTAATGACCAAAACTCACTCCCTTGCAGCACGCAGGGTGCTGCCTTCCCTGTGAATCCTGGCTGCCTGGGAGCCCTGGGGGAGCGGCTGGAGCCTTGTCTTCCTCCTGCCCCCTCGGCCTCGCGCTGTCGGCTGCGTGGGCACAGGAGCTCCCGGCCTTGGCGGAGATGCTGCCCCTGGTGTCTCTGATGAAGGAAGAGGCAGCGGGGTCTCTTCGGGCTGGGCATAGCTAACGCTCTCCTGTCATTCCAGCCTCTTGACTACGAGTCAAAGAGAGTGCACACTGTCGTGGTGGAGGCCCTCAACAAGTTCGTGGACCCGCGGTTTGTGGACCTGGGCACCTTCCGGGACCAGACCATTGTGCGAGTCTCGGTGCTGGACGTCGACGAGCCCCCTGAGTTCCGTCCCACGTCCCACCTGATGGAGGTCCAGGAGGATGCTCACGTTGGCTCTGTCGTGGGGGTGGTCACCGCGCTCGACCCGGACATGGCGAACCATCCTGTCCGGTAAAGCCGCTGCCTGATCCTTGTGTCTTCCTTCCAGCAGTGTGCATGAGGTCACCTGCAAGGGGCACACGTGGCCTGGGGGCCTCGTGGCCTTGGCCAGGGCAGAGGGGAGGTGGTGACAGAGGACAGGCAGTGCAGGTGAAGATGACAAGTGCCGCACACTTGGCCAAGGGGGTGAGCATGTCCTATGGGACAGGCAGCTGCAGGTGAGTGGCAGCCTGTGCACAAGCAGAGCAGCCATCTGGCAGGTAACAAATACGTCACTGGCAAGTGACAGGTTTGAGCGGCAAGGGAGTGTCAGGGACAGTGGCTGGGTGACGTGCATGTGTCCTTGCTGCTGACAGCGAGGCATTGACAGTGGTGCATGGGACAGGCCAGATGAGCAACCAGAGCTGACAGGAGGGCGGAGATGAAGATGACATGAGGTGAGGCTTGGGAGGTGCAGAGACACAGCTTGTCTGTGTGTGTGTGCATGTGTGCGTAGGGATCAAAGATCAGAGGAGTTTATATTTGGGCAGGGGACATAATCCAGGCAGAGCTTATCTGCACAGGACATTTCCCATTTCCATTTAATCTGTGGCTAAAGAGATTGTTACCTTGTTAAATTGTTATTACCTAAGGCACAAAGCAGCCTTCTGGCTCTGCCAACTGGCCTGAGTCGCAAGCAGTTGTGTTGGAAAGCTGATGTTCAGAAAACATCCCCAGTGTGGAAAATTTCCTTGAAATGTGTGTTCTCGTGCCAGGTGATGACAGGGCTGCAGGCACCTCGTGCACAGCCGCTCGCTTCAAATGAGCAGCGGTGGCTTCGCATCTGAGAGCTCTGCAGGGAGCCCGTCCCAAGCAGAGATAAACTGGGCTGCAGCAGGACAGGGATGTGGGCTGGAGGATGTGGCTGGGGGGCTCAGTTGCAGTACTGACCCCGTTCGATGGTGTCCCCACACAGGTGCTCGGGCTGCTGAGCAGCCATGGGGAGCAAACTGGTTCAAGGTGGGGTGAGGGGTTTATCCAGCTCTTCATGGAAATGGAGACAGAGATGAATGTGAATGAAACCAGCCTTGGCATGGCAGGAACTAGAACTGTGTATGTGAGGCTGCACCACCTGCACTAGTCTGTGCTGCCCGTTGGATGTGTTCTCAAAGTACCTCTGCTCACCTCGTCGTGCATCTGCCCTCTCCATTCAGGCCACGTGTCTGATTTCTTTCTCTGTGGCCTGTCCTGAGCACGCGGCTGTTAGCTTGCACTATTCAGGTGTGTGCAGTCCTTCTTACACATCTGTGTGTGCGTATATCTGTGCATGTGCTTTTTCGCTTGACTTTCTAGCAGTGCTACAAAACATAGATTTTATTTTCTGATCTGTAATTGTAGGAAAGGGGCCTTGGGGACAGAACTATTCTTATTCTCGTTTTTTCTTATTCTTTGTGCTGCTTCCCTGTGGAGCTTGTTGCATTGTTTGCAGACAGAACAAAAGAAAGCAGAGGAGGGAGTCTTTCTGCTGCTGTGCAGAAGGTGATGGGGCCTTGGAGCAGAGAGAAGCAGATTCACGTGTTCAGCAGGAACAAGAGGGTTAGAGCCCAAACTTTGCTATGTGAGCGTCTCTTGTAGTGAGCTCACTGTCAAACAGGGCAATGCCTTGTGCTCAGGTATGAGCCCCCAGCCAACAGGACTCCCAGGCATCTGCTGCAGCTTGGGAATTGCAGCGTGTTTGCCCTTGTGAGACCTGATGCGTTCAAATCTGTGTCCTCCTGCCAGCTATCCCCGGGGCAGGCAGCTCATCCTGCATGCCCCCTGCGGCATTTGGTCTCTGGCTCTCCACTCCCCTCTGTTCTTGCTGTCCCTGCTCTCAGGAGCTTGCCCGGGGAGTGCGAGCAGTTGAGCCTTCCCAAGCACTTCAACATGTACCAGGTGCAGATGCAGGTTTATACTGGTTGTGCCGATGTGGCACCAATGCAGGAGGAAGGTTGCTATTGGATCTCTCCTGCTTTCCTGTCCTCTGGCCTGCTAGGTAATTTGATAAAATACTTTGCCACGTAGGCAGCTGTTCACAGCTTCAAGGCGGTGCACAAACATTAGTGCAAGCGTCCTGCGGCACCCTGCCAGGATATGACACTAAACCGTCAGCAGGAGACGGCAGTAAGTCACCTCACATTTCAAGTGTGCTGCTCCAAAGTACAGTCACAAGAAGCCATCACTCGTATTTCACCTCTGATACATCAGAGAGCAGCTGGCCCTGACGGCATGACCAGCATTTGATCCTTGGCTCCTTGAAGTTGGTATGAACTCTTTCAAGTTGCTGCAGTGCAGTGGATTTCTTTAACTTCCTGAAACTCATCTGCCAGAGGTGGGAGCAAAGACACAGCTCTGTTTCTGCGGTGTCTGCTGTCTCCTGGGCTCTGGTCTGTGTGTTGGCTCAGCCCTGTAAGTAGGGGAGAGCCACAACCGTCTGTCATGATGAGATGCACTCTCCCCTTGAGGCAGAAAAGAACAAGGATTGCCAGAGCCAGCAGAGCAAAAATCAGCCCTGGCAGTGTTTCCAGGTCCTGCTGACACCAGGATGCCAATAACAAGGTTTTGGAAGCCAAATGGGAAAGGAGGTGCCCTTGGCTCTTTGTTTCCATCCACAGGTCAGCACAAACAGGGCTGTGTGGGTTCTGCCCCATTCAGCCTGGAGCAGCTGCTGGGGACACAGTTCAGCCTGGGGCTGCCCTGCGCTCCTGCTGATCCGTCCACTTGTCCCACAGCGATGTGGCCACTTGGAGTGAGAACAAATCCCCTCCAGATGAGCTGGGCTGTATTGCAAAGTGACTGTTACCAAGACACGGGGGCTGAAGGGACATCCAGCTCCCCGGTTCTTGGAGGCATCCTGGAGGCTCTGCTCGCTGCCCTGTCCCAGCTGCCGTGGATGTGGAGCCCCGGCTGGGAGGAGAGCTGGGGCGCGGGGATGAGCAGCCCCAGCGTGGGGATGGCACAGGGGCACCCTGTGGTGCTGATGCTGTGACACGGGGACTCACCCTAGAGTTCAGCACATTCTGGGGGGAACATGAAAACCCACCGTGGTGCAGGCGGTAACGCCTTTCTAAAGGACTGGTGCTTTTTATTTTATTCCATCTTTGTTTGTTGCCTAACAAAAGATGTAACTGCTCTTTTTCAGACAGAATTTAGTTTCCAGTTGGCTTTTGGCTTTAGCTGTGCATTTCCTGAGCATAGTGCAATTTTTCTCAGCTGAGCCATTGTATGAGGTAATACAATGATAGACTGTCTGTGTACGTGAGGCTGTTTGTATGGGAGCCTTTTGTTTTTCTCTCTGCAGTGGGAGCCTGTGCTCTGATTGTGTACATTCCAGGCTTTATCAGCACTGGGAAGATGTTGCTTGGGATTTAAGGTTCTCAGAGATACTCTTGTTTGGCATTCACCAAATCCAGAGACATGTGTTGGACATGGGCATTTTATAGACTCCAACAGCACAGCAAGAACTACAACCTGCTTCAACACAAAAGAGAGAGGAGGAAAAAACAAACACAACAAAAAGCTTTTCACACAGTGTTTGAAAAGCTCCCTATTAAGAAAACACATGGCATAAAATGTGCTCCTTGTTCTCAGGGAGAGAAGTGAAACAAACTGCTTGAGAAATGCATTCAGGAGAAAGATGAGCACCAAGAAAGCTGTCTAAATTAAGCAGTCACTTGTAACATCCAAACCAACAGGCAGTGCCAGCAGGAAAGAGAGGAAGATGGATGACAAAGTCCGCATCCCAATCAGACTGCTGTTCCACGCAGGAGAAAGGAACGTGTCCTGTCTCTGGGTACCTGGAAGCCCCAGAGATCGATTGCTGCCCCATTGCAGGATAAAAGCTCCATTTGACTTCAGTGAGATGGATGAATTATGAAGCTGGACTGCTGGAGCTGGAGAGGCTCATGGATGGTCAGCACATACTTTGGTAAAGATCGTATTGCACGTTTGGTTTATGCCCTGCCATAGGATATGGGCAGTCAGTCCTCAGCAGACAATTTGGAGGCGACAGAACACAACCTTCGCAGAAAAACAATTAGAAGTATAAGACAAGGTTACGGATGGCACAAGGCAGAGCGCGCCCTACCAGCCCCCTGCCCTCTGGCTGTGCAGGCAGCCGGTGTCAGAGGTTTCCGGGCTCAGGGATGTCTTCTGTCCCTAACTGGGTTTTTCTGTGTAGCTGTTTTTTGCAGACATGGTTGGTTGTGCAGCACTGACATGAGTGTGAACAAAAGAGTCATGTGCTTACCCGAGAAGCAGGGAAGGTGTATGGAGAGCAAAGCCCCACCTTGAACTCTAACAGGATTAAAAGAATGGAGGAACAGGATGTGTTCGAGGTCAGGTGAAGTGGGAGAGCAGTGGAAGCCGTTATGCAAATGCATTGATTATAGTACTGCAAAGATATTGGGTGTTGTCGTCCTGGTTTCTCTTCCTCCTTCCTGCAGGACGTGTGACTGATGAGTTCAAGTCAGAGCAGCCAGACCTCTCCTTCCCCTTTGCAGTGAGCGAGCACAGAGTGTCTGAGAGGCTGCAGTACGTGCCAAGAAGTGTCACTGTCCCTCCTGGAGCTGGCTACGTGCCTGCAGATGCTCTGTTTCCAGCTGGGAGCTGGGGCAGAAAATGCAGTGTGGCTGGGAAGTGTCTGGCAGGTGGTTTGGGGTGCCTGGGCTCGTCCCTAGCTCTGTGTAGCAGGTCCCCATCACCCCTGGGTGCAAGGAGGGGAGGAGGCCGGCCACGCAGGGTACAGAACCTGCTATGTTGTACATGCATGCAGATGCAATTTAGATAGTGATTTCTTTTTTTTAACATTTTTCCTTAACTGCAAGCAAGCACTGTTGTATTTTCTCACTCATTTCCCTGTCTGAAAGGGAGAGTGCTAGGGAACGTAACATGGTACAGTATAACACTTTAAACAGTGTATAAATGCCCTTGGATGTGCCTCTATTGGAGGGAGCTGCCCAGCTGTGCGGAGGGGAGGCACTGTCACTGGGACAGTGGGGCTGGAGGCCACCGAATCCTCTGCTGCAGTGGCCATCCTTGCGTGCAGAAGGTGAGCTGGTGTCCTCAGCTGTGAGCCACATGGCCAATGGACCCACAAGCCACAGCTGGACTGTGCCAGGCGAGGTGCAAGCGCTTGGAAAGCTGCTCTGCGGTGTGTGGAGCACCTCCAGCATCCAGAACGTGCTCCTGGCCTGGAGCCTGCCCTGCTCTGCTCCTCTTGACTGATGTGTCTCCATACTGTCTTGTCTCATCAGCTTTCCAGCTCGCTTTTGTCTTCCACATTTGTCTTCCTTCTGGTGTTGGACATGTGACTGAAGGCTTTAATTTATTCACAGCCCTCCTTTCGGTAATTTATCCTTTGTACTCTTTGCTGTCTTGTATTATTTAATTCTGTAAAGCACTCTGGGATGCAGTGTGTATGAAAGATGCTGTACACAATAACATTATGCTGTATTGTTTGTGATTTGTAGGGCTTCTGGATTTCTAATTCTGATTGCAGTGGGGGTGTTTGTGTTACGGCTGCACTTGAGGGCCTCAGCTGGATTGGGCTTCCCTTCCAGTCCCTGCCTCCAAGGAGCACACACCTGACTGTGTCCTGATTTAGCGTTAGCTTGCTTTGTTCTGTGTGTGATGGTTGGAAATGCAGGATGTGACACTGGGGCTGGCTCATGGGCTCGTGGTGTCACAGCAAGGGTTCAGGGCTAACCCAGGTGTCTGACTCTTCTCATGAGCTGTGGAGATGCCTTTGGGCAGAGGAGGGAGTTTGTTCTCCAGGGTGGCACAGGGAGGGGTGGGCTGATGGTGGGCATGGGGAAGGGGCTGTCTGGGGCAGCACTGGGGCAGTTGAAGAGTGTGAGCTGCATGGGAAGGGTCTCTGAGCAGCTGGGGCCGGGTGGAGCTGGAGGAGCTTTTCAGCCTGTTCCTGTGACACTGGGAAGCCCAAACCATGGCAAACCCTGGTGGTGCCAGGGGTGATGTGCTGTGGGGATGCTGGCCATTGCCACCTCTGCTGCCAGGCTTCTTGGGGCAGCTGCATGGGTTCAGTCTGTGTTCAGGGGAGTTCTGGCCATTTGTAGCTGCAGCATTTCAGGTTATCTGCAGGTCGGGTTCACAGCCTGCCCGTGTGCTGCTTGGGTTGGTGTTGTTCCTGAACCTACAGCTCAGAAGCTTCCCAGAGTCATGAGTGGAGTTACAGCCCGTTATTTCTTTATCACTCTGTCTATAAGGTTCACATTAGAGCAGGTTTTTTTTCCCGCTTGTCCACAGTCTGTACTTAGTTCCACTTTATGCACCAAAAGCCACACTTCAGTATTTTACTTGAGGTCTGTGGGCTTGTAGCCTGGTACAGACATGTACTGTACTGCAGCAGAGGAAAAGTGAGAATGTGATATAGGGCCTGCTGTGTTAGAACCCTGTGCCCCTGGGGCTGGCAGTGGTTGGGTTTGGCACATCCAGCTGTTCACAGTTTCCCTTTTGCCTGGTCTCAGGTACGCCATCGACCGCAGCACCGACACAGAGAGGATCTTTGATATCGATGCCAACACAGGTGCCATTGTGACAGGAAAGGTCCTGGATCGGGAGACGGCGGGATGGCACAACATCACTGTCCTGGCGATGGAAGCAGGTGAGCAGGAGTGCTGGGGAGCAGACAGGGTGCTGGGGCAGTGTGGGTGCCTTCACTGCAGAGGTGACCAAGATACAAGTGTTAATTAACACTGAAGTAAAAAAAGACACAGCAGCACTGAGGCTGACATCTCCCTAGACAACCTAAAAATACTCTTCCTGACTCGAGCATAAATAAGGGAGCGTGGTCGAATAGTATATTTGATGAACGCTAATCAAATTTGTGTTATCTGTGCGCCAGCTCTGCCAGTCATCCCTGTGCAGATCCCTCCCTGCGTTCACATCTGCCGAGCAGCTCTGGGGGCTCCCAGGGGTCTGCGCTCACGTCACCTGCGTCCCCCCCGTTCAGCCACGTGCTGCGGTGGGTGTCCCACCGCCTGCAGCCCTGGGGCACAGATGGCTGCCAGCACTCGCTCCTGCTGAGGCTCACGGGGGATGCACGGCTGTGCCAGCACACAGAGTGTGTGGCTCTGGGTGTCCCCATGCCCTTGGTCTCCCAACCCCAGGTGTGCTGTAGGCTTGGCAAGGAGTGGATGGGAGGTGGTGGCATGGCAGCAGTGCGAAGGGGCTGCAGCCCACTAGGAGATGTCTCAGGTGGAGGGTGAGGTGAAGCTCTTCTGTCCTTTTCTGGAATGGTCTCCGTTCTGACGCTCCCACCAGAGCCCTAGAGGTCTCTTCCCTTACGGCTGTGCTATCCTTTAGCCTGTGTTTACAGGAGCTGCCAGATCTGCTCGCACCCAGCTGGGAGAGCGGGAGGGAACAACTTAGTGGCTCTGCAGGTTTTGGTAGTTTATCTTTCCTCCATGTGATGTGGGCGGTGGAGCCTGGCGTGGATGCTTCCAGCAGAAGTTCCATTTGTCTTTTCTTCTACAGTTAAGAAAGAAAAGAACAAACTTGGGTCCTACTGCTCAAAGGAGCTCTGAATAAACTCCTCTTGAGGAATGAAAATAAAATCATGACAGCAAAGGGCAGGCTTTGCTTCCCTGTAAGTGTTCCACTGCACATAAGCTGCCCTGAGCACCCTGCTGCCTCCATTGTGTTTGCACGGTGCCTTGGCTTGTGGGCTCTGCAGGTCCCGTGTGCCCTGTGGTCCCCAGGGAGTGCTCTGTGTTCCTTGTTTTTTGAAGCCTGAAGATGGAGAAGAGGCTTCAGTCCCAGGTACCACACTGGGAAGAAGAAAGGCATTGCCGCATTCTTTGAAGTTTTCCGTATTTTGGATGCGCAAGTCGGCAGGGCAGCCTGGGACCAGCTGCTGTCAGGGAGCTGCTGTGACTGCCCAGCGCCTTGGCCACCTGCTGGTGTCTGCAGAGACCTGGCTGGCTGCAGGGGGGAGCCTTCCACGGCTTCACCCCGAGACCCCTCAGCAGTTCTGCATTTCTTTGCTCATTCTTGAGCAGGAAGATGCTCTTTGCATTCAAAGAGCCAGCTCGGGGGCTGACGTGGGGCCTAGAGATCGGTTCCTGCTGTGGGGCCACCCCCCTGCAGTGGCAGCTGCCTGATCTGGCAGGGCTGGGGTCTGCAGTGCCCGGGAGAGGAGGGGACAGTGACCCTGGCCAGGCACTGTGCTCTGATGCTTTGTGCCTGTGGCTGGGGTGCCCCTGCGCTGCATGAGCCCTGCCCGGCAGTGATGAGCAGCCGTGCCGGCATTGCCAGCATCCCCACAGGGAGGGCGGCAGCGGGGGCTCCACGGGGAGGCTCTGCTGGCACTGGCCGGAGATGGGGGGTTGTGGTGTTGCAGCACAACTCAGCATCCAGAGGAAACGTGAGGTGACAAGAATCAGAAGGACAATATTTACAGGCAGCAGTTAGGATTTCAGAACAAGTCAGTAAATGCTGCAGCTCCCCTCAGGCAGCCCAGCCTGTCAGGCTGGATCGCTTCAAACCGGGGAGACTCTTCAGTGCTTTGACTGCTCCCATCGGTGAGCTCTGACTCATCCGTTTTAACTGCCCAGACGTTCCTCCCCGTGACATTATCCTTAACGTTTTGTAATCATGAAATATTAATGACTGATATTGAATTTAAAATACAATTTATGTCTGAATCCTCTGGCGGAAAGGGCAGTTGTAAAGGTACAGCCTTCCACATGACAGAGGGGTTTCAGCGCGGGAGGGCGCGGGGCGACCAGGAGCCTCCCCACCGGTGTCGGTGTGTCCGGCGTGGCAGTTCACAACATGGGGGTGTCTGGGGCTGGGGAAGCTGTCGGGACCCTGTGGTGTTCACCACAGGTTGCAGCTGGCTGTCCCGGATCTGCGGCAGCAGGGGCTGTGTCCAGGTGCATCCCTCACCTGCAGGTAACACAGGGAGTGTGTTTACAGCTGGGGAGCAGTTGGGAAGGCAGAAGGATCCTGGCTGCGCCTGGGGGCTCCTGCTGCTGGCGGGGGTCAGGCCAGCCCCCCAGAACAGGCGCTGCCAGCGTGGGTCCCTCCCTGCTGGCGACCAGCAGAGTATTTGGCTTTGCAGCGTGGCAGCCAGCGGGAGCAGGGAGACTGTTCAGCAAATCTGGCCTGGGACCAGGCCAAGTGTTTCCAAAGATAAATCTTCATCTCGCTCACAAGCTGTTTACCTTCCTTGGGCTAATATTAGTGATTCTCTTCCTGTTTTCCTCTTTGCTCATGTAAAATGATGAGGCCTTGACTGCTGTGTCCACTGCTGGTAATTGAGATGATAAATCTTCCTGCTGGAGACTGGCTTTAATCAGAGCATTGTGTTTGGATGCGATTTAATGACTCTCATGCTGCTGAGTTCGGGCAGGACTCAGGAGAGGTGAGAGCCATTTATATGTTACTTGGCTTAACTGCTGCTTCCGCTTTGCTTCCCCTCAGCTGGGAGCCGCATTTTCAGCTCCAGCCTCTGCTGTAGCTGCCTGTGTCCGACGAGCCGTTCCCCTGGCATGCCCCTGCTCTGTCCTTGCCATCAGCTCTGCTTTGCAGTCAGGTGGCTGCACTGACATCCACAACCCCCCCTGTGCTTCACAGCCCTGGTGCAAGTGCTGGAAAGCAGAGTGGCCCATCCTTGTCTTCTAATCTGCATTTTGATCTCCCAATTTGCTGAGATAGCAAGGAATAAATTCCACTCCTGATTCTTATGGCTTCCCTATTAATGTGGAAATTTTGAATTCAGTATTGTACCACTTTGGTCTTGGCGCAGAAGGGAGTGGATCGTGCACTGTGCCCAAGAACACCTGAGAGCTGTTTCCTCAGGTGCTGCGGCCACATCAGCAGCCACGATCCTCCGGGCTGTCACCAGACGCTGCTCCAGGCCCCAGCAAGCTGCAGAGCACCTTTCTGCGTGTGGTGTCACTGAACACCTATGTGTGCAGGCAGGAGTGCATGTGCTGTATGTGCTTCAGTGGTGGTTACATTTAGAGCTTCACAGCAGAGGTTTGGGTGTAAACATGCAAAGTGCTTTATTGTGCATTTGTGTGAGGTTCTGGTGGGGTCCGGGTTGGATCCCAGCGCAGCAGTAACCACAGATCCCCCTGGTCCTGCTGCAGGAGGTCACTGTGCAGCTGTTACCGTGTGTTCTGCTGCAAAGCTGCTTGGAGCTGCTCGGCGTCGGTCCAGCGGGCAGCTGGCTGTACGGAACCAGGAGAGGGCAAGTTGTTGGCATTTTGCATCTGAATGTTTAAGAAAAGGATATAGTCCTGTTCAGATCACTTGTACAGTTAATTTAATTTAAGAAAAAATACTTTGGGATGTGGCTGAAGTTTCAGCTGAGGCATTTGGGGCTCGGCCTCAGCATGGCCATGCAGCAGGGCTGCGGCTTTCTCACGCTTCAGAGCCAGGGTGCTGCCCATCCCATCCTTGTGCTGCGTGTCCCCTGTCCCCACAGTGCCTGTCCCGTCCCTGCACTGCCCGTCCCAGCTGAGCTCAGCACGGGGGTCAGGGCTGTGCTGGCTGCTCGTCCTGCGCTGTCCTGCTCGCAGCACTGAGGGAAGGCCAGAGCTCTGCTCCCCAACCCCGCCAGGCTCCAGCGTCTCCCACATTCAGCCCATGTTGGCAAAGACAGCTGCCAGTCATCAGCCCGGAGCTCCCGGACTGCGCTGCTGTGTTTCCAGCATCTCCCCCTCGTTCTGTGTATTTTCTATGTCTCTTTTCTCAGTCTTTTCAGATTAATAGCATTCCAACTCCTGGAGGAAATGTGGAAAAACAGCATGTTTAATTTTAATTTGGGAAAGCATTTAGGTAGCAGCCTAGTTTCCTTGCTGCTGTCAATCAGGTTTTCTCCAGGCTGACATCAATTAGTTTAAAAATATTGAATGTAATTTTGCCTGACACAACATATTGCAGCCACTGCAAAATATAATTTATTTTAGAAGAAGAAATAATTAAACTAATTTGCATGTCAGTCAGCTGAGCTGGAGTACTGAGGAGAGATGCTGCAATGGAGGATGACTCTTTTCCTCTCCAGTGGCACCCGGCTGGCACGTGTCACCCGCAGCCCTGTCCCCAGCCGGGTGCTGCTGGGCATGTTCCCATGCCATCCTGCAGCCCCAGCCGCCCCGTCTGCTGCTCTGCCCGCAGCAGTCCCTGCCCTGCAGCACTCGCTGGGGCATGTTGGGGCATGTGCGCTCGCTGCCGGGGTGCAGAGCAGGCGCAGGTCAGAGCTCTTGGCCTTGCAGCTGTGGAGTCCGCATTAGTGAGGCACATCATGCCTTTCATCACAGATGTACTCCAACAATCTTATTCACAGTTCTGACCATCATAAATTCAGTTTATGCCACGTGAGTTACAGAAAACATATTTCAGAGATATTTTGAAGGTTTTTTTTTTTCAAATACATCCAACCATTTTTCATATTTTCCACCCATAAATCCAGGTACTGTCTCAAAGGAAGAGGGAGGCTGATAGTGAAAGCATTTGAGGAACCTTCAAATAGATCATGGTACACCCAAAATAAAAAAAAAATACTGATGTGTGCCTCAGTGGGAGAGCAGACAACAATGCAGTGGTTGCATTTCTAACCATCATGTTCCTGGAGATGTCAAATTTTAACCCTGGCACCAAAGCAGGAGTGAACTTGAGCCTCAGACTTCAAGCAGTTTCAAAGGGGCAAAGGGAGCTTTTTTATGACAGGCTGTGTTTAGAAAGAGCAGCCGTTCTCTGAGCCGTGCGGGATGGTGGTGACGGCTGTGGCAGCAGCATTGGCGTGGGTCCCCAGCACTGTGCTGTGGCACAGGGTGACCCCACTCGCGTGTGCAGAACAAAACCCCCGGCAGCTGCTCAGTGGTGCTGCGGAACAGGGCAGAGCTGTGGCTGTGCCCAGCCCTGAGCACGCTGATCCTGTCCCTCCCCATGGGTGATCTCAAAGGGGAGCTGCTGAGCTTGGGCTCACCCGTGTGTCCCAACCCAGCCCTGCGGTGCATGCATGGTCCTGGTAGCATTCAGCAGCGTCAGGGGAGGACCCACTTGTCTGGGTCATGGTTAGGAAGGGGAAGAGATGGGTCCTGGGCTCTTCCTCCCTTGTTCTGCCTCTCCTCATCTCTCCAGGCAGTGCCTGCAGGGTGATGCCAGCTTTCCTTGGAGCTGAGAGCAGGGACAGCTGTCCAACTCCCTGCAGTCAAGGAGGAGGTGATGGGATGCTGTCATCCTCCTTTGTGCAGGAATTGAACCCTTTTTCCTCCTGCTTGTTCATGGCCCTGACGGGCATCAGGCGCACCCTCTGCCTCTCCTCCCGCTGCCTCCCCCTCCTCTCTCACTGAAGGCAACTGCAGTTTATTTCACTGCACCAACATGCGTTTTAAAATAACACATCGTTCTATGCTTTTAGTCACGACTTCTGCCTTCCTCCCCCGAAAACAACCATCTAATCAGCAGAGCAGCTGGTCTGGGTGAGAGGGAGTGATAACGCAAGAACAGGGTGAAGGCAGCTCTGGGGAGGGGGCTTAGGTTCCTGGCTAATTATGGAGCAGCGCTAAATCTCCTCTCCCCTGGGTTCTCCCCACCTGATCTGTGGGGGCCAGCATTAATTTTATAGACAAACAGGCAGAACTCCTGCCTGAGTGAGGAGGGAGGTATCAGGGCTGTCACAGTTGCAACCTGTGGGTAAAACAAAGGACATGGAGTATGAGGGAATTCTCATTTCTGGAAGCACATGAGGTGCTTCAGAAAACATTAGGCTATCCAGAGTGATTTATAATCTTAGAGTGAGGGCTCAATGTACCTTTGCAGCACGTGCTGTAAGGGTGGCACTGCAGTGAGTGGGGCTGTACATGCAATCCCTGTCCCATGAGCTGTAGATGTAATTCCTGTCCCACAATGCAGTCCCTGTCCCACATGCGGGCTTGGGGCTGCTCAGCTTTTCCAGGGGCGGTCAGGCCAGCAGCAGCATTTTGCGAGTCCTTGGTGTGCAGCCCAGCCGTTGGGTTTCTGTACTGGAAAAGAACATGGTGATGCTGAGTGATGCTCGGCGGGCACCACCAGTCTGCGGAGACAGTCTGTGCCACTGGTGGGAGAGGAGCGGGGCCAGGACCCTCTGCTCTGGCAGCAGCTGCGTGGCCACAATGGCCTCTGGACGGACAGACAGACACGAGGAGGGTTTGCTCCCTGCTAGTGGCACGCGGTGCTTCTGCTGCAGCTCTGCTGCTTCTTTTGTTTCAGATAATCACTCACAGGTGTCGAGAGCCTCTCTGCGTATTCGTATCCTGGATGTGAATGACAATCCTCCCGAGCTCGCCACCCCCTATGAAGCTGCTGTGTGTGAAGACGCCAAGCCAGGCCAGGTACTGGCTGTCCCCCGGGTAGTGCTGCGGCAGTGCCAGACAGCCTGTCCTTCCCCTTCTGCCTGAACCTCATCCCCTGCAGCTGCTGTCACCCTGGAAGCCACTTTGCTGGTGTCTGCAGCTGGTCTGCAGGGGCAAAGGCTCATCCCTGGCTGTGGCAGAAGCTGGTGATGCTCTGCAGGGATGGACCCTGCGAGTGGGCCATTTGGGGGCAGCATTGGTTCTCACCTCTGCTCTCTCCCCTCAGCTGATCCAGACAATAAGTGTTGTGGACCGTGACGAACCTCAGAGTGGCCATCGCTTCTACTTCACGCTGGCACCTGAAGCCAACAGCCATTTTTCTCTGCTGGATGTTCAGGGTAAGCCCTGCCGCGCTCCTCCCGTCCTGCAGCCTCTGGGCTGAGCAGCACAACCGCCATGGGTGGGAGACGGGGCTGTGGGTTCGTGGTCCATCGGAGCTCAGGGTGCTCTGGGCACCCCACAAGGCTCCTGGCCAACCTCAGGTGGTAGGACTGGTCAGCTGGCAGTTTGGATTTCCTCAGGGAGGCTTTGCCAGCTTTCTTGCTGCTGCAGACAGGTCCAAAGCTCCTCTTGTGCTGCCTGGTTAGCCTTTGATGTTTGCAGGGCTCTCAGTCCCTTTCTTGCTGGGAAATCTCTAACCTGCCTGCAGGCAAGGAGATGATGTGGATTTACAGATGAACACACTCTCGTTTTGAGCATTATGCTTTATCCCTCTCCAAGGTAAATCCTGGAGCATGGGTCATCCCAGGGCTAGTGCAGGTGGGCAGCCCCAGTGCCCCCGACAAACAGAGCAGCTCAGGAGCCCCGGGGCAGCGGGGGATGCAGCAGCCAGCCCTGGGCCGCTGTGGGCTGCCTGGGCCACGGCCAGCAGAGCCGCGTTCCCGTTAAGTGGTGGGTCCGGTTCCTCTGTGTCTCCTGAGGCTCATCCTGTCCATCGGGAAGCACGGCCGGGCATGGCCCATCTGTCTCCCTGGAAGCTCCGGGACTCTTTGCACCTCTGGGCTGAGCAGCTCAGGGTGCCTCGGTTCGTGTCCAACGGGGTGTGAGCTGAGTTTGCTGCTGAGCCATATCTGCTGTTCAGCTTTGCAAAGTCAGCCTGTGTTTGTGTGGACAATAACAATCCAGAAAGGTAGTTATTGATCTGCTTCCCGGTTTTGACTGGTGTTTTGGGTGAGTTTAGGTGCTGATTGCAGCAAGGGACCCTTGCAGATATTGGGATCTTCTCCAGCTAGAGGTGTGCTTACTTGTCAAAGGGGCCAGCCCTGATGGAAGCTAGCAGACCACATTTAAGTGCTTCTATGTTTTGTTGTTTGGTTTTGGGTTTTTTTAACCTTTTTTTTTTTTTTCCTCTGTTTTTGTAGTTTTTATCTGTCAAAAGTCTGATTTAGTTTGTTCTGAGCTTATCAGAGAAACCCTCTGTTGATGTAAGATCCTGCTTGCTCAGTTTGGTTCAGCATTATTAGGGACAGTAAAAATGGAGCCTGCAGCAAAAAGCTTCAGACATAATCATAGAAGAACTGATATTGCTTTGTGTCCTCAAAAGTGCAGCTGTCCCCGACCCGAGTCCCTCCCCCTGCACTCATGGGGCAGCTGTTCACAAGACCTTTGCTTCTTATCATGTAAGCAAGCTTTAATCCTCTGCCAGATTTTGCCCCACGCCCAGTGATTAATTTCCTTCACAGTCTCCAAAGGACCTGATGAAAATGAGCTTGAGTGCCGAGTTACATCCCGGTGTCTGTCCCTACCCAAGGCCGCATTCCCTGCCCTGGGACATGCCTCCCCACGCCGGGACGTCTGCCATGGGGCTGCGACCCCAGAGCCATCGCTGCAGAGGGGGGACCGGGCCGAGGGGCTGGGGATCTACCCCGTTGGGGCAGCCGTGGTGCAGGACATGGGCTTGTGCTCCAGCGTCTCCTGCTCTCCCGGGTGGGACCAGGCACTCTAATTGCACAGGGTAATCCTTCGTGATAAACGATCCCACAAACTTTGCATGTGGTGCAACACTGCATGAAATGAGTAAAAGCTGGCATCGCCTCCGCCTTCTGCTCTCGGAAAACAAACGCTGTTGCTGCAGGGTTATTCCCAGGGTGTTTGAGGCCCTCCCCATTGCCAGGCGATGCTGTCTTCCACAGCAAGAGGGGGCGGCTGCTTGCACAGAGGGAAACTCCTCTAATTTCTAACGTGTGTGTGTTTTAGTGTCGTCTCCCTTCCTTTGATTTCTCTCCCGCCACTTTCTGCAGTCCGTTGAGCCCCTGGCTGCTCTTACCTTTGCCCTCTGCTCTTTCGGCTTCTCTTGCTGCATCCTCCTCTGTCCCCATCTTGACTCCCTCTCGTGCTTTCACCCCTCTTGCACTTGTCACTACTCCTCCGTATAAATATCAGTGGTGACAAACTGCTACCACCGGCCCATCTGTTTCTTTGTACAAATTTGTAGCCAGTTTTGAAACGTGATTTATAAATATTGCTTTTGCAGCCAAGGAGCGACACTGATGGATGTCAGCACAGATGGATTCACTAAGCTCTTGCTTAAATCCTTCTTCTCTTTTTTGCTTTGCTCCTACTTCCCTTGGTTCCTGCAAGGCAGCAGAAAGCCACCTCGGCCGGGTGACTTGTCCCCAGCAGTGCAGGGACCAGCACTGCTCTGGAACCAGCACCTCTGGGGAACATTCCCGCTGCATTTCCCTGGGCAGGGCTGGAGCCACCGGGCACAAACGGGCTGGGGGCAGCGGCTGTGCTGCTGGAGGGTCGGAGCTGCTGCAACACAGGGGGCTCCATCGGGCACCACGCCGGCAAAACGGACCCCACAGGGGTGGGGGAAGCAGAAGGAGTCACTGAAACACTGAAGTGTGGAGCCCTGTTGCCCAGGTGGGGCAGAGCCAGGCGAGGCGGCACAGGAGGACAGGGGGATGCTGGACACTCCTCGAGAGTAGTGCGGGGGAAACCTGCGAGGGCTTTAGGGAAAGCCCAGGGTGAACAACAATGGGCAGCCAGTCCATCAGGTGAGGAGCTTACAGAGCACCTGCCAGTATGCAGGCATATGGCGGTGGGCACTGGGCAGGTCCGCAGCCAGTGCTGCCGTGGTGCGGTCATAGTGCTGCCATGGTACGGCCACGCCGCTGCTTGCCCAAACCTGGGTCAGGCCCCAGGGCAGCCAGAACTGAGGGGCTGGGACAGCCCCTGCAAAGTGCCGCAGGTGTCACCTGCAGCTGCGCTCCCGGCAGCACGTGGAGCTGCCCGGGCTCTGAAACTGCAGGTCACCGGTACAAGAGCAAAAGGTGATCCTGCAGGAGACCATGTGAGCTGAGTTAGAGCTGGTTTGGAGTCAGGCTTTTCAAAATGGTGCCATTTCCCACTCTTTCCTTGCTTTTGCTTTGTCAAAGGGAGTGCTCAAGCAATTCCTAGTTCATCAAGTGAGGAGTAAATGTCATGTATGGTAACAGCGGCCCTAATCCAGAAGGAAGATGCCCAGCAAATGAAGAGCCTAAGGGAACAGATAGAATTGGAAAAGCTGGCCTCACCCAGGTCCAATTGGTGATATTCCAAAGGCATTCACCATCCTCTGCCTCCAAACTTGCCTTTTGCTTGGTCTTTCTGGCCTGAGAAAATTGATTAAAGAAGGATCAAAGGCAATTAAAGCCTGAAATCATGTTCTCCAAGAAAAGTTAATTGTCTTGGAAAGGATGGTAGAAAGCATGCAAGCCCAGCAACCTGGAAGGGGAGCTAGATAATATGGAGCAACACATGGAGCTCCTGACTCCAGAGCTCAAGGGCAAGGCAAGCAGATGTCTGAACTCTCTGCAGGTCTCATTAAGAGCATGTAATGGGTGATAGAAGATCTGAAAATTGTAACAATCAAAAACAGAATGTTAGGATTCGAGGATTGCCTCAGGATAGAGGAAGCCTCCTCCAGCACTGCAGGGATGCCGTTCTCAGCATGAGCAGCGCAAATGCTGATCTGACAGGGGGTGAGAAAGAGCATCACATCTCCACGGGGGCTGAGCAAAAGGCAAACAAGCGGCGGTGGTGCCGCGGCCTGGCACCCAGAGAGCTGTGCAGAAGGAAGAGGCAAAAGGGAAAAGTTGGACTCTTCTCCTACCAGCTACACCCGCCTGGGGCTGCAGGGGGTTCTGCTCCTTTTGGGCACGTGCACCTCCCCGGGCATCGGGGCTGCAGAACTGCTGCTGGGGAACTGGGGGGCAGAGCTGTGCAGGGGTATCGAAATGATATCAAAATCCAGACCAGAGGTAGCCTGCTCCCTTCTGCTCTCCTAGCACTTCTCGAGATTGAGTTATGAGAAAGATTTATTAGTTCTGTATTTAAAGCTGCCAAGAGCCTCTTTGGAGAGGGAGTCTGAGAGACTTAATTATTTTATTATTCCTACTGACAGTATGCTACCACCAGAGTTTATTGTGTTCCTAAACTTTCCTCTTACAGCATTATTGACAGGTCCCTGCACCCTCCTGTAGGAAGTGCTTATGTCACCCTGTTTAAGAGAGAAAATGTAGTGTCATGGTGCTTGAAATAGTGTTTTGGAGTTGTCACTCGTGTCTCTCTCACTAGCGGAGTTTCGGGTTACACAGCAAGACCTCAGCGGCTTCCTGAGCTGAGGTTTCTCAGGGCAGAGCTGTCTGTTATGCTGCTGATATATTGATGTACTGGCTGCTTTATTTTAACTTTGTGGGTTCAGCAATGGAAACATTTCTCCTTCCCGTACTTGGAGGTGAAGGGGGCTCAGCAGTGCAACACGCTGAGCAGTCTCAGCCGAGCTGAGGTCAGGGGCTGCTTCTCTGCAACTTGCACATGTATTTCCCCTTGATTTCTAGAGACTGTTTCTAAAAATACAGTGTGCCTTGAGGCACGTCCTCGCAGGAGCTGGAGCTGGCTGTAAACAGAAGGGGTGTCGCGTCCTTCTGCTGCATTTCAAGAGGTGAGGAGCTAGTGCTACAGCTGCGTTTACCCAGCACAAGGGGCTGTTTGCTGGGGCAGCTGCAGAGCACAGCGTTTCACTGGCCTGGACTGGAGAGGGGCTGAGCAGCACATGGAGGTGCCGGGCTGTGTGCATGGGGATCCCCCAGCCAGGACCGGGCTATGAGCCCCAGCTGGTTCCGTGACCGGCATGATGGTGCCGGTGACATTCCTGCACTGAGGGCCAGAGCCTTGCTCACTCACAGCGAGCTGGTCTGTCCAGTTTGTCCTGTGGCTTCATCCCTGCTGGATCCAGATGCCCAAGGCTTATGTTTAGCTGGGCTAGCTAGTCCTGGCCTCTTGCTGAGATGGTCCCATTAATGCATATGAATATTATATCTCCCTGCTGTGCCGCAGCACACTGAGGGACAGCACCAAATAAGATCTTGTTACCTTTGTGCAAATGATTAGCATAACAATAACTTTTTTCCTGGCTCATCCTTGGTAGGCAATAGGCAGCTTCTCAGCAGACTCGGCTGCTGGCAGCTGCCGCACGTGCTTCAGCCTCCCTGGGGGCGGCTGCTCCCCTGCTCCCGCAGCTCTGCCCAGCTGCCTCTGCTGGTGCCACGTGCTGCTCCAGGAGCCCCCGCCGCGGTGGCAGGTGTCCTGCAGGACCAGCGCGCGTGGTGCACAAGGATCGTGCTCTCCACTGCAGGCGTCCCCCACACAGGCTGGCGACACTGCAGCCCCCGCCTGAGTCGAAGCACGAGCTGGTGCTGGGTGCTGCAGCCTTGCAGGCGAGTGCTGACATTGCGTGCAGTATCTCCTTTCTGAGGGAAACTGTCCCCAGATTGACTCACACAAGCATTTGCCTTATTGCTGTCTTCTGCTCTGTGCTCCTGAGGATGTTGCCTGCCTGAAGTCTGCTGCCACGAGCAGGGCCGAGTGAGGTTACCTGGAAAATTCCCTTAATGGATAAAAAATGCTACATCCGAAGGAAGAGTCTCTTCTAGTGACCTGCAGCACAGTTCTGTGTGCGTGAATAAGATCTGGTTTTGAATATCACCCTTGTGGCATTCACTGCAACCTCCACAAGTTGGCTGGTGTGGTCTCCTCTCCGGTGTCCGTCCCTTTCCTGCGTTGAGCTTGTCAAGGTAGAGCTGTGCTCTCATGTGAACTGGAAGAGATTGCTTTCTCCCTGTCTCCTTTTGGTGGAATCCTGGTTTCCCCCAGCCAGCATGCCAAAGGCTCTGCTCTCCCCAGCAGCACAGCCGTGTTCCGGCAACACAGAAAACTCTGGTGCGCCAAGTCCAGAACCCTGACAACAGGAGCAGCAATCTGGTAATTAGCCCTGTGGCAGCTGAGCTCTTGTGGGCACAAGCCCGCCCCTGCTGCCCCTCCACAGGGCATGGGCAGCTCCATCGTCCTGGCTTGTGCTGCCCCGGCTGTGCTCGGCTCTAGCACACACTGTTGGGCTTTGCCTCTGTGCCTCAGCGCAGGGGCATGCGTTCCCAGCTCATCTTAGCCTGCCCTGAGCCAGGGACCAGCCTTGCCCTGGCTCGGCCCCTGCTGGGTTGGCTGTTGCCATCCCGGGGCAGCTCATCTGTGCCTCTGCCGATGGTGCTGGCAGAGCCAGCTGAGAGCTCGGCTCTGGGATCCCGGCAGACTCTGCCCAAACCGCATTGCCCCAGCTCTGAGAGCCAGGGCGATGGGCTCTGTGCTTCGCTCTGCCGGGCTGTGGTGCAGCCCCCGGCTCTGCCGTGCTGCCCGCCGGGGCCACTGGCTGCTCCTGGCTGCCTCCCGTCCCCGCCGGGCCCTGCGTGCTCCGTGCAGCACCCGATCCATGCAGCAATTTCCGTGGTGGCAGGCAGCCCAAGAGCCAGAATTAGAATAGATGTTTTTTCCGATCGAAGAACTGATTGATACAGAAAAGGGCCAGTCCAGCATAAATCAGGTGCAATGAGAAGAGAGTCTGCAGACAGAAGCACCTTGCTGTGAGTGGTCCAATCTAGGTTTTATTAGATAAAGACTGCAGACAGTCGGCAGCGACTTCTGACATCTGGCCGCAATTGTTCAGCTGCTATTCAACCCCTTCCTGCTCTGCCGCTGGCTGGCAGCGAGGCGCACACAGGAGCAGGGACTGAGTGATTGTGTCTCTGTCCCTGCCCTCCCTGCCCCGCGTCGACTGGGCACAGCTGCTGCTCCCGCTCATCTCTGGCGCCGGGGCCCTGGAGTGTCCCATAGAGTGTCTGTGCTAATGGGCTGTGCTGTGCCGGCTGAGCCCCTGGCACAGCCGGGTTGGAGCAGCTGGGTAGGAGGAGGGCTGGGAGAGCTCTGCCCGCTCCTGCAGAAGTGACGAAGAATCCTCTGGCTGAGGCAGGACTCTGCACCCACAGCTCTCAGGCTTGAACGCAGTAACTGCTCTTGTAGGCTCAGTGCCACCTGCAGCCCCTGTCCGCTCAGCTCTCCATGTCAGCAACTCATTTTTATTCTGATTCCTGCTCTGTGCCACTCCCAGAGGGTCTTCCAGAAGGTTTTTTCCCTCTCTCCCGCCCCACCTGCGCTGTTTATCAGCACGGCTCAGACGCCCCATGCCATTACTGCTGTGTCAGATTTGCCGTGCCCCAGCTGTGCTGGCAGGGGATCACACCAGGCTGGCACAAGGTGCCCGACGAAGGGGCAGGTGCTGGAGCGGAGCTGAGGGGCTGCGGGAGAGGGGCAGCATGAACTGAGTCCCTGCTCTCCTGTGATGGAGAGGAGGGACAGCCTGTCCCCTCCTTGGGCAGGTCCTGTTGGCTGTGCTACAGGAGTGACTCTCCTGTGGGTTTCCTTGTTCCCTGCAGACAACACAGCTGCGGTGCACACACAGAGAATGGGCTTCAATCGCCAGGAGCAGGATGTGTACCTGCTCCCCATTTTGGTGGTGGACAGTGGCCCCCCAGCCCTCAGCAGCACGGGGACTCTCACCATCCGCATTTGCAGCTGTGACAGCAACGGGGCCATCCAGTCCTGCAACAGCACAGCCTACGTCGTGTCAGCCACGCTGAGCCCCGGTGCCCTCATCGCGCTGCTGGTGTGCATCCTCATCCTGGTCGGTGAGTCCTCGCCTGTCCCCCGGCCTCCTCCCGTCCTGTCCCGTCTCCATTCAGCACCACACAAACAGGCGCAGGCGGTTGCTATGGGCATGGCACAGGCTCCTCTGCCACTTGAGTCCTGGCTTGTAGCTGTGGCATGGGGCTGGGAAGCCCAGCCCTGGAATAGGGACCGTTGAGGAAGCTCTGGCGTTTGCCACAGCTCCGGTGCACAGGGCTCAGCCGGCAGCCGGTGCAGGGCTGGCTGGCACAGGCAGGAGAGCTGCCGGCTCGCTCCCTGCTTGGCGGGCAGGAGCTGAGAGCTGCTCGCCACTGCCATGCTGTGCCCACAGCAGGTGGGTTGTGTGTGTCCAGCGCGGTGACCAAGGGCGGCAGCGATGGGACACACGGTTGTGCTCTTGCCTCAGAGCGCTGGCCGGGTCTGCCTTGCAGCGTGTGTGGGCGTGGGGGCAGGACACAGAGCTGGTGCTCATGCAAACCAGAGCATTGGCCAGTTGGCACCCACGCCCTGGGAATGCTGCTGGCTGCTGCAGACACCCTGCACAAGCTTGTGCTGGGCTGTCCTGGCACAGCGTGAAGGTGCAGGGGAAGCTTGGGCTTGTGTGCACATGGGTTGGGGCTCTGAGAGGGGTGTTGTGCTGCTGTTAGCTTTAGCATAGGGCAGTTGATGGATGCTGCTGCTTGAAAGCTCCCCAGTGTCCATGCTGGCTCACAGCTGGCTCCTGAGGGCTGGCTGGACATCTGTGGCAGTGAAGTCTCCTCTCCTTGGCACATCTCTGCTCCCCATCTCACGCTGTGTCTCCGTTTAGGAAACCCTTTCCCACAGGGTGCACTTTACACTGGTTTCATTTTCCAACGCAGCGCAAACAAATTTCTGCCTAATTGCCCAAACGAATAAAGTGCACATCGGTGCTTTAAAGGTGATGGGATGAATGGATGATGATCCAGGACACAGCTGCGGCTCGTTGCTCAGGCTCTGTGCCATCTGCTCCACATTCACCCTCCTAACATTTGGCTGCTGCTGTGATTCATGCACCCCCTTTTCCTACTCATCTTCTGCAGAGTCCATCCGTTTGTCTGTCCAGCCGTGCATTCATCCATCTGTCCCTCTTGTCTCTGCGGTCATGCTGCATGGGAAAGGCAGCTCTGGGTCTGCACCGAAGCCTGGGCAAACCTCTCTCCAAGCCAGTGACGTGGCACAGCTGCTGCTTGACAGGCCTGGCAGCCAGGAGCAGGCTGACACGCCGGCAGTCTCGCCACAGGGCCGGCCGTGCCAGAGGGTGCTGTGCCCTGCACCCTGTGCCCAGCACGAGCCATCCTTGCCTGCAGCAGCACCGCTCGCACAGCCCCTGCGTCCATCTGACCGTCTCTTCCTTTCCCAGTGCTGGTCCTTCTGATCCTCACACTGAAGCGGCACCACAAAAGCCACCTGACATCGGAGGATGACGAGGACATGAGGGACAATGTCATCAAATACAATGACGAAGGGGGCGGCGAGCAAGACACAGAGGCCTATGACATGTCAGCCCTGCGCAGCCTCTATGACTTCAGTGAAATCAAAGGTGGTGACGGAGGTGGGGGGCTGGGAGAGGGGCCTCTGTGCAGGAACCCAGCCTCTGAGCTCCATGCCCTCCCGCAGTGGGTGCAGAGCCCGGACCTGGACTTCTCCGTCTTCAGAGACTATATCTGCAGGAAGGTGGAGCAGGCGGACGAGGACCTCTCGGTGCCGCCCTATGACTCGTTCCAGACCTATGCCTTTGAGGGCTTGGACTCCCCCGTGCCCTCCCTGAGCTCCATCAACACCTGGTCCAGCGGCTCGGAGCAGGACTTCTCCTACCTGGGGGGCTGGGGGCCACGCTTCCGGCAGCTGGCATCGCTCTATGCCGGGCGCAGGGGTGAGGAGGATGGCGAGGAGTCCTAGCTGTCCCACCAACCCCCGTCAGGTTCCTGGCACCTCCTGGACCAGAGCTCCATGACACAAGGTGACACGTGGGGACATGGTGTGCTGCTGGAGAGGGCCTGTGCCGAGAGGCCGGGGAGCACCGGGCAACGTGCACCTTGGTGCTGCCTCCTGTTCCATGGGGCTGGGGTGCCCAAAGGAGACTCTACGGCCAGCCGTCATCATCTCTTTAATACCAGTCTCCATTAAAGCACTACACATTAATTTAAGAAAGATAAAATCTAATTCAAGAGAGTTTGGAGGGGGTTTCTACCCCACATATTATCATTTAAATAGATCTTTGCAGTGAGCCCAGTACAAGAGAGGAAGAGCAAACGGGAGCCTTTTGTTGTCTAAATTGTTTTTGTCACTTGAGTCAGAGCATTCAAAGTGCTTTGATTTCTTTAAGAGCTTTTCTTGCAGAGGGAAACGAGCTTTTAACTTCTGTTCAGCTTTTTCCCCCTTAAGTAGCTCGCTTTGGAGTCCGTCTCTCTGTGGGCTCCTCGGCAGCGCCCGACAGCTGGCGCGGCATCCAGGGATCACGCCGGGCTGGGGACACGGGCTCTGCGGTTGCGTCCTGCATGGAGCCACTGCTGCACTAGAGATCACTCAAAACAGTCTTGGCCTCTAAGCTGCAATTGCTTCGCCTTGGTTGTTAGTCCTTTCGTGTGGTTATCAAAGATGCTTGTGGTTTGCAGGGGTCTCTCCCTCCCTGCACGGCAGATGTTGTCTGTGAGGTCCCCATGTGCTCCATGGCCCCGGCAGTGGACGGGGACATCCCGCCTGCCGCATGGGGCTGTGGCCGGAGCCGTGGAGCAGCCCCGGTGCTGGGGAGCTCTTGGGGCACCGAGCAGCACCCAGGCTGGGCTGGCTCTGCTGGGCTCTTGACTGAGTGCTGGATTCCTACCAGACGCTGTGGGCCGCGCAGGGCAGAGGAATGTCAGCACGGCCTGGCCTGCGGGTGGGGACAGCCGCGTCCCAGCTAAAGGGCCATGCTGCAGGGTGTGAGAGGACTCCAGCCCCCTGTTCTGGAGACAGAGTTCCTGCTTACACCCACTGACAGCAAAACATCACTGTTGACAATAGAAAAGCCATCCCCAGGGCATGCATAAGGCCAAATCCTGCTGGTGCTGCTGTGTGGCCAAGCCAGTTGCTGCAGGCTGGGCAGTGGGTCTGTGACACCCTGGGGTACCCGGGTGTCCCCACCCTGACGCAGTGCCCTGCAAGGAACCTGCACGAGCTCTCACAGCGGGGCCACCTTTGCATGAAACCTCTGGGAGGCCGGCAGGATGTGCCGTTGCTCCTCAGGCTGCAGCTGGTGCCTCCGGGAAGCGCCCCGTGCCCTGCGCCTTTCCAGCCTGTGGACACTGAGCAGCCTCTCAGGCCGTGCTGCAGTGGCAGCTCCCTATCTGTTCACGTTGGAAAGAAAATCAGTCATATCATGGATAGGTAACTGGTAAGGTCTCCCAAGGCCTGACACATCCTGGGTTTGTCGGTGGGTTTGTCCTTTTAGTTGAGCCACAGTGTTTTCTCTCCTTGGAGAATGTTTTAACTGTAAATGTACACGTGTGTTCTTTTTTTGCTGTGTTTTGCTTCCCAGCTGCTGGTGTTGGTCCTTCGGCTGCAGCGCGAGGCCTGACAGCAGAGAGGGGCAGGACACGGCTTTGCCGTGGGTCCCGACCGCTGCCACTATGTCCTCCCGCACAGGAGCCACCGCTTGGCTCTCGCGCTGGACCGGGCGCTGCTCGCTTCTCAGGGTCTCCCCGGTCCCCCAGGAGGTGGCAGGCGCCTGCTGCCAGCACCCGCACCGGCGTGCCGCTGGTTCACTGTGATGATGCTGGGGGAGCGGAGCCGACGAGCTGCTTCGCGTCGGCCATTGAGTGCCGGCTCTGGCCGTGCCACCTTAGGCAGGTACTGCCCCGCGCCCCGGAGCAGGAGAATGGAGAAATCCCTCTCTTTCCTCAGGAATGTGTTCGTGTTTTCCCTCCGGACTGAAGAGCTGTGCCCGAGCCCCTCTGGAGCTGGCCCTTCCTCTAGCAAAAGTGTTGTGCAATAGCCAGGCTCTGTCCATAGGAGATGGGGTCAGACAGGGTCCGTGTTTAGCAACCCTCCCACCGGGTTATTCCCCATCCCTGACCAGCCAGTCCTCCCCAGCACGCATGCACGCACGCTTGCGTTTTGATTTCTGTCCCACATGTAGATAGGGGAGGAGCGCGGTGCCGAGCCAGCCGCCCGCGCGGGCAGGAGGAGCTGGCGGCTACCACCATGTCTGATGGAGTCACTTTGCTTTTCTTTCTCTACCCAAATGAAATTAGGAGGTTGATTTCCTCACCCTTGTTATTTTTTCAAGGTCTTTCTAGGACCTGGAAATAAATTATTTCCTTGTCGTCTAGCCTGAGTCTTATTGCTTCTTCTGTCTTGTTTCATCTCCTCGTGCTGCTCTGTCCATGTGGTCCCGCTGGTGCCTGCCCAGAGGGACCGGGCAGCCAAACTGCACACCAAGCAACTAAAGAAAGTCTGAGGATGCATCCTCATGATCTTCCCATCTCAGCCAACAGATTTCCTTAATGTTCTTTAAAAACTGAATCTTTAGTGTTGTTCTTTTGAGGTCCCAAGCAGCCTCGCAGCTGAATTCTCACCAGCATAGATCCAGCTCATGAGCATCGTCCCAGCTCCAGTGCAGCTGGGCACTGTCAGCGGGTTTTGTTACCGTGACTCATTCTCGTGTTGCTAATGGTGTGTTACAGCGGTGTCAGTTATTGGCTGCAGCAAAAAATTCCCCCTCATACTCAGTTTTAATACTGAAATGATGCAAATAAATGGCACTCTAGCCTGACCAAAAGTAAATCAATTGCTGGTGGTTTTCTTGATAGCAAGGGACTGGGGAATGAGCAACGTGTTAGTAGCGAGCGGGCACCTGGGCCGGGAAGCATTGTACGGTGTGAATGCTCTGGCACCCATTGGTGTGACACACTGTGGCTGCTGGCACAGAGAGAGGGGACATGGGCACAGAGAGAGGGGACGTGGGCCAAACTCCGTGATGGCGTCAGCATAGGTCAGCAGATAGCACAGGTAGAATTTAAACCTCTCCATAAGGCAACAGTCATTTAAATAGTATCTTGCAGTCCTTGCTCCAAAACAGGCTTATTGATCCTTGAGATCTTTAAGTGTTTATGTATCCCTCACCATCCCCCTGCCTCCACTCCCATCCTGCTCCCTCAGTTATTCACTAAAAGTTGTGGAAGAATCATCTGGTGACCTTTGACAACAGCAGTTAGTGGGATGGTGTCACGGAAGGGAGGAGCCCTGAGGCAGGCGGGTTTTCAGACGCGTGAGGTGTGCTGTCAGACCTCAATGTACACACCGCTTCTCTTTTCACAGTCGCAGCGAGTGCCTCTATAGCTGCCAGCCTCGACAAGACCTTTTTGCGAGCGTCACCAGTAGCCCACACACAGCAAGTGCTCAGCAGTGCGCTCACAGCTCTGCGCTCCGGCCCTTTGGGACACAGGAGCTGTTTGCAGAGCTGCTGGTGGCTGCTGCATGTTTGCACCCCAGGTGTTCAGCCCCGGACTTAAACAACAGGAGTTCTCGTGTTCCAGCTGCACCCAGCACAGAGAGATGCTCTCTTTGAATCCTGCTGCCCCACATCAGGCACCCAGACAAGCAGCCCGGCTGCCCTGGCACTCAGGATCAGGTGGGCTGGATTGTCCTGGGAACTCCCAGTGCACAGAGGGGCACCTGCGGTGAGTGTGCTGCTAACGAAGGAGGTAACAAGTGCCTGGCACTGAGTGTGACAAGTTTGGGCCATGCAGAAGGATTTGCTTCTTGACATTGTGCAGATATGGAGAGATCTCAAAGCAACAAATTGCCAGCCAGAACCAAACCCTTAACTACAAAAGATGAGGATTATTGAGAGCTCTGATTGCAGAAGCATCTGTGAAGATGTTCTAAGAGCTGCATGCTCCCTCAACACAGCCCCTTGGAGGAAAGTTTTCTATAGCAACTTCTATCTCTTCAGCAGTTGCACAGCAGCCCCGGGCTCCTGGCAGGGCAGTGTGAGGGCAGGTTGGGCTCCTCCTCGCTTTGGCAGCAGAGGAAACCACTTCTTTGCAGCCTGGTGACCGGGGCTGAGCTGCCCAGCTGGGCACACCCAGGGGCTGCTCTGCTGGCGATTGTGGACTGAAGCTGCTTCTTCCAGGTCAGTTTTCTCACACCAGAGGCAGCTCTGGGGTGTGGAGCATGCAGCTCCATGGGACAAGACCCCCAGCTCGTTAACTCTGCCACGTCTGTCTGGGGGCAGCAAGTGCGCGGGCAGGGCGGGTGTGGGTGGCGGCAGCTGCTGCATGCTTGGGAGCTGGTGGTGGCAGTCAGAACCTGGTGGTGCTGTCCCCTGCCTGCTGTCCCGTGCGTGTCCTCTGGCCACAGGTGTGGCCTTGCTAGAAGGACGTGCTGCGGGCAGCCGCTTGGCAGGAGTGTGTGCCACAGCTCCAGTGGTGCTGCTATGACCCGTGTTTTTGCCAGAGCGACTCCTCTCCCCTTGCCCTGGCTCCTGTGGTGCCCCGTGTCCTTGCACAGGGCTCCTGGCACCTGCACATGAGTCACCTCCTCACTGCCCCTCCGAGGCACAACCCTCACCGCAGCCTCCAAACGAGTCCTGCGAGGCTGGTGCTCTGTTGCAACAGCAGCTGCATCCCGCAGCTCCGCTCCCGGCACAGGGATGCGGTCACCTCTAACGCCTTCGCTCTGAACCACAGCGAGCTCCAGAAGGCGAGGTGTCCAAACCTCCTCCAGAGAGCTATTTAAAAAGATGAATGTGTTCCGCTGGGATCATTAAGGGGAAATGAAAAAAGGGCAGTGATATCTGCACCCCCAGGAGAAAAATACATCTCTGGTAACTGAGGGCAAGCAAGGCCTTGTAAGCCTCCGCCTCCCACTCACGTTAGTAATGTGCTGCTCAGGAAGGTGATCGCTTTTCCCCTCGTATTTTCTGAGGAAGGTGCTCTGTCACCAGCAAGCGGGCTCCTATAACCACCTGTGCCACAGCTAACATCACAGCTCCCCGTGTCCTTTCATTTACCGAGCCCTTGAGCTTCCTTTAGGGTTGGTATCAGACTCGCTGCTCAGCATAGTCTCAATTCTGCATCTCGGCTCTTTGTGCTCAGGGCAAAGACATCAGCTGTGTCTTGTTAGGGGTTTCATGCTATGCAGTGATGCTCCAGTTCGTGCTCTCCTTGCTGTGGCTCCGCTGCCTCCCAGCCCATTCAGGAGTGTTTCCAGCATCCCGGGGTGGCCAGGGCTGGCACTCTGCAGGGGCAGGTGTGGCAGGTATTCCTCCCTGGGAGCTGAGTTTCCTGGCAGCCATCGCAGCTTTGTGTTGCCACAGCCAGAGAAGTTCAAGAGAAAGAAAATGACTGAATTTTACTGGGCCTTGGAGTCTGATCCTGGGCAGGCAGTGAGGCTGAAATCTCCCCCGGTGTCGCTGAGCACACCAGGCAGCGCAGTGCAGAGCAGCCGTTCCTGCTGCCTGGACGGTTCCCTCTCAGGACGCCGGTGCCACGGGGATGGTCTGTCAGCCCCTTGCATGTCCCAGCCTGTGCCTTCTCCGGGCCTCGTCATCCTTTTCCGCATCAGTGCAGATCCTTCAAATTCTTAGGGAAAGACCTTGGGCTTTGCAAAGCTGGATCTGACGCGGGTGGGCAGAGTCTGAAACAATCGGGTTTTGCAGCCATTGTACCAACACAGCAAAGCAGAACCAGGGGACGCTCCATGATAATTGCACAGCCCCAGCGCTACAAAGGGCCTCAGTCCAGGCTGCCCTGGCCATCACCATCGCCGGGACCCAGGCACGGCGGGTCAGCACCTGACATTTAATGCCATGACATTGGGCAGCAAAGAAGAATAAAACTGGGAGCGGGAGCCAAGTGCCTCAGTGTTTGGCCCTTCTGGGTTGTGCCGTGGGACACGCTGCCCGTCCCCTCTGCTGGTGACTTGCCCATCACTACGCTTGGAATGCCAGGTTATTCTTAGACATCCCTCACCTGTTGCCAGAGACAGCGTGTCTGTGGCTCAGGGGTTGTTAACTGCCCTGTCCAGCTACGCTGCAGTTTTATGCACATACATTTTTCATCCATCTCCATCGCTGCTCAGGTGAGCATGAATTAGTCCAGCTGTTCGCTGGGGGAGCATGCACCAGCCATTTCCAACCGGGATGCGTCCCCTTAGCTACTGTTTTAACAACGGTAACTGGAGAAGTTTTAATCCCTGTTCTGCTGCGGGAAGCACGCGCCGCTCGCAGGAGCGATGCACCCCGAGGCGTCCCCAGCTGAGCCAGCCCGCGGCAGCTGCCTCCGCGGTCAGAGTCGCTCACCTTTAGCCAGGAACCAGGCAGCTCTTGAAATCCCTTCACATTGCAGGCAAATTAGGCATTGAAAATACTCATTATAGCCAACATGACACGCCTTCATTATTCCAGAATAATTGTCTGAAAGGCTCAGCTTGCAGCACAAGCTTCACTTGGTGGAGAAATGTGATAAAAAGAAAACAGGAAGTGCAATCAATGCTTGTAATCCTTTTAAATAAAAAGGTACTTGCTAGTAGCTGCCAACATCTTTAAAAAGCTGTGATTTCCCTGGAGAGAGCCCTTATCAGCTATGACTGCGTGTCATTCTGGCTGGCTGTCAATCCATCAGACTTCAGTGCCACTGACATTAAGAAGCCAGGCGTTAAGATTATCACATTTAGCCGTAATGTAGCACAGATTGTGTTGACATTTGGAAAGTATTCCACCACAGGAGCCATTTGACTTCTGTACTTTCTTCCCAAAGAAAAAAATGCTTTGAAATAGTTGAGGGTGGGAGCGTGCTCTGCCCGCGGGAGCCGATGGCCGCGGCAGGAGGGAGCGCGATGGCGGGAACAGGAGGGACCTGGGGACAGGCCCTGGGTTGTGGCGGCTACTGGTGGCCGAGAGCTGCGCTCCGGACCCTCCTGCTCGCGATGGCGGAGCCACCGTGGTGCTGGTGGGACCAGAGAGCAGCACCCGCGCTCACACGGGACACAGCACCGTCCTCCTCCCGGGAGGGCTCAGCTCTTCCCGCAATAGAGAGGGGGCTATGCCAGGCCGTGCACTGGGGGGAGGCTAGGCCATAGAAACAATGGTAAACGACCTGAAATGAACTGATTAATCTCTTTAAATAACTGTGAAACCATTTTCCAGAAAAAGTTAATCTACTCTAAATGGCTCTGGTGCTTTTCCTGGGCTCCAATCAATATGTGGTCGCTTGCTTTTCATGTGTGATTCACAGTAATTGCAAAAGAGCATTTTCTGAAGAAAATGACATTCTGCAAGCAGAAATGCAAAGAGACACTAGGACCAATTAGCTGTAATTCCCAGAAGAAAGCATGCTGCCAGCTGCACGGGCGAGCTGGGGGTGTCCCGGTTCCTCTCCAGCAGACACCAGAGGTGCTGCAGGTCTGACGGGAGGATGGGCACCCCCTTCCAAGGAGTCCGTTGCTTTTCTGTAACTGCTGTAAAACTAGAGCATAGTTTTCCAGGATGTCATTCTAATTCTGGTGGGAAAGCTTATTACTTGTGATTTACCCATAAAAAAGCCTGGTGACTTATGACAGCGTGTCTGTGGGTTTGCCCATCAATCTGTCGCGGTCTCCGCGGGGCAGGGGCGCGCGGGGCAGGGGCTGCGGTGAGTGTGCGGCTGTGATTGACGTGCTGCTTTTACCATCCGTAAAGCCTCTGACATATTCCTTTTGCCTCAGTGCAGATCTGCACTGCTGAGCTCCAGCACAAATGTCATTAAAACATGTTCTGCCCATGGTACCTATAAATAATTGAGGCAGCAGGTCTGTGCTAGGCTCTGTGCTGCAGCTTTCTGCTCCTCTAGTGAGAAGGCCTGGGAAGATGACCTTTCCTCTCCCGTTGAGCACCTTTGAAATGCAAGAGTGCCTGGTGCTTTGTCCTCACACTGTTTTCTCTGTGGCACCCCCTGGGCTCTGCAGTTTGCTCTCAGGGGTCTGGTGTGCTCCCTCCATGCCCCTGAGCAAGTTGCTTCTTTTCTCCCTTCTCATGACAGCCACCAGCTCCCTCGTGTCAGTGGGACTCATTAGCAAGCCTCTCATTGGGAACATGCAGTATAATTACTGTGTGTTAATATTGCCACTTCACAGTGCTGGCAGCAGTAATCCCAGCGTGACGCTGTCCCCTCCGGCCTGTTACTCCTGGGCTCCGCCAGCCTGCACCAGGCTCCTCCAGCTGCCTCACTGCTCCCTGGGGCTCAGGTGAGCACGGGTGTCACCGCAGCCATGGCCACACGCAGGCGTGCGTGGGCACGGCCCATCGCCCAGCACAAAGGCACGCACAGAGCCATGGCAAGGTGTTCTGGTGATGGAGAACACGCTTCTTCCCTGCGGCTGACCGGGCCACCATGTTCTGGGCAGGCTGGCAACGCTGGGAAGTGGGGCTGAGTGTGGATGTCCTGGCCCCCTGTCCCCGGCACACCAGTGACGCCCGCACAGCCGTGGGCACATGCGGGGGCAGGTGCTGTTTGCACGCAGAGGCGCGCAGCCGTGCAGAGCATGTGTGTGCTGAGCCACAGGCACTGCGCTGTGCAGCGTGCATATGCCCTGGCAGATCATGAAGGTATATTAAATAGCAGCTGTCGGGCTCTTTCTGAGCACAGCGGTAACACAGCTGGGACCATTGTGATGTCTTCTTAATTTAAACTCCTGTTGTCTTTCAGCCACGTGCTAATGAGGGCTAATGGAGAGAGCAGCTTGGTGTTTGCCAGCGTCGCTGTGTGCTTTGCCATGGCTCTGTCACTCTTGCAGCCTGGCTGTCCTCTCTAGCTGGTGCCTTTCCCTGCGTTGCTGCTTCACTGGGGAGAGGAACTCAGGGTCTATTCCCCAGGGACCAACCTGCAGCTCAGAGTGTCAAAACTGCTCCGCTGAGCCCTCTTCTCTGGCCATGAAGCAGCAGGACTCGGGCAAGGAGTTAAATCTCCTTGTGCTGTTTGCGGGCAGCCCCTGTGGCTGAGGCACCGCAGTGCTGTCGTGTCCCCTCCTGGCCCTGGTCCCAGGACAGCTGCGCCCTTGGGACCCCCTCACGGGGAATGGGCAGCCAGACGCTCGTGCAACCTGTGTCAGCCTCTGCTGCTGCCCCCGAGCCACGGCGTCTGCACAGGCACAGCGCTCTGGGAACTAGAGCAGTGACAGCCCTGGCTGGTTTGGGCACGGCTCAGTAACTTTTTGTCACCTGTGTGCCTGTCCCAGCTTCCATGGCTGTGGTGCTGGTGCTCTGGCAGCTCTGCATGGGACATCACTGCCTTGCAGGGCTGCTGTGGGCATCACAGGAAGGATGGAGCCCTGGGAACAGCCCCAGGGGCCCATCATCCCTGTCCCGCACCCCAGGGCTACCTGCTGTCCCCTCTCCATAGCCACAGGTGCCAGGTATGCAGCAAGACTTGTCCCAGGGGCTGCAGCAAGGACCTGGCAGCCCCGTCGGGCACGACAGGTGGACAGGCAGCCCGATGGGTGCTGGTGCTGCCAGCGGGCGCTGGAAGATCAGCGTGCCTGGAACTTCTTCTCTCAGCCCAGTCTCCCCAGCCCTGTGTAGCACTGATCCACATATTTATCAGGATTAATGAAGCATGCAACAAATGTATAGGCAAAGCACAGCAAGCAGCAGAAAGACAGAGACAATGGATGACAGCAGGCAAGGAAGGAGATAAGGCGGTGTATTGTGCAGGGCTGGGGAGCAGCACGAAGCCACAAGTGCACTTGCTGGCCAGGGCTGCACGTGAGCAACGCACGTGGGCTGTGTGCACGTTGCCTGTGTACACGCTCCCAAGTGCCTGCACGGACATGCAGAAATGCTCACGTTTTCTCACCATCACGTCTTTGTGCACACAGGCATGCAGAAGGAGAGTCTTAGCAGAGATCAGCCAGCAATGTTTAAAAAATGCCATTAAACACTAACACAGCCACATGCCATATTTGCATACTTGCTTAATAAAAAATTATGGCTATTCAAAGCCCAATAATTAATTACCCAGCATATTTTCTTTTTACTCCCTCCCTTTTTTATTACAGACTAAGCTGTTTTCCCGCTTATTCAGCAAAAACTCCTCACTATTCCACCAGGACAAGACATGCAATAAATATGTACTTATTAAGTGTGCATTACAACTACACAAGCTGGGAGAAGTAATAACAGGCCAAACATAAAGCTGAAGTATTTATGCATGTACCTAGGGCCACTTTAGCTATTTATTTTCACAAAGAAATTAAATTAGATGGTTTGATAGCTCTCAGTGTGATTAGGGTGGGAATTTACATAGGGCCCAGTCTGTCAGGTGGAGATGTGTGTGAGGAACAAGCTGCGGGTGTCCTGCCGAGCCCCGAGTGCCAGGCAGGTGGCTCAGGGAGTGCGGGACCCCCGGCCAGCGCATCAGCAGCGGGCATCCTGCGGGACGGGGCAGCGAGGCCGCGACCCCCTGCACGCTCAGCGTGGGAACCGCATAGCGAGACCTGGTGGGAAACGCGGCTCTTGGAGACATGGAAGAGGCGCGAGTTTTCTCAGAAAAATTGCCTTTTAGAGCCACTTTCGCTTGCAAGAATCGCGGCGCTTTGTGAGTTTTTAACTCTCATTCCTTATATCCGCTTTTAGACAACAGACCGAGACCCGGCCCGGAGGAGCGGGGGGGCCGGGGCCGCCCCACACCCCCGCTGTGGCAGCGCCCTCAGCCATCACCGCCCTGCGGGAGGCCCAGCAATTAGCGAGCTACCTGATTAGTGCTGATTGCGCTCGCGCCACCCCGCAGCGGCGAGAGCCCCCCCGCCCGGCGCTGTCCTCGCTGCTCCCCCCGCTTGTCCCCGTGGTGCCGGATGTCCCGCGTGTGTCCTGCAGGTCCCTGATGTCTCCCAGTTATGGAAGATGGCATTTTTAAATAGCACGGAGGATGTACCATTTCTGCAGCGTCAGCACAGGTGAGTGACAGGGAGCTGCTGGGAACCAGCCCAGCCCCTCCACTGACACTGTCCTTTAATTACAGCTGATAACCTGCTCTAATATCTAATCAAAATGAAACACTGGCGAGATGCCTTCCGAGGAGGAAGAGGTGTCTTTGGAGCAGTGCCCTGTGCCTGCCCATCCGAGCGGCCTGTGGTGGGCAGTGCTGGGTCACTCCGCGCCCCCGCAGCCACTTGCGGTGGGGGGTCCTGGCACAGGAGATGGGGTTTGCTGGCAGAGGGGGTGAGAGGAAAACTGCCCCTGGATGGTGAACGGCCGGGCTAGGAGCACATACTATGGGGCCGACCGGCTTGCCGATAGCAGTGTAAGAACTGCTGCTTTCTGGTGAAACAGGAGGGAGCACAGCTCAGCAATTAGAGCACAATTAGCTCAAACAGCAGGTTGATTGTAAATTGCGGCTCTGCCAGCCACAGGCGCTGAGCGAGCGGCGGGCGGGAGCTCTCGCAGCCGGGCTGGGACGGTGGGGCCGCGGCTCTTGCGGCCCCCGGGGCTCTCCTGGCACCCGGCCCGGCTCCCTCGGCCCGGGGGGCTGTAGTGGACACTGGGAGGTGGTGAGAAGCCCGTGGGCTCCCTGCGGCGCCGTTCCTCTGCGGACAGCTGCCAAGAGCAGCCCCCAAGCATCGGCACAGCGTCCACGGCGGGACTGGCGGCCCCTCGGGGCCCCGGGGGTGGGAATGCTGCCCTCCCGGGAGCACCTGCAACCCGGGCAGAGCCCCCTGAGCCCCGCAGGGCCCGGGACGAGCGGTGCCACTGCCTGCCTCTGTCGCAGAGTCCCAGTCCGGGTTTCCAGAGTGCAGCAGCCCTGCTGGGAAGCTGGTAGTTGTAACTCCCCTGCATACCGTGCGGAGTAGCTGGGGGAGGGCACCTGGCAGCCAAGGAGGCCACTCACCTGTCCCTGGGTGGGAGGGATGGACAGGGCTTAGTGTGGGCTCACCTTGCAGGAGCTGCTGTAGCCACGCAGTGGAGTCTGAGTGGTTTGCTGCCAAGGGGACAAGTGGCAATCAATGTTTACTCTTTTACAGGAATGACCCTGCCTGGAAGCAGCCTATCCCCTGGAGCTGTGGGTCTGCAAGGTGCGAGCGCTGATCTGCCTGCAGTAAAGATGACGGCCAGGTGACAGGGAGGAGGCCTGGGGTGGGTTGTCCTTTCTCCACAAGGAGATGTCCACCCAGATCCTCGTGCAGAGCACGTGTCGGTGCAGCTGCACAAACATGCACTGGGGATGTGGCAGAGCTCCTTTGCCGCCCTGGGGACAGACCAGCTGCTGGAGACCTCAGCTGGAGCCTCTTGCACTTGGCTGAGCTGGGGGAACTTGTGGCACAGGTGCGGAGGGCACGGCACTGCCTGCGGGTGTGCAGCAGCCCCTGTCCCTGGGGACAGCAGTTCTCTGGATGGCCGGGGTGCTGCTCCCAGCCACCTCTGGGGACAGCTGTGCACTCAGCGGAGTGTCTCATGGGCTGTGTCCTGCGGATTGTGCTGGCAGTTGGGCTGGTGTGTGTGGAGCCGTGTGCTTGGCAGGAGTCTGCACAGTCACCAAGTCTTTGCCGGGGAGGGGCAGGAGGGACCCCTGTACCTGGCTGTCCCTTCCGCAAGGGCCGTGAAGGGGCCCGGGGCTGGCGGGGTGCAGCGCCTGTCAGCCTGCTGAGGCTGATGCCTTTCATCTCCGAGTTACTGGCTCGTGTCAGGGCAGAGCTGGAAATGTCAGGGACTGCTGCAGGGTGACCGTGCAGAGTGGCAGATGGTCAATGATGGATTTGTCACTTCAGATTCAGGCGGTTTTTAAATATTCAGCAGAATCGGAGGTGACAGCTCATGGCAGCAGGCAGAATTTCTGTATGTCTCAGTAAGACCTCCTGGCCCCCCTGGGAGGAGGAGCACAGCAGGACAAACCCTGGCACCTCGAGGCGGTGTCTGGGGACGGTGGCACCTGGGACTGCGCCGTGCTGGGCTGGGGCTCTCCGTGCTCCCCGTTGCTGGTGACTGTGTCTCGTGGGCACTGGGGGCTCTCGCTGGCTCTGCGCAGGGGGTTGGCACACCCCAACCTTTTGGTGATGGCTGGGGCAGCCACATCTTGAGGAGAGGTCTGGTGAGCAGACGTTCCTGGAGGAAGTGGGGGCCCAGGGAGATGAGGAAGAAAGATGTGGCACAGCCAGCCCGCAGAGCTGCCTCCGGAGGGGTGTCGGCCTGTCAAGGCATGCACAGATGTCTGCAAAGGCATCCCTGGGAGATGCATGGCTGCAGCTGCACTGTGGATACTGGCAGGTCAGGGAGGCGGCGAGGTCAGGGCGCTAACGAACACACTGCCCTTCGAGGGCAGCCGATGTATTATTCACTCTGCATCCTGTGTGCCGGCTGCCTAGCACAGAGCTCCTGCTCGTGTCGGCTTGATTGGCTCTGCTGTCCTCATGCCGCAGCTCATCAGGTGGAGGCCCTGACTGGAGGGCACTGCCTACCGCGTGCATTTTCATCAAACCCTGTGAACAGTGCGAGTCCTCCTCCAGTGCTCATGTCTGCCACGTGCACAGAGGTGCCTGCATGGCGCAGCCTGGCTGGGGGATGCATGGGGTGGGTGACGCTCTGTCTGCCCTCGACTGCAGATGGGTCTATGGGGGCACTGCCAGTGGGGCTGAAATCTGGTGCAACGAGTGCCCCTGAGCTGGCAGGGCTGCACCTGGTGGTGGGGCAGGTGCAGGGCACAGGATGGTCTGTGGCACAGCCTGCAGGCTGACCTCCCACAGCCCCTGCTGTGGCATGCTGCAGGGAGACCTGGCCGAGCAGGCAGTCCCTGTGCTGCGGACAGAGCCGTGACCTTCCTGCCCCCTGCACAGGCCAGCGTGTGCCCTTGCTGTGCAGTCCAGCCCAGTGCCAAACTCTTCTTCCTCCCTTAAGTGTGTCTCTGATGAGCAAGCAGAAGGCAACTTGCTGGCCAGGCTTTCCTGGAAGAGCTGAGCTTGATTCTGACTCTAGCCTGCGCTTAGAGAAACTGAACATCAGCAGCAGGAGGGCATGGGGAATTCGTTTTGGTTCCTTCCACCCCTTCAGGCCACGCCTGTGGGTGCACTCCTGGTGCCATGCACAGCGACGTACCGGCTCGCTCCTTCCTCTGCTCTTATGGCTGCCTTAATTTCCTCCTTCTGCCTTCAGGACTCCTTGAACTAACTGTTTCTTGGCCATCAAACACTGAAAGGACTGCAGTCTGCTCTACCCAACAGGCTTTTCCATTCTGGTGATGGAAGAAGCATGAAGCTCTCATCAAGGAAACCACAGGCTGTAAATCAGGGCAGGGACAGAATCAGGCAGCCCTTGGCTCTGAAGGCGCAGAGCAGGACATGCCAGCAGAGCTCAGGTGCTTGGTGGCAGCTGCTGCTCCAGGGCACTCGCAGTCCTGAGGGACACAGGAGGAAGTTGTTGTGAGACTCTCGCTCAAGTGCAAGGTCAAGGCTTTAACAGAGCCAGAATGCTGGTCAGCGGTGTGCCCTGCCTGCACAGCACTGCCTGCTCGATCCTGCTGTGCACAGGCAGCGTCACGGCTCTGCACAGCAGCAGCGTCAGGCCGGTGTCACACCGCATGCTGTGTCTCCCTCCCCAGTGCCAGGGCAGGACATGCCCCAGCATGGTGCCAGGGTGGTGGGGGGCACTGCCCATGGCAGCAGGGCTGGGCGCTCGCCTGCAGAGGGGTATGTGGCTCCAGCTGGCTCTGAAGAGGTTAAATCTTTCTAATCACTCAGTAAGACCTTCTCTAAGAATTTATCTACTTTCTGCCTTCCAAGAACATATGGATAAAATCCCCCTGAGCGGGACTTACATTTATAGCATCTATTACTGAGATCAAGGTTAATCCAGAGTAATCTAATGGGGTGAAAAGGACTTTAGATAAATCTGTTTTAATCTACAGGACATGATAGCCTGACAAGGCCATCAGAAAACTCGTGCACCGTGGCGGGGGCAGGGAGAGGTGCTGCTGTTCCTTGGGTGATGCGCAGGGATGAGCTGGCTCGGCGAGCACCCACGTCTCTGTAGTACAGCAGCAACTGGTGAGGCTGGGATGCGGCTTGCTGGGCTGGAGCTGTGTCGGCTGTCCTGGCGTGCAGCTGCTGCTGGTGGCTTCAGAGAGATTTAGTGACTCTGTCCCTGTCAGGACATTGTGCCGTGGGATGGGGAGGCTGTAAATGCTCTTCCTACTAGGTTGTGCACTGTCCCTCATAGGTGTAATTTATCTGCACTTAGAGGGGATGTTCAGCAAGGAGAGGCAGAAGGTGAACTCCGCACGGCTCCCAGGGCTGTGGCCACATCCTGTGTGTGCACAGAGCATGGGGCGCTGCCCGGCAGGCAGAGCGGGAGGACATCCCCTGCCGGGTGTTACACTGTGCTCCTTGCTGCACCCCGTGTCTCCACGGCTGGGCCAGAGCCTGCTCTGAGCACCTGGTGCTGAGCATGGCTCTCACCGCCTCCGCCGCCCCTGTCCTGCCGCCTCCGCGCTCGCTCCGGCTGCTCCCTGGGCGAGTCCCGCGCCCCAGCCCTGCCCGGCGCTGCCTGCCCGTGCCAGCAAGCCAGCCCCACAGACGCAGGAGGCCAAGTAAGACAGTTCTCCAGAGCGTGGTGTGTCGTTTTACATCTGCTCAGATGGAGACTGAGTTATCCAGGTCCCTGAGTCCCAGACCCGCCAGAAGACAGTATCTCAGCTAAACGATGCAAAAATGATTTAATGGAGGGAACTAATCAAGGAATCCAAGAGAGACTGCTCACCAAGGGCTGATGCAAGATTCAATTAAACTGCAGCCTTTGTGGGCTCACCATTTTAATTTTCCACAAATTAGCTTAAAAAAGGTATGGAAATGAAGATATTAGATTTTTTTTTTTTAAGTCAAAAGGAAAAATCCTTTGAGGATTATATTAGCTATTTCACTTTAACAAACATCATTTCTATACTCATTTTCTTGTTTTAATCTCAGCTGTTGAGATGCTGTTTCCATTCCATCTCCAGTGTCAGTGTCTGAGAACAAGATGGGGAAGGAGCCCTTCCAGGATCTGGTCCTGCTGCAGCCCCCTAGACCCTGTCCTGGCAGGGGCACCGCGGCATGGGGGCACCATGGCGGGGGCAGCCCTGCTTGGCCCCTGCGGGGCAGCCGGTGCTGCTACAGGGGCACTTGCTGTGCCCCAAAGGCAGCTCTGCCGCCTGGCTCCACCCCTGCTGTGCCCGCCTGTTTGGGCAGAGGCTGGTGGTGCGCCAGCCCGGTGCTGGGGCAGGATGGGGCCGTGGATCCGCTCGGGGCTGCATCAGTTCTTGTTCCTCGGCTGCTCTAACTTCACCTGCTCTTGCCCTGAGGCAGCTGGAGATAAACATGGAGTAACAGTGTTGTGTGTCAGCTGTGATTTGTCTTCTGCAACAGTGTGTCTCTCACTAAGGATCTCCCATGAATAGTAACAGCAGCCGCTCCGCTGGGATCCACTGGATCCACTGAGCTGGTGTGGCCATCCCCTTCCTGCCCTCCGTGGCACAGCCCTTGGCGCTGGCTCCCGTTCCCCTGGGCCTCAGCACCAGGCTTGGCTGTGGCAGGAGCGGTGCCTGGAGCGTGGCAGAGGTGGCTGGTTCACTGGCTTTGCCAGGGTGGGCAGTGTGCTTCCCACCATCAGGAATTGTGTTCCCATCCCTGGGTTCACTGCTCGTCAGTGGGAAACGAGTCTGCAGCAGCATTGCTCACCAGTGTGGGGGTTCAGGCAGGACTGCGGTGGGTCTGGCAGAGCCAGGCCACAGCCCTGGACACCATGATGCCCAGAAGCATAATCCTCAGGCCCCCCCCAGTCCCTGCCTGTCCTCTCCCAGGGTGGGGATGGCTCCTGTTCCCCCTCTCCTCCCACTGGTGCTGCAACTCTGGTGCTGCCCACTGCATCCTGCACCTACCGTACTACCTCCCATCCCGCACCATCCTCCCTGGGCTCCTCTCGCCCTGTGGCAGCGTCATCCAGCTCCTGGGTGACCTTCAGCTCACGGCTCCTGGAAGCGCCTCTCTGCCTCCTTCCTCCATGCCTCGAGCTGGAAAGGAGCTTCATTTGTCACTGTCTCTTTTAAAAGGTCCAATCTCTTCCTCGGGGTCACCTGGCTGTTCTGCCAGCAGCTCCTTGTGCTGGCACAGCTCTGCTGCAGCCATCACAGCTGCCAGCCTGGGACACGTCATCTTGTCCCCTCGTCCTTGGGGTCCTGCCGTAGTCCCCATCTCCCCAGGGGCAGTGGAGCACTCAGAGCTGGGGCCAGGGGGGGAGCCCAGGGTGGCTGCAGCCTCCACCGGGTCCTGCAGCCCGTGGTTGGGGCCTGGGCACTCCCTCCTCAACCCATGGGACCATGGGCAGAGCAGACCCCTGTGGAGCCGCAGCCCCGGCTGGGCTGGGCTCCGGCCAGCACGATGGGCAGCTCTGGGACAGCGAGAGCATCCCTCTTCAGGCAATGGCCACCCTGCCAGCCCCAGCGCTCGCCAGGGGCTCTGCCAGCCGTGGGGGGGCGCTGCAAGGCTGGGGGCATGGGGTCACTCCTGTGCTGCCCTCCAGGACGTGTTCCTGGAGCAACAGGTTGCGAAATAGCGGCTTTACCCGAGGGCGCAGATCTGGCAGTGGAGGCTGTGGCCACGACTGTACTGCTCCTGCAGCCACTCCTCGCCCTGCACATGTTGAATGGAGCTCAATGCAGAATTAATTTGTCATATTGACACTGATCGTTTATTACGGAGCAGAGTGGAGCCCATTCATTTGAACAGAAAACATTTCATCTTATCTCCTGCCTTTTTATGCCTCAGCTCTCACTCTTTAACCTTGGACAACGAGACATTCATAATTTCCTCACTGGCTCTATGGCTCCTTTAGATAAGAAACTTATTTTTTAATCTTTCTTTCTATTGAATTTTAAACGTGTTCCATTACAAAACCTGATGCACATAACAACACATTTCACCCAGCATTAATGCAGCCACGTTGTGCTGCAGCCTCTTCTCTGAGCCAGGCTCCTGGCCCATGGTGCTTTGTGGGGTCTGAGGGCTGGGGACCAGTGTTGCTTTGCCCACCGACCACCGGGGCTGCCCACAGAGATGCACAGGCAGGGTGCAGGCAGGGCGAAGGCAGAAGCCGGGCAGGCTGTGGAGCTGGTTCTGCCCGCACCAGGGATTGCAGCCCAGCGGGCCTGCACAAGAATGGGTGGCCCGAACCACCACGGGAGGAAGATGCTGTCGCTGGCTGATTGTTTCCGGCCATTCCTGTTTGCTCTAATGTGGTCTGAGTTTGGGGGTATTTGGTGTTCTGCAACGATTGCTGCAGAGCGGCTGCTTGGCCGGGAGCCTGGGCAGCCCGTGCATGAGCCCCACTGCAGCCGCTGGCACAGCAGTGCAGGGTTGGCGTGGCCCAGGGTGCTGTGGCCACAGAGGGACCGATTGCATCTCCAGGCCACATAGCCACTCCTCCGACAGTAAATAGCCCTGTCAGGGTCCATACAAGGAGGGGCCACGATTGCTCTCTGCATGCAAGAGAACCACACAGATAAGGCTTTCACCTCCAAGGCTCTGCTGAAAAAATAGGGATGGGAGGTAGGAGGGAGCAAATTGAGATAAATGAGTGCGCTGCACGGCATCCTGCCTACAGGATGCTGAAATAAAAAATCAGTAAATAAAAAATCACCAGCCTTTATCTGGTCAGAGCCTGAATGGGCCGTGTGATAACTATAACAGATGAGCCTGCCGTAAGGGCCCAGGAAAGGGACATGGAGAGGGACGGCGGCTGCGGGGCTGTTTGCTGGGGCAGCAGTTGCCGCGCGTGGGGGGACCGGGTGGGCAGCTGTGCCACAGCTCACCAGGGCCTGTCCCCCCAATGTGCCACACTGGTCTGGGAAGGGCTTGTCTGCTTCATTGGTGTGAAATGCACTTTTCCAAGTCGTCCTTCAGAGTGAGGGAAAAGGCACATCAGATGCCGAATGAGCCTCCGAGAGCCATGTTCCCGTCTCTCTTATCTAACTCACTGTAACAAGCTCTTTGCATTTATTCTACCAAATGTGCTGCAGAATTGCGTTACAGCTCATGGCTGCGAGCCATCTGTGGAGAGAAATCCAGTTATACCTTGTATAATAAGTTCCTGACAATCTTACAGAGGACTCCAGGTCATAAAAGTCTCCCAGTTTTATCGCCAGTAACAGACACAGAGAGAAATTAAGTTGTCTTATCAAATTTAGATAATATATATCCCTCTGGAGTGGAAGGTTTCTGATGGGTCTTTTACAGTATTAGAACATTTAGAGGGGCAAGTAGAAATGCGCAGTGAGGGTGGGAGAGCACAGGGGAGCAGGATGCCCCGGGGCAACCAGGGAGCAGGAATCAGTAGCTGCAGGGCAGAGATGAGCCCTGGGGAGCCCTTGAGACATGAGACCAGGCAAAGGCGTCTGCAGGCAGGAGCTGTGCTGAGACATGGGCTCTGCTCCCATCTTGCTTACCTCGAGCGCCTGCATGCTATCTATTTATGAAAGCAATAACCTCCAGCAGTCCTGATATGCTAACTCCCTCCCTGCTGCCTCCTGTGCTAGTCGTTGCGGGAAGAAGGAGCCACGGGACATTTGCCAAGTTTCTGGTCCTGGGGTCTGCTGGAATCGGCAGCTGAGCCCCGCGGGGTGGCTGAACGTGGGTGTTTGTGCCAGGCATCCTTCGTCCCAGGGTGCGCCGTCCCCAGGCCAGCATACCGAGCGCCCTGCAGCTGCCCTGCCACAGCAGGCATGGCCAAAGCGCCGGCACAGGGATGAGGATCCCGGGCACCGGGAATGGTTTGCTCCTGCAGCCTTCATGGCGAGGTGAGGTCCTGGCTCTGCAGGAGGGAACAGAGCTTTGCTCCGCACAGGCAGTTGTGTTGTGCCGTCTGAGAAGGGTGTCCTGCTGAGCCCATGGCTTGGCCTGGTCCCCGCTCCCCTGGCTGGGTGTGAGGGCTCCTGTGGCTGGCCCAGGATGGGGACTCTGGCCACCTCTCCTGGCCCAGGACAGGGACACTGGCCACCTCTCCTGGCCTGTGGCCCCATGGCTGAGCATTGCCTCCTGGGGTCACAGCTGCCCGTGGAGATGGTGCTGATGACTGGGGAGGGCTGGGATCCTCCACACATCTGCTCTCTGTTCAATATTTAGTTTTCTGTAAAAGCCGAGTGCAGTAGTCATGGTAATGAAGCGGGCAGGCCCAGCATTGCTGCTGTGCCATTTATTAAGAGCTGTGCAGTCTCGGGCTCTGGGGATGCAGATGCATGCCTCCCCGGAGATCCCTGTGCTAATACAAAAATGAATCCTCACTTACCAACCTCTGTATTTTTAAAGACTGGTTACTCCATCTTTTCCTTTTATATTCACTTAAAAAAATCTATCTTGCTCTTCAGTGCAGAATTATCTGTTTAGCACCATCGTTACTTTAATCACAATTAGCTTTCCCACTCCATTAATAAGACTCTACAAGGTGCGAGATCCTGGGAAAGAGCCATCACAACCACCGTGGGGTTTTGCCAGGCTGGATGCCCAGGGTTTGTCCTCCAGCCAGAGCTGATGGTGGGTTCTCCCCATGCTCCCCCGCAGCCCCTCTGCTCTCGAGCCCCAGGCCAGGGTGGCTCTGGGAACGGGCAGGCGCTGGCAGCGCTTCCCTGGCAGCTGCACGGCTGGGCTGGAGCCGTTCCCGCTCATCACGGTGGGAGCAGAGGGGCTGGGAATTAGGATTTAACCAGAAGAGTGGGTCAAGAGCCTGCCTCGCCTCCCCACATCTTTTCTTTAGAGCATTTGGTGAACAATGCACGCAGAAGGCTTTTTATTTTTGTGTAGGAACGTGTGTCTAATGAATTAGCCACGGATTGGAACCTAACATGGGTAATTTACACTGAACATCCACTTGCTCAGAATCATCCATCAATTTCTTACCACATTAAAACCGACGTCCCGCCCTGGGAGTGTGCAGCTGGTGCTGCTCCCCGTGCCTCCCTCCGTGCGCCCCTCGGCGCGGTGCAGCCCGCGGGTCCTTCTGTGAGTGGGGCCACAGCCCACGGGCACGTGGTGCCAGCGCGGCGGGGGCAGGTGGGTTTGAGCTCCGGTGGCTGCGAGTGGGGCTGGGCCCTGCAGCAGGTCCTGGCACAGCCCTCGGCACCCACGGCAGGAGTGGGGTCCCTGCGCGGGGCGGTGCTGGGGGAACTCACCTCTCTGCCCAGCAGCACCGGGGCCCTCCTGCCGCTGGCCTGTCCCCTGCTGCAGGGACATCCCTGGGGGGGGTTACACGGGGGAATCATCACTGCAGACCTAATTGCTGAGATAACTGCTGATTGTGGAGTTTGCAGACAAAAATAGTCACCGAGGTCAGTCATAATTGGTAAATATTTGTCTATCTAATCAAAAGGCCTTTTAATTAACAATTTTGTTCTTGCAACTGGTTTAATTTTTTTTAAGAACTTCTGCAGGAAGTCAATTAGACCCAACAGATGGTGAAGAACATCCCAGCATCAGCACATCTGCCATCTGCCACTGCTGGAGAGCGAGGCGGCCCTGCCAGACCCACATGCCCCACAGAAGCACCCCTGTCAGCCCCACCGCAGGGCCGTGGGCAGGCAGGTTGTCCGCAACAGGAGCCAGAGGGGCCAGGGCTGCTGGAGCCATGTGCACTGGGGCTTTCGGGGCTGCAGCGCTGCCCAGCACGGGTGTGTGCCTCCCTGGGCAGCTCTTGTGAGCCCTGGCCCAGAGTGAGCGGCTCTGCCGTGCCCGGGGGCTGCTCCTGCCCGCACGCTGCCCACCCTCCCCCTGCCGCAGGGCTGTGTCTCCGCAGGTGAGCTGGCAGCACCCGCACCTGCAGCTCTCCACAATCAGGAGATCGCTCTGCACAAGAGGCATCTGACGTGTCTCTTCCTCAATCAGCCGCTCTTCACGCCCAGCTCCGTGCCACTCACTGCTGATTGCCCTTTGTCTCCTGCAAGGCTGCGCTCTGCGGCGGTGCAGGCAGCGGGGCTGAGGTGCTCCCAGCACTGCTCTGCTGCCTCTCCCCATGTCCATCTTGTCTACTAAAGTTCCTGGCGGAGGAAGATGCTGGGGCTGTCCCAGCTCTGGAGCCTTGTCCCAGCAAGGGCTGGACGGGAGCCCCTGGGCCAGGCTCTGCTGGCTGCTGGCATTGGCTCCACATGGTGCAGGGTGCTACTGCCACCAAGTCCATGCCATGGGGAGGGGGCCAGAGAGCATGTGTGGCTGGGTGTCCAGGTCTGTACAGAGACCCTATGCAGGGTAAAGGGCTGGTTGTGTGGCTGGCAGGGCAGGAGGAAACGTGGGCAGGTGCCGGGCTGGGCACAGGGCAGAGCACTCGGGGCTGGGCAGGCAGCCGGGCAGGAGGGGCACAGCCGCCCCGAGCATCACTACTGAGCCGTGCTGCTGGAAGGTGTCCAAGGGACCAGGGAGCAGACCACCTAAATCTCTCCTGCCAGGCCCTCCAGAGATGTCCCCCTTTATTCACAACTGCTTTTTAATTGCCTTTTGTCAATTACAGTGAGATGGATCGGGTTCCTCGGGGAGGCAGTAATTAGCGCGGGGATGAATGCAGAGGCAGCCAAGCTCCCTCTTCACGCTGCAATGGTGATTTGTAAACCTGTCACCCAGACACCGAGCTGGGCTCCGCCACACGGCCTCGCGGGGCAGCGGGAGCACAGTGCACAGCGGGGGGCACCCACGTCCACCCGGCCCTGGAGCGAGCGGGACTCGGTGTCCCCCAGCCTGTCCCAGCAAAGACCCTCACCAGGTCCCCTCGTGCTGCCAGCGGCAGGGACCTGTGTGACCCCCGAACTGCGCTCAGCAACACCGCCACACACGGCACCTCAGCAAGTGCAAGGATGTCCCCAGCCATGTCTTCTCCAAGTGAGGTTGGGACAGCGCAGATGAGTGTCCTGCAGCTCTTGCAGGTGACAGGACAGGCAGGGACAGCCCTGAACGCTGTCTGCCCTGCTGCCCCCAGAGCTGGGGACAGGCACAGCCGAGTCCCTCCTGCCACAGGCTCAAACACCGCCTGCTCTCCCTGACTCCCCACCACCCGCCCTCTCTGCTTCGTGTCTAATTCCCTGCACCCCTTTCCTATTTTTCTTCTTGACAGAAGAAGCAGGCTCATGCATCTAGAGACTCCACAGCCCTTTCTTGTAGCTGTAGATTAAATTTCCCAGCACAGTGTCTGCTGGCCTCTGGCTGAGTCGCTGTGCGCGAGTGTCCTCCCCGTCCCTGGGAGCAGAGAGCAGCAGTACTGGGTCCTGAGAAGGGTCTGTACAGAGGGGGAATTCCCTGCCAGCCTGAGTGAGCCAAGCTGAGCCCTTGCCAGCCCTCCGGGCCGTGGGCGAAGAGGAGGGGCAAATCCCACGTGAGCCCAGCAGCCAAACTCTGCCGAGCATCTTGCAGCTCCCGCTTCCCGCTCTGTCCTTGACCCCGGGGAGGGTACAGTGTGTGGAGGAAGCCCGGCTGCTCTAATTAAACCGTGTTTGCAAACTCCCATGGTAAGCATCACTAATTATAATTAGGGAGAGCAGATCTGCCTTCCCTGCCTCCTGGAGACGTGAACAAGCTCCCTGCATGCTGACCTGGCACTGAGGGCTGGCGCGCGGCACTGCCCGGCGTCCCCTGAGCCGGGCACGTGTCTCAGAACAGCCCGACGGGCGACAGGGACCCTCAGGCCGGGGGTGCCATGGGGCAGCTGTCACCAACCCCTCTGCCCGCGCATGGCGTGACTGCTGCCCCGCTCCTTCAGCACGCTCTCTTCATGCTTGAACCATTGGCCTAACAATTTCAGGTTTTTCCCCATTTTCCTGTATTATTATTTGTTGTTGTTCCTGTTGCAGTTCAGTGACCATGAATTATTGAATGTCTGCTTGCTCAGTAACTCTTTACTTCCACCTCGGCACACTGCTGCCTCCCTGCCTGCTGCCGCGGGACCCCTCGCACAGACGAGGGACTGCGGGCAAGGGGCTCAGCAAAGAGCCTGTCCCGGGCTCCGCTCTGCTGGCCAAGGGGGCTGGGGAAGGGCAGGAGCTGCTCAGCTGTGGGAGCCCTGGGCAAGACATGAGACACACTGGGATGCACTGGATCACACTGGGGGGCTGTGTGAGCAGCAGGGACAGCAGCTGGAGCTCACCTGTGCCCTGAGGGGGTGTGACCAGGCCATCAGGTGCACATGGGGCTGGTTGAGGGGAGTGCTGGGCACACCCCTGCCCAGCTGCTAAGAGGAGCAGAGAGGAGCCCTGCCTGCTCCTCTGGAGAGGTGCTTGGTGTGGGGAGCAGCATGGTGCAGGAGTCCCTAGGGTGTGATGGTGCTGCACTGCCATGGGTGCCCATGCTGCCAGCTCCATGCATGTTTGCCATGCCGATGCCATGTGCTACAGCTGTGCAGGTAAGCCTGCTCTCACTGGGTTCTGGCTCTGCCTGCTCGGGGCCTGCAGGGCTGAATCTCCGTTGTGCTCAGCTTTCCCTCTCCACACCATCTCTCCAGGGCTGTGCTGGAGAAGGGGCTGGTTGCTCTGGCTGCCCACCCAGCTCCTCTCGCTGAGCTGCAGTGTGGCCAGGTGCTGGGAGACCCCTGGGTTGTTCTGACAGGGTCTGTGTGGTATGGGTGGGTGTGAGGGCTTTCCCCAGCACTGCATCCCACTCTCAGGGTTCAGTGCCTGTCACAGGGAAGGGACCTGCTGGTGCACCTGATCTGCTCCGCGGCTGGTGGCAGGACTGGAGCTGGGGCTGTGCTGCAGAGTTTGCAGGAGCCAGAAGGCTACTGGCAGATGATGGATGTCTGGCAGGTGATAGTGTCTGTTCAGCCCATCAAAGTGTGGAGAAAGCTCCAGTAGAGTCTGCTGTGCCTTGGGGCTGCCTGGGCAGCGGCACAAGCAGCCCTGGGAGGTCAGGGCTTTCCCCGGGCCAGGGGAATGTTTCCCTCCCCTGTGCGGTGCTGGGAGTGTTTGCTGGGGGCAGAGGGGAGCTCCTGTGTTCAGCGGGACCCTGGGCAGGGACAAGGACCCGGGTGTGCCGGTGCCAGGTCCTGCCAGTGCTGGGTGGCTGTGATGTGCCATGGCTGGCAGCTGGTTGGCACCTTGGCCCTTCAAAGCCGCTGATTTCTCCACGCTGCTTTTGTGCTTAGGGCAGAGCTGAGAAATCACTACTGGTATTGTGGGATTTCTCAGAAGTGAAGAATAAAGTCTCCGAACTCCCTACAGCTGCATTTTCTGAGCACTGCAACAGTCTGATACCTCTGAAACACTATTAAGCACCTGGTGCTGAGTTGTCTCTGCCACTGCGTCCCCTAAATAAATCCCTTCCCCATGCTGAGCTGTGCTAATGGCCCATTGTTAAACAGACAGCCAAAACAGTGTAAGATGAAGTCATTATTTTTTCCAGTCATCCCAGGAAAAAAAATAAATAAATTACCACCAGCATGCACTCCCTGGCGCTCCTGCCTTGTGCCTGGGCAGGGAGCCTCGGCAGGCGGCATCCGCGGTGCCAGCGCCTGCTCCCCGCTCCGGCCGCGGCCAGGCTGGCCAGCACGCACGTGACCTCGACCCTTTGCACTCTCACGTGCAAGGTGCTGCCTGCAGCCCGTGTCCTGGCCTTACTTCTCTCCAGCATCTGCACACTTGTCTCTGCCTGCCACCATTTTGCACGTAAACGGGCTCCCTGGGAGACTCACTGCATTTTTTTTTCTTTAACCTTGAAATGCAATTTCCTCCCCAAAGTACCCTTTTTCCTGTAAACAACATCTCTTTAGTGAGATTACAGCAAAAATCCCTGAGCCGCTGGGTCCCGGGAGCTTTATCACCTGGTGAGCCCCATCCGTCACAGCTGCGCGTGTGTTCCCAGTGCCCCACCCTTGCTGCCGAGTGATGGTCTTTTCATCACTTTTACAGATTTATTTTACAATAATTTAATTTCATCCTTAGCCCTGGGAAGACGAATTGGCCCCTGATGTGACTGGGGATTCAGAGCCAGTCTCATAAATTTGCTGCCTCTACACAAAGCTCGTTCTGGAGTCCCAACTGCAGCTGTGAGCGAGAGTCTTTAAACAACAGGGGACGGGCTGTAAATCTTGTGCGGCGGCAGAGAGGTGCTGCCAGTGCTGCTGCTTCCTGAGCATCGGTGGTGCCAGCGGGCCCGGGCAGGGGCACAGATGGGGCCCGGGGCAGGCAGGACCCTGCGGCTGCCCTGGCTGCTCCCCTGTGGGACCGGCTGCTGCCAGCGGCTCCACGGAGCTGCCGGTGGCCACGTGCCGGGGCTCTCACGGTGCCACCAGGACACCAGCTGCCCACACAGGCACCAGGAGCGGCCGCTGTCAGGAGCTGCCTCTACAGGCACACACCTGGGTGCTGCCAGCAGAGCTGGTGCTGTGCTGGTGCTGTGCCGGGCACGGGCTGCGCGGCGGTGCTGCCAGCCCTGCCGTGGGGCTCTGCCCGCTCCCGCACATCTGTGCTCGCTGCGTGTGGGACTCGCTGTGCTTTCCTTGTGAGAGGCTTGCCAATGTAATTAAACTCGAGTGACTTGTCTGCCCCCAGGCACGGCCCCTCATTTCCCTTTGATTTATTATGTCTTCTTAATTTATTTAAATGAGTCTCAGTGTTTGCTCAGGCTGGGAGGGTGCTGGCTGGAACTCTAATTGCTGGAGCGCAGGGAAGGAGCAAGGGGGGCTGCACAGGCACAAAGCCCAAGCCAGGCAGCCACGTCCAGCCCGGGCACAGCTGCGCTGCTGGGGGGTCACCGTGGGGCAGGGGCTGCGGCCAGATCGCCGGCTGAGCCCTGGGCACAGGCAGCACCTTTGAAGCAAAACTGCCGGTGCTGGGCTGTGCCAGGGCTCTGCCGCAGCAGGGCTGCAATGGGAAAGGTTTAAGGGCAGCTCCTTGGGCACCAACGGCAGTGGTTGCCCTGGCTCTGAGCTGGCAAAGGCAGGGGGACAGCAGAGCCAGGGTAACCCTGTCCAGCCCCACTTCTGCTGTGCAGGGAGCCCGGGGTCCAGCCAGACCTTACTGCGGTTCCTGGCTGGCGTGCGGGATCCCGTTGAGCCCATGATGGTTCTGAGGGATCAGGCTGATGGAGGCCAGAGGCAGTTCTTCTCCCCTCTGCAGACCCTCTCCCTACATCTGTTCCTTCTGCCTCCCCATGGTCCCTGCTCCTCTGGTTCCCAAAGGAGCTCCATGCCAAGTGGGCAGCATGCTCCTGCCTGCCCGCGCCTCCTGCCTGCACGGCCCCGCTCTCACGCCCGGCTGGGCTCCATGCCGCCGGCCTTGCCATCCCCAGCCTGTGTTTGCACAGCTGATTGTTCCCAGCACAGTGTACTGCCTTGCACTTGTCCCTGTTGAATTTCATCCTATTTTTTCCAGTCCATTTCTCCAATTTGTCAAGATCATTTTGAATTCTAATCCTGTCGTCCAAGATACTTGTAGTCCCTCCCAGCTTCGTGTCATCTGCAAATTTAATAAGCGCTTTCTCTATTCCATCATCCAGGTCCTTAATGAAAACACTGAGCAAACCAGAACCAGGCTGAGCCCTTGGCCATCCAAGCAGCCCGGCAGTTGCACTGCAGTTGCCATCCTTGCTGCCCAGATGTGATGGGAGATGATGCTAGAGCTTTGCCATGTTGGCTGTACCTTGCTGCAGTCCCCAGTTCACCTGAGGCCTCTCTGCTTTACTGCCCAGGCTGCTCTGCTGGGGCAGGGACTGTTCCTGAGGCTGCACAGCAGAGACCCAGAGCCACCCTGTGTCCCCAGGCCACCAGCCGTCTCTTCTCTCTAATTGATTGTAGAAAGCAATTTACAAAATACAAACTGCTGCCTATGCCAAGTTCTGTGTGTCCAGGCATAGCTTAATTTCACTGTAAAATTTGAAATGCAATGGATGGCTTTTCCCAGCACTGGTCCGTGCCCAAGCCAAGAGCTATGCTCGCTGCATGGGCTGCACTGAGCAGCCCAGAAATGGCTCTTGAACTGCCCTGCAAGAGCTCGCAGCTCCACGGGCCAGCTGTTGAAGAGGCCGCAGCAGCTCTGCCAGCCCAGCTGTGCAGGACCCACCACAGATACAGCGCGGTCTGTGCGGAGCCGCAGGCCCTGACTCTCAGTGCTGGCAGCTGGGTGTGGATGTGCCGCTGGTGTCCCGTGCCATGCTGGGTGTGGATGTGCCGCTGGTGTCCCGTGCCATGCTGGGTGTGGATGTGCCGCTGGTGTCCCGTGCCATGCTGGGTGTGGATGTGCCGCTGGTGTCCCATGCCATGCTGGGTGTGGATGTGCCGCTGGCGTCCCGTGCCATGCTGGGTGTGGATGTGCCGCTGGTGTCCCGTGCCATGCTGGGTGTGGATGTGCCGCTGGTGTCCCGTGCCATGCTGGGTGTGGATGTGCCGCTGGTGTCCCATGCCATGCTGGGTGTGGATGTGCCGCTGGCGTCCCGTGCCATGCTGGGTGTGGATGTGCCGCTGGCGTCCCGTGCCATGCTGGATGTGGATGTGCCGCTGGCGTCCCGTGCCATGCTGGGTGTGGATGTGCCGCTGGTGTCCCGTGCCATGCTGCCTCTCGGCACAGCCGTGTCCTGGCAGGGCTGGCCAGTGTTGCGGTGGCTGGGGCTCAGCTGAGAGTGGGTGCTCCCGAGCTGGCTCCTTTCACGTCAGAGTTATAATCTCATGCTCAGGGTCTAGGAGGTTTGTACACACAGATGCATTAGTTCTGCATTTAGTGATACTTGAATAATTGGTGTCACATCAATTAGATTGGTTCTTGGATACTGCAGTGATAAGTGCTGTGCAAAAGCCTCTGGGCTGCAGGAGATGAAGAATCCCGATGGTGAGCGAGGCTCCTGGGACTGGCGACAGCAGGGCTGGCGGGGACGTCAAGTGCCAAGAGAGCGGCAGGGGCGTGTGGCGCGTTTGTCCCTTGTGAGAGAGCAGTAGGGCTGGGGGTGCTGTGCTGGGGGGATGCTGCTCTGGCTGCACAGTGTGGGGGTGCAGGTGTGCACTCAGAGAGGTGCTGCAAACATTGCAAACCTCTGAGCTAATCCCCTGGAGCATAGTGCTCCAGGTGTCCTGTCAAGGTGCCCCTATGTATCAGCTACTTGCTGGGCACCTGCTTTAGCATCATCCGCCACCTCCCTCATCCCTTTGAGCTGCCACTGCAGCCCATGGCGTGGATTTGCACGCACAGTGGATTTGCAGGCACAGAACTGCCCACCCTGCCAGCTAATGAGGAGGAGGCTCTGGTGGGTCTGGGGCACCTGGGGCTCACATACCTGCAATGCAGATCAGCACTGTCAGGCCTACCCCAGTGCAGGTTGTAGGCAGAGGTAGTTTGCAGATGACAAATATCCCTGACAGTAAATATTTTTCCCACCCTCATCTTTCTACAAGCAGATAAGGTGGCAGCACTGTGGCAATATGGTTGCTGGAGGGAGACAAACTCTTTGGCAGTCTTAAAAGTCTATTGTGTCCCTACAATTATTTATAAACAGAAGAAAGCCAATAAGCACAGAATGGAGCTGCACAGCTGCATTTATTATGATGACAATGTTATCTCTCCCTCACACCCACGCATGCACATCCCCAGTGCATGGAAACTCGCCGCTGGTGACAATCAAATCCCCGTCCCATACAAGGCAGGACAAGCTGGAGGTTTTGCCCTCTCCTTGCTGACTTGCTGTTCGTCTGTTTTCCCCACAGTGACCCAACGCACAACTTCTCCAGCAGCTTTCACCCCCAGCTGAGCACAGCGCCTGCAGCGTGCAGGGTCCCAGGGTGCCCTCACAGCAGCATGGTCACAGGACTGCAGTGTCTCTGTTCCTGGTGGCAGCAAGACGTGGAGCCTTGGTAAACCAGCCCTGCAAGGTGCTGGGTGCCTTGTGGTGAGCAGGGTCCTGGTGTCTCCTGAGAGGAGCGTGGGACAGGACGGGTGTCACCAGCGCGGGCAGCAGGACCCCAGGAGTGCAGTGCAGCTCTGCTGAGCGCTCAGCCCTGTCTCTGCAGGAACCCCCACCTGGGAAAGCCCCAGGACAAGCTCCCCAGCTGTCGGCAGCGTCCAAGACACCGACTGGGAGCCCTGAACTGGATTGGAGAGTGGGATGATTTTTCATTGCTTCCTCGTAACAAGAGGACAGGAGTAAGTGACTAGTACAGTTCGTTCACTTGGTGAAGATTTATACAATCGCTTCATCCAGTAATTGGTATTCTGGGGAGAGAGGGAGCTGCAGCTCCAGCATCCGCCTCTATTTGTTTTCTCTCTGTCTTTCTCTCTTTCTCTCCCCTTTTCACAATGAGTAATTCTGTCCCTCACAATCCCATTTAAACAGAGCATTTGCGGAGTGAATAATTAGCTACATTCAATTAGGTCTCACGCACTCTCCCTTCTCACTTTGGGGGACAGATGTGCTAATGAGATGTCACATGCCTGAGACGCGGGAGCGGGTGTTACACACGCTGTGCAGGTGGGGAGGTCAGCGCTGTGGGGCAGGGAGCCCGAGGGGCTGCCGGGGCACAGGATGGTGCTTTGGGGGCCGTTTGGGGCCAAAGGCTCCATGTTTGTGGCCCACTGGGTGTTGATCCTCTCTGCCAGCAGGACCAGCAGGAATCAGGGTCACCTCTGATCCCGAGGCAGGGTGTTCACTGGGCTGGTGCTGTGGGGATGCTGCCCAGTCCTGGGACCACCCCCAGCACCGCCAGGAGCACTGAGCCCTGAGGGGGAGAGCTGCTGACATGCTTTTATCTCCCTTATTAAACCTAACATTAGATTTTAAGAGGAGCCTTAAATAATGTGCTGCTGCCTTTACAGTGAAAATTGCTTCGTGTTCCAGCTGCTCCTGGATCTGGGATTTATGGCCTTACTTAGGCCACACTGTGTGTGCCTGGGTGGTGGCAGGTCATCAGCTACAGCTGCTCCCCGGTACCTGGAGCCCACGGCAGTTCTGCTGCTGCCACCCAGCACAGTGACACGGGCCCCACGCGGTGCAGGTGGCAATGGCCCTGCAAGGCGAGGTGACCAAGCCTGCCTGCTGCAGGCAGCCCTGCCTGTACACCCGGTCCCGTGCGGGGTGGGCAGGGGGGCTGTTGGACCAGACCTCCTGTGCGCTCTGCAGGCAGAGCTCGACGGTGGGGCGGTCGCACCTCCTGGCACCCTCGGGGGATGCCGGCTGTGGATGCAGGGAGAGCTCGCCCGGGCTCGGGGTGTGCTGGAGGCTGGGGGACGGTGTAGGGGGGCTGTGGGGCCGCGGCAGGGACGCAGCACAGCTGATGGCGTCTTCCCTTCCCTCCTCCCATGGGAGCACCTGTCCCAGGGCATCCTCCCGGGCGCAGCAGAGCTGGGACCATCAGTCAGGAGCGGCCGGTCCCGGGAGCGCAGGGAGGCGGCAGCCGAGCGGGGGCGCTGCATGGCCGCGCTGCTCACGCACACGGGATAACGAGAGTTTAATCGCAGCTTCTGCCGGGGAGCGATGCGGAACAACCGAGTCCCGCCGCTCCCCCCGGTGCGCGGCGCACGGGCCGTGGGTGCGGCCGCTCCCCCCGCGTGGCCTGCGCGGCACGTGGCCAGCAGCGCGCGCCTCCGCCAGCGCACGTGCCGGGTGGGCCGCCCCGCGCGCTGCCCGGCGGCGGGGGGAGCGCGGACCCGCGCGTGGGCAGTGCCGCGCTCCGCCGGTCCCGCAGCGCCATCTGCCGGCCGCCGCGGCGCAAGGGGGCGGTCCCGGCCCGGGAGCTGCAGGCGCGGCGGGATCGGAGCCCGGCGGGACGGGAGCCCGGCCCACACGGACACATGGCTTGGCGCTGCCGTGGCCTCCCTGGGCGGGTGGCGCGGGGGTCCCGCAGCAGCAGCCCCCGTTCTCAGGGCAGCGCGGGGTCTGCCGGGGGTCTCCAGGCGAGCAGCCGCGCTGTGCCGTGCCGCAACACCCGGGCAGGCGCTACTGCGGTGTCCCCGTGGGGGTGGGCGTGCCATCGTCCAGTGCAGTGTCACATCACTGGCAGCCAGGACAGATGCCAGATTTCTGTCCCTGCTGGAGAGGGGACAGAGGAGACAGTGCTGGCCCGGTCTGTGCTCCTGTTGGAGGCAGCGCCCTGCGCCCTCACGGCCTCTCCTGCTCTGACATGCGGCTCTCCTTGCCGTCCTCCTGGGCCACGGGCTGGCCCCTGAGCAGGGTTTCCTGCACAGGGAAGGGTTCCTCCTCCATCTCTATGGGCTGCTGCTGGTCCTCCAGCTCTCTGGGCTTCCTGGCCCCTATCTGCACAGGGGCAGGGGTCAGGGGCAGGCAGCTGCATCACCCACCTCTGCGGCCACGTCTTTCCCACGCTCCTGTGCAGAGCAGGGCCTCACTCTCTGCAGGTCCCTCATGTCTCAGCATTGGCCAGCAGCATCCCAGGGTTGCCCCAGCCCTGTTCTGTCCCAGGCAGGCAGCCCCAGGACAGCCCCCACCCCTCCTGCTACCCTGCAGAGGCCCAGCCCCTGCGCTGCTGCTGGCACACGCGTGGTTGTGCCCAGGAGGGACCCCAGCCCAGAGGAGGGCTCTGAGCAGACTCACCTGCTTCTGCCTCTGTCGTCTGGGATCTGGATAGAAAGAGGGACAGAGAAGGCAACAGTCAAGGGGGAGCATCCCTGCCCTGCTGTGAGCTCTCAAGGGTTAGAGCTGGTGCTGCTGCACCGCAGGGCCTGCAGCTCATGTTGCATCTGCTGCCGCTGCCAGGCTGGAGGTCTCAGCACGGGAGCCGGGCTGGACCCATGCGGCACCAGCACTTTCCTCCAAGAGCTGGCCCAGCTTGGGCTGCAGCAGCACAAACGTGCCTCTCCCGAGGACAGAGCCCGCTGACTCGGCGGGGGGGGTGCTCAGGGAGCCATGCCCGGGCCGTGTCCCCAGAGCTGCCGCCACCCTCCCTGCTCGGCCCCTCAGCCCTGCATGGCACCGCTTCCCATGTCCCAGCCCCTCACCTGTGTGAACCAGACAGTAGATACAGATGCCCAGGAGGCACGTGACGACGGCAGCCGTGATGGGGATCAACACGGACAGCGAGGAGCGCCTGCTGGACTCTGCAAGGGAGGTAGAGTCAGTGAGCACCTGTGTGACGCTCCACTGAGACCCAGAGATGCCTCAGCCCGAGGCCCAGTCCCATGGGAATCCCTCACGGGGACAGAGAGAGGCAAGAAGGGATCATGCCAGAAGTGTGGTCAGACCCTTCTTTCCCAAAAACACCCACGGGCCAGGCCAGCTCCTCCGAGTGCTGCAGGAGCTGGAGCACCAGGAGATCTCTGCTCAGCACAGGCCCAGCCCTGGGCAGCAGGCACTTACCGCAGATCACATCCGAAGTGTTTGTCCCTTGCACCTTCACCATCAGCCCCTTTTCCTCACAGCTGCAGGGAAGAATGAGACCAGGTAACCACAGCAGCAGGCTGAGCACATAGAAAAGCCACGAAGGAGGAATGGCCGGGGCTGGGCAGGCTGCAGAGCTGTGTTCTGCGCTGAGCCTGCCGTGCACTGCCAAGGGCCACAGACCCAAGGTACATGGCAGCATCGCATCCAGGGCCCCAGTCTGGTGTTGCTGAAACTGCTGAAACTGGGGACAAGGCATAAGAGAAGTAGATATTTGAGACCTGCCCAGTCAGGGAGGCCATAGGGCTCAGGCACTGCAGCTATTGCAGAATGGCTTGGATACGACTCGATGACAGGCTACAAGTGGCTCTGTGGGGAGGTAATTTCTGGGCACAGATAAAAGCAAAGTGAAATCCAATGGCTGGCAGCTGAGGCGAGACTAATTCATCCTGGAAATAAGGCTCACGTTTCTTCCACAGAGTGCAATTAACCCTCGAGCAGCTTTCTAAAGACGGGGATGACCTGCCAGCCCATGTCATTCTCTAGGCCAGACTCTCCTTGGAGAGGGCTGGTGCCTCTGCTGATGACTGTGGCCAAGGAGCGTGTGAGGAAGAAGAGCCTGGACAGGGCACAGAGTCCCTGTAACACCTCATCCTTTGCTCCCTACTGCATACAACAGCATGGACACCCCCAGAGGGGCATGCTCTCCACACACATGCTGAGGGATGGTCACAAGTGCCTGGATGTCTGCCTCGAGCTCAGCCACGTCACCCTGGACCTCACTGTGCTGACAGCTTTGCTGCTCTTGCTTGTGCCCTACGCCAGCCCAACGCTGTGTCCCTCAGAAGCCGTCCTGGTTGCCCAGTTCCCAAGGCCACTAAGGAGGCTGGCAGCAGAGGACATGCTCCTGGGGAATGGATGCAGCTGGGGATGGGCAGAGGATGTGGTCAGCACTCAGACAATACCTTGTCCAGGGATGGCACGGCTCGGTTTTAGAAGAAACATTGGAGAAGGTGCCTTCTGCACAGGGCTCACAGGGGGATGACATCCGGGCCACAGCCTTGGCTGGAGAGGAGCAGAGGTTGCAGGAGGGTCAGTACAGGCTGCGGGAGGTGCAGGGCTGTGGGACTGGGCGAGCAGCACTCCCGGTGGCAATGCTGCCAGGCACAGCATAGGCAGAGCCCTCCCAAAGCCCTGCCAGGGGTATCTTGCTGAGGAAGTCCCCCTTTCCCTGGAGGTCAGTGCCGCCAGGGCAGTGGTCTCACGGAGAGGAAGGAGCTGGTCAGACTCACCTGCCACGAAGCCGAAGCCACGCTGGCAGGGCTGGTTCTCCACACAGGTCTGGCAGCTGGTGTCAGAGCAGTGCATGCCGGCCCGGCACTGGCACACCGTGTTGTGTGTTGCATTTCCTTGCACCTTCACGATGAGGCCAGTGTCTGAGCAGAGGGAGAGTGGGCGAGGTGAGGCACCTGGCAGGTGAGCCTGGGGGCCACCAGCCCCTGCAGCCCCCACAGCCCGGGGCTGGTGGGCACAGGGAGCACTTACTGTCATCACAGATATCGTGTGGGGCACAGTGCTTCTCCCTGGTCCAACCCTGCTGATAGTGCCCGCTCTCGCAGCGGGTGCAGACCGAGTCTTCTGTGCTGTTGCATTCGGAGACCAGCTTTTCCCCTGCAACAGAGGCCGATGAGGAGGGGGCGAGGGGATTCTCCCTCTCTCCAAGCAGCAGCTCTGCCAGCAGGACAGGGGAGCACTGTTGGCTGTGGTTGCCATGGTCACTGCAGCGTGATGCTCAGTAGCCTCATGCTGCTCCAGCAGCCAGGGCTGCAGGCACCAGCTTGTCCCATGGCTGCACACACTGCACGGGGCTGGCTGGGGAGGGCTGCTGAGTGATGGGGCATGAGAGCAGGGGGGCTGTTCACTGCCTCCAGCACTACAAGGACTGGGAAATGATCAGACAGTGACAGCAGGAGCTGGCAATCACCATCACAATTTGGTAAACACCATCATGATCTGGTAGTGCCCGTGGCAGCACTCTCGCTGCAAGCTGCCCATGCCATGGGATCCTGTGGCTGCAGGGGCACAGACAGTCCCAAGAGAGCTGTGATAGCTTCAGTGAGGTCCAGGGTTTCACCAAGGGCACCCAAGGTCCCCAGTGGCTTTAGCTTTGGGGTGACACAGGGAGGTGAAGCCATTGGCACTGCTGGCAACAGTGTGGGGAAGGGCTTGGTCAGCCCGAACTGCTCCACGATGTCTGGGTAGGGGTCCCTGGCACAGCCGGGCCCTGGGGCCCAGGATGGGGAAGAAGTCTCCGTACCTGGCTGACACCGGTTGCAGCACCTGCCCTTGTGTTCATACTGCTTGTCAAAGCACCTTATGGCATCACCAGGCTCCCAGCACTGGAAGAAACAAGACCTGTGAATTCATGCGACTCCCCAGCACTCTGGCACTGCCTCACCTCTGCGAGCACATGCGTGCTAACCTGTGCGCTAACCCATGACCCGAGGTAAGGGCTTCTCACACTGTTCTTCCCATGCCTGCGCTAACCACAGACCGCAGCAGAGCCGCCTGCACTGCCTGATGCCACAAGCGCTCTCTTTGAAGTGGGGTAGCAGTGATTCCGGTAGGGTGGCCCCACGTTTCCCCAGGTTTCCTAACAGATGATGATCTCACATCGCGCTGTGTCCCTGCTCATGGTGCTGCAGTCCTGGGCAGGGGGAGCGATGTTAACTGCCAGCCCCTTCCCAAGGCTGATGCACTGGTCCTTAGAGGCACGAAAGCCCCAGGCAAGTATATCGTCCATGCAAAGTCAGCCAGGGCTCTTTCTTGCTGCTCCAGGCAGGGGACTGTGCTTGGGGAAGGGAATCAGATCTCAGGCCAGCCTGGAGCAGGAGGGCACCCACAGCACCATACCATCGCACAGAGCGAGCCCCGCACTGCCCATCCCCAGCAGCCTGACAGGTCCCAACCACCGCACGGAGCTGGAGCAGGGGTCGGCAGAGCCCATCAGCCAGCGGGGCTGCGAGAGGGCTGGGCGAGAGGCACTGCCCACCCCCAAGCGGCCCCTTGGGCAGCCCTGGCTCTATGGGTGGTGATGGGGCTGTGGGACACCGGGAGGTCTGACCTGGGGACGCCCGGCCCTGCAGAAGGGAATTGTCCCCGCTATCACACATACCCGACGTTGGGCAGAAAGGGAAGTGAAACGGAGGCAGGCAGGGCTGCCCCTGCACCCCCCCGGCCTCTCAAACTGCGCCCCGGGCTGGGGGGATCCCGGCCAAGAGTCCGGGCTGTGCCCAGGGCTGCGGAGCGCCGGGGCTCGGCGCTGCCCGTCCCTGCCCGCGGGAGCTCGCCCCCCGTCCCGGCCTGGACAGGGCCGGGCTGCAGCCCCAGCCGGGTCCCGCTGTCGCGGGTGGAAAGCGAAAGTACGACCGTGCTGAGGGGCTGGCGGGCAGAGACCTGCCTGCGCCGTCTGCCCTGCCCGCGCTGCCCGTCCTGCCCGCGCTGCCCTTCCCTCCGCCCCGACGGGGGTCCCAGGCGAGGCCGGACCCGGCTGCTCGGCACGGCTCCGCACGGCCCGTGGGCCTCCCGCGGGGGCGGGCCGCGCCGAGGGGACGGGCCAGCGCCGCCGGACCGTGCCCCTTCCCGGAAAGCCCGACAGCTGCGGGCAGGGGCGAGCGGGAAAGAAAATCAGAGAGGGGTAAAGAGAAGGAGAGCTGCGCCCTGCCCGCCCCCAGCCCCACTCACGCCCAGCAGCATCGCGCCGAGGAGCCCCAGCAGCCCGAGCCGCTTCATGACGCTGCGCCCCGAGCTGCGGCCGCCCGCCCTATAACGCAGGGGCCCGTTCCCGCCCAGGAAGGGGCGTTGGGCCGCCCCGGGGCTTCCCCGCGCTGCACCGAGCCCGGGGAGCCCCTCAACGCCCGGCCGGGAAAGCGCCCGCCAGCCCGCCCGTACCCTGGGCCCCGCGGGAAGGGTGCCCACCCGGGCTCGCTGCCACCGTCCCGGTGCAGGAACAGCTGTCGCTGCGGGACACCTGGACCGGGCCCCACCTGCCGCCCGGGCTGGGGGTCCCTCCGCGGTGGGTCTGTGTGAACGTCTTGCTGCCACCCGAGGTGGGAAGCTGGCTCCTGCCAGCTCCCTGCCAGCCCCGCCGAGCCGCTGCCTGCGCTGCCCGGGGCGAAGGAGGAGCGGGCAGGGGCAGGAGTCACTTGCGAGCCAAGTGAGGAAAGTGCTCTGGCCCCACTGCCCCATTCCTGAGGCACAACTTCGAGATTTTATTTCGTTTTCCCAGCTCAGAGACGTGGACCTGGAGAGCCCCTCATCACTGCCCACAGCCCCTGACCTCTGTGCAGAGTCCCTACAAATACATCAGCCCAGAAACAGGAAGGGGAAAAAGCGCTGGAGGCCTGGACAGGCCACCTGCCTCTGGCTCAGTTCCCTCTGAGGAGTCCCTGAGTGGTCCCTGGGGAAGTTCCAGGCTCCCCTGCCTGCGTTGGAGATTTTCCCTGGACTCCCCGTCTCACCACAGCGTGCAGACGAGCAGGGAGCTGTGGCCTCAGCACCCCGGGTCACACATGGTGCTGCCACCTTGTCCCCCCACGGCCGCCCTGCAGGAACAGCCACTGTGGTCATTGCTTGGGGGCTGTCTGCGGCCTCTGCCCGGCCACTGCTGCTTCAGCACAGGGCAGGCAGCGCAGGCAGGGCGGGCAGCGCAGGCATGGCAGGCAGAGCAGGCAGGACAGGCAGGACAAGCAGGGCAGGCAGCACAGGCAGTGCAGGCAGCGTGGCCGTCAGGCACGGCAGGCAGCGCAGGCAGGGCAGGGCAGGCAGGGCAGGCAGCATGGCCGTCAGGCACGGCAGGCAGCGTGGCCAGGGCAGGCAGGGCAGGGCAGGCAGGGCAGGGCAGGCAGGGCGCTTCCCTGAGAGCCACGGTGGGTGAGCAGCCTCGAGACCGCGTGCTCTGGATTCCCCATCCAGCCCTCACTTCCCAAAACTGACGCACTCAAGAGCGCGAAGGGTCCCAGGGGAGTCTCGAGGGCAGACACACGGAGGGAACGGTGGGGAGGGGATTTCTGGGCCCAGCTCCTGCGGGCCGGGCCTGGGAAGTCCCCGCAGCTCCGGGCACTGGCTGCGCAGGGGGATGAGTTTGTGACTCCGGGCGCTCCCGGCCCTGATCCAGCCCCGAGCAGCCCGGGGGCGGCAGGACCAGGTCGTCGCCCAGCTGGAGCTGCTCAGGCGGTGGGAGCCCCGGCCGCCCGGTCCCGGTCCCGATCCCGGTCCCGATCCTGGGCACCCGCCCCGTCCGTCCCGCCCGCGCGGGGTCTGCTGGCGCCACCCAGCGGCCCCGGCCCGCAGCGCTCCGCGGGACTACAAATCCCAGCCTGCCTTGCGGTGCCGGCGGCTCGCGGGGCATGCCGGGAGCCAGGCAAGCGCCGCACGGCGGGCCCGTGCCTCGGCAGGCATGGCGGCGGGCCGTACGTCAGCGCGCCGCAAAGCGTGAGGCGGCGTCGTTCCCGGTGGGGCTTTCTCTCCGCTTTGCGACGGTGCCGTGCGGCAGCGACAGTTGGCGCCTTTGTCCTGGCGGGCGGCGGCCTGAGGCGGAGCGGGCCCGGCGCGGCGGTAAGTCCGGCCGGCAGGCAGCGGGGGGCGGCGGGGCCCGCGGCTCCGGGCGGCGGAGCGGTCGGATTGAAGACGTACCACAGCGATCTCGCGGAGGGCTGAGTCCTTCCCGGCGCCGCGCCGGGTGAGCCTCGCGGCCTGCGGGCGGGCGGCGCCTCCGCCTCCCGCCCGGGCGTTCGGGCAGAGACCGCAGCTCGCCGGGGCTGTTCCGCCAGGCCCGGCCGGTGCGCGGGGATAACGGAGGCGAGCGCGGGGGTGCGGCTGTGGCGGGAGAGCGGGCCCGGGGCGATGCCGCGGCCGCAGTGCAGCTCGGTCCCCGGTTTCCCCTGCGCCGCCTGAGGAGCCGCGGGGGCCCGGCCGGGGGAAGCGCCCGCGGCGGCTCCGTCCCCGCAGTAGCTCCGGGGCGGGGCGGCCGATCCCCGTGCGAATGTTCCCCGGGGCAGCTCCGCCTCCGCCTGCGACCCGGGGGTGCGGGTGCTGCCCGGGGGCGTGTCCCGGCCGGGACCGGCACCGAGCGCCGGGCGCTGCCCGGGGGCCGCTGGCAGCTCTCGGCCCCTCTCCATCCCGCGGCGCCGGCTGCGGTTTTGCTTTGCCCGGGAACTTTTTGCAGACTCTGTGTGATGTTTCACTTGTGTCGCATCAGTTTCAACATCCCACTTCAGCTCTGTCTCGCTTTCTGAAGCTGTAGCACTATTAATAACTTCGGTTTTCAAGAGAAGATTTTTAGGGAAATGTGGCTTTATTGAACTTCCGGAGGATTTACTGGCAATAACCGGAGCTGGACTGTCCCTCTGTAGGGCCTGCTTGGTTCCCGTGTGTGGGGATTGCTGTCTTTGTGCTGCCCAGGTGCGCTAGCGTGCCTAAAGCTGGGACAACGTTCAGTTATTCTGGTCTTGTGGTTGCTGAGTGGCCCTTTACTGTATAACCTGCCAAGTGGAAAATGGTCAGAGGCAGTAAATGTCCTTTTATGAAAGTTCTCTAATAATTCAATCTGTCTGAGTGTTTGGGATTTATTGCTGTTTTAAAAGTGACCTGCAAGTGGGAAAATAGCTCCCTGTTTTTCTTCATATGGAAAGCTCTTGCACCCTTTTCTCCGGACATCACCCACTATATCCTCACCCTTCAGAAAGAGAAAAGGAAATTTCTTAACTGCTTTTCACACCGTGAGTTTCGTGTCCCGCCGGCAGCAGTGACAGCTCCTGCGTGACGTCCCACGGGCTGTGCTGGGGCTCCATGGCCCGTCCCGCGGTGTTGGTGACAACAGGACCCACCCTGGACACCACCCTGCTCCAAGGGGGGCTCGGACTGGATGGGTCTTTCTGTGTTTTAAAGCCACTTCACCATTTTGGGAGAATTCTGAAATCTTCTTTCCCCTCAGCTGAAAACAATTTGAGCTGCAATAGTAGAATAGAAGTCTAGTGCTTCTGTACAGAAAAATGGGATGAGATTTGGTACTTCTGACAGGGAAGGTTAAACGGTGTGTGCAGACAAACTTACAGGAGGAGTAAGGCAAATACGGCAGAATAAATGACTTTTTTTGTTTGATTTTGGTTTCAGTGTTGGGGTTTTTTTTTGTCCTCCCTATTCTGGCAGTTCAGTTAATTTTAAAACGTTTATTGGGCGTTTTCAGCGTCCAGTCCCTGCAGGGTTTCCTAAAAGGAGAAAAGTGATACAAACGTACAGTTGATTGATCTTAAAAACCAAAAACAAACAAAATTTTGTGTCTCAAATCTGGAGTAGGCGTATCTTTCGTGCCACTTAAGCATTTTAGAAGTATTTATGTAAAACTGTTTTGTATTTATGTAGAGGCGACTTTCAAATTGTAATGAATACAGGTTGCTGTTAGGGAGTGTGGTGGCTGTTGGCATCTCGTGACTAACAGCAGAAGTTTCTGTTGATATACTCAATTTCATCAGCTTTCTTTGCCAGGTTTCTTGCATGTTGCATTTCTGCAGATGAACTTTTAGGAAGTATGACAACTTTATCAAATAGTTTTCAAACTTTTGAAGTTCTTCTTGAAAGTTTCAGCATGTTTGTATGTATTTTTTTTTAATAAGCTTTACATAATGATAACTTTCTAACTTGAACGTATGAATCCTGGGTGAGGTTTGGTGGGATTTTTTGGTGGTTTGGTAAAATATGTTACATTGGGGTTTTTTTGTTTGAGGTTTTTTGCTGTGATTCTCTGGGTAGGTCTGTGCAGGTTCAGGTGTTCCGGCTCTGCCTGCCCAGTGTGGGTGACCAAGCGTGCTCCCGTGTGGGGATGAGATGCTGGTACGACATCGACCTGGGTGGGTACGTTCCAGCTGTGGACCCGCCTGCTGTGGGAGCCGATGTTTCGGTGGGGACCAGGAGGGGGATGAGGGAGAAACTGTGTTTTCTGGGGTTGGAAAGTTGAGGTTTCACACTTAGTAAAGTGATCGGAGCATGGTCATTGAGAGCATTTAAACTGTGCTTCCTCATTCAGAGCCTGCATTGAAATATTTGAGTCCCGTTATGCAATGTTGTGATGAGTGTTTCCTCTCCGTGCATTAAAATGTTGCATAAATTTCAACACTTCTTACCAGTGGACTAAAGAAATAGATGTGACAACAATGGGTGTATTGAAAAGCTTAAAGTTAAGATGTTTTAGTGGAAAATGAGTTTTATTTGTATCTTAGTTTGGAGTTAAACCATTAAAACTTATCCGCGAAATAATTAGCTTTGCTACCTTTTGGTATCACAGAAAAGCTCAACCAAAATGCTGTGCTATACGATTTTGCCAGACCTCTATATCCCCTGTATTACATTTCTCTGGAGTGAAGATTGCGTCAAGCAGACCCAGTTGGCTTCTAGTCTGCAAAGCTGTTAAGTTTAATCTTGTTCCAGTTTAATTTTAATGTCATGGATTGAAATTATATGCATGGCCGTTTTTCTTTTTTGCGAAGAGTTGGATTTGGGACAAAAGCAAAATGGCTCAAGGACGCAAGAGCAATAGCATCAATCAGAGCGACTTCACTAACAGCACCAAGCCTCGGGATTTAGAGAGAAGACTTTTTGTCGGCAATTTGCCCACAGACCACATGACTCGTGAAGAAATGGAAGAGCTATTTTCAAAATATGGCAAAATCAGGGGTTAGTATATTATCTTATGCCTTTTTGTGGCTGGGAATTCAGTGAGAAATATAACTTTCATGCTTGTCAAGTGCTGTTTGATGATAATGAGGGGAGTTACTGATGTTGCTCCTAAGAAGTGACCTTTTAATGGTAATTTCCTCTGCCTGCACTTTCTCTGAAAAGCAGTTCCTTCGATACAGCTGAAATGTAACGTGTATGTATCAGCTCTGCTTCAGCTTTTGGGGTTGCAGGGTGATGTTACAGTATGCTTTCCTAGTCTCTTCATCAAATGGGTCACTTCCTGGGCTGTATTTTGGTCACTGCCTTGTCAGAAGGCAGCTGATCCGTGCAATGTATTTCAGAGTGTTTGAACTCTGCCTTCTGGCCCTGGCAGACGCGGGTTTCCAGGGACACCGATGTCCATTGCTGGGGCGTGTGACGGCTGGGGTGCGGGGAGTCTGTCCCGTCGTGTAACTGCTCTTGCCCTGCTGTTAACTTTTCCAGCCCTCAGCATGTACCATGGCTATGGGTTCGTGCAGTATGACCATCTAGAAGATGTCCAGGCCGCTCTGGCCGGTGAGAATGGTCGCCTTTATAAAGGGTATAGATTAGGTAAGGACCACTGCTCCGCGCTCTCCTGACCCAGCATGCGTTCGGTAGAAGGTGCTTTGGTGTGAAGCTCTGGACAGAGTGCTGTGTGAGACCTGCCTGCCATTACTCTGAATCACTTGACGGGCTATGGATTTGCCTTCCGAGTTATTTGCTGTCAGTGCTGTGTGGTTCACCTGCAGTGTTTTCTCTTGCTGTCCAGGTCTTGATCTGAAGTTATTTTGATGTGTTAGTATTTCAAAAGCTCTATTACACTGTGTAAGAAACAGTTCGTGTGCATAGTTTTAAAAACATTTGTAAAGCAATATTGAGCTTCATCTTGACAGGTTCAGAGAAATTGGTCACAGCACTTAGTGCCTTGTTAGATAAGTAATCTTAACTTGGATTAATTTTTTGCACGTGTAAAATCAATCTGTAAGTAGTGCGATAAATATTAGGTGCTTTCAAAAGGCCCTTTTCTTAGAGACGAAAATAATTCTCTTAAATCTATTGGGAGCAAACTTAAACAGAAACAAATGGTTAGAAATCTAAGAGTAATCTATTAAATGCAAGTAAAAAAAAGACTTTTGAAGGAAGCCTATGCTAATTTGAAGAAAAGTGGTTTGACTTAGAAAGGAATGAAAATGACTTGTGGGCAGATGTGTACACAGCAGCAAATACGAGCCTGAAGATAGAAATAGAGGCAAGTAGGCAAGGAGGGTAGAATGCAAGCAGAAATTATGGCTGACGTGCTAAAGTCTGAGAGCTTGAGCAGGAACAACCGTGGCTGTTCTAGAAGCTGAGGTATAACTGTCTGGAAATGATAACATTTCTAACGGGAAGGTCCCACCTAGCCTTCGGTTAATGTTCCTGCTCTCTGTTTTTGAAGAAGCAGAAGTTGTTTTTCATATAATTTCCATTTCAGTAGCAAACTGAAAAAGGTGAAGGAGCAGCTATCAAAAGTGCCCCTCTCCAGCAAACCAGCGCCTGTGCGGCTCAGTGACGTGAAGCCCTGCGAGGCGTTAGTGTTGGGTTTCCGCAGCCTTGGAAACAGGGTTTGCAGCGCCCGCGTGGGGCTGTGGCCAAGCCGGGGTGAGCGACCGGGCCCACGGCAAACGGGCTTCACCTCACTGAGGGCTTCAGTAATGCCAAATAAGCCCTGGCTGACTCACGGTACTGCCAGCTTTATGGCTGAAAGGGACAGTATCTTCTGTAAGGCATTTGATTTGATTAATAAACTAGAACAATTAAAACCAAGATAGGGTTAAATGGATTTCAAATGAATCTTGGTGTCGCATAGATGGAATTGCTCAGTGCTTTGAGTGGTGCTCTGGAAAAATGGATTCCTGGCCACAAAGTGTTGTCAGTGACATGGAAAGCAAACACACAATAATGTTTTACAAAGAGAATGAAATTATGAAGGTTGAGTCAGTGATGGTGAAATGAGCTGACCTTGTTCCTAAGCTGGTGCCAGCAGAGCTGAGCTGTCTGTAAAGCCCGAAGAGAGGCTCAGCCCAGCAAGCTGCAGGGACACAGACCTACAGGGAGGGGGTGGGACTGGGGGGCTGCTCAGTGCTGCTGTGCCTGCTTCAGACAGGGTAATGTGCCTTGGAGAAGCCTCAGAAAAATCTGAAAAAGTCTTAAAGAGCTGAAGAACAAGCCCTTGCAAACGCCTCAGGATACAGGAGTGATGTGATCTGTGTGTTACAGGCAGACTGGAGACGAGAGAGTTTTCATCTAGTAGGCATAAGTATGGCAAGTCCTTAAATGGAAATAAATAGCTTTTTTAACAGCAAAGCCATTTAATTCTGGAATAACTTATTGGAGCTTTGGTGGTTTCTGTGCTCCGGAGACTTTTGAATTGGAATTGGATGTTTTGCTAAAAGAGAAGCTCCACTTCAGTGCCACTGCTGCACTTGAGATAGGAATGTGATTCAAGAAACTGTCACCTGTGTTGGCTCAGGAGGTCACACTGTATGGTTGCAGTGGCCCTGTCATCTCAAAATCCTTCGGGACAGAAGACTTTTTTTTTCCCCCTCGGAAGTTTTGTCAGTGTTAAAATACTTAACATGTAAATGCTGTTGGCATTAAATAAAATGTTATTAAATCTGTTTGTTTTGCACAAGAGAAGGATCCCTGTCAAAGGTGTTTTTTCTTCTAGTCAAATATTTTTGTTCAGATTTAAATACTTTTTTTTTTAATTTGAAAGAAATGTATGGTATTGAGTGTAAAAATCATAATAGTTTTCTGCAATGGCATATTAAAAGAGAAAATAAAAATAATCTTAAACCAAAGAAAGCAGATAGTGTCTTGCTTAAAGATAATACTTGACTTTAAGGTGGGGGGGAAATTCTCAACTAAATAAACGCAAGGAGAACAGTTTCCACAGTTACGCAGTCTGAGTATTAAATATAATTGCTAATAACATGAGATGGTAAGAGGCTTTGGGAGAGTTTAACTCCAATGTTGCATTATACTAATACTTCCACAAATTGACAGAAGTGTTTTCATATCTGTAATGAGTCAAACTGTGTAGGGAATAAATGTCCATGGAATTTCATCTCTGGCAGCAGCCGGTGCAGCTGCCCCTGCTCTGGAGAGGCTGCGGCTGCTCCGGGACGTTGTTCTGCGCTGCAGTGAATGTTCACATTGCACTCGCCTTTCCCCCCAGGAAAGAGAACACGCTGCTTCTTGATTGACGACGAGAGTACAAATTAGAACCAACCCCTTAATTCCAATTTAAATCTTGCAAGTAACGAAGGATAGTTTGGGATGTTACAGAAGACTGAGTCTGTCTAAAGATATTGTGGCATGTTTATTCACTTGCAAGAGTTTGAAAATAGTTAATGTAAATAGCTAATAAGAAATTTTAATTGCTGATAGATTGTCAGGGAGCAGACGGGACCTAGGGTGGTTTGTTCTTTTCCTTAAAAGGTTTTCAGAGTGAAACATCTGCAGTCCTTTCTGTTTGTTCCTGCCGCCCCAGTACACCATTTCTCATCAATGGCTGGTGCAGGACGTTTGCTTTCATCACAGCAGAGCTGTGCGGGCCCTGCCAGCTCGGGGAGACTCCACCGTTTCTGGCTGAGGACAAGACTGTTTCTCCAGCTCTTACTTACTTCCTTGTATTTCACTTCATGGTGTTTTCCATGGAGATGCTCTGAAGCCAACCCATTTTCAGATTCCTGATCTGTTGCCTCAGTTCACCTCCGTTAGCAGCGGTGTTTGGGTTACACGGCGCTGAGTTTCCGGGGAGCTGGCGCTGTGGGCTCCTTGGTCCCGGCTGCATGTGCCGCCTGAGAACCGGGGGTGTGTTCAGCAAGGGTAGGGTGTGCTCCCCCGGGCAGGGCTGGCTGGGAACGCGAGACTGCGCTGGCCATCCGCTCCTTTTCTTGAGGCTTTGCAGGCTCTGCTTTTTCTCCTGGAGCCTGTGAGCTGCTTTCTGCTTGCTCATGGACTGCAGAAGAAAGAGGTTCTCTTATGGAATGAAGAGTCTGACTGTAGGCCTGAACATAAAGGGTTAAAACTTCACCCAAGCTGTCCACCCTATTTTGAAATCTGAGAAATCCATGAAAATTTAATTATGTTGTACTATCTAAACTTAATAAAAAATTGTCAAAGTGACAATGTCTCCTTGCTGAATGGTTTTTCTTGCACCATCTGGATGTTTTTGAACTAAGTTGCTTTCATTTGAATTGTGCTGATGATCTTTTTTTTGTTCCATAGCATTGAACAGATGGGTTGATTATTCTTTACAGATATTAAGAAAGCAGTGGAAAGAAGAAATATGAATAAGGCTTCATCAAGGTCCAGTCCGGCACGAAGGTAAAGTACCTGGAAGCAGTGAGTTATACTAGGAAGGTCGGGCTTTCTGGGCATGAGCCCAGCGGCCCGTGCTAAATGTCTGTGTCTCTTCCCTCCTGCCACCTCCCCAGTCCAACGGAGATGCTCGAGCGAGACAGTCGGGATGTGGCTGCTCCACCTCTCCAAGCCTGTCTGTCACTGACACCACGAAGGCATGAGGGAAACCTCGTGTCTGCTGTTACTACAGCTAGGCGTTGTTTGCAGTACAGGTTGTAAGAGACTTATCAGGAAGAATACACTTGACGTTTGCTCCTGCCTCAAATCTCAGGGAAGCTGAGACGGATCTATGGAAGGCCGAGGGGCTGTAGCGTTCGCAGTGCCATGCTGCAGAGGACTTTGGGATCTTACCTCTTCTGGTGTCGCAAGCTCCAGTGCTGAACTGGGACTGGAAGAGAGCGCGTGGGTGCAGCACAAGGCAGAGCAGACGTCTCTTGCGCAGTGACAGTGATGTGTACCTGCCAGCTTCTGCTTTCCCACCCGCCACAGGCACCACACGTGCAGCTCCTGCAAGTCCTCTGTGTGTGAAGCCACAGGCGAGTGGAGACAAGGACTGTACTGTTACAGGACAACTCCGCATTCCTTTCCATGGTGTTACTAGGGAGTGCAGGAAGATGTGCTGTCGTTACAGCTTGATGTAAGGTGTGCATCTTCTGTGCAAGAAACCTACCACCATAAACCAGAGCAGGAGTAGCTGCCATCCTTGGCATCACTGGGTTGTGATGCGCTTATCCTGCGCAGGGCCAAATGCTCCTGCAGAGACTGTGGCATGGGCATCGCCCGGCCATGCCTCAGGCACGCAGTGGGTCCCGGTGCAGGCATGGCAGTATCAGGTGTGCCAAGTGCTGACACAAGGCCCCAGAAACACTGCCAGCACAGCAACAGGCACCAGTGGCACGTCTTTGGCCTCCGTGGCACTGCAGGTGCGTGATGCTGGGGGAGTGGAGCAGTGATGCAGGTGTTAGGGGCGGACACCCCAGCCTCGAGTGCTGGTCCTCGGATCGTGCTGCAGAGGGCTGGGCAGCAGCACTGATGCCATGGGTGTCGGGACCTGCGTCACCCTGATGTGTATGAGAGCAAGTGCCCTGAGGAGCACTGGACGTGTGTGACCATGGGCATGGGCTTATGGACTTTACTACCCCCGCGGATGCCAAAGGCTTTGGTACCAGGGACAGGCACTGGATTCCAGCTGGCACCGCAGACACCACGACTGGCCTGGGTTGCCAGCACCAGGCCCCAAGCAGCCCCATGGGCACAGCTGTGGGCGTGCTGGTGCGGGCGATGGACTCTAGGCCGCACTGCAGGTGTGTGAGCGACGGCTGCCAACGCCAGGTGCGGTGCTGGGCCGGCAGGATCCAGTGGCTGCAGGAGCAGACTATGGAAGGAGCGACTGTGGTGCCTCCTCCGTGAGCAGCAGAGCAGTGATGCAGGTGCCGCAGCAGAGGGGACCCGCGCCACGTCTGTGCTTCATTGCAGTTGTGCGTTGTTCATTCTGCACCATTTTGTCTCTGCAGATAATGTGGCCTGTTCTGGTCACCTCCGCTCCAACTGGAATAAATGTCATATGCCAAACAATTACACTGCATCTGACTATTTTGCTATATGGTTTTACAGCTACGGAAAGATCAGTTACTTGGCATCCATCGGAGCAAATCAGAAGTTCCTCCTGAGCTTCTGCCACCGTTCACTGTAGGCTGGGGGGAAGGGGTCAATGACAGATATATGTCATGGGATGTGGTTACAACACAGATCACAAACAAGTCGGATTTGTGTGTCCAGGAGGCTGAGGAGTTTACACCTGGTGTGCAAATAGTGTTTCTTCTACAGGAGGAGGCTAAGTGTGCTCTTGGTGGCAACTCTGTAATTTGTCCCAAGGTGTTTTATATCTGACATACATGGAGCTGGCATGCTCTGCTTTTATCTCAGATCCACCGCATCCCTGCAGATCCACCTCCTGTTGTCCGCGGACACAGAACTCGGTCCTGCTGCCTCGCTGCTCCCCAGGTGCCTGCTGCGTGAATGCTCTGTGTTCTGCTTACCTTTCATAAACTAGATTAGGCTGCTAGTGGACTCAAAGTCTGTCAAGTTTTGGAAATAAAAAGATTCAAAAAGCTGTTTTTTCTTTTTTCTGATGGTTGTCAGTATCTTGGGGAGCGAACATTCCAAACACATGAAGCTTAGTGGTTTCTCTGCAAGATTTTTTTTTATATTTTGCTTATACTACAATGAAGTTATGTTGTGTTACCTTTTTTTTTTTTCCTCTGGAAAACAAAAGATGACCTGGAAAAAAGCCTACTGTTTTGGGAAAATATTAAGACTGGAACGTTATTCTGCCTTGCCTCCGAAGACGGTGCAGTACAAAGTGTGAAGGAGATGGATGGTTCAGGTATGATGGAGCCTGCTGCTGCTGAGGACACCATGCTGGCTGGGTTTATGCCCTCCTGATGTGGGGCGTTGCGAGCATAAGACTGGCTTTCTATGGAAACTGTCCCTGCAAATCCAGGACCCGGCGGTAGCTCTTGTTGCTTTCTGCTAGCAGCACAAACCCAACCACACCGTGGAACCTACAGTGTCTTTGTCACAACAAGCTCCTTTTAAAATCATATAGAAATAACAAATTATTTCAGGTGTTCTGTCATTGACTGGTGACTTTAATGGATCCTTTGAATGCTCCTGAGTGTTGCATATTTGTGGTTATTAGGCTCCAGCACCTTGAATTCTCTCACTGAATTTGTAAAACCATGTTTGGTAGATGACGTGTGGCTGACACTGGAGGCTGGAGGCTTTAAAACGGTGGTTTCTGAGGTGCCTGTTCACTTCTTCCACAGGTGCTCTGCACTCTTAGTGATGCTCCATTAAGGAGCTTTTTGGGTCTTGTTTGGCTGTGATAAACATCAGAATTAAGAAGCTTCTTAAGGCTGCTTCAACAATTATGTTTTTTGGGCAATTCTTGAAGTTGCGGGCTAGGAGGGAGGATTCAGCTGCTGAGAGCAGGGTCATTTTGGCACCTCAGGTGAGAGACCTGGGGGTGATGGTGCTCGTGCTGTTAGCAGTCTGACTGAATTCCCTGGTGTTTTCCACAGAGACCCGTATGTCTATGGGGATGGCCGAGATGGCAGACGTGACCGCTCCCCGCTGCGGGGGAGCCCACGGAGAGACCCCAGAGATGGTAGAAATGGGCGAGATTCCAGAGACCCTCGAGATATTCGAGCTAGAGACATGCGTGATGCCAGAGACCACCGGGACCTGCGAGACCCACGGGATATCAGGGATCCAAGAGACTTGCGGGACCCTCGTGATGTAAGAGATCTTCGGGACCCACGGGAGCCGCTCTACGACCGATACAGGGATCCACGGGATATGAGAGACCCTCGGGATCCCATGTACAGGTAATTTCCCTGGGATTGTATTTGCCAACACGTTTATATGGCGATCCTGCCGCAGTGGCTGTCCTGGTTTGAGTGGTGTCAGGCATTAAGATAAGGAAATTTCTCTGGCTGGGGACATTGGGTGCCCGCTTTGTGTCTTGTGGGGAGCAGGTGGATACTTCAGAAACTAAACTGGAAGAAGGTGTGTGATGCATTGACCAAAGTTACTGCCTGAGATCGTGCTGGAGCATGGAAACCCTTGTTCTTCTGTCAATGTTGCAGACGAGATGAAGGTTATGACCGTTACTTTCGCCGTGAAGACTACTATCGGCGGAAGGATGACTCTTACTACGACCGTTACAAAGAGCATTTTGATAGAGCACCAGGAAATTCAGACGGTGAGTACCTGTCAGGTTGTAACAGGCAGATTCACATTGTCCCTCTCTGAGGATGCGAGAGATGCCAGCAGTGCCCAGTGCGTAGCGCTCCGTGACGCGGGGTGTTCAGAGATGGACAGGCTGGCTGCGTGCACCTCATCGTTCCAAGCAGGTCCAAAGGACGTTATTTGTTCTGTCCCTGTGACTTGCTTTCAGACCGCCTGAAGCGTGAGGAGCGGCGCCGAGAGGAGCTATACCGCCAGTACTACGAGGAAATCAAGAGACGTTTTGATGCGGAGAGACCTGTGGATTGTTCTGTGATAGTGGTGAATAAACAGACAAAGTAAGAAAATAGTTATGACCAATTTTATTATTGTATGGTAGAAGAAAATGGAATTAAGCGTAGTCTGGCCTTGAGACTGTCTTACAGGTTGGGAAGCGCAGCTGTAGAGCCACTGCTCCTGTCGCTTTTCTGGGAATACGTGTTGATGAGATGGAGACATGTTGTATCTTGTGCTTTACGCTTATTGCCTATTTGTCACTTACCCCTATACTTTGTCCTGATACTTTTCTACCTACCCTTCGTATCAGCCTGCTCTCGTGACAGACGGCAGTGGCCTGTACTTGTTATTCATGGATGACCAATATGGAATTATCAATATGTGGCAGTGAGCAGGTAACACAGAGCAGTGTTGGGATGCAGGCGGGGGGGTGTATGTTTCAGCGCTCCTGTCAGAGTGGATTCAAGGTCAGGTACCTGTCTATACCGTCAATCCGACATGGAAGATGCTTAAAATCCCTGCTGAAAGTGGTCGTGAATGATACCAACAGCACGTGTAAAGGGTAACCAGGGCCATCTCATGTGGCCGTCTGAGCACTTGTGAGGCGTACCTCCCCAAACACAGTGTGGGTTTTTGGTGTGCTGAATGCAGGAGTGTTAATCTAGAGAGAAACGCGCATCCCTGGAGAATGGCGTGCTTTCTCGTGGAATGTCAGGACTCAAAGCCATTTTTGGAGTTGAAGGAACTCGTGCCTAAAATGTTACTGTGTGGTTAGTTTGGAGAGTGGGCGCTGTGCTGGGAACAGAGGTGCCCTGTGCCGGGGACAGCGGGACAGGCTGTGACGGTGGCACCGCTGGTGTCTGTGTCTTTACAAACTATAAGAGCTGGAGCACATTAATAAATCTTGGGTATTGAAGCACTGATGTCACCTACTGTAGACCTGTTGAAAGGTGACTCCCAAGTGACTTAGATACATGAGCTTGGGAATCCTTAACAGGACAGTTGGCAGGGGAAAAGGTTTAATCACAAAGTTCACATCCAAAGACGATAAATTGAACCTCTTTCAGAAAGCGTGGTCACACACAGACTACATTTCTCAGAATGCATGTGCAGTTAGTATGGCAGCTTAAAAAAAGATGTGAAAGCTTTAAGCTCAACTGTGGGAGCTGTAGTTTGGGTTTGGAAGGGGAAGTCTGTGGGACAGTTGATGTTGGGTTAGAGCAGAAACCAGCTAGGAGAACAAAATAGCAAGAGAAAATGTATTTGAAACTTGAATGTTTATGGATGGGTAGTTATCCTCTGAAAATTAATTGGTCTGTGCTGCAGTGAATTAGGACAGGGCACATTGGAGCAGTTAGGATACTGAACACAGCACCGGTAACCAACTCCTGTGTGCTAGCTGTTCTGCTCTGTACCCCTTGGATCTCTTCAGGCATAGCTTATCTCACTTAATGAGTTTGGTTTCAACATATTTATATGTGAGTGAATTTATAATAGTGTAAATCCCTTTGCAAATGCTCTGTTTCTCAGCTACGCTGAGGCTTGGTTTGTAATCTCTTTCAGTAAAACTGAATGGACTGATTCAGATCAAAATAAGGGTAGGGTACGGGCTTTGATATTATCGTAATGAGATTGCTTTGGTACTGTCCTGTTAAACACTGTGAAGTTTGGCGAGTGTGAGCTGAGGGGAGGGATATGCAGCAGGGTTCTTTTTGCAGGACTGACTGAACTCTGGCTCTGCTCTGGCAGGGAGTACGCGGAGTCAGTGGGGCGGAAGGTGCGGGACCTGGGCATGGTGGTGGACCTGATCTTCCTCAACACGGAGATGTCACTGACGCAAGCCCTGGACGATGTCAGCAGAGGAGGGTCTCCTTTTGCCATTGTCATCACCCAGCAGCACCAAGTTCACCGCTCTTGCACTGTTAACATCATGTTTGGCACCCCACAAGGTACTGAGGTCTCTGTGTGCCATGTCACTCTCTGGTTGCTCTGAGCTGCTCAGAGTGCTGCATTAGAACACTTGCTGTCAAGCAGGGTCACACAGGACAAAGTTCATCTTACTGTGACATAAGTAGTTATTAATTACTTGATACCATGTCACGCATGTGAATATCATTATTTACAAGTTTCCATAATACTTTTTTTGTCCCTTATCAGAAGGACTGTCTAATTTCTATTAAGAGAGAATCTCAGCTGCGTTCTTAGCACATAACATCACCGGCCTTTGAATCTTGGGGCAAATTGCGTACCCCAGCAACCTTCAGAGGGCAAGTTTTGGATCTGTCCAAGGCTTTAGCAGTCAAATGGCTGGAACCGTCTCCTCTTGGAGCACGGAGAATTTATGTGAGAGCTAGAGGGAGCTGCTTTCCCTTTTAGTTGGGTGAGAGGCAAGAAAGACACTTCTTGGTCTGATACAAAAACTTCTCATAGCCCTTGGCCATGGAGGAGAAGGTTGGCCTTGCTGGGTGAGGCCTTGAGCCTTCTGTGGGCTCAGGAAATGGCAGCGTTGCTGTAGGAGCTTCCCAAGCCCCGGCTTGCGATCCCAAAGCGATGCCTGCCAGCAGAGTGGGACGTGCTGTGTGTGCAGGGCGAGGCACCGCGCGTTAACGCCACTTTGGGTTACCTGAAACGTGTTTTTTCCTTGCGCAGAACACCGCAACATGCCCCAAGCTGATGCCATGGTGCTGGTGGCGAGGAACTACGAGCGCTACAAAACCGAGTGCCGGGAGAAAGAGCGCGAGGAGATCGCGCGGCAGGCGGCCAAGATGGCAGATGAAGCGGTGCTGCAGGAGCGCCCACCCCCCGCGGATGAGGGCGTCCGGGGGGGGCACCCACCCGGCATCCAGACTCTCTTGAACCTGCTGGCAGACAACCGCTATCTAACGGCTAAGGAGATTGATAAAGTCATTAATTACTTGAGAGACCGGAAGGAACGGTTACTGAGGGGAAGCACTGATTCTCCTCAGGGTAAGTTCTTCAGCCCCAGACTTTATCTGGTTTGTGGGCTCTGTTACCTGGGACCCGAAAACACTCCTGGGACTGCAGAAGGGTCCCAGTGCCATAACTCCTGATACAGCGCCTCGTTTTATGGAGATGGACATGTCCTTGGGGGTCCTGAGAAGATTCCTGTGTTTCATGTGAATGAACTGTGGCTCTGCGTTCTCTTGGGGAAGGTACAGGGCTGCTGTCACTGGTTTTGTCGCTACACAAAGGGCAGCAGTTCTGCTGAGTGGTTTGGTTTCCCCATAGGGTGTCTGTTCATTGATGCGGGTGTCTTTGGCAGTTCTTTCACTAGTTTTCTTCAGGTGCCCCTTCAAGGGCAGTTGCAGAGCTTTAACCTTCTTTCCTTTCTTTCCCAGCGCCCATGTCAAGACAGCCTTTGGGGGCACCTTCAGGACCATCTCTGGGCAGTCAGTCCAGCCTTCCCAGCAATCAGGCTCATCAGAGTTCACAGCCTCTGGGCTCTGCTCCTTCTGTTCCAGCGTCCTCTTCTAATCCTCAGCAGGAGCTTCAAGCAAAAATCCTCAGTCTCTTCAACAGTGGGACAGCAGCTGCTGTAGCAAACAGCAGTTCTGCAGCCCCTGTGGGCGTTTCAGGTGGCACTCCAAACCAGAACTTTGCTAACACAGCCAGTGGTCAGGCCTGGCCCACACCGATGAGTGCGGGAAATTTAAACCAGGCTCAGCAGAGATTGCAGACTCCGAGCACACAGCTTCCTGCCCTCCAGGGCCCTTCAAGAAATGCAGGTCCAAGACCCGGAGCTCCTCCACAAGCTCAGTCGCTCTATGGTCAGCACCCAAATCGCCTCCCTGCACCTGGCAATGTACCTGCTCAGAGACCAGTATCTTCTGGGATCAACTTTGACAACCCCAGCGTACAGAAGGCCTTGGACACCCTTATCCAGAGCGGTCGTGCGCTCTCCCACCTGGTGAGCCAAACTGTGGGCCAAGGGCGAGCAGGGCCCCCTGCCCAGCAGCCCATGGGTTCCTACCAGTGACACTGCTGAACCTGCCTGGCCCTTTCCCCTCCCCTTTGTCATTCCATACTTAGAGCTGTTCAAAGAATCCCCTGTCCCTGACACGGGACACGTGCCCCTGGATGTGCATGTCCTCTCTGTTTCGGTGAGAGTGCAGCCCAGCGGCATCGCTGCTGTTGCTCGCGCTGCCCGTCTTCACCTCGGTCTGGTTAGCAGTGTTTGCAGAAGTGTGCTCTGTTGTCTCAGTGGCAGGAGGTGCTCAGAGCCACTGTGGATATTCGGTTGTTCTGTCCAGTCCCAGAAGCTGCTGCAGTGACAGCCCTGCTGCGTTTTCCTCACTCCCAGCACCTGGTGCATCTCCCCATCACAGTGCAGCCTGCTCTCGCTGAATGGTCTTACTGTGGTGTTGGGTCAGCGGGGAGGAAATGAAACGGGACTGAACAGAGCGGTACTCTGACCGGGTGTTCTTGGAGAACCCCCTGTTTTGGAATGGGCACTATTTTTCTTTGCATTTTTTTCTTTTTTTTTCTTTTTTTTTTTTTTTATGGTATATAGGGCAGTTGGCAAGTCCATTGGTAGTGATGGAGCTGAACTCCTGAAGCACAGGTCTGGCCACTGCTCAGTCCCCCAGGGCTGTGCTGTTGTGTCCTGGCAAAGGCAGAGAATTTCTCCTCACCATGCCCAGCATCTTTGGTCTGAGCGCTGCGCCAGATCTGAAACACGAGCTTCTAGCTGAGGCAGACATTGCAAATGGTCTGTCGATTTTCCTACACCCAGTGGTCAGTGTTAAGATCAATCTGTTAAATTTGGCATATGAATTTCCTTTTCTTATGATGCTGCTTTGGGACGGTTGGTTACTGGAGCCCCCCAGCTCAGCTGCAGCTGCGCTGAGGTGCTGCCGGCCCTCCCCAGGGTGCGTGTCTGCTCCGCAAACCTCATCTCCCTGTTGGCTGCAGTTTGTCCAGCCGGGGGGAGAGGCAGTGCCAAGATGCAATACCATAATTTTGTACTTTTCTTCAACACTTTGAAAGCAGCAGTAGACAGTTGAGCAGAAAATCGGCCAGTGATTCTTCATGGTGTTTTTAACGAGTAACATACTTTGATACCAGAACACAAAACATCTCTTAGCAATGTCGTCCTCCCCATCACAGCCTTAGAGTCTGTGGGCTTCCTGCAGACAGCCCAGAGAAATTAAGCAAGCGCTGTTCTTGGAACTGAGGATTTTCTGTGTCCCAGGCGGTTTGTGTTGTAGCTTTTTTTTTCTCTCTGTGCTGTTAACAAGAGGACATTACTTTTTAATAAAAAGACAGGAAAAATGTCTTGTTGCATTTTTGACACTTGACGGCTTGAGTACAACCAGGATCCATTATGCCGCTGTGTTTGCCGTTGCTCCCCTCCAGATCAGCTCTGCCCGTCACCGGGTGCTCAGCAGGTGTACAGACCTTGCTGTGAGTGCTGTGACAAGAGTTTGTCTCGGTTGTAGCACTTTGGTTGCAAGTACCTTGTGCTCCTCATTCTCGCACAGTAAACTGGTGGCTCCGGGGCGGTGGGAGGGGTGTCAGTGTGTCTGTCTGCCGGCTTCCCTCCAGCCACGTTGGGCTAGGTCCCGTTCTCTGCCTCCACAAGCCCACAGACAGGTAAAGCATCTTTGCATTGAGCTTAATCACAGAACTATGGGGCAGGGAGAGGCTGTTCCTCTCCTGATGTTCTGCTTCCTCTGCAATCAGCTGCTCCCTGTCGAGACTTGCTCCTGCTTATGGAATTGGTAGCAGCCAAGTGAAAAATAGCTGTGGAGACCCTGGAAGCAAGTGAAAACTCCCCATGCAAGTAGTGAAGGGTGTAATAAAATCATTTATTGCATTTTGTGCAGACAGGAGTCTAGAAAAATGAGTACAGTTAAAGCAGTAAAGCATTAACAGGGAGCATTCAACAGCCGAGGAGCCACTCCTCCATTAATACCTGCACAGAGAACACGGGGCTGTACTGAGGCGGCCTAATGCACGATACTGAAACACAGAAATTAAATGCAAGCCTAACTTTTTTTTTGTTTTTTTGTTTTTTTGTTTTTGTTTGCAACCTGTTTTATTTACAAGGTTTTAAACTTAATTGCATTGCTCTGCACACAGATTCTCTAAAACACAAAGCATACTAGGTCACTACATGTCTATTGAAATATTGCACTCGAATAAAAGTCACTTGAATGAACGCAGAACGTCTAGCTACAGTGATTAAAAGATTATTGAATGAACTGACTTTGTGGTAACATTCATAACAAATATATTGCACATGTAGCACAGAAAGTGTTGTAACCAGCAAATCTCAGACCTTTTGGTCTTTCTGCTGGTTTTTAGTCCTGCTACACAGAGGAGGGTCTTGACTCTCCTAGTGCAACCCTGACCCGTGTGCAGATCCACGGCCTGCGCCTCGTCCAGCCCCGGCCCAGGCCGGACGCTGCTCCCGCCAGCCACCTGCCCAAGAAACAAACCTGGGGGTCAAGACCTTCCTGTCTGGAACAAAAACTGAAACGTGTCTGCGCATGTGCCAAGGAGGAACTTGCATGTCTACCGGAGGAGGACACTGTCTTCACCAAGGTGGAACGGCAGAAGGTGCTCCATGGGGAACCGAACACTCACAGAGGCCGAACGTGCAGGGCTGGGTTTGTAAACTAACATGCAGTGCTGTCTGCTAAAACTGGCCCTCTCTGGCCGCCGGGGAGCAAGACCTTGCCACGGACACTAGGACCTTTCTTGCCACAGCCAATTTTGCCTGGTGGGGTGTTGGGGCAGCCCTGGCACTGTGTGAGCTGTGCCCCTGTTCTTGCTGCGGGATGAGGGAGGAAAACGCCTTTGTCAGGGCAGCAATGGAAAGGGGGTCGCCTTCCCACTCCCTGGGGATCTGGGACCACAGCTTTATGGGGGGGTTGATGTGCTGGGGGGAAATGGGATCCGTTGGTGACGCTGGGGAGGTGTCGAAGCAAACCTGGCAGCAGAGAAGCACGCCCTGGGCTGCTGTCACCACCGCTCCATGGCCAGTGTCGCTCCCACTGCCCAAGGATGAGCGCATTGCTGCTGCACTGCCGAGGGCAGGTGCTGCCTGCGGGCTCGGTTGCTGCTGCTGCGTGGAACCTGCTCTGCACTTGGCCCTGAGCTGCTCCGTGTGCCGGGCAACAGCCACACTGTCATGAGAGGGTGAAGGCAGGGAGTGGGTGGCAGCTTTTGGAGAGGCAGAGCAGCTGGCAAGCGCTCCAGGCCCAACAAGAGCGGTGCTTGCGTCTGTGATGAGTGGGCAGGTTGCTGTGCGCGCCTCCCCCATTGCTGCAGAAGTGCCTCGAGTAATTTTGGGACGCTGCAAACAGCACGTGAGCCGCTGTGTGCTGGTGTGGGACCAGCTCTGAGGCGCAGAGCAGCTGGACACTGGCAGATCCTGGCTCTTGTGGGGTTGCCCTTCCCAAAGCTAAAGGACCTTGTCCCTCGCAGCTGCCAGCTCCTGCACCAGCTCCCATGGCTGAGGCAGCGGCAGGACCAGCGAGCGCTGCCCTGCGCGACCGCACCGTCCATCAGCCTGGAGCTCCTGCGCTGAGACCGGGTGTCAGCCCGGCCCGACGGTCACCTCCCAGCCACCACGAGCTCCCCCGCCCTCGGGACCAGCTCACGCCAGAGGCTGTGACACAGGGAAATAGCCGTGCAGACAGCCGAGCTACCGCAGCACAAAGTCTGGCTGTGGCTGCTGCTGGAGAGAAGGGAGGCACTTCGGAGGTGATGGAAACGGAGGAGCACGGTATGAGCAGACACAGATGGGGGCTTGGTTTTGTTCTGGGAGTGCGTCTGAGAAGGATCATAGAGCAAGAAGAACGGAGGAAAGAAAAGGAAAAAAAGGAAGAGAGGAAGGAAGGGAGGAAAAAATAAGAAAATCGTCAAAACCCCACTCCTTTTTATCCAAGCAGTCCCAAATAGCTTCAACCTGGATGAGCAGGGGAGGGCTGCATAGGGCGCGGGGCACTGGTACCAGCCAGGGCTGCTGGTGCCCGGCCCCCCCGGGATGCTGCAGCACCTGCTCCGTCTGTGCCAGCCGGGGTCTGCGGGTCCTGCTGCGCTGCGGGGCTGGGGAGCAGTCTGGGTTGAGGAGGCGAATGCTCCAGCGCGGGGCTCAGCTCTGGCGGGCACAAAGCCGCTCGCAGCCAGGCTGGTGCAGAGCAACCAGTGCTACCGGGAGAGGGCAACTCTTAGCAGGCTACACTTCAAGTGGAAGCTCAAATCTGCTGTGAAACAAGTTCAGAAAAGTCTGTGACTTCTTTTCCCTGAAAACTCTTAAGAATCAAAATTGAGAAGAAAATGAACCTGCGACCTGGCCCTTTCCCAGGGGTGCCAGTGCCGGCTGCAGCCGCCAGCACCGCTCCAGAGCCTGCGCTGTGACAGATGGGCGCCCGTTTGGTGCAGGAGGAGCCTGTCTCGGCTCTCCGTCCCCACGGCCTGGTGCTAGCAGAGCCCTGCATCTCTCAGAATAGATATAGATCTCTATATATAGACTTCATCTGGTTCTATTAACATAAATATGATCACTTTAAAAATACACTTACTGTATTATGTACACTATGTACATGGGACCAGGGCGGGTGCCCGCAGGCACCCTGGCTGCCCTCGGCACCGCTTCCTGCGTGGTTCCTGGAACCGTTCACATTTGTTAAAAGCTCCTCAGTTTCTCTGGCATAAGAGATGCTGGGGGGGATGACGGGTGACCCTGCAGCTGCTGCCAAAAGTAAGACGCCTTTAAACTAACCTGGCTGCCCTGCTGCTTGCATGTGGGGGCTGCAGCATGTGCTGGCGGGACAGGACGGGCTTTGGGCTGCAGGGGCCACAGGGCCAGTGCCTGGGCCAGCTGGGGGAGGTGGGAACCCTACAGCCCCTCGTGCAGGGTCCAGTTGGACCCCTGAGCTGGCACAGCAGGGCTGTCAAGACCAAGCAAACAGACTTTCATATGTTAAAAACTACACACAGATCCAGACTTTCCTACAGCTCCACTGCAGTGTCTACAATTGCCTGGAGCTGGGGCTGGGTTTGGAGTGAAGCCCTGGGGACCAGCAGCGAGGTGAGGGAGCAAGTTGGGGTACAGACTCCCCCACATCCTAGCCAAGCGCTGGTGCCCTGGGGGTCAGTGGCCCCCACACAGCTCCAGGGGCTGGAGAGCAGCTCCGGCTCACGCTGCGCATGGCAGGGCCACCACTTGTGTCCAGACACCGCAACTCCACACCACGACTGCAGCACAAGCACCAGGAGAGCACCAGGGCAGAGAGAGCCTGGAGTCCGAGGGAGGAGACAAAGAACACCCCCCACCCCAGGCTGGGGCTCCTGTTGTCGCAAAGTTGCTGCTTGCAGGCCCCAAGCCCCCGAGGCTGCCCCCCACCCTCTGCCCCCTCCAAACCATCAGCTGCATCTCCAGCAGCTCGGCCCAGAGCCTCCAGCGAGGGGCAGCACCGGCGGGGGGGCGCTGTCCGGGCCCAGGCGCTGCCAGAGGCAGGAGAGGAAGGTCTGGTGAGGAAAGCTGGTCGCCTCTCTCTTCTCCCGGGACCAGGGCGTGAGCAGCGGGTACGGGACACGGGCGCAGGCAGCCAAACTCTGCGCAGGGGCAGCAGCACGGCCAGATGCCCATCTTGGTGCAGCCGCCCTCCTGCCCGGACGAGCTGCGAGCAGCAGTGCGGGACTGGCCCTGCTGGGGACGGGTGGTGGCAGCAGCGCTGGGCTCTGGTGCTCAGTCCATGGAACAGTGTATATATTTATATATAAACAAGGACAGCAGTGCTGTGATGTTGCAATGAGGAACAGCTGCTCTGGTGCTGGATGCTCCCGGAAGATCTGGTGCTGCAGTTCGAATGGAGAGATCAGGGCACGGCCAAAGCCAGGTGAAGTTTCTGCACATCGGCTGCCATCAGGCCTCCCCTCCTCCCCTCCAGGAGCTCGGTGCAAAGGGGTGGCGGGGCTCTCAGCGTGCAGACAAACCTCTCTTGCGCGCCGTGTTTCAGGAGTAGATGGTGATGACCTCTCGGCCCCCACCACGCACAAGGAGTACTCGGTCCAGGTGCTCTGTCAGCACCTCAAGGAACTCCATGTCTGCACCACTGTCAAGGAAGACCAATACCACAATGGAACACAGTGACTGCCCCGTGCTATCCCTGCCCAGCCCCACGCCCAGGGAGCTGAGCCCATTGCACAACACCCCAGCACGGGGAGCTGGTGGGGTCAGGCCGGAGCTGCCCACCCGTGCGACAGGGACTGTGGCTGAGCCCAGCAGATAGTCGAGCCCCATGGATCTGGCCACAGCCTCACAACGTGCCATCGTTCACATGTGCGGGTGTAATGTCACATGTCCCGCACGTGTCACCTCTGCCGGACAGGCAGGCTGGTGCCAACAATGGCTGTCAGAGACAGTGGGAGGCATGGGGGGTGGGGGGGGCCAGGGTTGGTCACTGAACCTGGCAATGGACCGTCACTCACCTTCAAGATCCAGCAGCCCTGAGACACTCGCATCCCCCGGCCCTCAGCCCAACCTATGGAAAGGCGTCAGACACCCAGCCCATGAGAAGGATACAGTTCTCATCCCCTTTCCGGTTACGGGGGGGCCCTGGCATGTTCAGCAGGACCAGCTTGGCATCCTGTGACTTCTTCACGATCACCTCGTTGAGCTTCACAGCTGTGTGCATCCTCCGCACGTTGGACTGGTTCCTGGGGGAGAGAGTGCGCATGGGCACAGGGATGGGCACAGTTGGCATCCAGCCCCACACCAGCGCCAAGGGGCCATAGTGGGGACTGGCCTCCTGCCCCAGCAGGTCCAGGGCTGGGCTGCAGCATGAGCTCAGAGAGCAGTGAGAGCTTTGCCCAGCACAGCTGCCGGCAGCTCTGAGCCTGTGCTGGTGGCCATGAGCTGCATGGCCGTGCATGGTGCCTGGGGCAGCAGCGCACCACACTGCGCTGGGCTGAGCTGGGTGGAAGCATACAGGAGAAGACAGTGCAAGCGTCACCGTGGGTGCCCCAGCCCAGGCTTGTGGGATGCTGCCGGCAGCAGTGCAGGGCAGACGCGGCGCACACGGTGGGGCACGCACAGGGCAGAGCCTGCGCAGGGGCGGGCAGCCCTGGCCCCGCATGCTGCCCGGGTGAACCGTCTCGCACGGTGCCGGCAGCAGCTGTTGCGGCACGCTGAGCCGCCCTCGTGCACGGGGCAACCCCGATGGCGGCGGCCCAGCTCCCCCGCCCGGGACCCGGCACCCAGCCAAACCCAGACTTACAAATTCTCCCACTCCCTGCCAGGATCACCACGAGGCCGAGGGAGAGAGAGAGAAAGAGAGAAAGGAGGTGAGTGCCCGGTGCACACCCCACATCCTGTAGCGCACACTGCACGGGTACCTCATCCCCCACAGGCACAGGGGGCCCACCCACCCCCCGCCCAGCCCCACACAGGCTGAGCTCAGGGATCCCCGCCCCCTCAGAACAAGGACTGCACAGTGCTGCTGGGGAGGACCGGGCTGGCTGAGGCCCAGAGCATGGGTGGGACAGGATGGCAGCATGCAGGGCCATACGGCTTCATGTTGAAGAAGTCCTTGATGCCCTCAGGGCTGACGGGGCTCTTGCTCTTGTTCTTCTCCGCAACAGACTTCTCCTTGGTCCAGGTGAGATGCACCTTCTCAGGGGCCGTCTCCACCTCATCCCCAGGTGACTGGGAGCTGCTGGAGAAGGCGGTGGCATTCTTGTCATGGATGAGCTGGACCTGCAGAGTGGAGAGGGGGATGGTGGGCAGGGGCCAGGGACAGTCGCCTGCCTGGGCCCCATCCCGGTGCAGCCCCTTACCTCCTCCTCCGGCTTCTCCTCGCCATCGCCCACCTGCTCCTCAGGGACATTCAGGCGCAGGCGCGTGTTGGCCGGGTTCTTGCGCCGGATGGAGCCACGGGACTCATCCGTGATGCTCTGGATCTGAGCAGGATGGGGTCAGCCGTGGGATGGGGCAGGAGAGGCCCTGGCTGGGCACACACCAGCCTGCAAGCCCCAGCACCCCAGCAGGATGAGTGCGCAGCCTGGGGGCAGCTCTGTCACCAGGGGGGCCAGACCCAGCCAGGCTGTCCTGCGGCCTCACCTCCCGCTCCCGCTCGTTCTTGGTGAGGTGCATTTGCTTGAGGATCTGGGAGCGCTGCTCCATCACTAGCGTCTTCTCGTAGGTGTAGGCGGAGATGTCACTCTCGTGCTGCAGTAGGGAGACAGGAGAAACCATGAAGCAGGGTGAGCTGCACCCACTGCTCCCAGCCTGGCCATGTGAGTCCCTGTGAACCTGTGCATCCCTCCCGGGTGCTATGCCCCCCTGTGGCACAGTCTGTCTGGCCCTCCCACAGGCAGCATCCCAGCCCGGAGCATGTGCCCCCATCCCAACACTCACCATCTCCACCACCTCCACCTCGGCAGTGATGCGCAGGTGGTACAGGAACGTGGTCAGGTCCTTCTTCATCTGGATGCTGTTATCGTCCATTTGTGCCACCGTGAAGATGCGCATCTTGCACTTGCGCCAGACCTGGGCGGGAGGGAGGAAAAGAGGCATGAGCACGAACAGGTGGGGACAGCCCCAGACCCCCACCCCACAGCATAGAGCCAAAGCTACCTTGTGGTGCCGCAGGAGGAAGGGCAGCAGCATGAGCATCCCCCCATCGTGGACGATCCACCACACGTCAATGTGGCCCTCTGAGAACCGCTCCTGGTTGCTTGGGAACATGGCGACATTCTTGGCCACCAACAAGGCCAGATGCCCGGCCGTGGTCTCTCGCACCAGCTCTGGGAGGCGAAGGTCCACGTCAGCCGAGGGGGCTCAGCCCTCCCCAGCCCAGCAGCCCCGTCCCTGTGCAGTGCCTACCGATGAAGTTCCTCCAGGTCTGGTGGTCCTCCTTCTGGCGCCAGCTGCGGGGCCAGCCCACCAGCACTGTGTTGTGCTGCAGCCCACCCAGCCCGCTGGACTGGATCAGGTGGGACATGCCATCCCGCAGGTTGGAGGAGATCACCACCTGGCAAAAGCCCTTCACCTTCTCTGCTTCCATCAGGCGGCGGATGGACTGGAGGTGGGAGAGGGGGGTCAGAGGCCACAGGGCCCAGGGATGGCAGGCACAGTGGCCACCAAGCCCCGGGAGCAGCACCCTGGCCAGGGGAGGTGTGGGGTACCAGGCGGGGGGCACGGGGTGCAGGTCCCCATGGGGTGCCCGGGTCCCCCTGCCCCCAGGGAGGCTGGCAGCTCTGGGCAGGCAGCGGTGACACTGGTGGTGAGCAGCACAGGCACGTGGCTCTGCGCCGTGCAGAGCAGAGGGCGTCCCCGTGCCAGCGCTCTGACAGGCAATGGAGCGGCAATTAGAGTTATTTACTCAGAGAAATTATAACATGTCTGCATGGGAGAGAAGCTGTTTGCTTCCAGAGGCTTAATCTCATTAAAGTGCCACCCAGCTGGTGCAGCGGTGCAGGGCAGGGGTGTCTCCTGCTTCGGCGAGGAAAGGCCCCCATCTCCTACCCTGCCTGGCACCAGATCCATGGGAAGCGTTGGGGCTGTCGTGCCCATGGGGTAGCTTAGAGGCTGCTCAGCACAGCAGCCCCTGGCAGGCATGGTGCCATGTCAAGCTGTGCTGTGACCTGCAGCAGCTGCCCAAGAATGGAACCAGTGCCCAGCTGGTGCTGGTGTCTCTGGTGCCTGGGGATGAGGGCAGGGGTCCCGAAGTCCCCTGGGCGCCCTGAGCACTGGTGAAGTGTGGAGTCTCCAGGCTCTGCCCTGTGTCACCCTGGATGCTCTCCTGGCCAGCCGGGGCCACCAGCTCTGGCCACAAGGCAGAAACACTCCTAGGGAAGCCTGTGGGCTCCTGCTGCTGGCAGAGCCCTGCCCAGGGCAGCAGCAGTGCGGCACGGGCAGCTCTCACCTCCTCTGCCCTCTGTGCCTGCGGGTGGTTGTCCAGGAAGGTCCCTTCAAGCACGGAGGCCACGATGGTGAGGCCCTTGCCAGCCTTGAGCTGCGACGTGAAGGACAGGAGCTGCGGGTGCACCACATTCTGCTCCTGATCCCCACGGACCAGGACCAGCAGCTGCGGCCTGCAAGGATGGTCCTGCGGTCAACACCTGTGCCGTGGGCCCCTGGCCCCCCAGCCCAGCCGCGCCTCACCTCCAGTTCTTGGTGTGGGGGGGGCCCTCCTCCAGCCGCAGCAGGGCGTAGCGGGCAGCACTCAGGGACAGTCCCCGGATCCCGTCACCCCACTCCTTCTCCGCCCTGCGGGAACCAGCAGCACGTCAGGGCTGCCCACGGCTCTGGGCACAGAGCACCGTGCCAGCACCCAGAGCACCCCAGGGGCTGAGCAGCGACTGCCAGTGCTGCGCAGGATCTGCGGCCCCATGGCCGCCCTTACCCGCGGTACTCGATGTATTTGTAGATGAGGCCAGCGATCAGCATGGCGACCAGTGCATAGTACCAGGAGCAGATGAACATCAGCGCCAGGCAGAGGCTCATGCCCAGGAAGGACAGGGTCCTGCAGAGAGTACCGTGCTGTCACAGCAACCCTGGCCCTCGCAGCTGTGCTGGGGTCTCCAGGGCAAAACATCCTGTCTTATCCATTCCTGTTCCATCTTGTCCCCACTCACCAGTGGTAGTAGCGGAATCTGGGTCGCCAGTTGGGTGTCCGCAGCAGCGTCTGCACCGCGCACGCCAGGTTGACAAACATGTAGCACATGAGGAAAAACCTGCAGGAGAGAGCATGTGGCTGAGCCGGGTGTGCTGGGCCAGCCTGGAGACACAGTCAGGCCCCACTGAACCTCCTGGCCCAGGGGGAGTCACCATCAGAGCGTGCCACACTGCCAGACAGGGGAGCCAGGGCTGTAGAGCAGCCAGGTCCCAAGAGCAGCCAAGGAGGGTCCCTGGGGTCCCTGCAGGGCTCCCCCCTTCCTGGGTGGGGCTGGGGTGGCAGGAGTAAGGGCCATTGTGTCCCCCAGAGACCCGCGTGTGCCACCCGCCTGGTGAGGGTGAGGGGGCGCGCGCCTGTCAGCTGCTCACGAAGGTGCGGGTGGACAGAGCATGCTGCCTACATGGAGAGGATGGGAGCCACCTCGTCCAGGGAGGCGATCAGGATCCCAATCTCGCAGATGCAGGCTGTGAGCAGCAGGGCCCATGTCGGCTCCCCATTGGCTTTGCCATGGCCGAAGACCTGGGAGCAGGATGGGGAAAGGGGAACATCAGGGCTCTGCACTGCCAGTGCCACGCAACCCTGCACAAGGGTCCACGTCACAGCTCAGTGCCAGCCCTGGGAGCAGGGACCGGGACACAGGGGCTGTGCAAGTGGCACTGCGAGCTAGCACATGTCCTGAGTCAGGTCTCCCCAGGCTGGCGGGACTCGCCCCCTCTGCAACACAGCCCCACTCCTGGCAGATCCCACAGCCCCTCCTGCATCCAGAACCACCTCTGCCTCCCTGGGACCCCACCCAGGGACAAGCCCCAGCTCAGCCTGGCCACAGCCAGTGTGGAGTCAGGCACCCCATGCTCAGGACAGACACGCTGCCCATGGAGAACAGGTCCTTCTGCGGCTGGGGGGACATGGAGAGGGGACAGGTGCAAGGGCAGGGGGTGCATGTCTGGATGCATTAGAGGGCACAGGCAGCATGAGCGAGTGAGAGCTGGGGCTGGCAGGGCAAAGGAAGGAAGATAAAATTAGCCCTCTCTTCCCTGGGGGGAGCTGTCGGGTTGGATTTGGAGAGATGAGGTTGTGAGAACACATCTTCAGAGAGCAGATAAAATACGAAGCAGCACAGCAGCAGGGGGAGGCAATCCTGACCTTTCCCAGCACTCTCCTCCCACCGACACCACAGCCAAACACACCACAGCTGCCCAGCACCAGGCCAGTGCCGGCGGGATGGGCAGCTGGGCAGCTCTGGCTGGCAGTGGTGCCGGGAGGAGGCAGCACGGGTGCCCGCTGGTCTCCTGTGCTGGTGGAAGCTGCAGCCACCATAGGTGCTTGGGGCCAGCAGTGCTGAGCTCCGGGGACACCTACCCTGAGGAAGGGCACGATCCCGTCCCTGGAGATGGCTTGCAGGAGGCGGGGGGCTCCAGTGAGGCTCTGCAGTCCAGCCCCACATGTGGAAAAGAAGGAGCCAATGACAATGACCCATGGAGACGGCCATGCCAGGGTGCCAACCACCAGGTTCCCGTTGACAGCTTCACCAAACCTGTGGGGCACCAGAATCATCCGTGGCTCCAAACCGTGGCTGAGCCCCAACAGAACATCGCTGCAGCACAACCCAGCCCCCCGGGGCAGGTCGGCCACCCAGGGACACCGCCTGGGGGGACAGGACCAGAGACAGGCCTGGCCCCAGCTGCTGATGGCCCCCACTCCCTGCGGGGGATGAGCAAGAGATGGAGGTCTCAGGTAGCTGGGGTCTGTCCCCATCCCTGACCTGTGGCACTGGGGGCGGGGGCCGAGGGGAAGGTGGGGGACAGGAGCTCCCCATCCCCTGTGCCGAGAGGAGGCCAATTAAGGCTGCGTGCAGTCGGATCCCGTTTGTATTGGTGCTGGCAACCCAGAAGTGTCACCTGCCGCGTGCAGTGAGCTGGGCTGCCCCAGATACGCAGGCAGCACAGGCAGCCCTGCCTGTTGACAAACACGCGCGCTGCCTGCAGCCCCGGAGCGGGAGGGAGCAGTGCGGATGTGCCGCAAAACACGGGGGGGATCAGGGCACACACGAGCCCCCAGCGCCTGTCGCAAGCTCTGGCCCCCGAGAGCCCCCCAAAACGGGAAATCACAGCACCTCCCGTCTGTCCCCCACCGGCCCCGGGGCTGCCGCTGGCCCTGCCTGTTCCCTGGGGCTCCTCCCACGCCGGCCCCACACGACCCCAGGGACACTCACTTGTCGCGCAGGACGACCCCCTCGATGCACGCCCCGAAGAGCACAACGGAACTGATATCTGCCAGGCGGTCAAGGAGAGCTGGGGGGATGCAGAGGGTCCCCCGGCCCAGCAGCGGGCCGCGGGGACCCCTGTCCCGGCCCGGCGCACCCCCGAGTGCCCGCCCCGTGCAGCAAGGAGCCCGCCCGCCCCCAGCCCCGGCGAGCTCTGAAGGATACAGACCGCGGAGGTGGTGGCGATGGCCAGGATGGTGCCCGTGGGGATGGACTTCTGGGCGTCCCGCAGGTCCCCGGAGCGGTTGGAGCCGGCCATGATGCCTGCGGAGGAGCGGACGATGCCAGGCGGGCAGAGCCGCAGCCCCCGCCCGGCCGGGGCAGATGGACAGCGGGGCAGAGGGACATTAGCTCGGCGGACGTTGGGACCGGCGCTGCCGCGGCTCGGGTACCCCAGCCCACTCCCCGCCTGCCCCCAGCACTTGCCCCCGAGCCGTAGCCTGAGGCTACTCAAGGATTCAGCTCAAAACGCTCCTGACTGACCTGCCTCATGAACTCTTAATTGATCGAAGCAGGGCCGGTGACGGCAGCAGGGGCAGGGAAGAGTCCGGCCCCGGCACTGCGCTGGGGGGTGGCCGGGCTGAGACACAGCCGGCGTCGGCAGGTCCCGTGGCTCGACCCGCGGGACCGAGGGACACGCACCATGCACAACGGGGACCTGCCGGGTCGCCGGCGGCACGGTAGCGCCAGACCCCGCCAGCTACCGCCGTGCCCTGGGCAAGCCCTGGGAGGTCCCACCGGCTCCGGCGGAGCTGCAGGCGGGACGCGGCAGCTGCGCCCTGCGGGGGCTCCGCGGCGGGATGGGGCGGGGGGGGCTCTGCTGCCCCCGGGGAGCTATAAATACCGGAGCCGCGGGACGTCAGCGCCGAGCGGCACCGTCAGATCTGTAGTGCAGGCGGCTGCGTGGGAGGCAGCGCCCCCGCCCCCCCCTCCGCCCCCCGCCACCGGCGCACGTGCGGCTCGGCGGAGCGGGCCCGGCGGCACGTGCGCGGGTCCCACCTGTGACCGAGGGGAAGTAGATGCCCACGAGCAGTGTGAAGTACGAGGTCATGTCGCTGAACACGTAGGGCTGGTCCATGTCCACCGGCGTGTCGGGGGGGCTCACGGACGGCAGCCCCCGCTTCTCCACGATCACGCCCTTAGTCAGGTACGAGCTCCACAGGTTCTCTGCGAGCAGCAGGAGGTCGGGGTGAGGATGCACCGGGGAGCGACCCGCAGCCGAGCTGCCCCCTCCCACCCCACAGCCCGAGGGGACGGAGTGTGGGGGCATCCTGCACTGCCACCCCCCGGCCTCGCTGAGCAGGTGGGGCCGCTGGCATCCAGTGGGCAAGAGACAGGGCATCCCAGCCCACCACCGATGTGCAGAAACACCCCGGCTGGGGATGCGCCTGGCAGCACAGGTGGGAGCCCGGAGCAGGTACATCCTGCCGCTGGCATCATCCCTGCAAGATACTGGAGCAGCTAACATGGGATTGCAGTAGCAAATAATTAAGAGGGTAATATAATTAATGCTGATCAACACAGGTTTAAGGGAAGTGGATCGTGTCAAAGTAACTTGATAACGTTTTTGATGGGATTACGAGTGCAGGGCTGATGTCACAGGCTTAGTGTCCCTCCACGTGCTGCCTTGGCCACAGATCACGGTGAGAAACTGGAGCAGCAGAGAGCAATCAGCACCAGGGCACAGCATAGAGAGGACAACAGCATTGCAAAGAGGCTGGTGATTGAGTCCAGAAGGGCCCCACAAGGACCAGCCCTCAGCATCCAGCATCAAGCACACCTCCCCAGCTGTGTAACATCCCCTACCCACTCCTAGGTGATAGACGGGCCTGGCAGCCACCACCAACACAGCTCTGCCTGGCTTGTCCTCTCAGAAGGCACATTTCTCCCCATAGGGAGAGCCAGTGCCTTGGGCACAGCCAGCCTGACCTCTGCTGTGGCTGCACGGTGACACCCTGTCCCAAGACACCGCCAGCCCAGTCACCCTCGCCATCAGCCACCCCAGAACAGGGTCCTGGCTTTGCCGGGAGCATTCACTGTCTGCTACCCTAACAAAGACTACCCAGGCTGGACAGAGGGGCCATGTCCCCCCCCTACAGGACTGTCACCAGCAGAAGCAGGCTGGGACTCCTTATCTGCCCCACAGGACCTCAGCATGGGACACAATTGCAATCAAAGCCTCCCAAACACCCAGTGAATGTGCTCCATCACATCTCCGTGACACAGCCCAGCATCTGTAGCCCCACGTGCTGTGTGATAAGCGACAGCCAAGCTCCCACACCTGGGTCTGTGCAGCCACCATGGGAGGGACAGGCTGGAGCAGCCGCACAGCTGTCCCAGCACAGCCTCAGCACCAGGGGGACACATGGCCCTGTGCTGCCCTGTGGCAAGCACCAGCTGTGCCCAGGCACCCCAGACCCTGCCCAGCTCCATGGGACCCACTGGATTTGAAGCTGATGCAAGGTCAATGCACGTACACCACATGCCGCACAGCAAGCACAGCTACCACCCAACACCCAGCCTGGCACCGCAGGAGTGCCCGGCCTGGCTGTTGCGCTGAGGAAGGTCTAATCCTGCTCATGGCTGCGCAGGCAGGGAAGCCCAAAAAAGCTCTTTGGTCCTGAGCCCTGACACCCATCCTGGTGTGGGAGCACCAAGAGCAGGTCCTGCCAGCACGGCCCCATGGAGCAGGGGTCTGCAAACACCTTTTGAGTGTGGCACTGAGCATCATCCTCCACTGCCCAGCCACGGAGCATGAGCACCTGGCAAATGCACCAGCAGCTCCAGAAAAACAGGTCAAAAGTGGCTCCTCCCAGCCAATTCATGAGTTTTTCTGCGGCCCTGGCCACTCTCCTGGCACGGCTGTGGCCGCAGCAGCAAAGTGTCCCCAAGGGACAATCACTCCTCACAAAACCTCAGATCGATACCAGCCTTTCTCAAGCAGAGGGAGGATTTATTCCTCCCCAGCCTTTGGGCATCCTTCAGAGTCGAGCTGCTGCAGTCCAGCTGGCACAGACCACATGCGGGCGGCCGGAGCACCCAGCTTGGTCCTATGGTGCAGGAGCCCATCCTGCTGCCTGGTACGGCGTGAGCACAGCTCACTGTGCCCCAGGGGCAGAGCACCCATGGCAGGATCACCTACGGTGGGATCACCCACAGCAGGAATCACCCTCAGCAGGGATCACCCGCATACCCTCTCATCTGGACCCAGCACTGCCATCCGCCCGCCCGGTGGCTCCCCCAGCACTGGCTCCTCCAGCAGCCTGGCCAGCAGAGCTGCCCAGCAGGCACAGCCACTGCTCCAGCCACAGCACCCCTGGGGCTTGTCCTGCACCTCCGTCCCCATGATCGCGTCCCCACACCCACATCCCCGCGCCTGCATGCCCACTCCTCCGCCCCCACGCTGTGCCCACCTTGGATGAGGCCGCTGGCAGCGCCGGGGATGCCCTCAATTTCAGTCACGTTGTTCATGGTGAAGTACTCATCACAGGTGGCGTTGAGGAAGCGGGAGGTGCAGAAGAGCTCCCAGAGCTTGGAGCCCACTGTCTCATTCCCCTCCACCACCATCTTGGTGCAGAGGTCGAAGCCGTGGCGTGAGAGGGTCCTGTTGCCCAGGAGGCAGATCCTGGGGAGGGCAGGTGCTCAGCCGTGTGCCCGTGCACCTCGGCCTCGCCGCAGCTCCACGGGATGTTGTACTCACGGGAAGCTCGGTGGGTCGAAGGCTGACTTGATGACTCCAGCATAAATGGCGAGGATGGAGAGGATGACACAGCCCAGGAAGACCAGGGCAAACTTGTTGACGTACTTGACCCCCACGAACACCACGGTGGCCATGCAGGTCAGCACACAGGTGCCATACACACGCATGTTGTTGAGCATTGCGGCTGCCTCCCCGCTGGCATCCTCTGCCTTGAAGATGGCCATGGCTGGGAAGATGTAGGCCTGGGAGAGAGTCAGGGCATCACCAACCAGCTGACAGCCCCAGAGAGGTGACCCCAGAGAAGGGTCCCTTGGCCCCACTATGAAGCCTCAGCTCCTTGCTGGGCTGCAAGACACAAGGCTGTGCTGCCAGGGCTTGAGCCATCAGCACCATGCAGGCGAAGAACCAGGCACGTACCAGCAGGATTTCAATGGTGCCCAGGATGTACATGGCGCCAGCAAAGGTGGTTCCCAGATAGAAACAGAGCCCCACGGCCCCACCAAACTCGGGTCCCAGCGAGCGTGAGATCATGTAGTAGGAGCCACCCGCTGCCAGAGAGAGCAAAGTTGGGTCCCAGTCAGAGCCCAGCAGCACCCCCAGCCCTGCCAGAGGTCCCAGAGGGCAGGACGGGGCCGGGGCAGCCCCAGACCCAGCTCCAGCAGGGAGCAGGGTGCAGTCTCCAGGGCCCCAGAGCAGCCGGAGCAATCACACAGGCAGAGCCATTCCCTAGGAGCCCAGCAGCCAGGTGTGATGGCCAAGGGGACACATGTCCCCTGGGATGCCAGACAGGTGCTGGAGCTGCAGGGACACAGGCCATGCCTTGCTCCATCCTCCCAGAGGAGCCCTTAGAGCTGGGTGGCCAGGATCGATGGTCCTGCCACAGCAGGATGATAAATAGCTTTAATTATACCCTGCGTTGGCGCTGCCAGAACCATGCCCAGTGCATCAGAGCTGCTGGGCCAGCACAGCTCACCTGCTCCCAGCTCTGGGGCTGGGCACACTCGGGGGGAGGCAGCCTGGGGGCACCTGCATGGCCAGAGCCCACCAGTGCCTCTCTGGGGATGGAGAGGGCACAGCAGTGTCCTCGTGTCCAGCACAGCTCGGGCAGGCTGGCAGGAGAGGCCACCCCACTGCCCAGCCCCTGGCAGCCCTGGCTCCCCATCTTCCTGCCGGCATCTCTCCCTGGCTCCCCTGCGGCCTCTCCAGTCTGGCGGAGGGAGGAGCCGCGGCTGGCGGCTCTCGCTGCCATCTGCACCTCGCGGCTCTGGGGACGGGTGGCAGCTCCAGCTCCACGCTCTCCCCAGGCGATGGGGAACCTGCGCGGGCTGGTGGCAGAAGGCCTGGGAGCGGCTGGTGGTGACATCCACCTTCCCGTGCACGGCACTGGCACAGCCCAGGGAGCGGGATGGCCTCAGGGGATGCTCTCTGGGCAAAGCCCTTTGCCAAGCTCAGCCCAGCTCTTCGGTGGCACAGGGACTCCCGCAGGCACCCAACCCAGCAGGAACCAGCTCCTTTTGCCCCAGCACACACACAGGCACTGGCGCAGCTCTACCTGGCACTACACCATTGGTGGCGATTGCACTCATGGAAATGGCAGTCAGCATTGTCTGCGGGAAGAAACACAGTGTCAGTACGCTGCAGAACTCCCTCCTCACTGGGGCAGAGGGACAGGGGAGCAGGAAGGGAGAGCTGGGGCTGTGCTGGGACATGGGGCTCTCCAGGGATGTGCTGGGACGTGGGGCTCCCCAGGGCCGTGCTGGGACATGGGGCTCTCTGGGGCAGTAACTGGGACATTCTGCTGGGCTGGGACACCCAAGGGATGGATGGAGGAAGGGAGGGAGGGAAGGAGGGATGGATGGATGGATGGATGGATGGATGGATGGATGGATGGATGGATGGATGGATGGAGGGATGGAGGGATGGATGGGTGGTCAGGCAGGGTTGCTCACAGGCAGCATGGCTGGGGGGCTGAGCCCCTCAGAGGAACCACAAGGAAGGGGCAGGGGGTCCCTGGGCTGCTCAGGACACTGCCTGCGTTCAGCCCGCACAGCCTCTGCCCTGGGGTCACTGTCGCGGTGTGATGGCTCACTACAACATGGCACACATGGTGTGGGCAGGGGACACCCCTGCCCGCACAGCAGCTCTGATCTCGGTCACCATATGAGCACCATTCTGCTGCTGATTCCTTTGGGAAGCCAAAGGCTTCTCCTTGCTGTAAGTGGGGCAGGGGCAGGAGCAGGGGCAGGGGCAGGGCAGGGGCAAGGCAGGGCAGGGCAGGCTGGCAAGGGTTGCACCTCTCTGCAGTCTGGCCAGCCCAGCTGGTGCAACTCCAGACCCAGGGGGTCGCAGAGGCCCCACTGGCTCCATCACTCACACAGGAGCAGCAGAGGAAGACCATGCAGAAGGACTCCATGATGCCGGCGATCCCCACCACCCAGGTGAGGCGCAGGAAGAGGATGACCCCAAAGATGTTCTGGAGGCAGGGCAGGTAGACGCCCATGAAGGTGCCCATCCGCGGGGCCTGCGAGGGAGCAGGTGGTCAGCAGGGCTCACAGGCCCAGCTGGCAGAGGAAAAGGGGTCCTGTTCCTGCAGTGCAGCCAGAGACCCTGGGTGACACAACCCCCTGACAGGGGCCAAGGTACCTGGCTGTCCCCAGGGCAGCCTGTGGCCACGTCCCTTCCGTGTCTCGTACCTGCACTGGCTTCTTCTTGCCCCCGTCATTGTTCTCAGCCTCCTCGTGCTCCCGGCTGCCCTGTGGCAGGTTGGTGTAGTTGGCCAGCCCACTCAGCAGGGACGAGACCATGGGGCTTGTGTCCATCTCCTCCTGCGGAGAGCAGAGCCCCAAGCAATGAGGGCAGTCCCTCGGGACCCCAGCCAGCCCTGGGACATGATGACTTTGCCAGTTGCCACCCCACTGCCAGCCCTGCTGGGCACAGCTGTGGCAGTGGGGAGACCCTGGTCTGTGGGTCCAGGGTGTCATGGTGCCCAGGGCGCAGGTCAGGGTGTGGTGGGCCAGCTGACCAGCTTGGCCCCCTCCCAGGGACCCTCCCTGCCTGGCCGCCCACGTGCCCTACCTCGAAGAGGGCCATGTTCTTGCCATCATACTCTTTGCCCTTCTCCAGGTCCGTGCTGTTGATGAAGGGGCTGCTCTCCTTAGGGTTGCCATCACCTGCAGAGATGCCACCAGGTCAGCCAGGCAGCCCCGGCCCATGCCAGGAGAGCATCTGCGCTGCGGGGCTGCAGCCAAGGGGTCACAGCTGCACCCCAGCTCTCACAGGAGGGCTGCCACAGCCTTGGGCATTGTGCTCACACCTGATCCCAGGACAGGTGATGGCAGCCCCTGTGTCCCAGCTGCCAGCATCACCTCTTGTGCAAGGCACGGACAGGGGCCGCCTGTCTCCAGGAGCCACGTGCCACCCTGGCGCGTGCACCCACCGGAGCGCATCCGCGCAGTGAGCTGAGCAGTGTGGATCCAGGGGGAATCCTCCCGGCAGGACGACTGGCAGCAATAACTCACAGCACAGGGCAGGTGAGGGGGCAGGATCTGGCCAGCTGCTCAGTGCAGGACGGTCCCGGCATGGTGCCTGGGAACATGGGCAAGCAGCTGGATGTCTGGTCCTGCTCCCCAGCATGCACCACAGGAGCAGGGGCTGTGGCCTTGCTGGCTGTGCCACAAGGTGTGGAGGCGTCCAGCGGTGCTGCCAGCTGAAGCAGGTGCTGCTGCTCTGCCGGGGCAGAGAAGCCACCTGCAGTGACACAGAGCCTGCAATGCTGCTGGGACAGGGCCGCGGCTGCTTGCTGCATTAACAACGTTGTGCAGAAGAAACCTGGAGTCGGCTTAATAGCAAGGAAAACAGCCGAGCTGCAGAGCAGCAGAAATAAATCAGGCTGGAAATGGAGCAGCAGTGAAGATAGTGCCACGGGACTGGCACAGCCCTGAGTGGAGGCCCAGAAGGCACAGGGGCAGGGGCTGCAGAGGGCCGGGGAGCCAAAGGACAAGGTGCTGGGCAAAGCAACAGCCCCCACAGCACAGGGAAACCTGAGCAGGCAGGCCTGGTGCCCAGCCCTGGGCGGGAGGAGAGGGGTTTCCCATGCACCCATTCCCAGCACCACGGCCCTGCAGCCAGGGCAGCTGCACAGCCTGTGGCAGCAGCACTGCCAAGCAGGTTGCCTGCATGGACAGGCTTATGGACCTGCTCCGCACCCTGGGCACAGGGCAAGAGCTGTCCCCTCTGACAGCCTTGAGTACAGAACTCAGGAGCGCCCATGGGCACAGGGACAGCACAGGGGCCACCTGTGGGCGAGGGCGACATGGCCACCCACGCACTGTGACTGTCCTGGGACAGACCCCAGCCACCGTTTGGAGCAGCCTGGTCCTTTGAAGACCGCCTGCCTCCTGCCAGTTGACTCATATTTGGCATCCTGGGAGCCGGTTTGCCTGTGTGTGGTGGTGATTCACCATCTGCAATTTCCCCAGCGGATGTGGTGCTCCTGGCTGACCAGGGGGCGTAGCCCCAAGCACCACAGGTGATACCGACCCACAAGGTAACCCCGCATTTCCCATTGGTCCCCAGCCTCCTCTGGTGCAGGGCAGTGGGGTGGTAGTGTCCCTGACGGCTCAGGTAAACTGCAGGACAGAGCCCACAGGCTCCTGTGCAGGAATGGCCTTGGCGGCAGCACACAGACACCCTGGTCTGCAGGTCTGGCCAGACTCACTCCAGGGCCCCCTTGGGCACACGCCCGGTGCCACATGTTGCACCACTGGCATGTGCCCAGCCCCATGTCACCCACTGAAGGGTGCATGGGGGGTTCTCAGTCCGGACCCAATGTGTTCCTTTCTCCGGTTTTGTCTAAGGCGATGCTCCCAGTGCTCGTTAGGTAACAGCAGCAGCACAGGTTGTCCACTGCCTGCTCACTGTGGCTCTCGCCCACATGTGGCTCCAGGGACTGTGTGCATGTGAGATGTCCACTATGAAAATGAGGATGCCCTGCAGGCTGATGGCGGGGCTCATCCCCAGCACAACGGGCACGAGGGCACAGGACCAGGGGAGGCCAGAGCCCATCCCACCCACTGGGACCGAGCAGGACTGGGCGGCACCTTGGGGGCTGTGCTTGTAGCCTGGCGATGCCCGGGGACCCCCCCGGGAGAGTGGAGCCCACAGGGGCCTCGCCTCACCGCCTGGTACCCGGCCGACGACATCACCGTGCTGGTTTCCATGGCAACGCCGAGCCACGGCCGCCTCGGCTCCCGCTCTTATGTAACGGCGCAGGCGACCGGACGACGGCCCCGCGCGGATCCGCGCCCCGGCCCCGGCCCGGCCCCAGCCCGCCCGACCCGGCGGGCCGGCACTGCCCGGCTCCGCACGGCAGACACCAGCAGCACCCGGCGTGCCGGCCGGCACCACAACAGCACCCAAACCTTGCCGCCCCTCCACCCAGCGCCGGCACCGCCCGTCCCCGGCACCGCAGGGACGTTGCGCGGGCACTGCTCGGGCCGGCCCGGGAAACGGTAGCCCGTCGCCCGGCGGTGCCGTCGGCAAGATCGGCACCGGGAGAGGCCCCGAACTGGAGAGAGGTGGGGACACGGGGACCCCCTGCCACCCGCCTCGCCCCTGGCCCCGCAGGCTGGAAGGAGTTAAGTGCCAGGGCCGCGGGGTCCCAGGTGACGATGCGCTCCCCGCTCCATTTTGCCGCAGAGGGGCTGGTGCAGCATCTCCCCGGCAGCTGCCACAGGATTTGTGTGTCTGTGAAGGCAGAGGCAGCCAGGGCCACCGCAGCCCGCCCCGGGCAGGCTTCGCCCCGTCCCCACCCGCCACTGCCACGGCCGGTCCCAGCCCAGCCTTGGGGACCCGCGGGACACTGCCAGCTCCCCCTGAGTCCCCCCAGCGCGCGCCGAGTCTGCAGGTGCCCCGCTCCCTCCACACAGCCCGAGGACGGGTGGCAGCGAGGCAGGAGCGCAGGACGGGACGGGGCAGCCCGACGCGAGGGAGGTGGCGTGAGCGGAGCCGAGCCGAGCCGTGCCAGGCTTCGATCCGGGCGCACAGCCGCCCCCCTCCCCAGGGATCACTCAACATGAATCGGCCTTTTAATTTGCCGCGGCGGCTGGAAGGGCTAGCGGCGGGATTGCTGGCAGGAACCCGCAGCCCCGCTGTGGGCATCGCTCAGCCCCGCTCACGGCAGGCTTACCACTAGCCCTGTCTGCCCGGGGCATCCCAAAGCCGGCCCCGCTGCCCGCCCGGGAGCCTGGGGACCCCAAAGCCGAGGGACCGTCCCTGCCCCCCCGGGAGCTCGCTCACCCCAACAGGGCAGCTCTCGGGCTGCAGCACCCGCCACAATGTGATCTCCTCCTGGCTTTTACTCAGCCCTAAATTGGGTTGGGAAGCGTCATGTCCCTTCTCCCAAATCCTCCCTAATCGCTTTACATGGCGCAGGGCACCGAGCACTGGCTGGGGGAGCCCAGGCAGCCAAACCCTACAGGCTAATTAACCAGAGCTGATGCCGGGGCTGCTGCCTGCTCCCGCCTGGCCGCGGCCAGCCTGTCCCCTCCATGGCACACCAGCAGGGCCGGATTCCTCTCAGCCACCGCGCACGGTGAGCCCTGGCCAGGGACATCAGGCTCTGGGGCTGCGGTGCCGGCTGGGGGGAGCACCGGGCAAGAGGAGACAGGCGAGGGCAGCCCCAGCCCCACACCCACCCTGTGCCTCCGTTATGCTCCTGCAGAGCCCCAGGGCCTGCAGGCACAGGGGTGTCCTGGCACAGGGGTGCTGACAGCTCAGGGACCTCCTGCACTGGCCCCTCCGCACCCCAGGGGTAGCAGCAGTGTGGTGGCTGCTTATGGCGCCTGGGGACGCCCCGGGACACTCCTGGAGGCGCACAGGGCACCTTGAATTTGCCAGAATGCTTGACAGCACTGGCTGGCAATCAGCCTCCTCCCGCCCCCTGGGGCTCTGCCTGTGGCGGCAAGGAGCACCCCAGGGTGACCCCAGCAGCCCAGCGAGCACACAGGCAAGCACGTGGCCCTGGCTGATGTTCCCAGTTTCTGCTGTTTTGCAGGAGCTGCAGGACAGGGAAGACATGGTGCTGTTTTGTCACCCCCAGCCACCAAAGGGACTTGGCTGCACATCCACTGTTGGATGTGCTCTGGGTTGCTGGCCTGGCGATGCCTAAGGCAGATGGGGATGGCCAAGGGGCTCCTATGGTGGCTGGCACGTCTGCTCCCACCCAGGCTTCCTTCTCCCCTGAGCAAGGGTATCTGCCAGCTGCTCCGGTAGGGTAACCCGCAGAGAGGCCACAGAGCACCAGCAGTCCCTGCAGAGGCAGGGACCACTGGTAGCCGGAGCAGCACTGGCTCATGCTGGCAGCACGTGCAGCAGTGCCAGCTCCTGGATGCAGCGCAGTGGTGGGGTGGGATGGGGTGGGGATGGGTGGGATGCTTCTCCTGTCCCAGGGCTGTGCTTTGCCCCTCTAGCTGGTGGGCACAGCGAATGGCCTTTTGCACTGGATTCTTTCACTGCCTGACCCAAATGGGAGCAACTGCTACTTCAGACCTATCCTCTTCCTTCCTAAACCCGGGATTATCCTCCCTTTGATCTGCCGGCCCTGCAGGCGCAGGATTTCCAGCACAGGCGCTTTGGCTGGCTGCATTTAAACAGCTTCCCAGATTCCCCAACAGCCCGAACTCTGCCTTGGAAATGGCCACGAACACAAGCTCCAGCAAAGCCTCCCAGTCCCAGGTCTGTGCTCCTTGGGCAGCCCAGTGCCTCCAGGCTGGAGCACCAGCATGGCAGCCTGCAGTGGGGCTGCAACTGACCTTTCCACACCCCCAAACAGAGCGATGTAAGCTGCCAGCCTGGACAGCGTGGACAGCAGCACTGCTTGCTCCCCGCCACCTCCCCAGAGGGTCTGCCACCAGCCCAACCCTCACCAGGCTGCCAGGACTGGAGCCCTTCCAGCCCTTGTCATGGAGCTCTCACAGGCTGTCCAGAGCAGGTCCTGGGCAGGGACACTGCTTGGCCTTTCTGACAGATATGGCCTAAGTGGCACTGGGGCTTCAGTAGCTTCACTGGGCTCTGCAAGTTGCCAGACGGCCAGTGCTGGAGAAGCCAGGATGCACGCGGCTGATCCTCACTGGTATGCAACAGCTCTGCCACCCCCTGGGGTGTCCATGGTCCCTCAGACAATCCCATGCAAGGCACTCAGTGAGACTCTTGGCAGGGGAGGCAATCGACCCCCCTGCAGCAGCTGTCCTTGGCATGTGTGCGGGGGCTCTGCCATGCCCCTCCCTGCACATGCTCCCCTGCTCTTCCAAGCCCCCAAGGGCCTCCGCCACCTCCAGCCTCACAGGGTGCCATCTCACCTGGCCCCAATTAGGGGACAGTCTGCCTGATCCATCCCTAGTGGCACCGTGTCCAGCCCTCCTGCTAGACCCCAGCAAGGCAGAAACGCCTGCTGCTGTGCCACTGGCACTGCTGCGATGGAAATGCAGCGAGTGGGATGGATCCTGGTACTGCAGAGGGCAAGGGGAGGGTGACATCCCAGGGAAGGGCAAAACCAGAGGCCAGCTCGGCTCCCTCCAGCCCAGCAAGGTGCCCCCAGAAGACTCCTGCCAGCCCTGACCTTGAGTAGCACCATGAATAAACAAGCAAATAAACAGGCTCAGGTCCACGGAGCAGAGCAAACACCAAAAGCCTCTTGGTGGCTGTGCCCAGAGCCTCAATGCAGACATCTGGGGACTTCTGCAGTGACTGCCAGAGCCAGTTGTCCCCTCGCAGCCCTCCTGGCTGGGGCTTTCAACCGATTTTGCAAGGGGACCTGTCAAGAGAACCTGGTGACGGGCTGCAGGGGGTCAGAGAGGCACTGCAGGTGCCCTCGGGCACATCGCTGCATTTCCCTGGCGCCGACCCATCCCTGTGCCCGACAGAAGCACCTGCAGGAGAGGCTGCTGCGCTGCCCCGGGTGCCTGCGTGCCTGGGGCGGGACGTGACCCTGCAGGGACCCCAGGACCCTCTGCAGCAGCTCGGCTGTTAGCGGGTGCCCCGGGGAGAGCTCAGCCTAAAGTACCAGCAGTCGGGCGGCTGCTGTCAGGGCCTGGCGGCCCCATAACCCGCGGGGCTGCAGTCCCGGCCCGTCGCCCGCCGTTCGCAGCGGCCCTGCCCGCCTGCACTGCGCCGGGGCTGCAACGGGCCCGGCCGGGGTGGGCAGGAAACGGCCCAGCTCCGGCTGGCAGCGCACGGTACAAGCGGGTCTGAGCGGAGCGGTCCCGGGCCGAGCGGCTCTGGCGGCCCCGGAGCAGGGCCCGGGCGGCCGCTTCAGCACCGCGGACAGCGGCGGCGGCCCTGGAGAGGGCGGTGGATACGGGGGCGCGGCGGGGGGGGGGCGGCTGCCGGGGATGGGGGGCGGCAGCACGGAGGAATGGGGGGGCGGCTGTCGGGATGGGGGAGCCGGTAGCGGAGGTAGGGAGCCGGTAGGGAGGGATGGGGGGGCGGCAGCCGGAGATGGGGGGGCGGCAGCAGGGAGGGCTGGGGGGGCGGCAGCGGGGATGGGGGAGGCGCTAAAGAGGAATGGGGAGGAGGTGGTCGCGGGGGGCGGGTGGCGGCAGCCGGGCGCGGGGTCCCCTCCGGGGGTCCCGGGCTGGCGGGAGCGGGCCGGTGCAGCGGCCGCCGGGGACCGCTCGGGAGAGGGCGGGTGCCGGCGCCCGGCGCGATCGCCCAGGGCGCAGCCCGCAACCCCCGTCCGGGAGGAGGCTCCCCGATAAGCCCCGGGTACGGTTCGGCTCTGCCGCGGCCGCTGCTCCAGCCGCTCCGCCGTTTCCCGGGGCTGCCGCAGCGGCGGGAGAGGGGTCGGGGCTGCGCGGAGGCGCCCGCCGCGGGGAGCCGCAGCCGCGGGTCGGCAGCGGGAGCGAGCAGCCCCGCACCGCCCGCCGCAGCCCCGCGGGGCCGCGGACCAAGAGCCGCCGTCGCGGGCGGTGGCGGTGCTGCCCGCCTGCTCCGCGGTGGGGTCCGGCGGCCGCGGCACCCCCAGCCTCCGCAGCCCCCGGCTCCGCGCCGCCTCTGCCACCCGCTCGGCGCCGAGCCCCGACCCCCAGCCCGGCGGGAGCGGTAGCCACGGGCTCTCCCGGTCCCGGTCCCCGATTCCTCACCTTGGCTAGCGCCGCCGTCGCCGTCCTCGCAGTCGGCCAGGTTGTTCAGCATGGCGCCGGCTGCCCGCGGCCGCACGCTGCTGCCCGGGAGCTGCGAGCACCGCGCTCCGCAGCCAGCCGCGTCCCCGCGCCGCCCCCCGCCGCCGCTGGGAGGGGGCTGCAGTGCGGAGGCGCCCGGGCTCTCGGCTCAGTGCTGCCGGCGGAGCCCAACCCGGCCGCTCACTTCATCACGTATGCAGGAGGCATTGCCCCCGCCGCTGTGGGGAGGGGAGCAGCGGCGGGGGGAGGGCGCGAAGCGGAGCGCACGCCGCCTCCCGGCGGAGTCAGGCGGGGGGAGGAACTAGGGCACGGCAGCGCTGCGGGCCCGGCTGGCGCGGGCGGGACGGCCCCGCACCGGGCCCCGCACTGACCCCACACCCCGCCGCCAGCCCCGCACCGGCCACCGGCGAACCCCGGGACCGAGCACCCGGTTCGAGGTGTGCAGTGGGGCAGACCCAGCGCCTGTGGGCCCCACGCATCCCCAAGGGACGCTGAGGCCTGGGGTCAGGGCAACACGGGCAGTCGCAGCTCGGACCTGGGTAGTGCCAGCCACACCGAGGATCCCTCTGCAGGCAGCAGGGCCCCGGCCGGGGGCGAGGTCCCCCTGCCCCAGCAGCAGGACTGGCCTGCAGCCACCGTCATCCAAGCCCACCCTGCAGAGAAGAGGGGTGGCCAGACCACCCGGCAGTAGGGCCAGCAGTCCGGCAGAAGCTGCAGCAGCCCTGCAGAGTGGGAAACGCTGCCCACAGATGGAAGTGTGCTCACCCTGATCCCCCCGGTGTCTCCAGGGGCCAGGGCTCACGACACACCCAGGAACACCCTGGCACAGCTTCCCCTCAGACCTGCAGCCCGGCAGGTTGGGGGCTGACCCTGGAGAAGGGCTACGAAGGGGCCAACCCCCGCGGGCCCCGCTGCCTCCTGCAGAGCACCCTGTCCTCGCAGCTCACTCCCCAGCAGGGCCGCAGGGTTCAGGGCCACGCTCGGGCTGGGGGCTGCTGACAGGACCCTGCACTGACCCCGGGACCGCCTGCAGACCCCCTTCTCTCAAACACTTAATCCGGGAGGAGCCCAGAGTCGGAGCTGGCTGCAGCTGCCGGCATCTCCTCCAGAGCCGGCTGAGATCATGACAGCCCGCTGGCGTTAGTTACTTCTTGACGGCTATAATTAATTGTTTACTTTCTCCTGGTACGGGGCCAGCTGCTCTGCAGCGCAGAGGCTCCCCGGCCCTCACCTTGCAGGGCAGGAGGGCTCGGACCCCTCACAGCAGCCTCACTGGCAGCCCCAGCCCTGCCCTGCCCACTGCAGCCAGGACCCCTGGGCCTGGTGTCCCCAGGGAGCTGCACCAGCACAGCCCCAGCTCCGCGGCAAACCGTGCAGGACAGCCAGCAGGATAGCCAGCACGGGCAGAGTGCTGCCACCCCTGCCTCACTCGGCCTGTGGGTCCCTGTCCCTGCCCAGGACTCTCTGCACCGGCCGTGGGGGGTGGCTGCTCCTGCCCCACCACAGCAGCACCATCCTGTCAGCCCCGCATCCCTCAGCCTTGAGCGGGAGCCAGTGCTGGAGCAAGGGGCTGGCCCGCTCCCAAGGGACGCGACTGCCCCCCCACAGCTGCCTGCACAGACAGGGCTGCAGGCAGGATGCAGTGGGCAGAGCTGCCCTGCCTGGCAGGTTCACGGGGGTCTGCAGAGCCCACCCCTGCACAGGCGCCACGGCTGGGCAGAGGGGCAGCGGGCCGGGGGCTGTGCGGGGGCCAGCCCGCCACAGCGAGTGCCGGGAGGGTGGTTTTGCGCAGGAGGCCGCAGCGCGTGGGCATGGCACAAGAGGGATTTTCCTGCTAAAACAGATGGGGGGAGGGAGCACGTGAAAGACCACTAATCCCCTAATCCCTGGATTATGGCTCCATTTCAGGGACTGGGATTTGCCGGAAGCACAGGGGGGCTACGCTATCAATAACATTTGCTTAGCCCATGCACACCACCATCAGGGGGGCATATTGGGGTGTCCCTGGGGCAGAGGCAGACTGAGGGGTCTCACCCCCCCCAGCACAGCAGTGGCCTAACCCTGGCCTGTGAGTGTGACACCTTGGGACTGGGGTACATGGCCCCAGTCCCACCAGGAGCAAAGAGGCTTGGCATGGCTTGGGCAGTGCCCACGCCTGGGGGCTGCAGGCAGCCCCCACACCAGACCCTTCTCCAGGAAAAGGGGTCTGGCAGGGGAGGCTGCGGGGAGCTTGAGGGCATGGGCAGAGGAACCAGGGATGGAAGGAGGCAGGTGGGTTTCCCTGGGCATGACAGGGAAGATCAGCTGCAAGTGGCCCCAGAGCCTGGGCACAGGCAGGATGCTGGCATGGGGCCAGGCACGGCATCAGTGCCCCACTTAACTGCAAGAGGCTGCCCAGGAATGACGAGGTAGAGCTGCGCAGCTCCTCCGGCAGGCCGAGGAGTTGGCACAGCACAGCTGGACAACCCCTCACAACACCTCTGCACTCCCCCCTGGGATGGAGACTGCTGAGCTGTGTGACACCTCCAAGAGCCAGAGCCATTCCCATACACACACCTCCCCTGCAAACCGCTCTGTATCACTGCAGACCCCACAGAGCTCCCCGAACATGTTGCAGTCTCCCTTGCACCCACCATGCCATGCAGAGCCCAGATGTGGGGAACTGTCCCTGCAGCCTTTCCTAGGGAAGGTGTCCTGGCAGCCGGCTGCAAGCCCTGTCCTGTCCTGTCCTGTCAGCTGCAGTGGTCACACCTCCCATGAGTAAGACACGTGCGGAGATGCTGGGAAACCTCCTGAGGGCACAGAGCGGGCAGCCAGGCAGTAGCCGGCTTGGGAGGCCGGGGCAGCCGTGCTGCAGAGATGCCAGTCAGCACACAGCGATCCCTGGGCACCGTCAGCAGCCTTCCCGATCCCCCACCCTGCCTGGATGGGACATCCTGTGGTCCCAGCTCTGCAGGGTGCTCCCGGCAGCACCAGGGGCTTGAGAACACGAGGCCAGGCAGCCCCCGGGAGAAAGAAAATTTGGGGTGGGAGACACCCTAGGAGGACATGAAGGGAGGGAGGGAGCCCGGAGGCACAGCAGGGCGTGGAGGGCAGCGACGCTTACATGCAACCAGGGGCCATGCAGATGATTTGCATCACAGTGTGCCCTGCACCACTCTGTCCTGCCAGCCCCACGAGCCCAGGGGCACATCCTGCAGCACCTTGGTGGGATGAAGGGGTCTTGCTTGTCCCTGTCCAGACAAGTCAGAGCCCTGCCACCAGCACCAGGGCAAAAACAGACCCTGGAGGTGACACGAGTGCCAGCTGAGACCTGCCACCCGCTTCAGCTGTGGGACAGGATGCGGAGGGAGGGGACAGTGCCCCATGTATTTGTGAGCGGAACACAGGCTGGTGCTGGGAGCTGGTGCAGCTGCCCAAGGCCAAGAGCAGAAGGGCAGCAGTGGGGCAGGGCAGGAGGCCATGAGCTCCTATGTCACAAAATCCCTGCACCACACACAGCTGGCGAGGTGTCCCTGGCTGCCCTATCCAGATGTTTTGCCAGACACGGGGCTGTGGCAGTGAGTGGCTGGGCAGCCTGGCCCAGGAATCAGCCACAGGAGTGAGTCCCTCCCACTGGGCCCCGCTCCCAGGCAGTGCAGCCAAGGAGCCCCCAGGCAGCCCCATGCTGGCTGGAGAGCCCTGGGGACGCCAGGCTACCGCAGCTGAGGGCTGCAGGGCATGGTGCCGGCTGCAGAGCAGCTGCACAGCTATCGCTGGCTGCTCCTGACAGGGTCGGGTGCAGCAGCGCAGCTGGCTGAGTCTCTGGGGTGCCCAGCGTCCCACACAGCACCACTTGCCCAGCCCACATCTCCAGCCCCCAGCACCCCGTGGTGGAGCAGCCCACGGTGGATTCAGTGACACAGACAGGCCTTGGGAAGACACCGCAAGCAGCAGGGGCTTAGGCTGCCTCATTTCCTCCCGGGAGCAGTCCCACAACCCCTGTGCCACGCGGCCCCTCCACAGCGCAGCCCCTTGGTGCTTTTAATGACACCTCCCAAGAGTGGGGGCTGCAGGGGTCCTGCACTGGCACCTCGTGGGGGGTCCTGCCCCATCCTTGCCCCCCATCCTCCCAGGGCGCAGCCACATGGCCAGGACCCAGCCACCACCCAAGCCCACCCTTCTCACGTGTCTACCCTGCCCGGGGCTGGCCCCCAGCACAGCTGCCCCACGCAGTCCTGCCCGCCCCACACAGCCCTGCTACAGCCCCACGGCCTCGCCCGCCCCTGGCAGGTCTGGGCGAGCAGCTGAACCCCCCAAGCATCAGGAGCCGCCGGCAGAGATGACACCGGGCCCGGTTTCCATGGCAACGAGAGAGGCTCCTTAACCAGTTGGTTGCCATGGCGACTGCCGCCGAGCCCGGCTGCCTCGGGACACGGAAGAGCTCCGCTCCAGGGATACCCCGGTGGCCCCCAACTCAGGGCCGCTGCCCCACGGCCAGCGTCCCGGGGCGGCGGGGAAGCTCCAGGGCCAGCGTCCCGGCGGGACCCAGCCCCGCACAGATGGGTCCCGGGGAAGGCCCACCCGAGCCCCCACGCCACGGGTTCTGGGAGAGACCCTCATGCGCGGCGGCCGCAGCCGCCGGGTCCTGCTAACGGCTGCGGGTCGAGGGGCCCGGCGGGGCGGGGCCGGGCGGGGCACACCCACCCGGTAGAGGCCGTAACGGCAGCGCCCCCTGGCGGTAGCGAGGCCCGGCACTGCCCGGGCAGACCCCGCGCAGCCCCCGCACGGCCCCCGCGGCTGCACCGGCCCAACCCCCCGGTCCCGGCCGAGCTGCAGCAGCAACGTGCGCCCGGGCCCAGGAAGTCCCTTCCCACGGCCGCCCGGCAGCCTCAGGTTGGCCCAGCCCGGGTCCGCAGGGGCTGAAACCCCTTCACAGTGCCGGCTGCGTGGGGCCACCCGTGGGCAGAGGCGGCCGGGAGAGGCGGCAGCAAAGCTGCTCCACGGTCCCGCCACGGCGCGAGGAGTGCGGCACCGACCCACCGGGCAGGCTGCCCCTGTGCAGGGTCAGCTGGGAGCGAGGCCCCACGGGGGCCGGGTGGTCCCGCAGCTCCAGCATCTGTGCCGGGTCCCCATGCTGCCGCGGCACGGTGCAGCACAGACGGCTGCAGTCCCCACCTACTCCACCCCGGGACCCACTTCATGGTCCCTGCGTCTCCATCATTGCAGCCCCACTGCCAGCCCCATGCGTGACACTAAGAAGGGCCAAGCAGCACCCAGCACCCACCTTGGACCTGGTTCTTCCCCGGTGCTGTGCAGGCAGCTCTGCTGTCTGTAGCCTCACCCCACAGCACCCCCTCCCATCCATACCCTGGAAAGCTGCATCCGCAGCCCTGGGGCCACAGTTCAAAGTGGGACATGAATTGGGGCAGCCTGGGGTCTCTTCTCCATGTCCTCTGTGCCGCCCCAGCTCCTCAGCATGCACCCTGCCACGGCTGTGGCTGACCCATGGTGCAGGGTCCATCCTGGGGCGCCTGCTGGTAGGGCTGAGCCACTGACTGTCCTCTGCAAGGGCCAAGGTCACAGCTCAGCTGACGAGGGACCTCGTTCCTGCACCTCCCCTGATGCAGCCCCTGTGCCATGCCCACTCCCGCTTCCCCCTGGCCAGGCCTGCTCCTTGCCCAGCCCAGCAGATAAGCTGATCCTGGAGGGCCACAGGCCCCGGCCACGGCTCCAGCTCACCACCGGCTGCTCTGCCCCCAGAGGAGCCCATGGCCCCGGCCTAGCCACCCCGGGATGCCATGGCGTGACAAGCACACCCGCTCACCACCAGGTCCAGCCCTTCACCACCTGGCCATAGCCATGATGCCACAGACCAGAGCCCACTTGCGGGGGCAGAGCCTGGCTGGGCCATTGTGGTGTCCATCCAGCTGCTCGCTGCCTCCCACCAGTGCCCTTTGCCGAGGGCGCAAGGTCACAGCTCCACGCAGCACGGTGCTGCCATCGGCTGGGTTTCTGGGATCGATACGGCTCCGGTGACAGCACAGCCTTGCTGCCACGTCCCCCAGGCACTGTGAGGCGACAGCCTGCCGGCCCCAGCGCCAAAGCCCACTGCAGCCCAGTGGGCCACCACCACCACAGGCTGGCGCAGCCTGTCCCCTCGCGCCTTGGGACCTGCAGCCCACCCTCCGTCACAGCTCCCCAGGGAGCAGCATGTAGCCTCACAACCCACAGCTGTCCCCCCATGTCAGCCGCAATCCCAGCTCCGTCCCGCTGCCAGTCCTGCGGGAGCAGGGCCCTGTTCCAAAAGATGATGGGGATGGCGATGGGGCAGAAGAGCTCCCTGAGGGGTGGGGGCAGCCCCTGGGGAGAGCCCAGGGATGAGGGGTCCTGCCCAGGCAGCTGAGATCCATTCCCCCCCCTGCACCCATGTCCCAAGCCCCGCAGCCCCATGCCAGCTCAACTCCAGGGGTTCCCGCAACCCCTGAGGTGTCCAGCTGACTTACAGCCGTCCTGAAGCCACTCTGCACACCCCCACGGTGCCCCGACGGCCCTGCCCTGCTCCGCAGCCCTGTAACGGCCCCTGCCCTGGGAATCCTGCCCCACCGCCCCTGCCCTGCACCATGGACCCTCTTCACAGACCCTGTCCTGCCCACAGACCCTGATCCACCGGCTCTGCCCCACAACCCTCCCCCCCCCGGACCGTGCCCACGGACCTTGCCCCAGAGACCCTGCCCCACGCAACCCTCCCGGCCGTGCCCGGGCGCTCACCTCTGCCGTCGCGGCCGGGCAGGCGGTCGCTCCCCGAGGCGCGGTCGAGCCCTCGGGCGGGCGCGGGGCCGTGGCGGGGTAGCGCGGTGACGGTGAACCGCCGGCTCATGGCCCCGCCGCCTCCACAAGTGGCTCCGGGCCCCGGCGGCCGCCGAGCACGGCCCCGCCGGGCGCTGACCGGGGTCCTAGTGCCCGCGGCACCGCCCGCCGCGCCGCCCCCGCGGCTGCAGGGCTGGCACGGCTGGGCCCGACTCGGATCGGCTGGGCACGGCTCGGCTCGGGTCGACGGGACGAACCGCGAGTCGCTCTGCCCCGCCCAGCCCCACAGTTGCCGTCCCACGGAGGTTGCTGGGACCGGACCCCGCGGGACAGGACGGGACCGCACTCTGCCCCCGCCCTGCGCGGAGCCGTGACTGCTAATTACAGCTAATTATAGCCCCGGGACTGCGGCCGCCCCACCCTGCCACGGCCCCGGCCCCGGCCCCGGCCCCGCTGCGCTCCTCGGGCCGCGCTGGGACGGGTCTGGACCGGCTGGGGCAGGAGGCGCTCTGAAGGGGAGGCGGGGCACGGGGGCTGCACAGGGCGTGGGGCTGGTGGCGGGGGATGTTGGGACCGGGGGCCGTCCTCCCTGGTGGGCCCCAGTGTCCCTTAGGGATCCCAGAGCCCTCTGCAGAAGGAGGGCTTGGCTGCAGCTCCCCCACCCAGTGCCCGCTTCCCCAGCGACGCTGGCACCCCACCCCTTAGGGTGATGCCCCCGGCCTGGCACCTCAGGTGTTTGCTATGCCGTGGCCCCAGACAGCTGACAGAGCACTCGGAGGATGTATCGAAAGAATTGTCTTTATTAAAAATGGGCAGGTGGAGGTTGGCAGAGTGGGCAGCAGGCAGGAGGCAGAGCCCCATGCCCCTGCCCTGGCCAAGTCCCCAGGCACCACCTCCCAGCGGAGCCCAGCCTGACCCAGCATGGCTGGCTCAGGAGAAAGACAAAGTCGTTACAGATCTGTGTGCGGTTTGCACCAGGCAAACGCCTTTGCGCGGCACATCCGGTGCTGGCACAGGCGGCACCGTGCTTGCTGCAGCGAGAGTCCTGCTCCCCAGCCAGGGCCCCGCAAGGGGCAACCCCAGGACTCCCTGTCCCTTCCTGCCAAGGAGACGGCAAAGCTGCCACCTCAGTGGGGGCTGCCCCATGGCTGCCAGGCTGTGCGGCCCCCGATGCCCCGGGGGGTAAGGCTGTGAGATGGGAACCGAGCGGTTGGGAGCAGTGGGCAGGGAGCAGTACGCTGGCTGGAGCCAGGCAGCCAGTCAGGTCCTCAGTGCTCGGGGCACTGCAGGATGTCATACTTGATGTAGCCCACCCGATCCACCTGGTAGCGCGGCGTCATTCTCCAGTAGAAGCTGCCCCGGCAGAAGTGGTATTTGTCTGGGGGAGGAGGGAGGTGGAAGGAGTGGAGGGTCAGCAGGTGGCCAGCCATGCGGGGATCCATCCCAGCAGCCACTCGAGGGGCACATGAGGATCTGGTCCCCTTATGGGCCCTGCCAGCCCCACCACAGGCACTGCAGGGCTGACGGTGTGCCCTGCCCCAGGGCCGATCCCCACAGTGCAGCCCCTGCCCTGCACTGGGTACAGAGGGGCAGCTTCTGTCTGCAGGAGATTCAGGGCAGCCTGGGGGTGACAGCACGGCCCCCACCCAACGGTCCCCACTCACCTTGGTAGAGGAAGACATTGTGTGCGTCGAGGGGGACACCGGTGAAGACATCGTCGGTGGCACGGGGGTAGCCCTTGTCCACCCTCTGGACCTTAACATCCAACCTGTGGGGAGAGAAGAGCTGTGCTGAAGGCTGCTGGGATCCCCCCATCCGAGCCCCTCACTGCAGGGAGCTAGCGGGCACCGCTGTGGCAATCCAGAGCTGCTCACCTCCAGTAGCTCTCCCCACTGAAGAGCAGCACTTTGCCGCGGCCCCGCTGCAGGGCCCCTGAGATGCGGGCGGCTTCCTTCCCGATGCCCAGCTTCTCGATCCCGCGGGGGCCCTGCACACTCTTGCCAGAAAACACCCAGAACTGCCGACCTGCAGTCGGGAGAGAACATGAGAATCAGCTGGCCCCAAGGGTGCCAGCGCAGCACCAGGGTTGAGTGCAGCAGGAGCAGAGCTCACCAGCAAAGAAGAAGACCCTCTTGGTGAGTACATCCTGGAAAGCAGCGTCGATGACAGCTGGGAGGCCGGGCCAGGTGTCTGCAACGGTGAAGGCACCCTGGATGCCTGACTTCCAGAAGGATGAGTGGGTCCAGTATTTCCTGGTGGGGAAGGTCAGCCGTGCTGGTAACCTTGGCCTGGCACAGCTCCCTGTCCCCCGCACCCCTGGCACAGCCCCATGTCCCTCTGTTCCCCCTTGTCACTCTGGCACTCACCAGGGCAGGAGGTGCTGGGCACTGCCACTCACCCGTCCTTGAAGAAATGCAGCTCCCCATTGATCTCTGTGATGGCATCAAAGTTCTTCTCCATGCAGGCATCCTGGCTGGGATCCACAGGAATGGGCTGGGCTGTGGGCTCTGGTGTCTGCTCTTCTTCCTCCTCCTCAGTGGTAGAGGCACTGCCAGCCTCAGTGGGCATAGGCTGGGGCTCCTCGGTGGGCACGGGCTGGGGCTCCTCAGTGGGCACGGGTGAAGGGGCAGTGGGCTCAGGGCCAGAGCCACGACCTGAGCAAAAACAGGGGAGGATGTAAGGCTAGGAGCTGGCCCAGCACAGCGGGACCCCCACCTGATCAGCTGCAGTGCAGCTGCTCACCATAGAGGTACTGGATGCCCTGGACATCATCTGGGTCCAGCTGGAAGTCCTGGACGTAGCGGTACATGGGGTACATCAGGGCCTCCCGCACACTGGAGTGGTCCAGCCCCAGTGAGTGCCCAAACTCATGGGCAGCCACCAGGAAGATGCTGTAACCTGGGAGAAAGTGCTGGTGAGACAGGACACACTGGCCAGGGACTGTGACACCCACAGGGTGGGTCTGGAGGGCACGGGCAGGGGGCCTGGTACCTCTGTCTGGGCAGAAGCCCCACTTCTTGTCGGTGTCATAGTTGCTGGTGGTGGCACACCAGAGCTTGCCGTCCTGCCGGCCCTCGCTGGTGCAGGCACTGTACGACCGCCCCAGGAAGGTGAAGGGGAAGACACACGGGTCCCCCTGGGAGTTGCCGCCAATCACCGCCGTGTCTGCAGCATAGTGTAGCGTCAGTGGGGCTGGCCCTGGCCATGCCAGAAGAACCTGGGACAGCTCCAAAAGCCCTTGGGAGCCCACCCTGTGCACCAAGGCTGGGGATCAGCCACCCTGCGCACCCCTTCCCACTTGCACCTCGGTTGGGGCAGAAGCCGTATTTCTTGTCCTGGTCGAAGTTGGCGGTGGTGGCACACCAGCGGTAGCCGTCAGAGCGCCCATCCGTGGTGCAGCTGTTGTAGGAGGTGCCGTCAAAGATGAAGGGGAAGACGCAGGGGGACCCATCACTGTTGCCACCATTGGTGTAGAGGACTGCAGGGCGAGGAGGGGTGAGGGTGGCCCCCAACACCCGTGACACCGGGCAGGGCCTGCAGCCACGGCTGCTGCTACTCACGTTCGCTGGGGCAGAAGCCGTATTTCTTGTCCCGGTCGTAGCTGGCGGTGGTGGCACACCAGGGCAGCCCATCCGTGCGCCCCTCTGTGATGCACCGGGAGTACGAGTGGCCCTCGAAGACGAAGGGGAAGTGGCAGTCGGCCCCATTGGCATTCCCGTGGCGGGTCTTCACCACTGCTCGAGAGAGGGGCAGCTCAGTGACAGGGCTGGGGTGGGCACCACCAGCCCCTCCCCTGACCCGCCAGGCCCTGCCCTTACCTAAGCCAGTTCCCAGCGTCCAGAACTCATCGTCATCGAAGTGGGCATCACCCTGGATCCCCTGACCCGGAGGAAAGGCGTGCGCCAAGAGCCCATCCTTGCCATCAAAGGGGTACCCGTCCCCATGCTCTATGGGAACAAGCACTTTCAGAGCCAGCCCACTCAGAGGAGCCCCAACATGCCCCGCTCGCACACGGACCCTGAGCACATGAGCCCTGTGCAGCCCCTGTGTGGCCAGAGGGACACGGGTGAGACCTCCAGGCAGGGCACATGTCCCCGCGGCTGAGCTGGGTCCTGGCCTTGCTACGGGACATCACCTTGACTGCCAAACATGATCATGATGTCTGCCTCGCCACTGTATATTTGGGTGAAGGTGAGGGGGGTCACGTCGCTCCACACTTTGAACGCCCGCTTGAAAGCATCATCGATGACAGCACGGTCCAGGTCAGGGGAGTAGTTCATCACCCTGCAGGGGAGTCAGCACTGCCAGGTCCCAGCTTGTGCCACAGGACTGACTCTGCTCTGGGCATGCAGCTGGGATGTGTCCCTGTCCCGGGAGGGGACAGCAGTGCTGGCACGGCTGGGCAGAGCAGCCGGCCACTGCCCTCGGGCCAGGGCTCAGATGCTCTCCCGGGCACCAGGGAGCAGATGTTGCCCCTGTGCCGGCATGGCCAGCTCTGCTGAGACCCAGCTGTGCTGCCTGGCTGCCCCGAGGCTGCTGCCCTGCCTGCACCCTCAAGCCCGTCTGCATCGCCTGAGGACCATCGCCCCACGGGCATGAGCCTGATCTCCTGGGGCAGAGACTCACCGGTACGTCAGGTCCGTGTGTTCCCACTTGAGGTCCCCCTCGAAGGTGAGGAAGGTTCCCACGTCGGGGACACCGCAGCGGGGGGCTCGCATGGCCTCCAGCGTACCGGCATCCAGCTCCCCTGTCTCCTCCAGGCCCAGCTGCTTCTGCATCTTGCGCAGTGCCTTGGTCAGGGACACCTGCTTGTCACCTGTCCTTGCCTCCCGCTCCGTGGTGTAGCCGAAGCGCAGCAGGTAGCTCTGGGGAGAAAAGGCACCAGAGGGCTGAGCAGGGCAGGAGGGGGCTTGGGCAGCTCCGAGCAGTGCATACCCTAGTGCCCACCCCCAGGCCAGGTAGCCCCGGGGCACAGGGGGACGGGCAGCACTGAGCTTGGCCCACAGCGCCACGTTGCCGCTCCAGGAGCTGCTTGGGGTGCCAGGAGGGGCAGTCTGGCCGTGCTCCCCTCACCTCAGCCAGCTCCACATCTGACAGGCCACTGAGCAGCTCTCCAGGGAAGGTGACCAGTGCCCGTGGCTTGTTCTGGAGAGGAGCTGCGCCACAGGAGAGGGCCAGCAGCCCCACGGCCAGTGGGGCCAGCAGGACAAGGGCCATGGTGGTGGCAGGAGGGCTGTGGCTGTGCTGGGTCCCTGCCGCTCTGCTCCTGGTGCCGCTGGGCTCCCGCTCCTATTTATGCATCAGAGAGGCAGTGAGTCACCCTCAGACCCCCCAGCGCCGACTCACGCTTCCTTCCCACGGTGACGAAACGCACACTCAGGCTCCTCCATTCCTGCCTTAACTGTTTCATCACCTTGTTTACTAAACATGCTGGGTCCCACAGCCATGCACGGTGTGAGGGACAGCGGCCGGGGGCTGTGCTGGGGTGCAGCACAGCCTGGCTGCCCCATGGCAGGGCAGCGGCGAGGGGCATCGTCCTGCCAGCTCCATGGCCATGGTGGCAGCAGGGACAGCAGTGGGTCGTGGAGGCTGGACAGGCACTCGGGACACCGCAGCCATGTCACTGCACCAGCCGACACCAAGCTTGCTAGCTGAGGGCTGATGCTGCCGGAGCTGGAGCTGTGGGGCCAGAGCAGCTGCCAGGACTGCACAGGCAGAGCTGGCAGGAGAGCTGCCCAGAGCCCCGGCACCAGCATCTCCTCTGCACCGGAGCTGTGCACTAGCGCTCAGGCCCTCACCGGGACACGGCGTCCATCCCCACATCCCCACCGCAGCTGCATCACCCTGGTGGGCAGAGTGCTCCTGGCACAGGGGGTCCCTGTGGCTTATCACCCCATGGCTACTTCCAAGCCCCTGACGGTGCCGTGGGACATGGGATGCCCTGTCCTTGCTGTTGGCTGTTTCGCAGGGCTCTGCTGACTCAAGTTCTCTGGCGCAGCACAAACCTCGCCATTGGCATGCGTTTTCCTGCTTCTCCCAAAGTGCCGACGCTTGTGGGAACCCAAGTGGTGAAGGGGAAAGCAAACAGGGACAAGGAGCGAGGGGAAAACAGATGGCAAAGCCGAGAGAAAGGTGCAGTGTCAGCGAGGAAGGTGGGAGGGCCAGTGCAGCCCAGCAACACTGCCCAAGATACGGGTCCCAGGACAGGTCGCCCTACCCCATCTCTTGCTAAGCCCAGCCTTGCGGGATCTCCCTGAGCCCTCAGCTGTCCCCAGCAAGACGATCTCCCCAGCCCAGCCCTGTTGCTGCCCTGCGCTTCCTGAGACCCCAGCCTGTGTCCCTGCAGCCACCCCCTCCCTGCATTGCCCTGGCTCTGGCTGAGCCAAACACACACTGGGGCCGCAGCCGGGCACTCACAGGCAGTGCAAACCCCCCCGGGAGGAATCGGAGCTGAGAAATTGCGGGGTTGCCTCACTCCCCGCCACAGCCATGCAAGAGCATCCCCGGTTCCCACGCGGAGGAAGTTGCCCCATAAGCATCCGCTGTCCTGTGCCCCGATGTGACAAACACGTCTGGCCCATGGTGCCCGCACACAGCCCCCTCCTGCGGGACGCAGGCCATGGACCCCTCAGCCAGGCCACCCCCACTGTCTCCCCCCCGACGGGGTCCAGCCTGCTGCCCCTCATGTGCGGCCCAGCTCCTTGCAAGGCAGGAGGCAGCAGCTCCCCATGTGAGGATGGGACTCTGCCGAGGTGTCCCAAGGTCCCTGAGCAGCACTGGCCAGAACGGGCTGGGAGTGAGCAATGGCAGCAGGAGCTGTGAGCCATGGACCCGCACACCACACAGCCCATCCCGCCAGCGCCCATGTGCTCTGGGGTGCACTGGTGGGTCCATGGCAAATGGCCCCAAGCACCCTCATGCTGGACACCTGGGGTCCTAGAGGGGCTGCTGGCCACAGCTCTGCCTCTCGGCCCAGCCTCTCCCACTGACTCATGGCCCCGCTCACCAGCTTCCTCATGGCACCAGCACGGGGGAATTTCTGGTGACTCTCTGGAGGCTCCACAGGGAGCAGGGGCAGGGCTGGGGCAGGAGGGAAACCCCCGCGTCTGCAGCACCAGCAGCCTCAGCGTGCTGGGCAGGGGAACTCCACGGGGACGGGTTGGCACTGCCAGCATGAGCCCCACAGGCACCCCCAGCCCTGCGTGGGGCAGCTCTGGCCAGGAGCTCGTTATGGCACACCTCCCGGCACTGACAGGTGCCCGGGGTGCTCAGGGCAGCTACTGGTGGGAGAGCGGGGTGCTGGGGAGCAGAGATAGTGCAGGGGATGGCTTTTGGCTGCCAGGGACATCAGGACCACCGAGGGGCTCTGCCCAGCCTGTATCTGCACCGGGGCCCCGTTTGCACCCAGAGCCCCGCGAGGACAAATGATATGGAAAAACCCACGCAAACATCCTTGGTCCCAGCTTCTACCCAAGCCACGAGGCTGGCTGTCACCACCGCGGCTGCCGAAAGGGGAAGGAACAGCCACGGCAGCCCCTTCCCACGCCATTACTCATGACCACTATCAGGCAGACCCCCGTGGGAAACTGCTCTGGGACCCTGACTGGGGTGGACGCCTGCCTGGGTCCCTGCCCACAGAGCTGACAGCACATGGTGGCACCGCTGCCATGCTGTGGGTCTCCAGATGGGCCAGCAGCGAGGTCTGAGGGTCCTGCATGGAGACAGGGACCCCCGAGCTGAGCCCAGACCCTCCCCAGCTCCATTTCCCCGGCTCAAGCAAGCAGAGTGGGGCTCAGCTGGGGAGGGTGCTGGCACCAGCCGGCCAGGGGAGAGCCCCGAGAGTCACAGTCATGAGGTGCACCAGGGTGGCAAAGCTGGAAGCAGAGCCCAGGAGCGGGTGGGCAAGGGGACACCCAGCTGTCACAGTCACTGCCCTGTAGCTGAGCACCCAAGGAGATGTGCGGGGAATGGTGGGGGATGCGGGAGTGAAGGGCAGGTCCTGGCAAGGGCCAGGCAGGAGCACGGCGGTGTGTGGTGGCAAGGGGAAGCGGGGCTGAAGAGAGTCAGCATCTTGTGCGGGTGAGACAGCACCGGGTCGCAGAGAGCACAGCACTGGCACCGTGGGGAGGCACGGCCAGTACAGAGGGCAGGGACTGTTCGGGCCTGGCAGACCCCATGGCACAGCCAGGAGCCCTGGCTGCCAGGCAGGGCACCAGCATGAGCCCCCAGCCCCAGCACAGCACCCCAAGTCCAGTGCTGCCCCATGCCACAGGCTCTGCAGTGCCCTGAGCCCAGGGAGCAGAGCTGCCACCCCCGCCAGCACCCGCCTGCCCCACCGCACACTGGCACCAGGATGCTTGGCGTGGGAGCAGGACTGAAGGCAAAGGGACCAGCTCTGCGTCAGAGGCTTGGAAGCCCCACTGCTCCTGCTCAAGGGCTCCAGACAGAAACAACATTCCTGCACACGCTTCCCGTATCTGCTGCCCCGCTGCCGGGCCGTGCATGGGCTGGGTCACATCCTCCAGCTGCGCCCAGGACCCTTCTTGGCAAAGTGTGCCGCATGCCACGGCCCCACGCGCTGCCGGCCCCGCTTTGCCCCGTTCCACGTGTCCCCTGCTCTGCGGGTGCACCTGCTCATCACCCTGCCCGTCCCTGCCAGACTCTGCCTGCCGGTGCCTCACTTGGGAAACTCCCCACCCTCTCACCAGCTTCTTGCAAATTGTTTGCCCATTTGCCCAGGCGGGAGGCTCGTCCTGTCCCCAGCCCCAGTACTGCTGCTCCCCACAGCTGCTCATCTGGGTGAGGATGAGGAGGATGACGCAGCCAGTGTCACCTCTGCCCTGCAGGCACTGAAACCAGCGCTGCAGTTTCACCACGCAGCAGCACCAATCCCAGCTCCTAACAGCACATGGTGGATCCCCCGGCTGTCACACGGCACCCAGGTGGGTGGCACAGTCACCCCCTGCATCAGGCTGGGACATCCCCCCTCCACACCTTCCCCAGCCCCTTGGCACCCTTCAAAACCCCATCTGCTGGGGTTCCCTGGGGATGCTGGAGCCGGGATCTCCCACCTGTGCTCTGCTCCTTGGGGTGGCGGGGCTGGCGCCCGGCCTGCCAGACACAGTCATGCCAATGGCGGAGGGGACCCTGCGCCTCGCAGAGCCCACACGGAGCCCTTGCTGTGCAGCACAGCCCTGCACTCACCTGAGCTTGCTCACCTCTGCAGGATGGGGAGGAATCCACACTCCTGGCTGCCAGGAAGTGCTCCAGTTGGGAAATCTGGGAAGAGATTGAAGAAAGCAGTCAGCCTCTCTGAAGAAACTAGAGGCCTCTGAAATGGCCTTGGTTTTCGATCCAGATGGAAAACTGCCCAGACCGCCGCATCTGCCGGGGAGCAGCAGAGAGCCCGGCAGCCCCAGGCAGCCCCAGGCAGCCCCAGGCTCCAGGGAAGGGCTGCAAGAGCTCCCAACGCCGAGCGGCTCTTGTGTTTCATGACTTGCTTCACTCTAAACTCACCCCTTGAACCTCATCCCGGCTCAGCCTTTGCCTCCAGCTTTGAGCAACCCGTGTTCCACCGAGCCCTCCCTGGCTGCGGGAGGTTCAGACATGTTGGGGGGCACAGGGGCCAGGGGCTGCCCTGGCTCCCCCAGGCTGCATGGAGCAGCACTGAGACTTCGTCACCTGCGGCAGCTTTGGGAAGGGGTGTTCATGGGCAGCCCTGCTGCCACTGTCCTCTCAGGCACCCGGAGCCATCCCCGCCTGGGGGACCCGCAGGATCAGGCCCATCTCCTGCACCCCATGGGGGCTGGGAGGGGAGCAGGATGGGGCCGGGCGGCCACGGGCTCCTGGAGGCACAGCTGCTGCGCCGGCACAGCACGGGTGGGCAGCGCTTTGTTCCCTGGGGGCGAGATGGGCACGGCAGCTGCCTGCTAAAACGGGAAGAGCAGCAATTGTGTGACAATGACGGCAAACCTGCCTGCCTGACCAGCGCACGGAGGGGACAGTGCGGCGCCAGGAACCCGCCGGTTGCCAGCAACAAAACGGCTCAGGAATAAGAAGCGGGGGTTTGTAGAAGGTGAAATATGGGCAAAACTGGTTGTATTTAATTGTAAACTACAAGAAGCAGAAGGAAGAGTGGTAGATGCAACATGCTCGAATTTCAGTAAAACATTTGACAACTGTTCTAATGCTCGCTGCCAAATTAATTCAGAGCGGCTCAGTTGTCAACACAGGCATATGGACAAAGCCTAGGCAGCCAGGGATGGCAAACAGCCCGACGGCCGGGAGCTGCCGGGCTGCACCACTGCAGGGTCTCCTAAAGCCCCTTCTGCAGGCATGGGTGCCATGGGAGATGGGATGGCAGCTGCCGGGCCACGGGGACATGGAGACAGCGAGAGCTGCCGTGCTGCCAGGGAAGAATGGCTGGAGACCAGAGCCAGAGCCACCAGCCCTGGGGAGCTGCTGTGTCCGCAGCCCCATGGGCATGTCCCAGGACCTCGTGGCACAGCAACCCCACAGCCCGGCGACCTCCTCTCTGGGGCAGGGGGCACTGACCAGACCAGCAGCATAGCCAGAGCTGCCGTGGGGCTCAGGGCGGCTGTGCCGGGTCCTGGCAGGCCTGGGGGGGCTGTGCAGGCCAGGAGCCCCTGTGGCAAAACTGAGGCCAAGCTGCCCCGCGCGTGCAATGGGACCGGCCTGGCACTGCACATACACAGCCCGCCTTGTTTTTTTTACTTATATTTCAGTAATTTGCTGATTAGCCTTTTTTAACTAACCAGCAGTGATGAATCAGCAGCGGAGGAGAGGGTGGAAGCCAGCGGCCTTGGACCATGGTTCCGAGGTCTCAGGTTCTGGGAAGGAAACCACAGGATCCCTCCAGAAGGGAAAACAACAGCCAGCAGCAGCAGTGCATCTGGCAGCGTGGAGGGGCCAGCAGGGCTGTAGCTGTTCCTGTCCAGCAGCTCACAACCCAGCCTGGAGTGGCTGTCGGTGGCCCCAGAGCCTGGTGGCAACGGCAGCCACGGCTCTGGCTGGGCAGGATGAGACGGAAGGCAGCACACAGCTCAGCACCATTCCTGAGGCCACAGGCAGGAGGGCACCAAGGGCCCCGGGAGCACCAGGACACACGGACAGAGCAGGGACCCTCCACGGGCAGGGTGGCAGCGGAACACACGGACAGAGCTGGGCTCCAGGGAGCCACCTCCTGCCAGATCTCACTGGGGTCAGTGGCCTTGGCCTGGCCCTTCGTCAGCTCCTGAGCCTGGGGAGAGAGGGAGCAGCTCCTGCTATCTCGGGAGCGCGCCAGGGCCCATCACAGGGTGCCGCAGCAGATGGGTGTTTTCCTGCAGCGCTCCCATTGCGCCCTGGCAGCGCAGAGCCCGGTGCCGCCAGCACCATGGGGACGCTGCTCCCCGGGCACACGCTGTCCTCCTCGCTGCCACCCCGGCACGGAGCGATCCCCCGGGAGCTTCCTCAGGAGCCGCCGGTGCTGGGAAGGATCCGGGCGGTGATGCAATCTGGGGTGAAGAAAAAACCATTTCCTGCAGCAAGGGCTGTTTTGCTCAATGTTTTACAAAATGTGCTGATGCAACTGCCCGTCCCAGGTGGGATATAAACACCAGCCTGGTTGATGTGGATCCGTGCCTTGCAGCTACACAAACATTGCCAGCAATGTTTTCTTTAAAAAAGGAAACAAGGAGGAACAAACAGCGCGGACACAAAATCCCTGACTGCGGAAGGGCTCGGGTTGCGGGGGGGGCCCTGCGCTCAGCACCGGCCACCACCTAATCTGGGACAATGACCGAGCCTGGGAGCTCACGGGCAGTGCAGGGGACAAACTGCCATGGGTACCAGCGCTCCCACCCCGGTACAAATCAGCTTCAGATCCCACGTGAGTCTTATCGCTTTGCTCTCCAGGCACAAGAGGTTGTGTTGTCATCTCAGCCAGTTCCCAAAAGGCCTCTATCCTGGCGCTCCCCGCACCAAGATATTTGGACACACAACCAACATGTGCCACAGCCATTTTTGGATTCTTTTAAGCCTCTTGCCGACATTTCTTTGTTTTCTTTGGCCGTGAAAGGATTTCGGGCACGGGAGCTGCAATGGCAGAGCACTATCAGAGGAGCTGTTCTTGGAAACTCCCTGCTTACCCCTGCCTGGGGCCTCGCAGTGTTTTTAAAAATAGCAGGTGACCATCCCAGCAAAGCTCCTGCTGGTACAGCGCTGTGAGGCAGAGGACACAGTACCTCTGCATGGAACAGGGAAGCTTTAGGAAACTTTCCACCAGTCACGCCAGCATCAGGAGGGTCCGTGCGAGCCCCCGGAGCCACCATCCATGGGGAACAGCCCCCATCTGGCTCAGCGGCTGAGCACAGGCACAAAGAGAGGAACCTGCCAGGCCCATGGGATCCATTCTGTTCCCTCCACCCAAGAGGCAGCTTCTGCCAGGGGTTCCTCCTCGCCCCCCCAAAAGATGGAGCTTTCCCCAACAGGGAGCATGGGGATGTCCCAGCACTCAGACAGCACCACCAGCTCCCCTGGCCTGAGCCACGGAGAGGGGACATATGGGGAGGGGACAATGTCCACAGGGGCCTCTAGTGTCCTCCCAGCTTCACCTCCCTCACAGCAACTGCCAAGCTATGCAGGGTTGCGTTGAAGAGGAGAAATAGAAAAAAAACAAACCAAACCAAACCAAACCCAGCTCCTTGGTCTCTCTCAGCTCAGACTCAACAGTGATGGCAGCAGTTGGCTGGGCACAGGGACTCGGCACCTGCGTCACCGTCAGGCACAGGGACTTGTCACCCGCTTCACTGTTGGGCAGCGCTGCCACAGCCTGGGGTGGGTCCCGCTGGCGCTGCCTCCCTGGGACAGGGAGGGCACGAACCTGCCGAGGGTGGATGTAATTAGCTTGAAACCGAGCCAGAAGATGCAAGTGCACCAGGATGGTGGTTCAGCAGCACACAGTGCCACTGGGACACCTTGCCTGGGGCAGGAGGTGCCAGAGGGACTGAGGGAGCAGCAGAGTCTGGGTCTGGGGGGCTGGATCCGGCCCCCACCCCTCACCCTGGAAAAGCACCATGGCCAGACACCAAGTGCTGGCCCGGCCCACCCACTGTCCAACACTGGCCCTCAGCTTTCTGGCAGGCCAGCTCTGCACTTGCAGACTGTGCCAGATGACACAGTCTGTCCTCCTGCCGCTGGCACCGCATCAGCACCAGCTCTGTACCGGCCACTCTGGCCAGCAAGACCAGGCACCTGCCCGCCCAGAGCTGCTCTGCATGGAGCCGCAGTGCAGGTGATGCAGCCTGGTGGCCCCGGGGCCTGGCCAGGACACGCCACCTCAGCCCCACGCCCAGCGAGTGTGTCCACGTACAAGGACCAAGCAACAGGTTCAGCCCAATGTGTCCTGGCCTCGGGAGAGCACAGGCACAACGCAGCTCCTTTCTTCCAAAATAACCCAACATAAAGACGTTCTCAGTCAAGCACTGCAGCATGAGAAACCCCAGTGAGAGTGAGGAGCCGCCCAAGCTGGAGATGGTTAAAGCTGTTGGCGCGGAGCTGGGCCAAGCCTGGGGCTCCCTGTGCACAGCTGCACACAGCGCCAGCGCTGGCACACCGCGGTGCTGCCGGAGAGCCCGGGCAGCCGCCGGCCCCGCGCGCAGCCCTGCGAGGACACGGCGGCGGCAGGGGGCTGGGAGCCCCGGCCAGGCCGGAGCAGCCCCAGCCCGGGCGGGTGCGGGAGGTGCTGACAGTCCGGGCACCCATCGCCATGCACCCGGGGTGACGGTTCAGTCGGGGGAACAGGGGACGGCGGCTGCTGTTCGACTGCAGAACCGCCGAGACAGCGACGTTTGGACTCCCAAGGGAGAACGAACCCGCCCGGCCCGGCAGAGCCGGGGAAGAGCTCTGAACGGCCCGGGCTGTGCAGCCCCCAGGCGGGCCCGGGCCCCTCATGAACGCCCAGCGGAGCCTCCGCAGCTCGGCCGCGCCGCTCCAGCGCCGATCGGCGCCGCTGGGCCTGCGGACGGGACCAGGAGCCTACCTGGGCCACGTGGCCACCGCGGGCACCGAGCGGCGGCGAAGCGCCGGGGCTGGGGGCACCGCGGGACGGGACAGGACAGGGGCGGGCGCGGTGCCGGTACCGCAGAGCCGCCCTCCCCTGGACCGGACGGGACCGCTGGGGCTGCCGGCGGGAGGGCGCGGAGGAGCCGGAGACACCCGAGACCCCTGGCCCGTCACTGCCACTTCCGCCTTCTCGTCACGTGACGAATGCAACCGGCGCGACGCCGACGCTCAGGGCCCGGGCGCCGCTTCGTGACGCCATGACGCAGGGTCACTGCACCTTCTCCATGATGCTTCCGCGGAGAAAGTAGTCCCCCGGCGGGGCGCCGAGGCCTCCCCCAGCCCGCGGGCGGCACCGCTCGGTACCGGGAGGCTGCGACGGCGGCCGGAAGGAGCAGCGCGTCCCGGCGGCGGCGAGCGCTCCGGCCGGGTCTGGAGCCGGGGTAAGTAGACCCGGCGCGGGGCCCGCGCGGCCGTACCGCTGCGCGGCGCGAGGGCGGGGGACATGGCGGCCGCCGTGATGCCGGCCCCGGCGGAGGCGAGGCGAGGCCGCGGCGGGGCGGGTGAGGGCGCGGGCCGGCGGGCGGGCGGCAGCGGCGGGATCCCTCGCCCTGCCGCGGCGGCGGCTCCCTCATCCCGGCGCAGCGGGGCCGCCCCGGCGTGTGCGCGCGCGCGGAGGCGGCGGGGGGGACCCCGCAGCAAGATGGCGGCCGAGGGCCGGGCGGGGCCGCGGGGCATGACGGGAGCGGGGGCGCCGGGCGGTGCCGGGAGCCCCCGGGGGCGCGGCCGATCCCGCCGGTTCCCTCGGGACCCCCGGCCATGGCGCCGCGGCCCCGCCGGCCCCTCCGCGGGCGCTCCGAAGGGCGGCCCGGCTCCCCGGGCCGGGATGCGCGCAGCCGGGACCCCCCGGAGCGGTGGCGCTGACGGCGGCGGCCTCTCCCCGCAGGTGCAGCGTAGGCGGCCCTGGCCGGGCGGGCATGGAGGAGGATGCGGTGCCGAGCAGCAGCGACGCGGCCCCGCAGGCGGCGCGGGAGGAGCCCCCCGAGAGCGGCGTGGGCAGCTCCGAGGCCGTGTCTGCCGACAGCAGCGACGCCGCCGCCCCCGGGCCCCTGTCCCGGGCGGACGATTCCGGCGTGGGCCAGAGCTCCGACAGCGCCAGGGCCTCCGGGGTACGGGCTGGTGGGGAGAGCGTTGAGGGAGAGCAGCTGGTTCTGGCTCTGGAGTTTCCTCTGTGTGTTATCTGGACCCCAAGCTCCACAGCAGCTCTGCAGCTGCGTGGGCGCTGTCACGACGGCCGGGTGTCTGGATCTCTCCTGGTAGCAGGAGCAGCCCTGGGGGCCTTGCCAGTGCCCAGGGAATTGCTCTGGTGCCTCTCCTGGCAGTTCCACAGTGACACACCAGTGCCCCTTGCTGTGCTGGCCCTCTTGACCCCATAAACGTCTCCTAGCTGAGCTCTCCTGGCCTTTTTTTTCCTGCTAGGAAGAGGTGTCAGAGAGCAGCTCCAGCACAGATGCTGTTCCCCGGATTTACCTGCCAGACTCATCCTCCATCGCCCAGTCCACCTTGGTCTCCAGTGTCTCCACTGTGAGCCAGTCCATCATGGTGTCAGAGTCCCCACAAGTCCTGGTCCACTCCAGCGTCATCACTGATGGAGCCACCATCGTTTCAGACTCCACTGCGTCCACTTCCTCAGACCTGGGCTCTGCCATCGACAAAATCATCGAGTCCACGATCGGGCCCGACATCATCCAGAGTGAGTGTGAGCTCTGGGCTGCTGGCACGGCAGAGCCACCGGCCCCCGCATCGGGCTGGGGAGGGGGCTGTGCCACGTCAGACCTTGGGAGGCGAGGGGGAGCATGGACACGTGGACATGTGCTCCTCGATGTGTGGGGGCTTCACTTCTTGCCTTACTACAATGGCTGGTGGGTTTGTTGAGGAGCCTGAGGCTGCCGGACGGCCCCTCACTGTGTGTGGCTGTGCCTTTGGCTGCAGTGCCAGCAGCGCCGGGCAGGCTCCGTCCCTGGAACCGGACCTTCCTCATCTCTTTTGTGCCTGAACCTGGCAGAGCCGCGGTGACTGTGCAGTCCCCAATGCATGGCGCTCACCTCTCTGCTCTCCTTTCCCTCCAGGCTGCATTGCTGTGACCAGTGTGGAGGATGGCGGGGCTGAGACGACACAGTACCTCATTCTGCAGGGCCCTGATGATGGTAAGGGAGCGCCCCAGCCCCTCTGCTGCGGAGCCTGTTTGCCAGATGGGGCTGCAGCGGGTGTCCTGAGTCCCTGGGATGCGCTGACCCTGGGAGCTTGTGCTCAGCCCCGTGCCCAGGTTTGGCTGCAGCCTGTGTCAGAGAAGTTCCTCTTCCCTCAGTTTCCTGCAGCAGAGACTCGGGCATGAATTCCAGGAATTTTTCTAAACATTTATTTGCAAGACACAGCGTAGAGCAGCTCAAGCTGGTGCCTCCTGAAGAGAGACCCTCAGCAGAAATATGCTGGGATAATTCTACCCCCACAGTCCAAACCCCACCATCTATGTGTCACTCTGGGCCAGCTGCAAAATTAGAGTCTGGGGTCCGCCTGCTCTTCACTGGATCTCTGCATTTTTGTCAGACGGCTGTCAATCAGAATTCTGATCTTCAGCTGCTATTTTGCACCTGCAGCTGGAGAAAATAAGATATTGGTAATGGGCAAAATATTGTTCTGTTTTGTCTTCTGCTAGAGGCGGTTCTGCCCCTTCCTTATCTCCAGGGCTGCAGCTCCCCTTATCTCCCAGCTCCAAGACCCTGTAGCCTATTTTATTTAGTGAAGCGGAATGTTCAGGGGTTCGCAGCTCGCAGAAGTTATGCTGAGCAAACTCTCTTTTGCCAAGGGAATTCTACAGAGCAGTTTCTGACCAGGTTCTCTGAGCAGCAGGCCACCCACTAGTGCAATAGCTGCGTTGGGCTGTCCCTGGCAGCGGGGGCGGGTCAGGGTCTGCGCCCCAGCTGAGCAGGTTCTGATGTTTCAGGTGCCCCCATGGTGTCCCAGGTGGCCACCTCGGCTCTGGCCAGCAGCTTGGCGATAGAAGCTGCTGCTGATGGACCCACCTCCACATGCCTCGACCAGCCCGGCCCTTCGGAGCCTCCCAAGCGGCTGGAAGTGCTGGAGCTGCCGGCGCAGCCAGGTCGGGCCCGAGAGGTGGATGGTGGGGAGGAGCTGGAGCAGCCGGACATGGAGACCCTGGAGGAGATGATGGAGGTGGTGGTGGTGCAGCAGTTCAAGTGCAAGATGTGTCAGTACAAGAGTGTCTCCAAGAAAACGCTAATTAACCACATGAAAGAGCGGCACTTCCAGCCAGGTGTGTGCTGAGACCTGAGGAAAACTGATCTTCCTACAGACGGGCTCTGCCCTCTCTGAGGAAGAAACAAGGGGAGGAGTGTGAGCGCAAGGACATGTTCCCCGTACAGTCTGATGAAGAGTTTTCGTTCTGTTCTCTGTGGCAGTGGGTTCAGCTCTGGCTTTGAAGAAGGGGCGTCCGCGTAAGGGGGGATCTGCTCCAAAGACTGCGGAGGAGGAGGTTGCTGAAGAAGAAGAAGAGGACGATATCATGGATGCTGGTGCTATTGATGACCCTGAAGGTAGGACATGTCTTCCCTGCATTTGATATAGCGTGGCCTTTTCTCAGGCTCTGATGTTTTGGGCACTTTCCTCCAGAGGACAGTGACTATAACCCAGCTGAGGATGAGCCCCGTGGGCGGCAGCCCAAGTACGGCCACACCGTCCCCACGTCCAGCGAGGAGAGGCCGCGGCGGCGCCCGGGGAGGCCCCGCAAGTTCCCTCGTCTAGAGGACGGGCCTGAGGGTGAGGCTGGAGTGGGGAGCGGTACAGGAGCTGCCAGGAGCTGCGGGGAGGGTGCGTGACTCGGCTGTGCTGTGTCCTTTGGAGCAGGAGGGGATGTGGAGCCCCTGGTGACATCCCAGAGTACACTGAGCCGTGAGCTGCAGAATGGGGAAGCTGCCAGTTCCTCTGGGCTGGAGAATGGGAGCGGCGAGAGCCTGGCGGAGCCCAGCATCAGCCAGTCCGACTCGGAGAACAAGGACCCATCCTCCAACGCCAGCCCCGAGGAGGCAGATGCGGTGCCGCGGCGGCGCGGGCGGCCCTCCCGCTGCTTCCTGGGCAAGAAATACCGCAAGTACATGGGGCGCAGGTGAGGGGGTGTGCCAGGCGGCGCTGGGCCCTCTGGCTGCTGCCCAGGGCCGGTCCAGCCCGGTCACGCCCCAGCGCTGAGCCCACTCCCACCCGCAGGTATTACTACAAGTCCCCCAAACCTCTGATGCGGCCCTACCTGTGTCGGATCTGCGGCTCGCGGTTCCTCACGCATGACGATCTGCGTTTCCACGTTAACTCGCACGAGGCCAATGACCCGCAGCTCTTCAAGTGTCTGCAGTGCAGCTACCGCTCCAGGCGCTGGTCCTCGCTCAAGGTGAGCGCTGTCCACCCTGCTCTCCGCGAAGGTAGCTGGAGGCCCGGGCTCATGCCCGTTCTGCTCCTCGCAGGAACACATGTTCAACCACGTGGGCAGCAAGCCCTACAAGTGCGAGGAGTGCAGTTACACCAGCGTGTACAAGAAGGACGTCATCCGGCACTCCACGGTGCACAGCCGGGACAGGTGAGGAGTGTGCCAGCCCAGAGACTGTCCTGCGGCCTGGCTGAGTGGCACTGACACTGTCCCTTCCTCTGCCCCCGTCCCAAAATGGGTAGTTTTGGTATCTGGGTACAAGGGGGATGTGGCTCACACAAGGGGCTTTTCTTCTTTCTCTTGCAGGAAGAAGAGAGCTGATCCGGTGAGTCTGGGTGCCGTTGTCTCAGCACTGTTGTGCAGGAAGAGGCACATCTGGGTGTTCACAGCACATGGGGCCTGGTTCAGGGCGGTGTTTCTGCGTCGGCTCAGGAAAAGCAGCGCAGGTCCTGCGGTGGGGACACGGGGAGAAGCTGCTCAGCCCCCCCAGCTGAGCTCATCCTCCTGCTCTCCCTCCAGCCCCCGAAGCTGAACTCCTTCCCATGCCCTGTCTGCAACCGCATCTACCCCATGCAGAAGAGGCTCACGCAGCACATGAAGACACACAGCACGGAGAAACCTCACATGTGTGACAAGGTGCGGTGGGCACAGCCTGGGGAAGGGCTTGCAGTGAATAGGCCTGGATGGGAGGTGAACGTGGCTTTGCTTTCCTCCCCCACAGTGCGGGAAGTCCTTCAAGAAGCGCTACACCTTCAAGATGCACCTGCTGACGCACATCCAGGCCATCGCCAACCGCAGGTGGGAGGCTGGCGGCAGCTTGTGGCGTGCCCTCCAAGAGCCTATGTCCTACTCCCCCTTGCAGGGGACAGAAGGTCCCTGCTGCCCTGGTGACATGTGGCTTTGTTGTTGTCCTGGCAGGTTCAAGTGCGAGTTCTGTGACTACGTCTGCGAGGACAAGAAGGTCCTGCTGAACCACCAGCTCTCGCACATGAATGACAAGCCTTACAAGTGCAGCTTCTGCAAGTATTCCACCTTCCGGGAGGACTTCCTGGTCTCGCACATGGCCATCAAGCACACGGGTGAGCGGAGCTGCCTGCCCCGCGCCCCCACATCCCGTGCCCCGCATCCGCCATCCCTCGTGGACCCCCGCCTGACCCCGTGTCCTGCAGGGGGGAAGCCATTTGCCTGCGAGTTCTGCCACTTCACCACCAAGCACAAGAAGAACCTGCGCCTGCATGTGCAGTGCCGCCACGCTGACTCCTTCGAGGAGTGGGCACAGAGGCACCCTGAGGAGCCACCCTGCCGCCGCCGCCCCTTCTTCACACTGCAGCAGATCGAGGAGCTGAAGCAGCAGCACAGCCAGGCTCCAGCCGAGCTGGGGGCCAGCCCACCGGTGAGTGCCGCTGCCCACACCCCAGATCCTCCTGGTGCTCCCCACACCGCGCTGTCAGTTCTCTCTCACACAGATGCCTCTTGGCCCCATCACACACTGCATGCTCCAGGCCGCCTCAGGAGCGGAGCCCCCCGTCCTCTCGCAGGATTCCCTGGGAGGAGCCACGATAATTTACCAACAAGGTGAGTGAGCTCCTGGGGAAGGGGTGAGGATGGGGAGGAGGTGGGAACATGTGCCTGACCCTCTCCTGACCTGGCAGACGTGGCTGAATCGGCAGCGCTGGCCACGCAGACTGCGCTGGATCTGCTGCTGAACATGAGCGCCCAGCGGGAGCTGCAGGTGAGGGGCCGTGCTGGGGGAGGCTGCCCAGCCCTGCTCCACTGCAGGGGTGTTCTGCAAAAGCCTCGCTGTCCTCGGCTGAGCTGCTGTCCCCGCACAGGTGGCAGTGGTGAAGCCGGATGATTCGGGGGAGGCGCAGCCCCCCCGTGAGCCACAGGCACAGGAGGAGGGTGCAGAGATGGACTCTGAGGAGCAGCAGAAGCTGGTGACACTGCACGTGGCAGAGCGTGGGGACACGGTACAGGAGGCTTACGAGGAGGTGACTCTGGGTGGCTCGGAGCTGCAGCAGATCACTGTCCCGTTTGGCGGGACGGCCGAGTACAGCATCATTGCACCCATCAGCGCAGAAGCCCCGGCTCCAGGCGCACTGTACAGGTCGGCCGTGCACAGCGCAGGGAGGCAGAGGCTCTGCCAACCTCAAGTGAGGAGCTTTAGTGGTGGGCATGAGGTGGATCCCCCCTGACACTGTCCTCTCCCGCAGCGAGGGGGAGAGCCCTGCAGAGACGTGCCACGCAGTCGTGGTGGGTGATGCCGTGATGGCAGAGGAGGCCCTGAAGGACGAGAACAGTCACTATATTGTGTCATCCGGTGCACTGGGGAGCCAGTTCCCTCCCGTTGAGGTAAGGAGCTGAGCCCTCTCCCGTGGTGGGTAGAAGTGCACAGGTCTGACTGGGTGTTTCTCCCGCAGCCCGGCAACGGGGACGCTGCCTTTCCCTCACCGATGGAGGGCCAGGAGGCACAGCGTGCTGGTGTCAAGTTGCCCCTGGTGCAGTGTGTCACCAGGCAGCTCCAGAAGGACTCATCCTTGTCCCCAGCCTCCGAGGGGCAGGAAGTCTCATCCCCAAAGGTCAAGTGGCCTGCGCTCCAAGGTGTGGCCAAGAAGCTCTTGTGCAAAGTTTCCACAGCCAAGAAGCTCTCATGCAAGATTTCCACAGCCAAAAAGTTTTCCTGCAAGATTTGCACAGCCATGTTCACAGGCAGAGCAGAGATGGAGAGTCACAAGAGAGCCCACGTTGGGCCCAGCACCTTCAAGTGTCCCGACTGCCCGTTCACGGCCGCGCTCTGGCCGGAGGTTCGGGTAGGTTCCCTGCACAGTCAGCCCTGGAATAAGAAGTTTGGAGAAACGGGCTCTCTGACCCCACACTTGTCCTTCTGTCCCCAGAGCCACATGGTCCAGCATGCCAGCCTGCGGCCACACAAGTGCCCCCACTGCAGCTTTGCCTCCAAGAACAAGAAGGACCTGCGCAGGCACATGCTGACACACACCAACGAGAAGCCCTTCGCCTGCCAGATCTGTGGGCAGAGGTGAGGGAAGCCGCTGGGTTGTTATTGCTTCGGGACATCCCGTAGAGCTCTGAGGCTCCAGAGGAGACAGGACATGGGCAAAGCTGCCCCAAGCCTGCCCCTGCTAGAGGGGACCCTGCCCTGGGGAACAGTTCCTGCTGCAGGAGGACCCAGCTTTGTCTGCAAGAACTTCTGCACAGGAGTGTTCAGAACTTGGGCACTGATGGGAACGTTCTGGGAGCAGGGGCAGGCTGTGCGCCCGTGACTGGGGTCTGTGCGGCGCATACAGCCCCTGTGCTGCCTGTGGCAAACTCCACCCCGCTCTGTTCCTCCTGTAGGTTCAACCGTAATGGGCATCTGAAGTTCCACATGCAGCGTTTGCACAGCGCGGAGGAGAAGCGACCAGGGGCAGCTGCTGCCCAGCAGACCATCATCCTGAACAGTGATGAGGAGACGCTGGCCACCCTGCAGAGTGAGAGGGTCCCTGTGAGCAGGGCTGGCTGTGGGGCAGGTTCTGTGCAGCAGGTTCTGTGCAGGTTTGGTTTGCCCATGGCAGGGCCGGGGCGGGAGCTCTCCTGGCGAGGCACTGACTTGGGTGTCTGTGCAGAGCTGGGCCCCAGTGTTTCCCCAGGCAGGTCCCAGTTGCTGTGGGAGCAGCGGTGCTGCAAGCAGCTTAGGGCTGAAATAGGAAGTGGAGTTTGCAGCCTGACTTAGGGGTTGTGTTTTGCCCACAGTGACCTCTCGTATCCCTCGTGTTGGCAGTGCTTGTTTTAGTGTCTGACCGCGAGCAGAGCTGTGAGCCTGTCTTGTGCTGCACGCTGGGGTGGGGGCTGCTGGGTAGCAGCACTGGTGGGACCCTGGCAGCGCCCATACACCAGCTCTCTCTGCGTTGCAGCGGCTCTGCAGGCCGGCCAGGCAGTGCTGGCTCCCGAGCAGCTGCAGCAGGCCCTGGGGCAGGAGCACATCATCGTTGCACAGGAGCAGAGTGTCACCAGCCAGGTGAGTTGGGCCCATCAGTCTCGTCCACCCCTGTGCGGCTGCTCCTGCCAGCTGCATGGGCTCCCTCCTGGGGGCTGGCAGTCAGGCTCCCCCAACAGCACTGGGCTCCTGCTTACCTGCAGGAGGAGGCCACGTACATCCAAGAGATCACAACCACCGACGGACAGACCGTGCAGCACTTGGTGACCTCTGACAACCAGGTGAGGGGGACACATACAGGTTCTGCACAGCTGGAGCAGGGCAGAGAGGTGGGCTGGAAATAGGCACAAAAGATGGACAAGAACCAGCCCTGTGCGGGTGTGGAGGGTGGACAGTGGTGACCATTTGGGTGTGAATCCATGTTTGCAGGTTCAGTACATCATAGCCCAGGATGGCGTACAGCACTTGCTTCCCCATGAGTACGTTGTGGTACCAGAGGGACATCACATCCAGGTGAGCGCCAGCTGCTCCCTTTGCGTGGCGGATGGGGCTCGGTGTGGTGTTGCCTGTGGGGTTTGTGCTTGCTCTGTTCAGTCACAACTACACTCAGAAGCAGGGATACCTGTGAGCCCTAACGCAGTGTCACTGTGGTTCTTGTCCTTAGGTACAGGACGGTCAGATCACCCACATCCAGTACGAGCAGGGTGGCCAGTTCCTCCCGGAGCCACAGGTGAGGGCTGGTGTGGGACAGGCTCTGGGTGCACAGCGCGGAGGGAGGGAGTTGGAAGGAAAAGGGGATTGGTGACATGCTGCAGCGCCTGTGGCTGGACCCCCCTGCTTTGGTCACCCCCTGCAGATCCAGTACATGCCAGTCTCACCGGAGCAGCAGCTCGTCACCCAGGCACAGCTGGAGGCAGCTGCACACTCAGCAGTCTCAGGTAGGCCTGTGCAGGAGCTGCTGCGGCTGCCACGGACGCAGACACCCTGGTGTGCATGCAGAACGAACAGCACCCGGCTCCCCATGCACACGTGGTGGCCCTTGTGCTGCTGTCATACGCCTGGAGACAGGCAGGTGTGGAGGGGGCCTGGGCGGAGGTGACTCTGACCCCCCCTCTCTCCACAGCAGTGGCCGACGCGGCAATGGTGCAGGCGCAGGGCGTGTTCAGCGCTGAGGCCACGGCCGAACAGCTGCAGCAGCTGCAGCAGGGGATCCACTACGACGTCATCACACTGACGGACTAGTGCTGGGCCACCCCGCTGGGCAGGACCGCGGCCAGGCAGGAGTCGCCTCAGCCAGCAGTTGCCTTATTGCTTCAGGGCTGCCAGCGCCGTGGCCGTGTGCCATGGCCGTGTGCCGTGGGGTCCTGCGCGTCCCCCGCACGGGCAGCCGTCTCCAGCAGAGACTGCTCTGCGGCGAGGCGGGCCGCGCAGGACGGCGCTCTCTCGTTTGGACGGTCTTTATACCTGTTGCACTTGAGAGTCTGAAATCCCTTTTCCTGGATCGCATCTGCGTGCGCCAAACCGGGATCAGCGTCTGCCTGGCAGAGCCGTGGGGCTGAGCGCAGCGATGGGGTGCGGTGCCAGGGCTGTGCAGCCGCGACCACGCACTCCCTGCTCTGCAGCACCGGGGGCAGGGGCAGCCACCCCCCTTGGCTACTCTGGCCTGCGGGCAGGCACCAGCGGGGCTTTGGACTGGAGGAACCGGAGCAGGGAGGTGGAAGATACTCTATTTTTCTTCTGAAGAGGGATGGACTCTGCAGTTGGTTCGTTGGTGGTTGTGGGAGCTTTGACTCTGCTTATGAATAAAAAGGGATTGAAACCTGTGCATGCGTGGTGGGTCTGTGGTCCTGCTGGGTCCTGCTGCCATCTCCCGTGTGTCCCCGAGGTCCCCCAGCCCGGTGCTGGGCGGTTGCTGCACCGTGACTGCCCTCCTGCCTGGGTGACCTTGACTCCAGCCATGAACCGGGCAGCTGGTGCAGGGCTGGGTTTGGGGCTGGAGTCATGATTTAATCGAGTGGTAAACAGCCCAAATCCCGTGTAACTCTGCCCCAAACTACACACGCTGCCCCTCCCTGAGCGGATTGTCTGGAAGTGTTTACATGTGATTATAACAGCTAATCTCGGAGTTTTAGTTCTGTGGTTTTGCATTAAAGCGATTATCCATGGAGGGGAAAAAGGGCTGGAACCACCCAACTTCGGCAAGAGCTCCGTGAGGCCTGAGCCCGCGGCTGTGGGACTGCGGTGCCAGCGCTGGGCTGCTGGTCCAGCCCGTGCCGGGGACAGGGACAGCACTGGGGACAGCACCGCAGACACAGCCCCGGCTCTGCCTGAGGTGCCAGCAGCACCGTGGCTGCCAGTGGAGCTGCCACTGTCTCCAAGCTCAGGGCTGCAGGCACCCGGGGAAGGGAGGGGGTGGCCCCGCACCTCCCTTGGGCCAGCAGCCATGTGGTTTGTGACTGTCCTGGCCACGTCCCACTGCCCTCAGTCTGCTGCAGCCCTGTCCATGCCCGCCGTGTTAGTGTGTGCCTGTCCCTGTCCCTGCTTGCTGTGTTGGTGTGCGACTGTCCCTGCTCACCATGTTGGTGTGTAGCTGTCTGGGCTACATGATCTCCAGAGGTCCCTTCCAAGCCCAACCATTCTGTCCTTGTCCAGCTGTGCCCAACTCACCATGGCTGCCCACAGCCCTCCCTGTCCAGCTGTGCAGCGCAGGGTTACGGCACGCTGTGGCAATCCGCAGGCGCTTTCCTAGATTACAGCCCCATTATCTAATAAAGCGGATCCGCAGCACTGATTAGGGCTGGAGGAGTCCCACGGGGACAAGGTTACGGGGCTGCTGTGGGGCCGTGGCCACAGCTGGTCCCAGCCGTCCTGCCTGTCCCCTCCTGTCCAGTGACATGGGCTGCGGGCTGAGATGGATGGGACCAGCCCACAGTGGGGACAAGGCTGGGATGGGGCCAGGGCACAAGGGGAGCTCCAGGTGCTGCGAGGCTTGGCTGTGGGGTGCAAGGGGACATGGGGACTCAGCCCTCTCCTGCCACCTTGGCCCTGGGACCTTGTGCTGTCACCGGGGGCCTGTGGGGAGCCCAGGGACACCACAGGGCTCATTAGCACCAGTGACCTTCCCCCTCCCGTCCCCAGCCAGCGCTAAGCGGGTTTGTTACATATTTAATATCCTGAGAGCGTTATTAGTCGGTATTTAATGACGGATACAACCTGTGGGATAATCCTGGGCTGAGCGGGTGGCGCAGCGGTAGGAGCCAGGCAGCTTGGGGGGTCGTGGGCTCCCGGGACCCCTCACACAGCTGCCCCCCCACCCTGCCCACTCCGTCAGCAGTCAGGAACGCCGTGGACTCTGTGGGTCCCCCCTGGCAAGGGGTTCCTGGCCCCTTCCCCTTCGCTTCCCCCAGGAATCCAGGGGCTCAGACCTGGCCGAGCTGGAGGAGCAGCGGGCGCCAGGCAGCAACTCGCACCACCCGTGTCCTGCTGGGCTGGGCACAAGCTCCCTCGCCAGCCCCCGGCGTACCCAGCCAGCCTGCTGCGGTGTGGGGGGCTCTGCTGACCCCTGCCCAGGGCCAGGGCAGCGCTGGGCTCAAGGACAGGGACTGATGACTCCTGGCACTGAAACAGAGCCAGGTGTGCGGTGTCCCAGCTGTGTCCCCGAGGCTGCGGGTGACCATGGGGCCCACGTGGGTCCCGTGCACCAGCCCCCAGTACCACTGCAGCCCATTGCTGGCCCTGCGCAGGGTTGGGGCACTGGGGGAGCTGGGGTCTTGGTGTGGGTCAGGGACACGTCCTGGCTGGTGACGGCCCGGTGGGGAGGACGGCCCCTGCCCAACAATAGCAGGGGAGGGGGAGGCACCGGCTGCCCCGATCCCTGCTGCCTGTGGGTGCTAATACCCCCTAATCAGCTGTCAGTCACCATGGACCCCGGCAGCTATAAAACCCCTGCGAGTGGCTCCTCAGCTCCTCTCCGCAGCATGGCAGCTCCTCGGGGCGAGGGAAGCTCACGCCAAGAGCTGGGGGGCTGCGGGGGACCGTGGGGTGCCCTGCAGAGGCACCCCCAAGCGCTGCTGCCCTGTCCCTGCCCCTGTCCCGTGCTGGGGGGCTACAGTCTGCTGCCACCCGCTCTGAGCCTGCTGGAGCCCTCGGTAAGTGCCACACAGCAGCTCCTGGGGGGCCAGGACATGGAACTCCTCCTGGGATCGGGCTGTGAGGTGGTGGGGGGTCAGGGATGAGGAGCTGCTATCCTGGGTCCCCTGCACACCCCTGGCATTCCCCTGTCCCCCCCAACACCCTGGGGTGCACAGTGCTGGGCACGGGAAAAGATGAGGATGGGCAGTACCCAACTCTTCCCTTTCCTGTGTGCAAAGGGATGAGCCCCCATATCCCCCAGCCCCTTTCCTCTGGCCGTGGGTGCCCCCACCCCATCCTGCCCTGACACTCCTGTGTCCCCTTCAGGTGTCACCAGCCTACGAGGTGCCCCTGGGGCTGCTGCCCAGCGCGGGGCTCTGCCCGCCCTGCTGCCGGCAGCCCCTGCCCGCAGAACCGGGGCGCGCCAAGGCGGCAGCGGCACGGGAGAGCACCGGGGCGCTGAAGGCCTGGCTGGCGCGGCACCCCCGGAACCCCTACCCCAGCAAGGGGGAGAAGGTGATGCTGGCCCTGGTCAGCCGGATGAGCCTCACCCAGGTCTCCACCTGGTTCGCTAACGCCCGCCGGCGCCTCAAGAAGGAGAACAAGGCCAGTTGGGCACCGCGCGGCGCCTCGGACAGCGAGGACAGCGAGGGGGAGGGTGCCGCATCGGGTGCCCCCCTGGTCCCCAGCCCTGGGCAGGACAGGTGCGGGGGCAGCCCCGAGGTGGGGCCAGGCCCTGGGCAGGACAAGGAGCCTCAGAAACCCAAGATCTGGAGCGTGGCAGCCATGCTGGCATCTCCCTCCAGTGAGAGCAGGTCGTCCCCAGGGGTGTCAGAGCAGGGGTAGGGTTGGGGCACTTGTGCCCTGTCCCTGAGGGCCGGGTGGGGGCCAGGGCTGTGGCTGTGGGTTTGGGAGAACCCGACGGCTGAGCAGAGCAGGACAGACAACACGGGAGCCGGCAGCTGCCCAGACGAAGCGAGTGGGACGTGTGGGTAGGGGGGGACATGGACATAGGGCACTAATAAACATGGCTCTGTCTTGGGCCTCCCAGTGTCACCTGTCTGTGGCGGGGAGGCCAGTAGGGATGCGGGGGTGCTGACAGGGATGCGGGGGTGTCATTGGGGGTGGTGACAGGGACGTCACTGGGGATGTCAGTGGGGATGGGGGCATCTCCACTGTCAGTGCTGCTGCCGGCAGCTCCATCACCGCGGGGAGCAGGGCGAGTTCTGCCACGAGCCCCTGGGGCTGCCTGAGCCCGGCTCCTGCCCGATGGTGACATCCCCATGCTCCCCGACCCCCCTGCTATGTGCCTGGCCAAGCTGCCAGGGGTTTGGTGGCCCCACCACCAGCGAGGAACCCCAAGGAGGGTCCCCTGTTCTGCAGAGGAAGAGCTGCAGCATTTTCAGGTGATTCAGTGCCTTCCTGATGCCTCCTCCCATGGGGTGGCTGTCACCACTGGCACAGCCCTGCCCCACGGGGAAGCACAAGGGGGGGGACACACAGGGAGAGAGACATGCTGGAGTTGAAACAGAAATCAAAATTAGACTTCGCTCTTCTTGATAAAAGTAATAAAATGGTTAGCGGTGTTAAATTAATCCTTACAAAACAAAACCCAACAAAATTAAATAAAGGCCAGAGGCTCCACATAAAAACCACAATGACTACAAAACAGTTGCAAAGACATCTTTACACACAAAGAAACTCCTCTGCTCCGCTCCTCCCCTCTACGGTACACAGCGTCGGCGAACACGGGACTCACACATGTGGGAAAGAAGCACGAATGCGACGGGAGCGGCCCTGCCAGGAGCGTGGGTGCTGCGGACACAACTATTTACACTACGGACACAGAGTCCAGCTGTGGGAGCCCCCGGGCTCTGCCCGTCCTTCTCCCGCCGGTGCCAGCTGCGGCAGCTGCCGAGGCCCCTCCAGCCGCGGCGCCGAGCGCTCGCATCCTTAGCTGAGGTTTGTCCCCCAGCTGCTGCTTTGCTCTCAGCCCAGCTCCTGCTCTTTGTCTGCTGTGGGGCAGGACAAGGAGCTGAGGGTCTGGCTGAACACCTGGAGGCTGCACTGAGCCCCTGCAGCCGCTCCAGCGTGGGCTCCCGCTTGGCAAAGCCCACACTGTTCTGCAAGGGAAGGCAACAGGCACTGAGAATCTCCCTGTGGTCCAGGCGCACTGTCACGCTGTGGGTCAGCCATGGGCAAGGAACACTTGTACCTCAAGCGACAACAATCCAAGCTGCCCAAAGCCTCCCTGGTCACGCACAGGGCTCCACCGTCAGGGTCAGGAGTGGGGGAACCCAAAGACCTCCCGGCACAGACACTGGCAGAGGCTGTAGACAATGCAGAGGAGGAGGGTGGAGGGCACAAGGCTGACCAGGACGATGCCCAGGCCGTGGTGCTCGATGAGCAGGAGGTAGATGCCGAAGGGCAGGGAGCTGAAGTAGAGAAGGCAGAGGACACCCAGGATGAAGCGGGGGACAGCTCGCCACCCCCAGGAGCGGCACTTCAGCCCAGGACTGTGGCAGGGCAGCGTGCCCAGGCTGGCGGGGCGGTACAGCCGCACCACCTCCAGCCCACCCAGGCCCTCCGGTGGGGCTATGTCCTCCGGCACCTCCAGGATGGTGACCACCAGGCAGTCGGGGCTGGGTACCGGCTCCAGCACGCTGGGGCAGAGAAGAACCTCAGGGGACTGAGGGGGACCCCGCTTCTTGGTCCGCTCATGGCCTGTCAGCAGCGCCAGCGCCTCACCATCATCCTGCAGCCGCTGCACGTCCCCACCAGGCACCGGGCTGTGCTGGCGGCAGAAGGGGCAACGGAGCTGGTGGGGTGATGCATCCCCCAGTGCCACCATCTTGCACAGGCACTTGGCACAGAGGCGGTGGCCGCAGGGGAGCCGCTTGGGTCTGCGGGCACGGGCATCGTAGCGGCTGTAGCAGATCTTGCACTCCAGCTCGGGGGCAGCGGGTGCTGGAGACCGCGGCCCCCGCTGGGCCATGCTGCCCGGGGCTGCGGGAGAGGGAAGGGACCGTGAGTGAGGGCTGAGGGGGCGGGTTCCCGGGTGCTGCTGCACACACGGGCTGGGTCCTGGTCGCCCCTCGGACCCGGTGGCAGAGCGGGAGGAGCGGCACCGGCCGCAGCCCCGGGCAGGAGCGGCGCAGCCCGGCCCGAGCACCGTCCGGTACCGCCGGCGCCGGGACTCGGGCCCTCCCCATCCCCGCGTTTTTCCCGGGGGCCGGGAGCGGCCCCGGGCCCCGCCGTGCCGCAGCGTCCCGCTGGGTTTGTCCCTCCGGTGCGTGCGGGTTCCCGGGGCAGCCCCCGCCCCGCAGTCTCCGCGCAGCGGCCCGAGCCGACCCCGCCCCCCCGTACCTGCGCTCGGCGCCGGCTCCCGGTCGGGCCGGTCCGGTGGTTCGGGCTGCGGTCCCGGTGCGCGCGGGCGCTGCCGGCGGCGGCGCGAGCCCCATGAGCGGCGTGAGGCGCGCGCTGCCCGCCACGCCGCGGGGGCGGCACCGGCTGCCGGCAGCGCCGTTGGCCCGGCAACGCAGCCCGGGGGCGGCTGCTCCGACCGGACCCCTGCGCTGCCGGGCAGGAGAGCGGCAGCGGCACCCCACACACACGGGGTGACGGTGGGGGCCCCAGTGCAGCAATGGACAAGCTGGGGACATGCCTGAGCCAGGCGCTGCCAGGGGCTCCAGCCCCTCGTCGCTGATGGGGTTCACCCCTTGCTGCTCCCCGCCCCTGGGGTACACAGAACAGGGAGTCTATGCCGGTTAACAGGAAAATTACATTTTCTCCATGCAGGGCTCTGTTCACTCAGCTGCATGAGATGTCGGCCAGGGCAGCGCCCACGAAACCCACGCTGGTCACCCTGATCCTCCCCTTGTACCATGTCTTGCTTTGCCAGGATGAACACGGGGTTCTGGAGAGGAGGCCCTGCCATGGGGCTATGGGCTGCTGTTGTCACACCTCCCCTGTGACACTACGGCAATTAAACAATTAACAAGGTAATTAGCTACCAGCTACAGGACTCTAGGTTTGCTGACATTTCCCATCACCAGAGTGTCTCTGGTCACCTGCACTTTGGGGGCAGCCAGCCTTGGCTCAAAACAATGAATAAATGGAAAAAAAGGCTTTGCAAAAGGCTGCTTTCACCGCTAGAGCTCCCAGAAGGCCCCAGTGCTGTTAAAGGACACCAGTGACTCCCCATCTCCGCTGCTGAAAGCAGCTCCGGGAGCTGTGGAGACACTGGGAGCTGCCGGAGAGCAGGATCAGGCAGCACGTGGGGCGAGCTTGTGCTGCCCCCCCCAGAACAGCACCAGCACTGCCATGGCATCAGCGCTACCACAGCACTGGCATGGCCACAGCACCAGCACTGCTGGTCACAGAGCACCATGTGCATGACCCGGAGCCAGGATTCACACCACTTCCTCATCTCCCAGCTTTTAATTAACAAACCTCACAACCCTTTAGATCCGTGTGGAGACGCAGCCCCGTATGGCTGGATTGAGCAGGACCAGGGGCTGCTGGGCAGCACTAACCCACCGCGCAGCTCTTACTGGAGGGAAGGGCTCCCACCAGCGCACAGCCCGTCCAGAGGCAGCAGGAGCTTTAAAGCTGGGACATTCCCAAACTCCAGAGCAGCTGGGTCAGAAAACAACCGCACTGGTTTCACCCACAGAGCCATACTCACCTGGACAGGCCAGAGGAGACGGTTCTTCAACCAGCAGCCCAGGACAGGGCGAGGTCAATGGTGGCAGCTGAAGCACGAGCAGCACAGTGGGACAGTTTGTGCACGGACAGCAGAGTGGCCCCGGGACAACCCCCTTCCATCACAGCCCCCAGCAGAGCCCCATCGAGCCCACAGCTGCTCCTCCCATGAGGGCAAAGGGCCCAGCCGGGAGCACTGGGTGGTTCTGCTCTGAGGAGGCTGAGGGTGACCGCTGCTTGTGGGGCGGCTGCAGGGAAGAGAAAGCCAAACTCCTCACAGCAGTGCAATGAACCAGGAGGGTGGTGGTCACGTTGCTTTAGGGGGTGCACACTGGTCATTAGAAAAAAACAAAATCACCAGGAGGGCAGCACAACGTGGAATGGGTCCGATGCCAGGTAGTTCTGCAAAAAAAACCCAATATTTTTCTTTCTTTCAGCCAGAGTGAGACAGGGGTGAGGGCAGGGGGTGACCAGGAAGGAAAGGCAGGAACACGGGGCAGAGCTGTATGCTGGTTTTTAATGTTCCTAAGAACTAGGAAACAGAAATCAAAAATAGACTTTGCTCTTCTTGATAAAAGTAATAAAATGGTTAGCGGTGTTAAATTAATCCTTACAAAACAAAACCCAAGGAGGTTAAATAAAGCCCAGAGGCTCCGCATAAAAACCACAATGGCTACAAAACAGCTGCAAAGACATCTTTACACACCAAAGAAACTCCTCTGCTCCGCTCCTCCCCTCTACGGTACACAGCGTCGGCGAACACGGGACTCACACACGTGGGAAAGAAACACGGATGCGATGGGAGCGGCCCTGCCAGGAGCACGGGCGCCGCGGACACAACTATTTACACTATGGACACGGAGCTGTGCTGGTTCCGGCCCGGCCGCGGGAGCCCCCAGGCTCTGTCCATCCTTCTCCCGCCAGTGCCAGCTGCGGCAGCTGCTGGGGCCCCTCCAGCCGCGGCGCTGAGCGCTCGCGCTTGCCATCCGTCCCTCCGTCTGTCCTGACGTCCTTCCACCCATGTGTCCCATCTCCAGCGGCCCCTTCCCTTGGCTCCAGCATGGAACAGGCCGCCAGCTCCTCCTGCTGCGCCGGTTCCCTGCTCTGGGGTGGGAGATGCAGCCTCCTCCCCTTGGGCAGCCAGACGCTCCTGGTGCTCCCGCGTGCAGTTCGCAGGGAAAGCAGGTGCCGCAGAGCTGCTGCAGAGTCCCCGGGCCGGCGCTGCACTGCCAGCAGTCTCTCCGCCGCCCGACCGGCCTCCTCGGGGCCGCCAGCACCTCCCCTGCTGCCTCGCACCTCCCCGCCTTAGTTGGGGTTTGTCTCCCGGCTGCTGCTTTGCTCTCGGCCCAGCTCCCGCTCTTTGTCTGCTGTGGAGGAGGAGGAAGAGGATGAGGAGGAGGAGGAGCTGAGGGTCCGGCCTGAATGCTTGTAGGCTGCAACGAGCTCCTGTAGCCGCTCCGGTGTGGGCTCCCACTTGGCGAAGCCGGCGCTGTTCTGCAGGAAGAGGACGGCTGTGTTGTGCACAGCCTTGTAGTACATCTCCTCCCTGCAAAGGAACACAACAGGCACTTGGCATCTCCCAGCCTCGACATCACACAACTGCCACCCAGACCTGCCTCCTCACACCCCCTCCTCCTCCTCCTGCACGCTGTGTTTAGGACAAGTATTTGTCTCTGTCTCATTTTCCCTCAGTATCCTGAGGAACAGAACAGGCAGAGAGCAGCCTCGGGCACTTCTGAGTAAAGGCTGAGGCTTGCAGACTTTCAGAGAAGAAGCACTGAAGCTGCACAGCCGTGATGCTCCCTACCAGCACACGTGCTGGGACACCACTGTCCCTGCAGGAGACTGCGCTTGTTGCTTAAACAAGTTGCTTGACCAGCAGAGCAACAGCCAGGCTGCTCCGCTGAGAACCAAGATCCACACTGTCTCCTGCTCTGCCTGCCCTGAGTGACAGAGCCCAGTGCCGCAGCACCGGCTGGCGCGGCTGCCTCCCGGGCTGGGGGGCACAGACGTCCCTGCAACACTGCACTGTAACCCAAGGAATACGCCACTCGTGAGCCTGTTGTCAGTGAAATCCTTCAGTAATCAGTAAACAAACATGAAATTCACACCACCCTGTACACCTGTCTAAAAACTCCAGGGTGACTGTGTTTTTCCTTGCCTGCTCCTGCTTCCCATCAGTTTCAACCTGGGACAGGATACTTCTGTCACACGGCTCCTGAAACGCACCCCCAGAAGGAGCCGAGAAAAAGCCCTACTTTTTGCAGACGTGCTGAGACCCGCTGCGGTACTCGTGATCAAAGGCTGGCAGGATGAGCTGGTGCCGTTTGAACTTGCTCTGCTCCATGCGGGTCAGCGCTGGTGTCGGAGGGTCCCGCCACTCGGGGATGAAGACGATGAAGGAGAGCGGCTCGCTGGAGTTCTCCAACAGTTTCTAGTTCAATGAGAAAAGAATCATCTCAGCACTGGCTGAGCAACGACGCGTCTCACAAGTTCTACTGAAAGGAACGTTTCTGGTTCTTGAGCGGCACCACAGCCGTCACCGGCCTTTGCCTTTATGTGACAGCCCTGCTGGGGAGAGCACCGTCTGCACGGCTCCCTTCAGAACAGCCCCACAGGGCAGTGAACTTACCTCAAAGTGAGAGACCATGGCATCCATCAGCTCCTCACAGAACGGAGGATTTGCCTCAAAAGAGCCACTTATAGGGAAGAAATCCAGGCACGGGCTGGAGGAAAAAGGCAAAGATCCCTGTCAGAGAGGCCAGAATTCTAATTTTCATGTGTTAAAAAGCATCCATTTCCTCAGAAAAGGCAGTCACACTCTCAGAAAGCCTGAACCCCCGGACTGGGGACACACTCGGCCTATGGTCACTAGAAGTGACAGCTGATTCAAGCTGCCCAGCCCTCCCGTTCTTCAGAACACAGGCACACGCTGTTAGACCCCAAACTGTGTCACTGCAGGGACCAGAGCTGCACAGCCAGACTAATGGCACCCTGGGCGGCTCACACGCGCTGCCTGAGGCAGCCGGGAGCAGCCCGCACACGCCAGCTCCCGCCCCGAGCCACTGCATGGGCATGCACCCACGGAGAACATGGCAACACAACGTAAGACTCACCCCCTGGATCCAAAATACCCGTCTGTATCCAAGAAGGCCGAACAGTACTGTTTAAAATAGCAATTCAGGGGCGAGGCAAAGCATTCAAAACTCACTCCAAAGAGCTTGTGAAGGGCTTCGAAGACATGCACGGGCAGAGCCCCCTGCAGACCAGTCCCTTCGTACAGCCCCACGCCGAACATCATCTGGGGAGAGCAAACCCCGTCAGCCGCGCCCACGCTGCTCTGCCGCTCCCTCCAGAGCACAGCCCCAGGCCACAGGGCTGCGCACCCACCCCCTCATCCTTTCTCAGATTCGTGTAGGTCCCCTGCACGTACCCAAGAATGCTCTTCATATGTACTCATCCAACTCAGGCCCCACAAAGCAACTGTCAATTTTCAGATCTATCCCCCAGGAGCCTTCAGCTGCCACTCAGAGCCAACAAATACTGAAGGTTTCTTTCATAAAAATTTATTTTTACCCCCTCTGAGATCTCCTGTGAGGACCACAACTGCTGCCCAGTCCGCAGTCCTACCTCAAAACACAAAGAGCAGACCACAGACCCAGTTCAAGCCCCGTTTTGCATCAGCCCCCAGAGCTGTGGGCCCCTGCAGAGCAAAGCCTACTCATTCAGCTCCCACTATGATCGGGGCTTTCTGATGTTTCACAGTTGCAGTGAGACGGTACCTGGTATCGACGCAGAAGGCACCAAACCCTGGGCAGAAACTTTTCAAAGCCAGAGTCATCAATGCAACTGTACCGATAGAGGAGCCACTGGAAGAGAAAGCCCAGCCATGAAACAGAGAATGAGCAGACAAGACAGCACCCGAACCCCAGGACATGGAAAGGACACCAAGGGACACGAGGAGCAGGCGGGGCTCTGCGTGGTGGCACATCTGCCTTCGCCGTTGGGGGAATGAGTGTGAATGAATGTACCCCACCAGCGTGTGTCCTGGCAAGAGCTGCAGTGCCACCAGTGTGACCGTCTCTGCGGCGCAGCCCGTACCCAAGGCACACATATTCCTGCGAGTGTTCCCAACAGAACCCCAACCCTGACTGAGGCTCCTCATTTCTGCTCTGGGAGCAGCGTCTGAACCCCTGCCAGCTCAGCGCCCCGTCCCTCCGCAGTCCCTCCTCTCAGAGGACACACAGAGGCGACATCTCTGACCAGCACAGCTGGTGACGAGTCCTGTGGGACGCGCATCAGCCCTTACCAGCTTGCTGAAGTAGTTGCGGCTCACTTTGACCATCTCCCCCTTGTACCGCACACATGCCACGTTGTTCTCCATGTGCATCTCCACGCTGGGCAGCGGCGGCGAGGGGATGGCCAGTCGCACTGGGTAACAGTACACGAGCCTGTCCTGGACCTCGGGAGCTTCCACCTCAGCTATGGAGAGCAAAGGGAGAGGAGCCCATCAGGATCCAGGGACATTTGGGACAGCTTCCTTCCACCTCAAAACATGTGGTAACAGAATAGGGCTGAGGAGCAGACTGGTCACCCCAAACCACTGCTGTGATCCTCCGCAGACCCTGTAGGCAGCTACCGAGGTTCAGAGCCGATTTCCCAAACTTATTCCATCACCCACTGCCAGAGCACAGGACCCATTTCACAGTACGTCTCCATCTCTTACACAGATCTGTAGCCTGTACACAACCATTCCAGCAGCATGAGGCACGCTCCAGACAAGTAAAATGCTCTCCTTGTCATTAACGTTACTATTTCAGTTTAACCCAAACTCATCCGAAGCACAATAAATATTCCCGGGCTGTCAAGTGTGGAGAGGTGGGACCCCAAACGGAAACAGACTAACAGAATGGGAGTAATCAAAGAGGCAGGGACCACAGAAGAAGGAAAAGGTGACTAGAGGCAGAACTACAGACATAAACTAGGAAGAGAATAGAAAAAAAGATCACGGAACATGAATCCTCTGTTGGGAAAGGAAGAGGGTGCATGGTGACACGCTGGGAGGCTGGGGAGTGCAGCAGGTGCTTGGAACCCCAGAAACATGGCAAAGGAGAGTACACAGAGGAGAGGGCTTGGCATTGGGGAGTGCCAGCTGTCCTCAGGAAACCCTGCAGCAGCAGAGCAAAAACCCACAGTCCGGGTAAACGAACTAACGCCCGTTCAGTGTGCTCAGCTCCTAACGAGCTACGTCATCCTGACAAATCACAAATTCATATTTGATATTCCAGCTGGTAACTGTACCTGAGGGAACACACCTTGCCGCTGCACAGGCGCTGAGTGGCTGGCAGCTCCGGCCTGCGCTGAACCAGCGATTTCCAGCACCACAATCTCAGCCTGGTGTGCTCAGCGCAGCCCCACAGCTACTGCTGTCTGCGTGGGACATGCTGAGCGCGGTTTTACACCACAGCGCTGCGGCCCTACAGCTCCCCAGAGCTGGCTGCGTACCAGATATATTGTTCTCTTTGAGGATGGCGAGATGCTTCTCCCGGATCCGCTTGACGTATTCGAGGGATATGTAGTAGATCTTACTGCAGATGCCTTCCACAGAGTCCTTTGCTGCCGCAGACACATGGGGCCCGCACTGCTTGCGTAAGTGCTCCAGGCGATCCTGCGGAACGACACCAGAGTCCCTCACACAACCTGCGCTGCCTGCAGCGGTGCAGTCTGCGTGCCACTGCCACTCCCACGTCACGGAGCCAAGGGAAACCCCCAGATCCCTGCACCACTGCCCAGCAGAGACACTGACCATATAGTCCTCCTTTGAGGCAGAATGGTCCCGCCGCAGCCAGCTGAAGGTGTCCTCCACGTTCCACTTCACCACCTTCCTGCTGTCCGGTGAAGCACTCCTGCACAACACAGAAGTAAAATTTAACCCACGGCAGCGTGTTCCACCCCGGCACCAGCCTTCTGCCAGCGGGGAACACGGCTGCAGGCACTTCCCCAAGGCCCTGCCGCTCTCCCCTGGGCCTCTGGAAGGTGCTTCCAGACACTTGTAGGACAAGTGACTGTCATGTTCTCTCCAAAACACCGTGCAGCTGCCCATGGTCCTGTCTGCAACAGGAGAGGCAGGGAAAGCACCGACCCACCACAGAAACAGCCCACCGGGATCTTGCCTCTCATTTTCAAATGTGGTCATTGGCAGGAGCTTCTGACTCTGAGAGAACTACCCTGTTAATAAGCTTTTTATTCTCCCCACGTTTCCCCTGCAGAACTTGTCAGAAAAAACACGCATGGTACAACAAAACACCACTCTGAGCTTGTTGCTCTTTAATAGCAGCAAGCGCCCAAGCACCATTTGTCTTTTTTTCTCAGGGATAAATGACAGAAGGCATTTCCATGTCCAGTATTTCACAGATTCTCACGTCCCTCTATACATTAATCTTTTCAACATTAGCTTTTATTGTAACGTGACTATCAACAGATGACTCCAGCGCTATTTTTTTGTTGTGTACATTCCTAGCTCTGCTTTTCCTCAATAAGATGATGACCAGCACTGAATAAGGTGGGATCCAGCAGACTCTTCTCCACGTCCCCCTAACCTTTTTCTCTGTTCTGAACACGACAGTACTGTGAGAAATCCCACCTGGACTCAATCAGCCGTTTTGCAGCCTCGGCGTACTTGAAGAGCAGCCTCTTGGCTTCCTCACGGAACTTGATTCTGGACAACCTGCGGGAAGTGTAAATTCAAATGCATCAGTTCCAGAGCTGCCAACAAGGTGTGCAGGTGGGTCCAGGTCCCAAACTTACACCACCAGTACCCTACCAATTACCCAGTGCGTGCAAAACACAAAAGCACAGAACTGCAGCAGGGAAATCACTGGACTAGCCCAAGACAAAACCACTGCAGCAAGGTGCCCTTTGAACAGTACCTGATGGGAATGTCATTCATGATCTCTCTGAACATGGAAGGAGACACCACTGGCTCGCAGTCACTCGGTAAAAGAGGATCTGTCCCTTTGTCAACCACCTTCCTTTCCAACATCCAGCGATTAAAGGACTCCCTTGGGGGGTCAATCCCTGGAGCAGCACAGGAAAAGGGTCGCATCAATACCACAAAGAGATGCCCAGAAGCTCTGACAAGGACCATCATGTTGGAGTTTGGCCCAATGAGTTCATAACTGACAGTGTGACAGAGTACAACCATCACAAAAAAGAGATCACAAGGACAAGACAGATGCTAACCAGAAGGAAAAACCCCACAGAACTGCAGGACTGATAAGACCAATAAGGGGAGCCCAGCAGAAACTCACCTTCTCGCTGCTGGCAGAGCTCACGATAATGCTGCCGCAGCTTGAGAATGAGCTGCGATCGAAGCAGCTCCACCTCGGGGTGTGGAGAAAGCACTTCGGATGGTGCTCTCTGCTTAATCACCGCGTTTGTCTGAATATCCAGGTCCCAGTATACTCTATGGCAGAAACAAATGTCATCAGGATGGCCAGATCACTGGCTAATTATCAAATGTTACTTCTAAAGATGCCTCCTGGGGCTGTTTCACCAGTCAGGAAATGGAACGATCAAGGCCCCTTACAAAGACACAGGGGGATGTTACAACCCTCGAGTTCTCCTTCAAAGATGTCTGGAAAACCACATGTCTCTAACCTACCACCAAGAAAAGAATGGGAGACAAACAGAGACAACTCACTCAGTTGGTCGTAGCAGAGCTGCCTGCTGTTTATCTTCAGGTGAAACACACCACGCCTTCAAAACTGAGGTGCCTGGAACGCTGGGAGAGCTGGGGACGGACTGAGCAGCTGTGTTCCCTGGGACATCCGCCTGCACGTGTAAAAGCTGAGTTACTGCCGCGCAGAGACACGTAGAGGGAAGCAGCCCCATGCAGCCAACGATCCTGCACCCGTACTCCACCCAGGACACCTCGCTCGCCTGCTGCTGGTGTCAGTTACGATGGACGTGCAAGCGACCGCAGTTCTCAGCCACAATCTGTGACCTCCCAACTCCCACACTCCGCCCCCAGCTGCAAGAGAAACGGCTGCTGGGCAGCACCTGAGTCTGCTCCCACTTTTACACTGCCAGCTGTCACAGCTGGAGTTGTGCTGTGGTGCCCTGACCTCGCATAGTTCAAAAAAACAGGTCCAGGTTCCAAACCCCCCAGGTTTTAGTTTGAGCACAATCCTTAAGCTTATTTGTTGCAAAACACCAGACCCACCTTGGGCTTTTTCATACTGTTGCTGCTCAGTGGAACCTCCTCAGAGAATCTCCTCTTCCTCTGCTTGCTCTCCAGGGAGGCATCGATCATTCCACCTTCCAGGGGCATCGGGGCCGCATTCAGTCCCAGAGGGTCTGACTGTGAGTGTCCAAACAACGACACGTTAGCTCATCCGCTGCCACCACAGAGTCCCAAAGTTCTCTTAACCACCCATTTCACTGCCACAGACACCCACATAGATAGAAAACTAGACACAAATACACCTGCAGAAAGCCAAAAAGTTCTCTTCTAGACCTGTGCCTGTAGGCTTTTTTTCTTTTTTAATATTTAGATGAGAAAATTGCAACACAACATCCCCAGGCTGAGTGTTCTCTGCGCAGTGCACTGCACCTCAACAGCACAGCCTGAGCGTGTGCCTGACAGAGGAACATTTCCCCAATCCAGCTGGAGGATGGACTCGGCCAGGGGTTCAGAGGGCAGACAAGACCCTCCCACAGGGGCCACCTGGAGTCCACGGACCATGGCCACTGCCCCCACAGAACAGCCCTGAGAGACAAATCCTTACTCACAATCACATCGTGCTGCCCCAGCACGGGCATTTCCCACAGGGACTGGTTAGTGAAGCGGTTGAAGTAGTATGGGCGGTTCTCCCGCTTGCTCCAGCACTTCTCCCAGCCAGCCTGCACCAGCTCATCTGCAGGGACAGAAAGAGTCAGGACTGCTCTCCAGCTCGCCAGTACCGCCACACGTGCCCTGTCCAGCCCCGCTCAGTGCCCGTGTCCCCCCTCCCCGCACCAGGGCCCCACAGACCCTGTGCTGGGACCCCAAAAGCAGGGTGGGCACCTGGCAGGTCCTGCACCAGGCGCATGGGTTTGGGGGAGCTGGGCTGGTTCTGGTTAGAGGTGCCGGGTGAGTGACTCATGAGAGACGCTTCCTCTGCGGGGCTTCCGTGATTCTCATTGGCCATTTCTCAGCAACCGCACTAGAGGAAAACAGACGTAAAATCTGCATTACAGCAGGAAAGATCCCAGATCCACTTGGCCACTCAGCTGCACCACTACACATTCATTCTGACAATAACACAGCGTTTGAACACGCAAAACAGCACCTAAGTCATGAAAAATACCCGTTATTCCAGATCCAGCTGGCTGGGAGGAATGAGGAGCTTTAAACGGTGCCAGCCAGGGAGTTCTTCGGGCCAGCATTCCAAATACTCACTATTCAGCTACATCTCTCCCAGACGTGCAGCACGTGGTCCCACACACTCAGACTGAGAGCATGAAAAATAAACCACGCTCCTCTGTGAACACGTGCCATCTTCTGCCACACTGGCACTGCTCCGGCCCTACCTGACCCGCTACTCTCAGAGACAGCTTAAACCAGTGATAACACACACATAACTGCACGGAATTGAAACAAAAGACTTGTATTTAAAAAACTGCTATATAAAATATCATTAGTGCTTGAACTATCATAGTGCTCTGAACTTGTGGGTTCAGAGAACCACAGGGTTGGAGTCAGGATTTTCCCCTGTAAGGCCTCAGCCAGGTTCTTTTAGCCTTTGGTAACTTTATCATCTGCATAACAACAGTTATGCAAAAAAAGGTCTGTTGAAACAATAAAACTCATGTTAATCATAATTTAAGGCTGCCAGCTGGAGAGAAGCAGCCCGTCTTTTCCTCTCTTAGTCACCACTCTTCCCCCCCGGGGAAGTTTCTGAAACGGCACTGCAAATCACTCCTGCCCGCAGATACAACGGCAATGAACTGGGGGGAAACACGGCATTTTAAGTAATTACTATCTAATTCAGTTACTCAATTCTGTTCAGGCCTTTGCAGACACCCTACACAACACCCAAGTTGGGGCTGCAGCAGCACAGTCTCATGCACAGAGTGTGTTTTCAACAGCAGGTTGGTACAGCAGCTCTTAAGTAACAACCCAGGTTTGGTTTGCATGCTGAGTTATTTTGGATTTATTCTCCCTTGCTCCTCTTGCTGCCCATAACAATTCTGCCAACTGTTCCAGAGGAGAAGGGCTGGAGCTGACAGTGATCAAGGATCAACAGGCGCCCGCTCAGCGTCTGTTCGGCTGTGGAACCGGTGCTGCTGGCTGGGCTGGGGCACTTGGCCCTTCCAGCCCCTCGGGAGCCGCTCCCAGCCCCGCAGGCAGGCTGAGCAGGGACAGCGGGACTGCGTGAACCTGGAGTTCGGTCTCTGCTCAGAGCAGGCAGATAACGATAACCGAGCCTACAGGCAACAGCAGCTGCTACAGCGTGAACCAGTGCAACCATTTACTGCCTCAGCAGGTGAGTGCTGCGCAATGTTTGCTCACACTCGCTCCCCTGGGAGCTCCAGCCCCCTGTGCTCTCTGCAGCCCCCTCACTGCAGTCAGTGCCCAGAGCGCAGCCCAGGAGCCCAGTCAGCCCTGCGGCAGCAGCGGGACGGGGTCAGGGTGTCAGAGGGACCCTGCGGCAGCAGCGCTGCCTGGGCAGCAGCTTTGGGAGGACGTGTTCGGAGCCCCTCCCCAAAACCAACGCAGACGTGCACGTGCTGATGGGTCCTGCACATCACACAGACACAATAATGAACCAGTACATACTGATGGACCAGACCTCCCCAGGTGGGGATGTACAGGGATGTATTCTGAGAAGTTACAAACAGCACTGGTGAGCAATACCCTCCGGACAGGACAGACACGAGCTGCAGCTCCTCACCAGCGGTTTTCAACGCTGATCAATAAAACCAGCTGTCAAACAGCGTTCACTGGCTTTGTCTTCACCCACTTAAACTAGAATGGTGAAGTAGAAGTTTTATCACTTGATCAGTGTTGATGAGTATTAAAACCAAGTACCTTGAAGATCTGGGAAAAAGAAAAAAGCAAACTAAGGGGACAGAGGCAACTCTACTTTTATGTAACTAGTACTGGCACTTTAGATAGCGAAAGGGAGCTAGGGTGAGCATTTTGCAGTGATGAGGGTGTTGTTTTCATACACCACAGCAACACACGCAGGCAGAGCCCGCACGGTGAACAGGCACGCAGTAAAGAGTGCAGCAAACGGGATCACTACGTGTTCCCACAGCAGCAAGCGGGACCTTACACCAGCCACCAGCCAACAGCCGAGGCAGGGCAGCGGCAGCCCCGGGACACAGCCAAGGGCTGCCCCGGCGGGCTGGAGCGGGACTGGGGCAACGGGCCCGTGTGTGCCGGGGCCAGCCCACTGCCGGGCAGCGCGGAGGCAGCCTGCGGGGCTGCGCTCCCGGCGGCGGCGGGACCGGCGGGCAGCCCGGGACAAAGGGGTCCGGCGAGTGCGGAGCGGAGGCGGCTCTGACAGCTGTGCCGGCGGGACGGGAGGAGCCCGGGGCGGGCGGTACTTACGGGGCCGGGCTGCCTGGCGGGACGCGGGGCCGTCGCTCCGTGCTGGCCGCTGGCGCGCCGGGGCCGCATCCTCATAGCGGGGCGTCCCGCTGGCCCGCGGGGGCCGCTGCGGAGACACGAGCCCGTTACGGCGCCGCGGGGAGGAGCCGGCGGGCGTGCGCAGGCGCGGCGGCGGGAGCGCGGGGCCCAGCGCAGCGGCGGCGGCGGCCGCGCTCTAAGATGGCGGCCGCGGGCCTGCGCCGCCTCCCGCCCGTCGCCCGCACGCCACCGTCCTCCCCACCACCTCCCTCCCTCCGGGCCGGGCCGGGGGGCGCGGGAGCGCCGCTTACCTGGGCGCGAGGTCGGGGACTGCAGGCACCGGGCACCGCCGCGTCTCCCGCCGCCGCCCCACCTCCGCCTCGCCCGCCCCGCCGCCGCCATCTTGCGCCGGGACCGCGGGCCGCGGGTGCGCAGGCGCGGGGCCGCCCCGCCCTCAGCACTGCGCAGGCGCCGCCGCGCGGCCGTACTCCTGCACATGCGCACTCGCGGCGCGCCCCGGCCCGGCGGCAGAGCGGCTGCGCGGTCCCTGGCCCGCGCCCTTCGGCGGCCGGGGCCGCGCACGCGCGGAGGAGGACGGAGGCCCCGCCCGCCCCGGCGCCATCTTTGGTTTGGCGCGGCGGCCCCGCCCCGCTGTGGGCACGGCCCGGGCGGCCCGTCGGCGCCGCCGCTATTTCTGGCCGCGCAGCCTGTCATTGCGGGCCGGCCCGCCCGCCGCGGGCGGCTCCGGCACGGGGAGGGCGAGCCCGCGGCCGCCAGCAAAAGGCCCTTTGAAGTGGGGCGGCGCCGGGCGGAGCGCGCCCGAAGGCGGCGGCAGCGGCTTGATGTGCCGGCGGCTGGCGGCCCGGCCGGGCCCGCCGCGGGAATCTACACGGCCCCTCCCCCGCCCCGGGCGCCGCGGGTGCCGAGCGCCCGCTGGCAGGGGCGGCTCCGGGACCTCCCGCCCGCACGGCCCCGACGCTCCTTGGGTCATCTGGCCACGGTGCTCGGGTGCCGGAACGGCCGGCGCGCAGTGCCGGGGGTGTGTGCCCCGGAGTGTGCCCGGCCGTGCCGGTGTGTGTGCCGGTGTGTGCCCGCCCCTGTGCGCGCCCCGAACAGCCGTTGCGGCCGGGGCTGCCCCGCTCGGTGTCCGGCCGTGGCGCACCCCGCTCCCTGCTCCGATGCACCCTCTCTGTTCCCCCCGGTCTGGCGGGGCAGACGGGAGCCGCCCGCCCGCAGCTCAGGGCGGGCTGGGGGACACGGGCGGAGACGGGGCTGCTACTGAGTCCTGTCCCCTGCCAGGCTGGGCCAGTTCCTGGGGGGCCGCAGGAGCCCCTGCCGCGGGCCCGCGCCCCGCAGCCGCCCCTGTCCTGCCGCGGGGCCCGCGGGCTCGGCTCGCCGCGCGGACAACGACCAGCGCTGTGTCCCGGACCCTTGGGGACGGACCGGGCTGCCGCGGGACCGACACCCCCGGCCGCAGGGCCCCGTCCTGTCCTTTGCCTCAGCATCCCCGGCCCGGCTCTCCGGCGGTTCCCGGGAAGCAGCCCGACCTGCGGCTCAGCCGCGAGTCCTGCCCTCTGCTCCGGGAGCAGCGGGGTCAGCTTTGCATTAGTGCTGGCAAAGCACTTCTGGGGAACAAGTGCTGTGTAAGCATGAAGCCTCCGGGCTGCCCCGCGTCCGGCACTCGCAGCTCACGCAGCTCCGCTGCCCCCGGCACCGGGAACTGCCCGGAGCGCCCGGGGCTGGCCCGGACCGAGCCCTGTCCTCTGGCCTGGGGCAGAGAGGACACTGCGGAGGGACAACGAGACGGGGGACAGCGAGAGGCCTCGAGCGGGGGAGGGTTAGAGCAGGGGCAGCCCCTCGTCTGTTCCGGGACAAGCAGCGGCCCGAGGAGCTGGCGGTTCTCTCCGTGCCGGGATGCAAGGCCGGGATGGAGCAGGACGGCAGCGCGGGCACAGCTGGGACACTGGCAGTGCCTCTGGCGGTGCCACCAGTCCGATTCCGGCCAGGCTGGTGCAGGCTGAGGCAGGTCCTGCAGCCCCCGAGCTGCCCGGCCACACCAGCGCCGAGGATCCGGCAGCTTCAGCATCGTCTGCGCCCGGGGTTCGGGTCACAGATGGGCACAAACAGCGCCCAGCATCCCGGGGCGGGGTGGCCCTTGTTGGGCTCAGACCCGGCACAGCCCCCGGGCAGGGCTGGGGCGGGCAGGGGGAGCCGGAAGCTCCGTGATGCACACGGGGGTCTGCCCCGACGTGAGGGACCCCGTTTGCCTCCCGAGCCCTGCGGGTACCGGGGAGGCCCAGGGACGGGATCGTGCGGGACCCGGGCGCGGTGCCCGCGGTGGGGAGGAGGGCGGGTGCGGTGTGTGAGCAGCCCGCTGTTGGGACGGAGCTGGCAGGCGGCCGGGGCTCAGCGGGCAGCCGGGCTCAGCGCCGCAGACCTGCATCCTCCCCGTCCCGCTGTCTCCTCCCAGCTGTGGGCTTGCGAGGAGTGGCGGCTGGAGGGGGATATAAAGGCAGGGGAACCTCAGCCAGCCCAAAGAAACTCCTGGAGCTCCTGTGTTCTCCCTCCCTCCCTTCACGTGATTCAGCCTCCCCCAGCCGAGCACAAGCCTCCCTGTAAGTACGGAGCAGAGCTGAGCAGGCGAACCCCCCGTACCCCACTCTGCACACAGCGCGGGGGGACGGCGGCTGCAGGCACTGGCAGGAGGGTCCCCGGCCTCCTGTGCAGAGCCCTGGGGGGAAATGCTGTGTGGGGACCCGGGGCCGTCCCCAGCCCCGCAGGCGGCTCTGCCTGTTGCTGCGGGATGAACAGGCTCCGGCTGCCGGCCCAGCCCGCGGGCAGGCGGTGCATCCCACAGCAGTGGGCCTGGGGGGGCCGGGGGACAGCCCCACAGGAAAGGGATCCCTTCTCTGGGGTGCTGGGGCTCCCTGGGGCTGCACCAGCACATGCTGGGCTCACCTCGCTGGGCGGTTTTGGGAGCTGGTGTGTGCAGGGCAGGTCAGGATGGTGCTGGGTGGCAGGGGGTGTCCCCAGGAGCTGTGGGACCCCACGGGCCCCATGTGGGGGCTTGTGTACAGCACCCCAGGGTGGGGCTGTGCCACTCATGGATGCTGAGCCATAGGGGGTTCGGGCATGGAGACCTGTGCATCACCGTGAGGTTTTGGGGTGTGGGAACCAGCCCCCACCCCGGGGCTGCAAGCAGGTTGGGCAACAGCCACCCCCGCAGTGTTCCCAGTGTCACTGTGAGCCCCTCCAGGCCAGCCGTTGCTGCCCCTGCGCTCTGTCCCTAGGTGTGCGATGGCTGCCAGCCGCTGCCTCCTGCTCCTCCTGCCCTGGCTGGTGGTGGCCCCTCACAGCCCCCCTGGCTGCAAGATCCGGATCACGTCTGCGGGGCTGGAGCTGGGTAAGGGGCTGCAGGAGAGGCATGTTGGGCCCCACTTCTGGGTCTGCGCTGGGGGAGGCAGCCAGTGGGGAGGCAGCCGGTGAGGACCCTGCCTGCCCCGCCTGCACCTGAGGCGGCCAGAGGGGGCTGAGATCTGGTGGGGTCGGTGCTGCTGAGGGCAGCCCAGCCAGCGGTGGCCAGCCCAGGCTCGCTTTGCTCTGCAGTGAAGCAGGAGGGGCTGCGCTTCGTGGAGCAGGAGCTGCAGAACATCACCGTGTCGGACCTGCATGGGAAGGAGGGGCCGTTCCACTACAACATCAGCCAGTGAGTGCTGCCAGTGCCTTAGGCTCCCCGTGTCTGTCTGTCCATCCAACAATCTCCATCCTGTCCCCACAGGGTCAGGGTGATGGACCTGCAGCTGGCATTGTCCGACCTGCACTTCCAGCCCCAGCAGCACCTCGCCTTCGACATCAACAACGCCTCCATCAGCCTGCGCTTCCGCCGGCAGCTGCTCTACTGGTTCTTGTGAGCTGACTCCCGCCCCGCTCCCGGCACCAGCCTCCCCCACGGTCGGACTGTGCCCACTAGGTGCTGTGGGTGCCTTGCTGCCCCGCAGCTGTGTGCACCTCTCATTTGCTCTCCTTGCCTTCAGCTATGACATCGGGTCCATCAACGCCTCTGCAGATGGTGTCCACATCCACACGGTGCTGCAGCTGGCCAAGGACGGGGCTGGGCGTCTGAAGATCTCTAACATCACCTGCAATGCCTCCATTGCCAGAATGCACGCGGGCTTTTCGGGCACGCTTAGGTACCCCAGGCCCCTGCAGCAGCCCTGTCCTTGCCCAGCGCTGCTTTCTGCGCCCACGGGGCTGGAGGGGCCGGGCGGGGGCCACAGAGCTGCTGTGTGTCCTGCAGGAAGGTCTATGAGTTCCTGAGCACCTTCATCATCTCAGGGATGCGCTTCCTCCTCAGCCAGCAGGTACGGCTTGACAATGATGGGCGACAGCGCCTGGGGAGCCCGGCCTCAAACTGCCCCAGGCCAGGAGGAAGGTCCGGGTCCCTGATTCCCCTCTTAGCCCAGCCCTTGCCTTGCAGATCTGCCCATCCTTGGAGCACGCCAGCCTGGTGCTACTCAACTCCCTGCTGGACACGGTGCCGGGTGAGTGGGGCCAGAGGGAGGGGCCCGAACCTGCTCGCCGCAGGGAGGGCAGCGCTCAGCAGTGGCTCTGGGCACCACAGCTCATCTTCCCTGGCAGTGAGGAGCGATGTGGATGAACACATTGGGATTGACTACTCCCTCCTGCGGGATCCAGCTGTCTCCACAGACACCCTCGACCTGGACTTCAAGGTGAACAGTGGATCCTGCACTGCCAACTCTCCTTCAGCCCTGGTAGTGGCTGTGCCAGCTGCACTGCAGGCACCACTGAGCGAGCCCGGTGAGCTGCACTATGGCTGCAGAAACCGCTCCTGTTCCCTGCCCAGGGCATGTTCTTCCCCCGTGCAAGAGAGGACCAGGAGCTGGAGAACCACGCGGTGGAGCCGGTGATCAAGGAGACCGAGCGCATGGTCTACGTCGCCTTCTCCGAATACTTCTTCGACTCAGCCATGCATGCCTACTTCCAGGCAGGTGTGCTGGCCATAGAGCTCCAGGGCGAGAAGGTGAGCTGTGCCAGGACAGGCAGGTGTCTGTGGGCAGGAGGGAGGGCTGGGCTCTTCCTGCAGGGCGAGGAGCTGCATCCAGGGAGCAGCTCTACTGGGATCCACAGCAACCACTCACTCACCCTCTGGTGCTTCGGCTTCATCCTCCCTGCAGGTGCCCAAGGATCTGGAGGTTTTGCTCAGAGCCACCTTCTTTGGGACCATCTTCATGCAGGTGTGAGGAGCACCCAGCGGGATGCTCAGGGTGGCCTCGGGACAGGGCACAGCCCTGTGCAGCTCTATGTTCCCACTCACTTGCCATCCCCAGAGCCCAGCCGTGGATGCTCCCCTGCGGCTGGTGCTGCAGGCATCAGCTCCCCCCCGCTGCATCATCAAACCCTCGGGCACCTCCGTCTCTGTCTCTGCCTTCCTCAACATCTCGCTGGTGCCACCAGGTCGTCCTGCAGTCCAGCTCTCCAGCATGGCCATGGTGAGGGGCACGCAGGGCTGGGGCTCCGGCACACAAAGAGCATTTCCCACACACATGGGATAGCTCCAGTGTCCCAGAGCCAGGGGCTGGCTGGGCCATGGCACAGGAGCAGCAGCCTGGCTGCTGTGGCACCGCAGGGCTGTGGTTGAGCCCCCTCTCTCCCCAGGAGACCAAGCTGAGCGCCAAGGTGTTCCTGCAGGGGAAGGCGCTGCGTGTGCAGCTGGACCTGCGGCGGTACGGGTGTACAGGGCCTGCGGGGGCTGTGGGGAGGGACCCCCTGCACCCTGCTCACAGCTGCTCTCTCCCTGCAGGTTCCGCATCTACTCCAAGCAGTCGGCACTGGAGTCACTGGCGGTGAGCGGAGCCTCTGTGCCCAGGGTCCAGCCCCGTGCTGCTCCCCGGGCGCAGCACAGGCTTGGGGGGGCTGCGCATTGCAGGACCCCGCTTCCCGCTGGGGGCAGGCAGCTCTGCCGCTGTACTCACCCGCGTTTGCTCTCCCGCAGCTGTTCTCGCTGCAGGCGCCCCTGAAGACACTGCTGCAGTTGACCATCATGCCCATCATTAATGGTACACACCATGGCTGCCAAACAGGGGCTCGGGCAGGGGCAGGTGGGACTTGGCTTCACCGTGTCTCTCCCTCCCTGCAGAGAGGACTAAAAAGGGGGTGCAGATCCCACTGCCAGAGGGCATGGACTTCACCAAGGAGGTGGTCACCAACCACGCGGTATGTGGCGAGCACGGGTATCCCCAGCTGGGGCAGGGATCACATCCTACTGGGCAGGGCACAGTCACACCAGCCTCACATTGATCCTCTTCCCCTCTGCAGGGATTCCTCACGGTGGGAGCTGATCTCCACTTCTCCAAGGGGCTGCGGGAGGTGATTGAGAAATACCGCCCAGCCCCCACTGCCCCAGCTGAGCCCAGCACACAGCCCAGCGCAGAGCCCAGCCCAGAGCCCAGCGAGGGCCCCCGCCAGCTTTAACTCTTCTCCCCATGTGTTCCTGGACCGAGGGCAGAGCCCGGGCTGGACCCGTGAGCTGTAGGTAGGAAGCAGCTTCCCCGGTACTGCTGGCGAGGGCCCTGTGCCCAGGGAGTGGCAGCACGGTGGAGACGGCTGCTCTGGGAAGCCCTGCTGCATCTTCTCCTTATACCAATAAACCACTTCACCCCAACCCATGTGGTCTCCTTGCTCACGGTGGCCAGCACGGGGGAGATGGGGAAGGAGGCAGCACCCATGGGGCAGACACAGCTGGGAACGGCGGCAGAGGGCTCCAAGCTGCCCAGCTCTGGGGGGCTCATTTCCAGCCCCCATGAGCCCTGGCAGCAAGGAGGGCACAGCCCCAGCCCTGGCTCCTGTCAGCACTCACCTCTGCTGGATCCTGGGCGCACAGCCACGCTCCTCAGAGTGCAAAGGGAAGCAAAGTGGGGGGAGCAGAACAGTACGAGGAGCTGGGCAATGAGGAGCAGAACCACCTTGTTCAGAGAGTTTATTGTGAGTGCCCAGAAGAACTGTGTGCCTGGGTCACGAGCAGGGGGGATTGTCTCCGTGCTGAGCCTCCTTGGGATCAGGTACGGTGCAGCTTGGAGCAGAAAGCCCCACAAGCAGCGCCTGCAGCCGCCAGCGAGCTGTCGTTCCTCAGAGCGTGCCCAGGGCTGTGTGCGGGCAGACGGAAGTGGTGGGGGCTGGTTGTGCCCAGGGGGAAGCAGCTGCCACCCCAGACAGGGAGGAGGCACGACAGGAAAGCCACAGGCGAGGAGGCGGCTGCAGCAGGGCACAAATCCTCACCCAGCAAGGACAGAGCCCCTGGGACTTCTCACCCCTCACCCAGCAATCTGCCCCGGCCGGACTCCTCTATAATTTGAATCATCTCCTCCATCTGCAATATGCCATGAGGGTTTGGGACTCAGCTTGGGGCCCCATCCTCCCCCCGCTCAGCAGGCGCCGTCCTGCAGGGCCAGGCAGAGCCCCCAGGCTGGCAGGGGGAGCGGCTCGTGTCATGGTGCAGGGAGCGCGGGCACGGCAGCGAGGACGGGCTGTGCGGGAGGTGCCGGGGTGAGGGCAGCCGGGCGCTGCCGCCGCAGTCCCTAGTATGGCTCGTTCTTAATGAAGCGGCTGAACATGGTGAAGGCGGCAAGCGGCCGGTCCGTGGGCACCATGTGCCCAGCTCCCTATGGGGAACAAGTAGCCATGGGTCAGTGCTGGCGATGGGGCTGCCGCAGCCCCCCAGCACTCCCAGCCCCAGCTGCCGCAGCCCTGCGTCCCTCTGACCACAGCACCGGTGTCCAGCATGGCCAGCAGCCCCGTCCCAGCCCTACCTTGATAGTGAGGAAGGCGATGTTGGTGAATTCCTTCACAAAGCCCCCGATCTGGTTCTCGCCCCGCTCGGTGTAGAGCCAGGGCCGACGAGCCACCTGCACCTGGGATGGGTGGCAGCTCCCTCAGTGCCCAGACCCGTGCCAGCCCCGGCACAGCTGACGGCACAGCCTGGAGCTGGTGACCGGCCTGGCCTTGTCCTGCCATTTACCTTCTGGCACAGGGAGTCCACGAACCACTCATCCCCAAGGAAGTTGCAGGCCATGTCAACATCCCCGTTGTACACCAGGATCCGGTATTTCTGCGGAGCAGGAGGAAAGTGAGTTGTGCAGGGCAGCAGCCCCAGCCACGCAAGAGGTCAATTTGGCAGAGCCAGTCCCGGGGTCTGTGGGCTCCTCTGCACGCACCGAGGCTCCCAGTAGCTTCAGGTATTGGTCGTTCATCTGCATGTACAGGCGCTTGTAGCCACGGTTCACCTCAAAGCTGTGGAGGAAGCATCGGTGTCAGACAGGGGCTCATGCTCACGGGACTGTCCCTGCCTGGAGCTCACTCACCTGCACACCTGCCACTCCTGGGCATCGGGGGAGATGTGCAGAGCCTTCCTCACCTCCGGGGAGTTCAGGTACACCCTGAGGTCTGTGGAGTTGGTGCAAGGAGGGTCCATCCGCACCTTCCGGGCTGTGGGCATCCGGAACAGGCTCTGGGAGAGAGTCAGGAGAGTCCCTGCCACAGCAGCACCCACTCCGTCCCCTCCTGCTCCCATGCAGGGGACGCTTGCAGCCCAGTGACACAGGCACCGGGGCTCACCTGCCGCCAGGAGAACTTCATGGGCACCCGGATGAAGGAGTTGCCCAGGTCATGTGTGACAAGATAATCACCGTCATACCTGCAGCAGAACGGGGATGGGCTGAAAGCTCTGGAGGAACAAGTGCTCAGCGTGCCCCTGAGGAGCCCTTGACAGCAGCCAGACACAGCCCACCAGAGTCCCAGAGGGTCTCTGTCCAGCACAGCACGTCCCTCCACCACCTGGGGCCACTCGCTGCCAACTACAGCGAGCTGGTGCTGAGACCTGCCTGCCCTCGGGCCGCCTCACCTCGTGCTCCCCGGGACGCCACCCTCACACGGGGCGTAGAGGTTGTAGATGTTGAGGCCGGACTCCTCTACAATTTGAATCATCTCCTCCATCTGCAACATGCCATGAGGGTTTGGGACTCAGCTTGGGGCCCATGCAGAGCCAGGTGGGGGTGCTGCCCACAGACACTGGCGCCTGGGGCTCCGGTCCCCTCACCTTGAGTGTGCAGTTCAGGTTGGAGTTGTCATGGAAGTTGCACTTCCCCTGGGAGCAGCAGAAGGCCTGCAAGTCCTTCCACAGTCTGCGGGCAGAGACCAGGGGTCAGACGGTGCATCTGGCAGCAGCTCTACCCCCCTGACTGCTGCCCCGGCCTTACTCAGTCCCTAGCAGCCCGTGGTAATAAGCAAAGTAAACCAGGGAGTTGTCATTGATCTCGTAGGAGGAGAGGCCATTTCCCACAGCGATTCCCTGTGAGGCAAGAAGAAAACAACTCTTGTTCCAGCTCCCTGCAGGGCAGCCACCACGGCAACAGGAAGCAGATGTGACACTGTTTACTCAGCAGAGGGAACAGGAAGGGTCGGGGGTGCCTGAGAACGCTCCCCTGGTGCCACTCAGCAGGGATGGACACGTCCACCAGCAGCCGCTGCCAGCACCCCAGGAGATGAAAGAGGATGAAAGGCCGCAGGGCCAGACCCACCCCACGCCCTGGGGGTCCCGTACACATCCCCACCCGCTACTGCTTGGAGCCCTGCAGGGCTGTGCTGAACATGCCAAGCCCTCAGCTCCTGGCTCAGTCTGGCAGCGGCAGAGCCCCCTCTCACCTTCAGGTTGAGGCTGGGGTCCTGCATCACCCACTCTGCCAGTGTGGGGATGTAGATGCCCCCATAGCTCTCCCCGGTGAGATAAAGATCATTCTTGGAGTACTCAGGGTAGAGCCGCAGGAAATCTTTCAGTGCCAGGTAGTTGTTGTGAGCGACCTGCAGGCAGGAGGAGGGGGGGTCAGGCCGGGCCCCCACGCCCAAGCTGCAGTGGGCAGGGGCAGGAACACCCCGCCTGCAGCACTCGCCTCAGTGTCATTCGTGCTGTACTTCTTGTCCTCGGAGTAGGAGAAGCCAACGCCAGCGGGGGACTCCAGGTAGAGTATGTTGGCAATCTGCAGGACAGTGGAGCAGCTGGAGATCGGGCCTGACCCCCTGGCTCGGCGAGGTTCAGGGCCGATGGCCTCGCCGGAGGCAGCACCCACAGGTGCCCAGTCTGCCCCAGGGCTGCCTCAGGGAGGGCACATTCCTGCCCTGCTCAAGCAGAGGTGAGAACAGGGTGTGTTGGGCCTATGGAGGCTCTGCCTCAGGGCCAACCTCTCCCCACGGCCACGGAGGGCAGCAGTGCCCGCACCTTGTTCCAGGCGTAGTCGTTGTACTTCAGCGTAACCCCGTCGGGCTGGATCTGGAGAAGCACAAGGCAGTGACCCACAGAGCCTGCCAGTCCTGGTGTCCCCGAGCCACAGCACGGCTGTGCCCACTGACCTGGAAGGGGCCGTGCTCCTTCAGGAATCCTTCCATGGAGCTGCAGCCCGGGCCTCCGTTCAGCCACAGCACCAGGGGGCTGCTCTGGGGGTTGCTCTGGGCCTCCACAAACCTGCGGATGGGCAGTGTCGGTACCCGGTGCCTGACCAGGGCCCCACCCGGCACCCAGGGTACAGCCTGGCCCCAGCCCCGGTCCCAGCCCCGGCCCAGTCCCACGTACCAGTAGTGCAGGTGTTGGCCCGGCCCGGCACAGAGGTAGCCCGAGAAGTGGCGGAAGGCCGGCTGCTTGGCCAGCCCCGGCAGGAACGTCACCTCGTGGCCCTGGGGGGCGGCCCGGCCCAGCCCCAGCAGCAGCGCGCCCAGCAGCAGCGGCCCCATCTGCGGGGGCACAGGAGCGGTCGGGGCGCTGCTCGCCGGGAGCGGCCGCGGTGCCCCGGGGCTGTCCCGGTCCGGGCCACCCTACCCCGGCCCGCCTTTTCCTCCGGTGCCGGGACGGTCCTTCCGGCCGTCCCGGTCCGGTCCGGTCCGGTCCGGTCCCGGTCCGGTCCGGTCCCTCCCAGCCCAGTGCCGCCCCCGCCCTCTCTCCCCCCGGCCCGGTGCCGTCCCCGCCCTCTCTCCCCCCGGCCCGGTGCCGGTGCCGCCCCCGCCCTCTCTCCCCCCGGCCCGGTGCCGTCCCCGCCCTCTCTCCCCCCGGCCCGGTGCCGGTGCCGCCCCCGCCCTCTCTCCCCCCGGCCCGGTGCCGGTGCCGCCCCCGCCCTCTCTTCCCCCGGCTCGGTGTCGGTGCCGCCCCCGCCCTCTCTCCCCCCGGCTCAGTGCCGCCCCCGCCCGGCCCCGCGCTCCCCGTCCCGCTGACCGCGGCCGCTCCCGGTTCCCGCAGCGCCGATGCCGCGGGCACATGACAAGCGCCCATATGACCTCCGCTGCTCACGTGCGCGGGGCGGGGCTGCGCGGAGGCCAATCAGCGCCGCGGGGGTGGCCGGGCCCCGCCCCGCTGCCACGTGCACGTGGGACGGGACCCCCGGCGGGGCGGGGCCAGGGGTGCCGCTCCGGTAACGGGGGAGTCCCGGCCCGGGGAGCGCTCAGCCCTGGCGGGCACGGCGGCCGGGTGGGGCGCACCGGCGGGCACCGCCGGGGGTCAGTAGCCATCAGCGGTGATGGCCGGGCACGACGGTTATGGCTGGGCACCACCGGGCTGCACCGGGCACAACGGCAGCACCAGGCAGGTTGTGCGTGGAGCGCCTGCGGCCCGGAGAGACCGGGGAGCCCGGCTGCCTCCGCCACACGCGGGGTCTCCTCCCGGCCCCCGTGGCACTAGGACCCCCGGGAGCCCTGTCCCTGCCGGGCTGTCACCACCCGGCTGTCACCGTCGCAGCAGCTGTGACAGGGGCGGTTAAAAATAGCGGTGTCAGCGATGGCCGCCCGGTGCCGCCTCGCCGCTCGCTTCCACCGAGTCCACGGCGCCAACGTGCTCCTGGACGCCTCGGCCACGCGGGCCACGCGTGTGCGGAGCTTTGCCCACGGTCTTTGCTTCAGCCAGGAGCCGCTGGCACCCGGGCAGCCCTTCCTGGTGGAGATCGAGGAGAAGGAGCTGGGCTGGTGTGGCCACCTGCGCGTGGGGCTGACAGCCCTGGACCCCCAGAGCCTGGATGTGGTGCCCGAGTACTCGCTGCCAGACCTGGTCAACATGGGGGACACCTGGGTGTTTGCCATCACCCGCAGCCACAACCGCGTGGCTGTGGACAGGGAGGAGCCTTTGTCACAGGGCCCCCCCAAGGAGCTGTTCCCACTGATCGAGCGGCTGCGGATCCCCCGCGACACACTGGTGGGGCGCAGCCGTCCCGGCCGCTACAGCCACATCCTGGATGACCTGTACAAGACAAACGTGCTGCCCGCAACCGCCCGGCGCAGCCGCATCGGCGTTCTGTACGTGCCACAACCTGACGGCACCGCCGACATGCACATCCTCATCAACGGGGAGGACATGGGGCCCAGCGCCCGTCACCTGCCCACCGCCCGTCCGCTCTACGCTGTGGTTGATGTCTTCGCCTCCACCAAGAGTGTCCGGGTCATCCCGGTGGAATATGGCTGTAAGTATCTGCCCTCCCAGGTTTTTCCCACATGTCCCTGGGGGGAGCTGCACTGGCGTCACCCCACACTCCCCAATGGTGTGAGCATCAGAGCATCCCATAGGGCAGAGCACAGGCAACCCTCACGCTGCCTCTGACATGGGTGTCTGCCAAAAGCTGGGCCATGTGGGGCTGCACCAGGAGAGAGCCCCCCAGCCCCAGCTCGGGGCCCCCAGCCTAGTGGCCCTTCCTGAGTGGAGCAGTGGGTGTTCCAGCCAGGTGTGCGGGACCGCGGTGCTGTGACCAGACAAACCGCTCAGCCCTGGCCGGGGCAATGCCCCTCTCCGCAGCCTGCACTGCTGCTCACCAAGCCGCTCTGGGGGCTGGCGAGCCCCCACTGTGCCTGGCCTTCCCCCACAGCACATGGCAGCCCCAAGCCCAGCAACCTCCCACCTTGGCACCAAAACATCCGGCTGCGCCACGCCGCACGCCCGGCATGCCATACCCCGCGCCTGCCGCGTGCCCCAGGCAGACACCCCGTGATGCCATCGCAGGTTGGGCAATATCCGCACGTCGCAGCCCACTGGGGAGGGGCTGGGAGGGCCCATGCTGGTCGCTGGCTATTGTGTAGGCTAATAAGTGCTAATTAGCACTGTCCGGGACGAATCAGCAGATGCTGAGAATCAGGTGAGACACACACCAGGAGAGTGAGCACCTGGAGCTGCTGCCTCTGAAGCCACTGCCGCTCTTCCGGGTGTAAAGTTCAGCTGCTGCGGTCCCAAGGCTGAAACCCAGGACTGTCCCAACAGGTTAAATGTCCCCGGCCATGCAGGCACCCCCAGGAGCATGCTGGGGTTCGTGGCCAGAGACTGTGGGGGCTACCGAGCCACCAGGGGGGTCACTGAGCCAGTGTGAGAGGCCCAGGCCTGGCAGGGACTGGCGCTGGCAGCACATACCTCGGGGAGAGCCATCCTGTCCTGCTGTGCCAGTGGTCCTGCCAGCACCACGGGGCACAGGCACTGCTGCAGGGGCACGATCCGGCAGCCTCCCCTCCGCTCAGATTGCGGTAGCTCCGGTTTCTGCAGCACTTCCGCAGGGTTACAACCCCGTCTTGGTTTGTTTCTTTTCCTGGCTGGTGAAGTGAAAACCAGAAGTGAGCGGCTGAGCCACTGGTGACAGACGGGAGGGGGTGGGGAACAGAGGCAAAGGGCATCTGCCACCCGTCACCCGGTACTCGCAGCGTGACCCCGCACAACCAAGGCCGAGATAAGCACTCCGACTGCCCAAAACCAGCCCCAAGGTCAGGAGCTGGTCGGGCACAGTGCGACCCTGCTTAGCAGAGCTCTGCCCGGTGGCAGCCCCACAGCCCAGAGGTCCCAGCTCCACTCCAGCTGAGCTAACGATGAACCAAGTCCAGAACCTGCACCCGAGCCAGCTCTCATTTAAAGTCAGAACAGAGCACTGGCTGCAGCTCATTGCAGCCACACCACCAAGCCACCAAGGGCTGGGGAGAGGGAGCCCGTGGGGATGTGTGTCACAGTGGCAGGAGTCAGGCAGAGCCTGCGGGCAGCCATGGGAACAGCTCAAAGATGCTGTCCCAGCCTGTGGGCACCCACCGGCAGCTGGCACCGGCACTGGGGGACCAAACCACGGGAGCGGGTGAAGGGGAGCACAGCACGGGTGTGTGAGACTCCGGGGAGCCGCTCGACAGCTCCCAGAAAGAACAAACAGAAACCAGCCGTGGTACCTCACAGTTTGGGCATGGAACTGTTCTCCCGGTAACGGGAAGAGCGTCACCGCCGGGGTCTCGGGCTGCTGTCCTGGCCAGGCCTCTCGGCTCTGGCTGGAGACCAGGGCGGGATGGTCCCACTCCTGTCACAGAGCCGGTTCACGTGCCGCTGCCCTAACCCGGTGCCTCCAGGGAGCCCTGGGGCTGGCTCTCCCGCACCCCTCGGCACTTGGTCTGGCCGGTGACCCACCAGCTCAGCCACATCTCTGTTTCCCCACAGTCCCCTCCCTGCAGACCCTCTGCCGCCAGGTCATCCAGCAGCACATCGTCCACCGCCTGGCCATTGACGGCCTGGACCTGCCGCTGCCACTGCGGAGCTTCTGCCAACACGAGTGAGGCCTTGAGGGTGCCACCCTGGCTCCCCCACCAACCACCCCACCGGTGACAGCTGAATGGCTGCCAGGCCGGACCTGCGCCTCCCAGATCCCCTCCTCCGGTGCACTTGCCAGCACTGTCCGTGCTGCTGCAGGGTCAGTGTGAGCGTGGTGGAGCATCATGGGGACGTTCCTCTGCACAGAGATGTGCAGTGAGGCCGGTGTGTGGGCAGGGGGTGGCAGGGACTGAATAAGCAATAAAGCGCTTACATCCCAAAAACAAGCGTGCTGTAGGGAGCTGGCACCATGTGACACCAGGGCAGTGGGGGCTGCTGTCTGGCTTCCATCTCAGGAGGAACCTGCAGCTTCAGGTTCTTTAGTTCCCTTCCATGTCATGTGGCTGCTGGGAGCAGGAAGGGTCCTGCCAAAGAGGGCTCAGGGGGCTGGGACTCCCCTGTGGTTCAGCAGATGCTCGTGGAAGCTGTTCCCCCTCCAGTGAGGAATGATGCCAGGACAGTGAGCCCATGAGCACAGCCAGGCTGGGACCTGCTGGTGGCCCAGGCAGGTCAGGGTAGGGGCCAGACCCGATGCGCAGGCAGGGAATAAATTACAGTGGGTGTGTGTCCCAACCGGGCAGTTTCGCTCTTAGGAAAGATGTTTACCCAAGTGGGGGCGAGTGGTTTCCTGGGCCGTGCAGGGAGGGGTCAGGGAGGGAGCCCCAGAACCCACGAGCTGCGCTGGCAGCATCTGTCACCCAGGCACGTGCCTGCAGCACGGAGCTGGTCACGGTGACCCGGCGCAGGGTCCAGCTGTCGCATCGCTATGCTTCCAGCTGCAGGAGCCAGCTTGGGCCCCCCCAGAGCCTCAGCCCCGGATGGTGGGATGGCAGCGCCCAGGGGCAGGGGCAGGACCAGAGCTGTGCAGAGCTGGAGAGAAGAGCCCCTTGAGAACCAGAGCAGTGCCCAGGGGTGTCAGGAAGAGATGGTGGGGGCTGGCAGGCAGAGCCCCCAGGCCTTTATGCAGCACAGCTGGAGGCAAACCAAGCAGCTGCAAGGTTACAGAACAGGGTGTCAGAAAACAATATGCTGTATTTAGTCAGAGGGATCCGACAGTATCAGATAATGTTACAGAACCCTCCAGCAGGAGGAAATCCCCAGCACTGCTCCTGCAACAGGCCAACCACACCAAACCTGAGGTGTTAGTGAACGAAGAGCTAATGGGGGAAAACACCAATTTTGACCAAACCCCAGTGACCAGCAGGGTCTCCAAGCCCATCATGTCCCACAGACCACAGCCTCCGCTGTCGCAGCACAACAGGCTGGAGGGCTGCTGGTGTTGTTCTGGCAGTGGGGGGACGGGAGCTCCTCCAGCCCAGCCTGAGGGCCAGCGATTGCTGTTTGTTCTCAGTATTTTTCCCTCCCCCACCCATGTTTGAAGCCTTTGCTCTCCCCTCCAGCTCTGTTTGCACTGCAGTGACCCCAGCACGGAGCTGCTGACAGGGAGGGCAGGTTCTCCTTTCGGAGGAACCGCCAGCAGCTGTGTGACCAGACAGCTCCCCTGCCAGCAGCCAAGATTGCCACCCTCCGGCTCTGCTGCTGCCTAACAAGCAGCATCACCCATTAACTGGAGGGCACCATGCTGAGACAAGACCCCCAGAAAGTGCCTGGTCTCCTGGGCTGAGCCCCCATCTCATGGGCGGGGGGGGCAGCCACCACTGGCACAGGAACGGATGCAGCTCCGGTGTGAGACGAAGCCCATTTATTGGCTTAGTTGCACAACTCCTTGCAGCTGGATGCTGGAAGGACCTGCAGGTGCTGGCCACAGATCAAATATTTCTGTCACATGCCATTATCCCATCACATCACATCCCACGTCGCACCGCCCACGGTTGGCTCCCAGCCACGTCTCCTGCTCGTCAGGTCAGCGACTGGTTCCCTGTCACTGCAGTTGGTTCCCAAACCGGTTCCTCTGCTGCCATAGGCAAGAGGCAACATGCACTCAGAAGATAAAAAACCCAAACTGCCCCTTCCACCCCTAGCCTGAGGGAGCAGCAAGGCTGAGGGGAGCACAGGGGAAGCTGGGATGCCAGTAGGGTGAACAACGGGTCCCCCCCGAGCACCCAGCCCAGCCCTAGAGCTGCACCTCGACTTGGTGCCCAATCCGGCTCCTGCAACACCCCGCACCTGTGCTCACACTCCTCCCCTGTCAGGACGGACACCACCAGGGATTTACCCAAAGACTTGCTACAGGAGCTCGTCAGGACCGCCAAGAGGCCATCAACACTGTCTTGCTTGGCCTCACAAGCATCGCACCCCTTCTGCTGCTCTGTGCTGAGCATCTCTGGCTGCAGGGTCTCCCTGTCCGCACTCAGCATGGCCAAGACGGGCTGGCAGGGCTGCTGGAGAACCTGGCTGAAGTGGCAAGCGCAGCTGCTCAGGCTGTCAAGGCCCATCCTGTGGACACCCTCCAGGATCTTGCGGTGAGCGTCCTCCCTGGTGCTGAGCAGCCGCACAGACTCCTGACCCACGGCAAACTCGCTCAGGCACAGCCTGGCAGTGGCTCTGTGCAAACACTGCTTGATGTGTTCTTCAGTCCTTTGGTTAATCTTTTCACTGTCACCCTTCAGGTTTTCTGTGGCCCCCAGTTTAGCGGCAGATGAAGGATCTAACAGGGACTGAGGGCTCTTGGGCTCGCTCTGGAGGAGGAGAGCCTGGGGGGTTCCGGGCTGATGCTGAATTGCTGCAGAGAGCTGAGGAGCTGCCAGTGAACTCTGGAGAACAGTCACAGGGCTCTGAGCAGCTGTGGGGGGGGGACGCCCGGACAGCTGTGCGGTGGCTCACCCCGGCACACCGGAGGGGCAGGAGGCAAACCCGAGGCAGGTGCTAGGGAACTGCCCGAGAGCACGGCGATCGGGATGGGGAGTGGAGCACAACACAGCAACAGGAGGGCTCTTGCTGGGCCGAGGTGGTGACGCAGCTCTGCAGAAAGCCCACGGCTGAACACCCGCGTTAACTCCCGGGTGACCACCTCCAGGTCCGCCCCTGCGCGTGCCCCCGAGCTCGTCACGGAGCAGCCACTGCACACTCCCGTCCCGCGGCCGCCACTACCGGGGGAATGTATCCCGGCGTGCCCCGCTCCCCGCCAACCAATCACCGCTAGGTGCTCCATGACGTCAGCCAGCGCGCAGCGCCCCCTGCCGGCCGGGCCCAGCGGGAACGGAGGAGCGGCCGCACGGGCCCGGGGACCGGCGGGACCTCGCGCCGCCACCACACGTCTGCTCGGTACCCCCGTTACCCGGAGCAGTCGGGGGACAGCAGTGAGCCCCTGTCCTCAGGAACGTTTTCATCACCACGGCAACCCTGACCAGCACTGAGGCGTGCTCCTGCGCTGCCTCGGGGCATGCGGGAGCCCTGCGGGGAGCGGGTGTCCCGGGCACCGGTTGTGCTGAGACTGCCGGGAGTCCCTGTCCGCCGCAGCAACGCTGTCGGTCCCGCCCGCCGCTGCCGCGGGTCTGCGCTACGGCTACCGCCCACCGCGGTGCTCGCTGTGCACGGGAAAGCCCCGGACACGCTGTTCTGTTGGCTGATCACAGATGGTCTGTGTCCTCACACTGGAGCACAACATTAGACAGAGATGAGTTGGGCTGCTGCCTCCTCTTCTTGCTGTAGTTTTGGCTCTGGGCACAACCAAACTTCACCTGCATGAACCTGCAGATGTTGGGAAAGCGTTAGCAGGGAAAGTAGTGCTGTAGGCTACCAGCATTTAGCTTAGATTTTTCTTGCACGCCAACTCTATTCAATTGCTGAGCACAAAACCCCCACATGTGCCAGTCAGAGGTGTAGGTGAGCTGCCTACTCAGCAAAGCCTGGAGAAACAAAGCTCAAATGCAGGAGAAACAATGGGACCAAGTATTACAATACAAGCAGCCACTACAGAGCAGTCCCAGCTATTGCTCCCAGCAGCACCTCTATTTCCACTCTCCAGAAACAGCAAAGCCGTAAATGAAAACATGATATCTGCACGTTTGTGTCTTACTCCCTTAAAGCACATATAATTTCACAACTCCTCTGCATCTGGAGGAGCAGGCTGGAATGTCGCATGAAAGGCTTCAAGGCCTGAGATTAAGTTGTATTTTAGGAAAGCAAGGGGAGCAGTTGTGTAACTGGGGAATGAGCTGCAGCCTGTGTACACATGAGCAGATGCACTGACGGGGATGGAAACAAGGGCATCACAAGACCCACTCAAAGGAGAACAGGCTGCAGAACCAAGTCCTGCAAGAGGCAGCACTGATGCACCTTTCCACAGCTGGAGGTGACAGCAACGGACGCTGATATTTAGTGTCTTGCTACTTGAGCAGAAAAAAGCATGAGCTACATTAGCCAGTTGTGACCCAAAGGACAACTGCAGAGACCAAAGGCACAGGTTTTGCTGCAAGAGGCAGAGAGACCATGGGACTGGAGGCAAAGCAGAACACAGCAGCAGAGGGAGAACAGGGGGCGAGGGGCAAAGGGAGGCGAGTGACAAAGGAACAACGGAAACTACAAAAACAGTGAGTGCGTGAGACAACCAGCAGCACCCACTCTGCGGGTGTCACCCCCGGGACCGGCCCTTCCTCGGACACAGCGGCCGGGCTGCAGAAGACCTAGGCGGTGCAGACCCGACGCTGCTCTGGGCGCTCCGTACCCAAGCCCCACGAGGCTTCCCCGAGAGCACCGGGACAGGGCCCATAGTGGGGCCGCCTCACCTGACATACTCACGGCCCCGCTGGTTAAGGCAGCGGGCGGGGCCGGAGCTCCACAGCCCTACACCAGCTTGTAGCCGCGGAAGCGCTTTATGAAGTCCCTAGCTCCATGCGGTCCCGGAACACCCCGGCCCAGCGGCTCCGCTCCTGCGGAACGGCGTCTTCCAGACCCGCCGCCCGCATTAAACCAGCTGGAGTACCGCCCACGCCCAAGATGTGGCCAATCAGAAGCTTTCTATGCGGATTGGCAGAAGAAAAGCCAATCAGCCTAGAGTTTTCTGCCACAACCTGGCCGTTCGACAGCCCAGTCAGCTGGCAGTCCCCGCCCCGCGGGTGGGCGGTACTTCTTGCTCCACCGCGCGGCGGTCGGTTGTTGTCGCTGTCAGTGCGGCCGGTTCCGGTTCACTCAGGACATGGCGGCTCCGAGCGACGCCGGCGGGGGCGGCGCGGGGCCGGGACCGGTGCGGCCGCCGCGGCTGCCGCCCGGGGACCTGCGGAGCGTCCTGATCACGAGCGTGCTCAACCTGGAGCGGCTGGAGCTCGATCTGTTCAGGTGCGCAGGGCGCAGGGCACCAGCCCCAGGCCGCGCTCACCGCCGCCTTCACCGCCGCCTTCTCCCCGCAGGGGCCGGCACCACTGGGTGCCCGCGACGCAGCGGCTGTTCGGCGGGCAGATCGTGGGGCAGGCGCTGGTGGCGGCCGCCCGCGCCGTGAGCCGGGCCGAGCAGGTGCACTCGCTGCACTGCTACTTCGTGCGGGCAGGTGCGTCCGGGCCGGGGGGACCGGGGCGGCGACACCGCGGGGAGGGCCGGGGATGGGGGAGGGCGGGGCGCTCCATGGGTCGGAGTGGTGAATGCAACATCCGAAGGGTTCCCGGGGCTCCTGCAGGTGCCACCGTCCCAGGTCCGGCCCAGCACGGAGGGTGTGGGTGGCGCTGTCAGCGCAGCTGCCCGTCCCCAGCACTTGTGTGGGGGCCCAACCGCAGAACCTCCCTTTTCTGTCTCAGGGGACCCCAAGGTGCCGGTGCTGTACCAGGTGGAGCGGACCCGAACGGGGAAGAGCTTTTCTGTTCGTTCTGTAAAGGCCATCCAGCACGGACAGCCCATCTTCACCTGCCAGGTCTCCTTCCAGCTCACCCAGGAGAGCCCATTGCAGCACCAGTTCACCATGCCGGCCGTGCCGCCCCCGGAGGAATTGCTGACACAGGAGGAGCTCATCCAGAAGTTCCTGCAGTGAGTGGGGCAGAAGGGACACCTCAGGGACACCATCCTCCATGGCTGGGGCTCAGGGGGCCACAGGGATTGAGGTGGCTGCCTGAGGAGTTCCCAAACGTGCCTGGGAGGAGCAGCACAAGGCAGAAGCTGTGTCCCTCCTGCCGCTTTGTGTGGCCCTGGATCCCTGGGCTGAAGGTGCTGCCAGAAGGATGTACCCCCAGCGTCACCCTCACTTCTCCCTGTTGGCCTACAGGGATCCTAACCTGGCGGAGAGATACAGAAAACATCTCAACAAGATTCAAGCCGAAGATGTGCCGATCGATATCAAACCTGTGAACCCGCCAGATGTGTACTGCTCAGAGCCGCAGGAGCCAAAGCAGCTGTTCTGGGTGCGAGCACGAGGCTACATAGGTGGGTCCTGCCAGGAGTGGGCGGTCTAGCTGCCTACTGAGAACACGCGCGATGGAGGGGGCCGAGGGGGTTGTGATCTAGCGTCTCCCTGCACCCCAGGCCTGCAGGTCACCTGGGGCTGCTGATCTAGCTGCACAGCCATTCCCAGTGGTATGGCAAAGGGAGCAGGTCTGAGAGAGAGTGTCTCGGCTCTGCTGGGCCAGCAGCCAACCCTCAGGTGGGCAGAGCTCCCTGGCCACCCCTGCAGCACCTGTCATGTTGCAGGAGAGACTGACATGAAGGTTCACTGTTGTGTGGCCGCCTACATCTCCGACTATGCCTTCCTGGGCACCGCGCTGCTCCCGCACCGGCTCTACCGCATCAAGTTCATGGCTTCCCTTGACCACTCCATGTGGTTCCATGCGCCCTTCCGAGCAGATCATTGGATGCTGTACGAGTGTGAGAGCCCCTGGGCTGGTGAGTCCCCACAGTGTCCCTAGGTCCCTGCACGGCAGGGCCAGCCCTGCCTGTCCCGGGGCACCACGGTCTGACCAGTCTCTCTGCAGGTGGGTGCCGGGGGCTGGTGCAGGGCCGGCTGTGGCGCAGGGACGGGGTCCTGGCTGTCACCTGCACACAAGAAGGAGTCATCAGGGTGGAACAAACACCAAACCAGAGCAAGCTTTAGCTGAGGAACCGGTGGCAGCGGCACTACCACCCCACCATGTGCTGGTGCTCAGGTACACCAGGACCAAAACTGATGTCAGCATGACAGGACCTGGGTGACAGCGGGATGGAGCCTCGAAGGAGATGGGGCTGGACTCAGCACTGTGGGGAGCTGGTGCCAGAGGCCCTCAGGGACCCGCAGGAACATCCACTGTCACTGGTTACCAGCCGCACCACATGTAACTGCACACCACATCAACCGCACACCACATGTAACCACACACCACATGTAACCGCACACCACAATCAGCTGCACACGTAAACACACATGACAATCGGACACACTTCACCTCCCCTAAATAAATCTGACCCCTGGAGTTTGTCCCCTTGGCCTGTGACTGCACTTGCCTCAGGGAGTGTCTCTTGGTGGGGGGGTGTGGGGCAGTGGGGCCGGTGCTATCCCCGTGGCAGCTTGGGTCACAGGGTGGGAAAGCGCTGCCACGGCACATGTCCTCCTTCACGCTTCTCCTGCCTGGTGCCGCGGCTGCTGCCTGGGCTCAGAGGGGCCCTGGAAGTAGGGAAGGGGATGACTCAGGGTGACCTCAGGTCTTGCTGGTGCTGCCCTGGGGAAAGCGAAGCTGAGCAGATGTGGCAGCTACCTGCTCTTCTTCCTGACAAGACTTTATTTAATAAAGTCCTTTTTATTACATTATACAAGTTTTATGGGAAGTTCCTGGCAAGAGCCTCGATGCTGCCAGAAGCCTCCCGGTCCCTCCCCCTGTGCCGGCACGTCCCAGCTGAAGTTCTGGCCACCCTAGAAGACGGAGCTGGCTCGCGGCAGCACCAGTGTGTGCGGTGAGCACCAGGACAGACTAACAGCAGAGAAAGTGCATTTACCAGGCAGCCGCGGGCTGTGCTGCGCACGGGAGCACAGCACCACTCCTGCCCTCTCCCCACCCGTGTGTCACCCACGCTGCTCCCGGGCACCAGCCCCACGCATTCCCTGCCAGCGCAGCGCAGTGCAGCACAGTGCTCACTCCAGTGGCTCCTTGATCAGACACTCCTTCAGTGTGGGCTGCGGCTGCAGTGGTTCAGCCTCCCGCAGCCCCTGCAGCCGGGCCTCCGAGCGCCGCTTGTCCTTGCCCACCTTCCAGGCCAGGTGCACGTGTGCGCGCAGGAAGGGCCCCAGCAGCGGGTGGCTGCCCTGCGCCTCCAGCAGCTCCAGCGCCTGCTCGCAGCAGCCATGTGCCTCGCCGAGCTGCTCCAGCTCCTGGTGGCACACGGCCAGCCCGGCCAGCGTCAGGAGGAAGCGGCCAGTGCTGCAGACCCCCAGCCGGTCCTGCAGCCGGTAGGCATTGGCCCAGGTGGCCAGGGCCTCGCGGTACATGCCAGTGCAGGTCAGGCGCTGTGCGGCCTGCAAGTCCTGCAGGAAGAAGAACTCGAGGAATTCGGGGGAGCGGCGGATCTCGGCAATGGAGTGCAGGTGGGACAGGAACTGCTCAAAGGCTCGGCTCCGCTTGGCAATGGTCTCGGCAGTGAAGTTGCGGCGCAGCCTCTTCCTGGGGAAGGCAACGCCGGCCATGTCGCAGCCGAAGCGGCAGCGCAGGCGGCGGTTCAGCCGCTCAAAGTCCGAGTAGCGTCGGGCGATGGCAGCGGGCGCCTTGTCAAACCGGCCGGAGCGGATCAGGTAGATGGTGTAGAGCTGTGGGGGGAGCGGGTGTCAGGGTGGTGCCGCGGGCACGCTGCTCCCAGGGGGGCCGGGCAGAGCCAGTGTGCAGCTGCAGAGAGGTCAGCAGGGGTTGCTGGTAGGGAGGGAGCAGACTGGGCCGCTGCAGCTGCAGAACCCACCGGCAACAGTTACCTGAGGCTCATCTGAGCCGCCAGCACCATCCAAGCAGCACAGGGAAAGACAGAGAGAAATAAGTGGCAGCTTCATGGGACCCTGCCCTGGGGAGGGAATGGGTCCTGCACCCACCCTGCACCTGCCTCGTGCCCACCCAGGCCCACCGGGCGACTCACCACGTACTTGGAGGAGCGCTCGTTGACCACGCTGGCGCTGGTGACCTCGAAGAGCAGCCGCTGCGGGGCCAGGCTGCCCCGCGACCTCCGCCACAGCTCTTGCAGCTGCCGGGTCAGCAGGCTGCTGCCGCTGGGGCGCTCGGCCGCGGGGCCCCACGCTGTGCCGGGAGAGGGGTGTCAGCCCCCGCAGGGACGAGGCTTGCCCGGCACCCCGACAACTCCCAGGCTACCAGCCCCTCCATTGCCTGGTCCCCTCAGGAGCGGGGCTGTCCCGGCTCCCCAGCACCTGCCTCCATCCTCTGCACCCGCAGCCTGTCCGGGGGGCTGCGGCGGCTCCCCCAGCTCCTCTGCAGCGCCCTCGTCCTCCTCCTCCTCCTCCTCCTCCTCCTCCTCCTCCTCCTGGCTGGTGAAGCTCAGGGTGCCGCTGAGGCGCGTCGACAGCCCCTCCGTGTCGTCCTCCAGCTCTGAGCTCTCCGGACAGTCCTCGGCCTCGGAGCCGCCGTGTCCCCGCTCCTCCCGGCCGCCCTCGCCGGCCAGCGCGTGCCGCAGCCGGTGCAGGATGCGGGCGGCCATCCCGGCCCCGCTGCCGAGGGGAGGTCAGGCCCGGCTGTCCCGGCGGGACGGGCAGGGCCAGGGGCCGCTCCCCAGCCCCGGACCAGCGCCGGAAGCCGCGGGCACCGCACGGGCTGGGCCGGGATCCCGGCCTCAGGACATCCACCCCGGGACATCCCACAACCGGGACACCCCACACCCGGGACACCCCACACCCGGGACCACTTCGCCCTCGGCCCAGCCCGGAGACGCCGCGGCCCCGATCCTGATCCCGTCCCCGCCCCGGTGCAGCCGCGTCCCCTCTGCGGGCGGTGTCGCGTCGGTCCGTACCGTGCTGGCCCGGGCCGTGCGGAGCCGGGCGCTGCCGAGCGATGGCCGCTGCGCCGCGGCTCGTCCCGGGATCCTCCCTGCGCAGCTCCGCCTCCGCCGGGAACCCGGATCGCAGCGGCGGGGCCGGCACCGCCCGGCACGACGGGGTTGGCACGGCGGGGATCGGCACAGCTGCGCTCGGCACAGCCCGGCACTGCTCGGCACGGCGGGCCCGGTCCGGCCCGGGGCAGGGCAGCGCTGCCCGGCGCTGTCAGCCCCTGCCCGATCGCGCCCGGTCCCCGCTCCCGTTGTCCTCTGACCGCGCTGTCCTGGTGGGGCCTCGGGTCCCCCCACCTGGGGTCACAGGAGCCCCCCACCCCATTGCCTGGCACTGCGGGCTCCTGTTACCCCAGTATGCCATATCCCGGCACTCCAATACCCCGTTCCCCAACACCCTGGTACCCTGCACCGGGGCTCCCGATCCCCCTGTGCCACACAGCCCCTGGATGTCCCCTGGGCTGCCCTGACACCCGCCGCCCTCATCCCCCACCGGCCTCGCCACGTGCCCCAGCACCCACGCAGCCTAATTTAGCACCATGCCTGCTGCCTTCTTGTCACTTTCTTGGGAATGTCTATTAATATCGAGGAACCAGCCCAGCTGCCGCCATCGCTCTGTCCCCGCTCGCCTGCTGTGCCCCGCTTCACTCTCCCACCCTGGGAATGGGGGTCCCAGCAAAACCAGGAGACAGCAAACCTCCTGGATGTCCCCAGCACTGGGACCTTGCGGGACAGGGGGCTGTCAGCCTGACCCATCTGTGGCCCCGAGCCCCATGCAACCCCCTTGGAGCACTGCAAGGCCACTTGACCAGTATGTCCCCAGAGCCACTAGCCCTGGCCGGGCCCTGGCAAAGGTGGCTGGCACGGGCTGCAGTGTGCGAGGGCAGAGCCTTCCAGGAGAAGTCTGGGCAGGTTTCCCACTCTCCCAGAAGCACGGAAAGAGGATGGGGCCTTTTCCGGACCCGGGAGCCCGGTTCACACGTGCTGTGGACCCCATCCTGTGGGTGGATGCTCTGTGCTTTGGGCTTTGTGCCCCAGACCCACCAGGGACCCCTTCCCTGTCTGAGGTGGGGTGTGACAGCCCAGCTCTGCCCTGGCCCAGCTGAGCAGAAAATAGGGGTGAAGGGAGGTATCAGGGGGAGGCTGGAGCCCCTGGGTTATTGTGGGGATGAGGGAGGGGACATCGCGCTGGGGGAGCCCAGCCTGTGCTGGGGGCCTTCCCCAGGCAGGGCTGCAGTTCAACAGGGGAGTGGGTGATGGTCAGTGCCCGCAGTGCTGGGGCAGACAGGTTGGTGCAAGGGGAAGCCCTGGCTCCTTGTTTGGGTGATGCTGACGGCGCTGGGGCTATTTTGAACCCCCTCCTTGCTGAGCTGCCCTGGGTGGGGGGGTGCTACAGGGTGGGCTGAGCCACCCTCCTGCCAAGGCTCCAGTGTTCCTCGCTGGAGGGCTTGAATTTCTACCCTGGCTGCAGACTCACAGTTAATCCCCAGCTCTTGGCCAATGACGCTTTGGCTAAATTAGGTAAAACGTGCCTGTTGCCAATGAGTGGGGCTGGGTTGCCACCGGGGAGCTGATAGGCTGCTGGGGCCGGAGGCCAGTGGCTGGGGGCACGCTGTGCGTCAGGGACGCTACAAATTGGGGTGCCAGGACCACCGGGGAGCTTCTGGGGGCTTCTGCTGCAGGAGGTGGTGACTCCCCAGGGGAGGGAAGCAGCAGACATGGCTTCAATGGTAAGATCCCTCATACTGTTGTGAGCTGTGCACCATGTGCTGCGCGCCATGTGCTGCATGCCGTGTGCTGTATGCTGGGAAGACCTGGCAGGGACGGAGGTGACTGGGCGATCTGGGCTGCTGAAGTGTCTCTGTGGATGGGAGTGGGGAGATGGTCCCCAGGGCTGGGTTGACAGCAGCAGGTGAGGGCAGGGAGGTGTTGGGGCAGTGCAGTGTCCCTGCAGGACGTGCCCCAGGAAGGGACCGTGCCGGTGCCCGGGGCTGCGGATCCTGGGGATGCGGGTGCTGGGGATGCTGTCTCAGCCCTGGTTGGAGCACAGGGCTGTGTGGCGGTGGTGGTGGCAGGGACAGCTGAAAGCTGAGTGCTGGGTCATGCGACACGGTGTCACCGCCGACTCCACAGCCGCCCCGCGCCTCCAGGAGAAACTCGATCGGGGCCAACAGGTGCCCATGGCTGCAGCCCCACTGCTCCCTATAAGGGGAGCTGAGGAGATCCCAAAAATAGCTCTGCATGCCTGGGATGCCAAGGCTGCACCCAGGGACCATGGCCTCTGCACCCTGTAGCCCCTCTGGCGGGCAGGGGGTCCAGGCAGGGGGTCCCCGCAGCCCCCAACCAAGGTAGATCTGGAGCTGCGGGGGTTGCTGGGGCTGTGGCTCACCTGGGTGCAGCCCCATCCTCTGGCTGGGCCGGGGCTCCCCCCTGACCCATGAGGGCAGCTGAGTCCTATGGGCAACCCTAGTGAACCCCTGCTTGCCTTGCAGACAGACCAGCAGGCTGAAGCCCGCGCCTTCCTCAGCGAGGAGATGATCGCGGGTGAGCGCAGGGGCAGCAGGGAGAGGGACCGGAGCTGGCCAGGCACAGAGCCAGGCTCTGTCCCGCTGCCGCAGCCCTGTCCCGCACCACCCTGACCCCCCTTCCCCACAGAGTTCAAGGCCGCCTTCGACATGTTTGATGCGGATGGTGGCGGGGATATCAGCACCAAGGAACTGGGGACAGTGATGAGGATGCTTGGGCAGAACCCCACCAAGGAGGAGCTGGATGCCATCATAGAGGAGGTGGATGAGGATGGTGAGCACCCCTGGCGGGTGGTGGGCGGTGGGTGCCAGGCGGGACCCTGACCCGCACTGCTCCCCACAGGCAGCGGTACAATCGACTTCGAGGAGTTCCTGGTGATGATGGTGCGCCAGATGAAAGAGGACGCCAAAGGCAAGTCTGAGGAGGAGCTGGCCAACTGCTTTCGCATCTTTGACCGGTAAGGGGGGGTGATGCTGGCCCATCCTGCCACAGGGGAGAGCAGGGCCGCATCCTGCCCTCACCCTCCCGCAGGAACGCGGATGGGTTCATCGACATCGAGGAGCTGGGCGAGATCCTGAGGGCCACTGGGGAGCACGTCACCGATGAGGACATAGAGGACATGATGAAGGACTCTGACAAGAACAACGATGGTCGCATTGACTTTGACGGTGAGTGACAGCCAAGGCCAAGTGCCTACACTGCTGCCTCAGGCAGGGCTGTGGGCTAAGGTGCTACTCTGCTGCAGAGTTCCTGAAGATGATGGAGGGTGTGCAGTAAGGGACCAGACATTCCTTGGGCCAGCTGCTGCGCCCAGCCCCGCAGCCAACGGGGAGCAGCAGCTCCACAGCGCTCGGACCACCGCCACCCGCACCGGCTGGGACCTGCACTGTGCTGGGGTCCCGGCTTTGCCCCACTGGCGGCTGAGCTTTTCCTCCAGCCTGTTGTGCGCAGTTTCGGTCTGAGCCTCAATAAAAGGGAAAAAGCTTGAGCTGCTGGTGTGGAAGTTCAGAGGTTTGCATGGGTGTGGGACTGTGGGCCTGTGCTGGTCCCCAGGGATGTGATGTGTCCTAGTGGATGTCTCGTGCCAGTCAGGGTCACCCTGCGGGGCCGTGGTTCCCACGGGCTGCTGGGCAGGCGCCAGTACTGAGCTCAGACTTGCTGTGTGAAGTGGCCGGTTCACACGGCTGCAGGCAAGCAGCCCCAGCCTGAGGAATCCCTGCGGGCAGCAAATCTCTGGTGTTTGGGAACCACCACCACCTGCCCCGCACCAGGAACCCTGTGTTCCAACTTGAAAGCACAGAGGACCTGGCTATAAGTGGGGGGGGGGCAGTAGCATCCCCTCTCTGCAGGGTCAGGGCGATGCTGGAGTCTCTGTGTCTGGCCAGCCCGTGCCAGCCCCTGTGCGTCACTACCCCCCAGGGACCCACAGCAGCTCTGCGCAGCCTCTCTAGCCAGGAAGAACAGTGTGGGGGATGGGGTACGTGCTCCTTGGGCTAGGGAGGGACTGGCACACGTGGGGACAGTAGGACCAACAGTGGGCAGCTGGTGGGACACAGTTCAGACCCCATCGTGTCCTGTGGCCCCGCAGCACGGGGGCACTGAGCACCCTGGGGATCTGGGAGCTGCCACGGAGGGGCCTGACCCTGCCCTGTCCTCAAGGGGCACAATGGCACCAGGGAGAGGGGACATGTGCCATGCACAGGGGACAGCAAGGACCTGTGCGGCCACCCAGGCTGCGCTCTGCAAGGCCACAGCCAGGCACCGGCAGCTGGTTCTGCAGCTCGGGGGCAGCGCTGACAGCCCACGGCTGCGGGAGGAGCGGCGCCGGAGCAGCATGGAGGTCCGGGAGCTCAGCACTGGTAAGGATGGGGCTGCTGCCCCCACCCTGGGGCTGGCAGAGGGTCTGGGGCTGCCCCAGCTCAGTGTCCCCATCCCGCAGGGCTGCAGCAGGTGTTGCTAGGGGGGCTGCGGCAGGCAGCTGTGAGCCCCGAGGAGCGGCGGGAGCTGGAGCGGCTGTGGGTGCTATTCCTCTGTGCCCTGGAGCTGTTCCTGCAGGACCTGTGCCGCACCCAGCACCTCTGCCAGCTCTTCTCCGTGCAGGGGGGCGGCGCAGCCCCGCTGCGCACTGGGCTGGGGGGCCAGGGGCCGTCCAGCCGCAGGGGCAGCCGGCGAGGAGGGGGTCCCACACAGCCCCCAGCCGCCCCAGGCCTGGAGGAGGAGATCGAGGAGGTGAGGGCCATGCTGGCAGAGATGGAGAGCAGAGCAAACATCCCCCTGTGGACCGTGGAGCCCACACAGATGGTGGGGACGGGTGGCACCACAGCCCCCAGGGTGGCTCAGGGCAGGGCTCACCTTGAGCATTGCTGTAGGGTGCTCTGAGCAGGGGGGCAGGAGGGGCATCAGCATGGCTGGCACCCCCCCTCACACACCCAGAGCAGGGTCCTGTGTACCCCCACAGTTCCTGTCTTCCTACAAGGGGGCTGCCTTCACCCTGTGGAGGGGCTGAGACCAGCTCCAGGCACCCCAAGTGTTAAATAAAGTCCCTGTTTTCCCACGGGGTTGGTGTCCCTCCCTCCCTGCCCACACTTGTGGAGGGTCCGGTGGGACCCCAGGGCTGGGCTGACTGAGCGAAGGTACCTCCAGGATGCAACAAAACCCCCACCAAAAAAGTTATAAGCATGCATTTATTTATACATTAACCGTGGCTCGGACCGCAAAATTAACTTAAAACTAGCCTATGATACAGAAATCCAGGGGAGTGGCTGGACAAGGGATGGGCAGAGACCCGGCTGCAAGGGGCAGAGGGGACACAGGGGGTCAGGTTTCCTGGCTCTTGGCCTGCTTGGCATATGTCTCCCGCACGTACTTCTTGTAGGCTGAGGAGAAAGGGGGACATGAGACTTAGGGTCCCGGGGCTGCCATGGGGGCAGTGGAGTGGGGGGCTGCACCGTGGCCCCCCAAAGGGAAGGGGGGGCCCTTGCATCCCAGGCACTCACCAGTTTGGTTCTTCCAGAGCTCAGCAGCATGTGTGTTCAGGGGGCTCTCAATGTTTGGCTCTGGAGACAGGGGCTGGGTCAGTGGGGAGGCGGTCTGGACCCCCAAGGCCCCCCAGCACCCACCTCAGCGTGCCCGCAGGACCCACCTGCCAGCAGGCTCTGGATGGAGAGCAGGATGGTGCGCACGTCGTAGAGGGCCGACCACTTGTCCTTGAGGATGTCAAGGCAGATGTTGCCCTGGGTGTCGACGTTGGGGTGGTAACAGGGTGTCAGGAACCGCACGGTGGGCGCAGTGTAGGGGTATCCACTGGGGAACTCCAGGGACAGCTTGTACCGCAGCTCCTCGTAGGCCTGGGGACAAGGGTCAGGGGGGCATCGCAGGGAGGACAGGCAGCCCCGGGGAGGACCGAGGTCACCCTCGGTGCGGGGAGAGCTGGGACCCCATGCTCACCGTGCCAGCGGCGCCGTCGATGGTCCCAATCCATTTGAAGAGGTTGTCGGACTCAGGGAAGGCGGAAATGCCTTTATCACCAGACATCTACGGGGACAGCGTGTCAGGGCAGCCCGGGACCCCCGGCTCGGCCCTGGGACCCCGGCCCGGCCCCCCACTCACCATGAGCGCCATCAGCTCTTGCTGCAGCCTGCGGGAGAAGGACACGTTACCGGCCGGCCCGGCGGGGCAGCCCCGGCCCCCCCGCCCCCGGCTCACCTCTTCCCGACAGCGCCGCGGGCCGCCGTGGCTCCCGCCTCAGCCGCTTTGCGGGCGGCGGCGCTGGGCACGGCGGCGGGGTCAGCGTTCTGCGAGGCCATGGCGGCTCCGGGACACCGGGCTCCGCTCCGGCCGCCGCTGCCCGGCGGGTCGGGGGCGCTGGGCGCCGCTGCCTCTCCCGAGCTGCGCCGCACCGGCCTTCACTCCCTCCCGCCCGCGGCGGCGCTCGGCGCAGGACCCGGACCCCGCTGCGGCTGCCCCGGTGCCGGAGGCTCTCCAGTCGGTACAGGGCGCTCCCGGTGCGGGCTCGGGGTACTCTTCGCAGGGCTCAGAATTCTCCGGTGCGACGATACGGGCTCGGGGCGCTCCCCACTCCCGTCCGGTCCCGCCAGCTCCCGCGCTCCGTTTGAATGTTTCCAACGTGCGGCCCCTCCTCCAATCGGCGCGCAGCCCCATTCGAGCCAGCCAATCACCGCTCGGCGAGGATGCGGCTGCCGCGGTAACTGCCGGCGGCCGCCGATTGGCCGCTGGGCGCCGCCGCGGAAACGTCGCGATTGGTCCCGCGATCTGGCCCTTAAAGGGCCAGAGCCCCAAAATTCTCTAGGACGCGGTGGAGGCGAGTGCGAAGCGGCTTTATTGGGGGCCCTCAGGGCTCGGGCGGACCCTCAGGGACCGGCACATCCCCCCCGCGGCGAAGCGTCTCCATGTGCTTCTGCATCTTCTCTGTCATCCATGCAGGCGGGATGAAGGGCTTCAGCTCCTCCAGCCGCAGGTCAACGGAGTCCCTGGCGAGAGGGAAGGGGATCAGACTGAGGGGACCCCACCACCAACCCCCAACCAGCTCTAAACCCCGGACACCGACCCAACCAGCACCGAGCCCCCAAACCCCAGCAATGAGCCCCCCACCCAATACAGAGCAGGATCCCTCCAGCATGGGGGCTCCAGGGCAGCACCCCACCCTCGGCAGCACCGCGACAGCTCTGCCTGGGGCCTCACCTGTAATCATCGCTGGCTGCCAAGTCACGGATGTCCTCCTCCACAAGCAGGTAGGCCTGTGGCACAAGGGGACACAGCTCAGGGTGGCCACGCACCCCCAGGCACCACGAGGGCAGTGCCGCAGCCCGCATCCTCCCCAGTTCCGGCTGCACCACTTGCCCGAACCTGGGGGCAGCCGAGGGACCTCTGTGGTCCCCACGGCTCCCTGCCTGCGCGCCCTGCCTGGCCTCCTGCCCGCTGCTCCTCCGCCCGTGCTGGCCCTGGGGGTCCCTGCGCGGCCCCGCCGGCTGCAGCAGCCCAGCCCGGCCGTACTCACCATCTTGCCCCCAATGGCCCTCATGTGGTGCTGCTCTGTCAGCCACTGCTTATCCTGTGGGTCGGCTGCGTACTGCAATAAAGCAGCGAGGACCTGGCTGAACACAGGCAATGCCTCCCTCTCTGACCCCCCTCCTGCAGGACGCTTCACCCCACGCTCCCGCAGCCCAGGGGCCCCGCCAGGGGGCTCAGCCCTGCCTGCTCCTGCTGCAGTCTCCAGCCCTGGCTCCTCGCACACCCACCACCTCGGTGGCTGTGCTAAGCCGCTACTTCTGCTCCAGCCTGAGAGCCAGACTGTGTGTGCACCTGCTCCAAACAACAACCAAGGGCGTGGGAGGGAAGAAGCGAGCCAAAGCACACGCTCCTGAATCCCACCAGGAACCGTTCCCGGGCAAACCCCAAAGGAGGATGTGTCCTAGGTGGCAGCTGACCTTAAAGAGGTGGGGATGCTTGATGTAGAGTCGCCCTCTTGTTCCTCCCATCCCGAGAGCTCTGCAAGAGGAACAGGGAGGTCAGATCTGGGCAGGGGGTGGCTGTGGCAGTACGGGAACACCTCCTCTCCTCCCCAAGCCCTTCCTACTGCTGTGAGGCAGAGAAGTGAAGTGACACAGGAGGAGCCTTATGGGCTCCTGCCTTGGAGCTGCCACCCTCCATTGACAGGGCCGTTCCTTACTTGTTTGCTCGAGATCCAAGCACAAAGGTTGTGGTTTCAGTCAGTCGGGATGGATCCCACTACAGAGCAATTGGAAAAGGGGCAACATTAGCAATGAAAATGGTCTTGGCGCATGCTCCACGAGCCTCAGCGCTCTGACAGGAACCTCGGAACCGCCCCAGCCCGGGACGGAGGGAGATGGTCACAGAGCTGGGGACCTGCACAGGAGGGAGGTTACATCCCTCTGGGCTGCTCTGAGCAGTCTCCCTTGTGGAAAACACTGTGGGATCCTCCTGGCTACTGCTGCTCTCCACAGGCGGCCTAAGAGCGGCACCGCAGAGCTACAGGCTGCAGTGCCCGGGAGACAAGCAAAGGCCTCCGGGCACTTGGCTCCTCTCCTTGCTTCTCTCCTGCACTGCGGGGCCATGAGGGCAGCACTCAGCTCTGCACCGTCCCCGCTGCCGCAGCTGTTGGGGAGGAGAGGGGGAGCCCAGATGTGTCGGCCAGTCAATACCTTTGGTCCATCTCTTCTCACGGGCTCTGAGACTTTGAGCTTCCACCTGAGGGGAAGGAAAATGCGGTAAGAACAAGTCCCATTCGAGCAGCTTCGTTTTCTCCCCCGCCCGCCTCAAACAGGGGATCTGGCTCAGCACTCATACTCACGCAGCCATGCCTGAGACGCCACGATCGTTCAACAGGCTCTGTCCTGGAGGCCGCCCCTTTCTCTGCACAGAGAAAACCTTCAGTGGCTCGGCTGTGCAGGCTGGAGACCCTGCTCGTCATCCTTCCCCTCCCAGGGAAGCTGCTCATTTTGTCATGAGCAGAAGTGCCAACTGGCACAAGAGCCACCCCAAAAGCTGCCCGTGCACTTGCACACCCTCATACTGTGGGAATGGCCAGGAAGGAGGGGCAGGCTTCATGGATCATAAAATCCCTGTGCAGAAAAGCCTCCTACCTTTTTGGGAACAGGGCTCCCTCGACGGCTCAGCTCCTCATCCATCTGCCGGCCACGCTGCAGAAGGAATGGCCGCAGGATGAGGATGAGCAGGGCTGTGTGGGCCCTGCACACTGGCCAGCTGCTTGCGCCTTCACTGCGCCAGAGGCAGAGAGCACGAGGGCGCAGGGAAACACCAACGCCAGCCTGTCTCAGTGAGGGGCACCGAATTGCAAGGAGCAGTGGCTGCACCCGGGATTGTCCTTGTCCTGTTGGAACTGTTCCCCCCCGCCCCACACCCCAGCTCCGCCTCCTCGCCAGTGCACTGACAAAGGGGCAGAGAACAAAGCAATTCCAAGCCCTTACAGGTCACTTAGACCCATGGAAACAGTAAAAACTTTTACCTTTGGTCCTGCCTGCTCATGGGGCAACCTGGGAACAACCTTTTTGCCATCAGAAAAGAGCAGTTTGGCCTGCAGGAAGAGTAAGAAGGGTCACCCAACCATGGGCTCAGAGAGGGACCTGCCAGCAACTCCCACTGCTGCGTGTCTGCCGAAAGCCCCTTAACAGCCCCTCGCTAGCAGGGACGGGATGACGGGGGGCAGCCCTTCACCTGCTCCAGGCAGCTCTGACAGGTCTCCTGGATGAGCTGCTCCGGGTCCACCTCCTCCCCAACGTTATCGCGCACATTGATTGCTGCCTTCTGGAAGAACTGGAAAGACAGTGGCAGGAGAGGTTAGAGTAGAGCCTGAGCAGCCAGGCAGTGCTGGGGCAGGCACGGGCACAGCTTCCCCACTGCAGCCACACGCCAGCAGGCAGGGGACAGGTGCGATGGCCTCACAGAGCACCCACAGCAGAGCTCTGTCTGGGAAGCCGCAGCCAGAGGGGCCTGTCCCTGCAGCTCTCACCTTCATGTACTTGTTGAAGACGCCCTGGATCTCCTCGTTGATGCTGGGCTGCAGGACGGCTCGCAGCAGGTCCATGGACACGGCCGGGTCCGTGAAGCTGAAGGTGCAGAGTCAGGGGGGGCGGGACCCCCTGCCCGCTCTGCTCTGCCAGCCCGGCCCCGTCCCGCTGTTCGCGCTCCCCCCGGCCGCAGCCCGCCCGTACCTGGTGCTCATCTGGGAGCGCCGCCCGCGCCGCTGCACCTGCCGGTGCTTGATCATGATGTTCCAGGGGCTCTGCGGGACACACGCGTCAGCCGCGGCCCGGCCCCCGCCCGCCCGCCCGGCCCGGCCCCCGCCTCACCGTGCTGACCAGCTGCTCCTCGGCGCCGCCCGGGCCCTCCTCGCCCGGCGGCCCCGGCTGCTGCTCCGCGTCGCGGGCGGCGCCCATGGCGGCGGCCCCGGCCCCGCTCCCGGCCCGCGCCACCGGAAGCGCCGGGCCCCCTGCGCGTCATCGGCCCGCGACACCCCTGCCGCGTGCCGGAAGTGATGGGCTGCCATGGCAACGGCGGCGGGAGCGCGGGGCGGGGGGACGCACCAGGGTTTGGGGACGGGAGTACACACCGGGGTTTGGGGACGGGGGGGACACACCGGGGGTTTGGGGACGGGGGGACGCACCGGGGGTTTGGGGACGGGAGTACACACCGGGGTTTGGGGACGGGAGTACACACCGGGGTTTGGGGACGGGGGGGACACACCGGGGGTTTGGGGACGGGGGGACGCACCGGGGGTTTGGGGACGGGGGGACGCACCGGGGGTTTGGGGACGGGGGGGACACACCGGGGTTTGGGGACGGGGGAACACACCGGGGTTTGGGGACGGGGGAACACACCGACCTGTGCATGTGGGGTCCGTCGAGTCATCAGCGGTGTTGCCAGAATTTCATTACCATCATCACCAAGCTTTTAATGGGCTTATTATAATTGCTCTGGATTGTTAGCAACAAAAATTGGATGTTGTCCAGAGGAGAGGAGAAATAAGTATGGATATAGAAACTCATGGGAAAGGTGAAACGTGTTTCTGTTCAACCTGCAAGAGCTCATGGAGAGAGCTCAGGTCTCTGTGCCGCAGAGGACAGCGGCTGGTCGCTTTGCATCCACTGCGAGAGGACAAGAAGACCTTGTGCTGGGTTGAATCAGGTGAGACTTGGATAGACCTTTGGAAAGTCTTCCAAATTATGATAACACTTAAATCCTGGAACAAATTCTCAATAAAGGAGCCCATGTCTTTGCAGGGGTAAGGCTGTCTTTTTAAGAGCACATCAAAACAATATCTCTCAGGGATCACCTAAACAAGGAGGTGACTTGTTTGGTTCCACTCCACCCCCGGTTTATGCTGGTAATGTTTTGGTGTCTCTGTGCGGTAGGTGCACATGACAGAACATGCCAGCCTGTGAATGTCTGCCAGACACAGCGGCTGCTCCTCAGCTGAGGTTACTGAGTGCTTCTTGGATTCCCAGAGGGACATTGGACATGTCTCTTCCGTCCCTCAGTGTCCCTCAGCAGCAGCGGGAGCCTCTGGAACAGGGTCCTGGTCCTGGCTTAACATGCAGCCTCCTGCAGCCAAAGCTTTGTGATCCCACCGGGTCCCCACAATGGTGTTGGCTCTGCCCATGTCACCGCAGGGCTGCGGTGTGGGATGGGCAGCACACGGGGTCAGCAAACTTCAGCTGTGTAACGTCACTTAGCATCAAACACGAAAATCACACCAGCCTCCACAGAAGGAGAGCGGGCAGGACATGACAGAGGAGTCTGTTCAGTGGGTGAGGGGCAGGGAGGGAGAAGCTGAGTGGTTTGAGCACCGAGAGCCCCTTTCCCGTTGAGCAGTGTCAGCCGCAGGACGTTCTGTGTCTGCCATGGCTGCGGGTACGGTCCTGGTCCTGGGGCTGGGACAGGACCTGCCAGATTCCTCTCTCCCAGGAATCTGTTTCAGTAGAGAAATGTGCTCGTCAGACATTCTCCTTTATTAGTTCCATACAAGTTAACTATAGTTAACTATAGTCAGACTATAGTCAGCTAGGACAGAAACATGCCAAAATGACGGCGTTGTTCCCAAAGGAGGAACCGCGGGAAGTGCGGGGGCAGGGGCAGAGGCAGAGCTCCCCGCCATGGCCGTCCTGCTTAGAATGAGCCTGCAGTCCCGCAAGTTGTTCCGGATGGTTTCCGGTGCATGGAAGGGAGTCAATGCTACAACCACAAGACTGCTCCATAGGGCATCCTACTCGATGGTGATTAAAAGCGATGGCAACGTGCGATAAGCATTGGGCTGCTGGGCTGGGCCATGGAGCTGTGAGGTGTGAAGTACCGGATCTTTGACAGACATGGGCGGTTCGTGTAGAAATTGCATCTGGATTGAGTCACAGGCACGAGGAGAAGACTAAACCTGTACTTAAAGCATATTTCTTGCAATGAGCCCTCTTCCCACACAGGTTTTCATTGTGTGCAATTCAAGAAGAAATAATTAAGTAGGGAAGGAAAAATTTGCAAAATCAGATTCTGACTAGCACTCCTGTGTGACCTGAGAATAACTTAATTTAAATGGGTTGACACTCACATAATTGAAGTTACTACTTAATCTGTTATTTCAAACATATTAAATAAGTCTTTACGCTGAAATGAGATGCAGAGAAAAGGGAAGTTAATGTGGCATTACGTTTAATTTTTCATTTAACCTTAATGTGAGTCTCCAGCGAAGGTCGGCAGTTTGAACAGGGGGTTGAAGGCAGATTCCTGTGCTCTCCTCATCTTGGGCGAGCTCTTGTCCTCAAAATCCCAACACTTCTCCCTCCAGGGAGCCCCTCTCACCATCGCCCCATCCCACTGGAGCAGCCGCTTGCTCTGGCCCCACGGCTGCCAGGGTTTGTGGCTCCAGTGCCCGCGGTTCCGCGGGGGCCGTGGGTGCTCGGGCGGGTGGGGCTGCTCAGCCTTGTCCTCAGCCCGGGCAGCCTCGGCCATGGGCAAAACAGACATGACTCAAGGGAATTTTTAATTAATTTAATCTATTGCCAGTTAACACAAACTTCTACTCGCTGATTAGAGACAACAGATGCTCCCAGCGGCTGCGGCTCGGAGCAGCCTGTGGCCTCCTCCTGCACAGGCTCTGCTGCCCAAACCAGACACTTCGTGCCCAAACACTCTGAGGTGACAAAACGGGGTGCTCATGTTGCCCTGGCTGGGGGCTGGTGCTGCCCACGGACTCTGTGTGCTCCCCAGGTCTCTGTGTCCTGTGTTTGGCTGCTCCTACAGCAACCAATTTGTTGTTCATGCACGCCATAACTGTGTGCTCCTGCATGAACTCATTGGTGCTCGTGCATGCCAATATTGACAGCTCAAGTGTAAATTAACTGGGCATTCATGCGTGGACACTAAACCCTGCAATTTATGCTCCAGAGTTCCCAGAAAGCTGCTCTGAGGACGCCTTGATGGTGTCTCGGTTGGGATGGACGAAGAATCACAGGGAGCGCTGCTGCTCCTGACGTGTGCCCAGGTCTGTGCAGGAGAGGAATAGGACCCGGTGGGGCCGGAGGACAGTGTTAATTTTGGGTAGAGACTTTGATCTTACTCATTTGGATGCCAAAACTTGGCGATTTACGTTAGTACCATTGAAAGAGCAGGAGTACACTGCTCATGAACAGAACAGACAAAGAAAATATTGGATTTAGAGCCAGATATCGAGAAGAATCCTGAATATTTGGCCTGCAGAATTGTGGAAACAGTGGCTTCTGTCCAAAATGGCAGCCTTGGGAAGCTGGGGTGTTTGCACATGCCCCCCAGTGCTGCTGCCCAGCGGGGGCTCGTCCCCTGTGCCCGGTTTTGGCTGGGGCTGAGCAGAGCTGCTGGCGAAGTCCACTCGCGTTTCCCAAACACCTTCCCCTGAGTGGCGGCTGCTGCCCAGTGCTGGGAGATGCCCCGTCTCATCTTTAATGCTGCTCTGGGTTTTGTGTATAAGCGAGTCCCACTGTCCTGTCCCTCATGGTTTTCACACGGCAGTGACATGGAGGAAAGAAATCAGTGGTGGGGGCTGGGGAGGACGGTTTGTCACCGGGTGCTGCTGGTGGTGGTGGTGGAGTGGTTGGGCACAGCCCATGTGAGGCAGTGGGGGGTCGCTCAGGAGCAGCGGGGAGGAACCCACATGCCTGTACATGGGGTCCCCTGTCCCCCTTCCCATCCCCACACCATCCTCCCCGTCCCCGCACTGTCCTCCCCATCCCCACACCATCTTCTCTGTCCCCACACCGTCCTCTCTGTTCGCACACCATCCTCCCCACCGTGTGTGGCCGACTCTGGATCCTGCTGCTGCCTTGGCCGTGGGTGGAGAGAGGCAGCTGGAGCAGCTCTTTAGAAAACAGAATTACAGCAAAATGTGGGAGGTTCCTACAGGTCACCTGTGAGCCGCTTCCTCCCGTTCCTGAACCTGGGCTACTGGGCAGGAACTTTAAATTGCTGCCCGGCTCAGCCCCGGCCACTGCTCAGGCAAAATGATGACGAGAGGCACCTTCCTGCTGGGGCTCCTGGCCCTGTGGGCAGAGCTGCAGGCTGCACCCATCACAGGCAAGTATGGGCTGGGAACACCCAGCCTCTCTAGATCTCAAGAGTATTTTCTGCATTTTCATGGTATCGTAGACTGGTTTGGGCTGGAAGGGACCCTTAAGGCTCACGTAGTCCAAACCCTGCCATGAACAGGGACATCTTCATCCAGATCAGTGTTGCTGGTGACGTTCAGTGGTGTGTGTTTAAATGTCTGTTTTCATGCTTGTTTTTACGAAAGCTTTCTGTGAGGAGTTGTAATACTTGTGAGGTTTAGCCCTTGCTTAACTTTTATAATCTTCGAGATAGTGGTGGTACCGGGTGCAGGCGCAGGGATGCTCGGGAAGTTTGTCAGTTGAACCATTGACCAGGGCAGGGACTGGTGGAAACATCAGTCTGGCCAAAGCCCATGGGTGCCACGGATGGGGCTGGGATGGGCTGAACCAGACCTGTGAGCATGTGTGGGGCTTGCTGCGGGTGTCGGGGTGGGCTGTGGCACCATGCCATCTGTGCCAGGCTCCCCCATGCAGCAGGAGCTGCGGGTGGGAGCTGCGGGTGGGAGCAGTAGGTGGGAGCTGTGGGTGGGCAGCAGCACGGGGCTGATGCTGCTGCTCTCTGCTCTGTTCCAGGGCTCCTTGGAGCAGCCCCTGCCTGGCAGCCGCAGCCGGGGCAGCCTGGATGCTGTCGGCCGGGGATGAGCTCGGTGCCCGTGGAACGGCTCGGCGCAGTGCCTGCCCTGCCACCCAGCAGGATTGCCCCAGCCAGGGTGTGGGAGGTGGGTGCGGAGCAGGGGAGTGAGGCCCAGCGCCCACCTGGGGCTGAGCTGGTGGCTGCTGCGACACCTGTGTCCGGGAAGAATCCAATGAGCGGAGGGGAGCCTGCAGCGGGGAACAAGCCCAACACGGGGAATAAAACTAGTTCAGGGCAAAAGCCAGCATGTGGGAGACAGCCTGGGACCAGGGAAAAACCAGAGGTTGGAATAAAGCCAGAGAATGGAGTGAAGCTGGAAACCACAGAGAAGCCGGTGACTGAGAAGAAACCTGAGGAAGAAGAGAAGCCTGAGGAGATCCACCATATTCACATCCACCACGAGGAGATAGAGGAACCGGTGAAAGAGATGGAGGAGGAGGTGGAGGAGGGGATAGAGAAGGTGGAGGAGGAAGAGGAGAAAAAGATGGAGGAGGAGGATGAGAAGGAGGAGGAGGAAGACAAGAAGGAGAAGGGAGAGAAGGAGGAAGAGGAGGATGAGGGAGAGGATGAGGAGGAGGAGGAAGATAAGGTGGAAGAGGAGGAGGAGAAGGAGGAAGAGGAGGAGGCAGAAGACGGTTATGAGAATGACAGCTATGATGACTAAAGAGATGATGACAGCAGTTCTGATGCTGTTGATGACGCTTGGTGAGCGATGCTGCCGAGTGTGTGAGGAGTGTGTAGGACGAGGAGAGCCCACAATGGGTGCGCATGGGGCAGCCATTCTTGGCCTCCTCTTCTGCCTCACTCTGCCAGGGCCAGTCCTGGGCACCAACAGTGACTTTGTCTTTCCTAATAAATGCCGCATTGTGCCACCGATTCAGTGTGACCAGCTGTCCCTGGTCAGTTCCTGGCCTGGCACAGGCTCAGAAGGGCCCTTTTCACAGTGACATGATTCTGTCCCCCATGGGAGAGCCACAGGGGCACTGCTGGGGCCGTGGGGTCCCATGGCAGCTGAGGGGGTCACCAGGACAGTGAAGCAGCAAGAGCCAGCCAATGTTCATCACAAACTCGTTTTACTGGGGATGAGGGAGCACAAAGACACCTGTGCTCAGCACTGAGCTGAGGTCGAGAGGAGGGAGGTGGGATCAGGGGGATGGATCCTCATCCAGCAGCTGACGGTTCCCTCCATGTCCAGCTGTCTGACTGTCTGGCTGTCCAACTGTGTGGTGCAGGGTGGTGCGGGGTGGCTGCACATATGGGCTCCTTGGTCCAGGTCCAGGCGGAGGCTAAGTGAATCCTGGGGAGAGACAGGAGCATCTTTGTCCCAAACCCTCATCTTCCCAGTGGGGCCCTAGGGATGAGGGGTCCCATGACCCCTCCTGGGGACCCCTCCTGGGGAGCCATCAGGGAATTGCTGGTCACTTCTGCCCTGTGCAAGGACATGTGGGGAGACAACACTACTGTGTGAGACATGGCACCCCGGCCATGGCTGCACTTGTCCCTTTGCATGTGGCCATGGTCCTCCCACAGCCATCCTACTGGCTCCCCATGTCCATCTAGCACCCATCCCATCCCCACCCTGTGTTCGTCCCGTGCTCATCCCTTTGCCACCCCGTGTCCATCCCGCACTCACCTGCAGACACCAGCCGTGCCCAGAGGCAGCAGAGCCCCAGGAGCAGCAGCAGTGCCAGCAGCCTCATGGCGCAGGGCAGGCAGTGCGGGGGCTGCTGGCCCGCGCATGAGCAGGGGTTTAAATCCTCCCAGGGCTGGCCCGCGCATGAGCAGGGGTTTAAATCCTCCCACTGACCCTCTCTGTGCCCCAATGCCCAGCACGCTCCGTCCGAGCGTGAACCCTCCCACCCCCTCCCTGGCATGGGCTGCTGCCACTGGACAAGCTGGCAGGAAGACATGAAGGTGATGCTGCTTGGCGCTGGGCTTCATGCAGCCCCAGAAGAGCTGTGCCATGCTGTGTCACTCTGTGCCATGCTGTGCCACAAGCCAAGAGCAGCCAGTGCAGCTTCCTGCTGTGGGGGACAGGTACAGGCCAGGTGTCAGCAAGGGGCTGGGGGACCCCAGCGTGGGGCTGGCCCTGCTTAGGCAGCGGAGGTGGCTCCAGGCCGGGTTCAGTGGAGCAGCCCGTGGTGCCCTGGCAGCTCTCCGGGCATTGTTCTGCCTCCAGGAACAACTGCTGGCTCCTGAGGGACGTCCTGTGACCTGACACGGTCCACAGCCCCTTGTTGCCACCAAGCTCTCAGCCCCATACCTCTCGGCCAGCTGGTGTCCACCTGACCCCACACCTTGGGGTGTCACTGGGGTGCAGGGCTGGCTGAGGGACACAGGGCCCTGGTGCAGGGGACAAAGACCTGGAGGCCGCGTGGGGAAAAGGGCTCTGCCCACGGGCCAGAGCTGTGGAGCCATTGCATTGAGTCCTATGTCCTCACCAGAGCTGGGGCAGATGCCTGGTCCCTGTCACGTTGTGCCAGAGCTGCCTCTCACCTCCCATTTCCTTCCATGGGGCTGGCAGGACCAGCCACCCTGGCTCCTGCAGCCACTCACTGCCAGGAGCTCCAGGCGCAGATCTGCACCAGCACCATTGCCTGGAGGGACACAGCCATTCCCAGGGTCTGGCTGTGCTTCCACCCCTGCTCTGCCCATGCCCAGAGCCCCATGGCAATCGCTCAGACCCTGGCTCTCCCAGGGGGCCCGAAGCCACCCCCAGCACTGTCCTGGGTGGGGGGTGCCTGCAAGCATTCTGCAGGCTGCGCTGGTGGTGGGGAATGTCCTGGGAGCTGTTCCCTGTCCTGGGTTGCACCGTGCCAGTGCCCCATGGAGCTGTGGGCGGCTCTGCCCGTGTGGGTGTTGCAAGGCTGGAGGCTCCGGAGCTGTCGGGGCTTTCCCAGCTGGTTCCCTTCCGGAAGCCCAGGTGCGGGGAGTGGCAGGACAGCTGGGCTGGACGGGCTGCCCACACCTGCCCGTGCGTGTGTGTGCGCACGTGCCAGCCAGACGTGCACACGTGTGTGCGTGTGCAGCCCACGCTCCCCATGTGCGTGTGTGCGGGGGTGTGAGCATAGCTCATGCTGTGTGTCCATCCACAGGCCGTGCTGGCTGGGCAGCACTATGCGTGTGCCAGCAGCCGGCTGTGTGAGGACTGTCTCCTGTCAGTATGTCCCTGTGTACAGGATGGAGGTGACATGCAGGAAGATTGACCCATCCTGGGAGCACACGGAACCATGAGAAGGGGAGAATGGGGAGCGCTGGCTCAACTATGACAGGGTGTCCCTGCTTTCCACAGGGCAGGGGACTTGTGTCATCCCCAGGGAACATCAGTCCCCGCAGGCCAGCGGGCTCCAAGCAGGGCCAGCTGGGTTGTGCCACAGCCAGGGGGACTCATTCTGTCCCTCGGCCGGCCCAGTGCCCCTCCTGCCGCGCACCCTGCTCTGGGCAGGTGACACTGCGCCGTCCCTGTGCCGCTCCCGCTGGGTGCCCGCCCTGGGCCGTGCCACATTCCTGGGTGCTCCCGGGGCCGGGCTGCTCGGTCGCTGCTTCTGCCGCGGCGGGGCCCTGCCCGGCAGCTCTGTCCTCACGGAGCCTCTGCTCACGCTTCGTGTCCCCGTGTGAGCTGGACACGGGAACAGAGCAGGGGACACAGCCACGGAGACAGGGCAGGGGTCACCGACACGGGGTCTCTGTCGCGGGTGCGCGGTTTTCCGTCCCGTGCAACATCAGGCTGACAGCAGCCCCTTCGGTGCCCCGAACCCCCGCACCCCGGGACCGGCTCCGCCTCTGTCGCGGTGTCTGCCCAGCGTGGCCGCGGCGTTACCGGCGGTGCGGGAACAGCAGGGGCTGCTCTGGCAGAGGATGTCAGTCGTGACAGGGATCACCCGGAGAGCTGAGATACCGCGGAGAGATACTGGGGAAAAATGTAACCGGGGCTGGGACTCTCCGTGCCATCCGAAATATCTCGGGCAGCCCAAGGTTGTGGGAGAAGCGGCCCCAGGACCACCATGGTCCCCGTGGAGGGGTCCCCTTCCCACCGCCCGCCCTGACCCTGCGCCCCTCCACTGCCACCGGCACCTCCCTCCAGCTTGGGTCCCGCACCGCTCGGGGTTTGCCCCGTGCCGGGCACACTGCCGGAGACACTACCGAGGACAGTGCCGGGGTCTCCGTGCCGGGGCTCTGGCGAAGGGACCGGCAGAAGCTGGAACCCTCCCCATCCCACCCTGGGTCCGACTTTCCTGGCATCTCCCCGCAGAACTTTCCCCGCCCTCCACTTCCCCCTTGGGACAGTAATTACGGCAGTAATTAGGAAGACAATCATTCCTGTTGAATGGGAACAGCTTAATCTGTTTCTCCGTGCTTTCAGCAGGTTTCGCCTCACGCCCTCCCGCAGGTGCCGGCGGGATGCCGGGGACCCACCTGTCGCCCAGCCCATCGCCGAGAGCCCCGCGCTGCCGGGCTGCGGACCCCGAGCTGTGTCCCGTTTCCAGGGGATGCCCCCCAGGCCGGCACGGTGCGGCCGTTGGACCGTCCTGCGAGACATCCCTTCCACAGCAGAGATGGCTGGCAGACGAGGTGGTACCCACGGGCTCAGCCCCGTGTGCGGGACCGTCCCGCCCGGGATGCCCGCCGTGAACAGGGAGGGAAGGCGGGAGGAAGCGGGGAAGGGGCACGGCCGTTCCCCGAGGCTCCGCAGCGCAGGGAGAGCAGTGCGGTGCCCAGCCCCTGCCCCGGCTGATCATCTGCCGACCTCCCACTGCCCGTCCCCATCCCCGGCTCGTCCCCAAGGGGCTGCGGGCGGGTGCCGGCGATGCCCCCAGCCCACGCCCGGCGCTGCCGCCCGGCCGGGCTCCCCGCGGGCTCCGCCGGGGCAGCCGTCCCGTCCTACCGGTTGCCCCGGTGCAGGGCTGCGGCCGGGACGCCGGGCCCTGCCTGGGTGCGGCTCGTTACCCGCACGGCAGGAATTAGCCGGGCTCGGGCGCCGGCCCCGCTCCCTCCGCCCTGCCGACGCACCTTAAATCCCGGCCCGCCGCACCCGGGCCCAGACCAGGCTACCATGGAGCTGTCGCCCAGCCTTCTCCTCCTCCTCCTCGCAGCCCTGCTACCCCTCGCCGCATGGTCTGGCCCGACCGCCCGCCCAGCTGGAAAACAGGAGCGGGGGACGGGTGAGTGCGCCCGGGCTCGAACCGGGGACAGGGATGCTGCAGCTGCCGCTGCCACCCGGTGCTCCCCGCTGCCCTGCGTGGTGTCGGGGTCCGGGCGGGCACGGGGCTGCGGCCGGTGGGGGTCCGGCTCTGGGGCGTTGGGGGGCTGCTTGGCCTTTCCCAGCATCCCAGCCGCTATGTCCTGCAGTCAAGCCCGGGTATTGCTACCACAACGCGGAGGTGGAGGACCTGCTGGCCGAGGACTGCGGCTCTTGCCGCACGGACACCTCTAGTCCCCACTGCACCGGCGATGCCAGCTGTCCTGGTGCCACCAAGTGCTGCCCCAGCAAGTGTGGCTACACGTGCCAGGACCCGGTGATGGGTGAGGGCTCCTTGCTGAAGCGGTGGGGCTCTGGAGTGGCAGCGTGGTGAGCACAGGGGTGAGCCAAGTAAACCAGGAAGGGGGTTCTCTGAGGTGCCCCTGTGCCAGGTCGTGCAGACCCCGGGGGCACCACACTGTGCCGTGGGGGAGCACCTGGGCTGCTGGTGTGTGGGGCTGTGGGGCAGGTGGGGACAGAATTGGTTGCTGGTGGGAATGGTTCAGTGGTGAGAGGGACTGGAGCTGTGTGGACTTCTCTGGGGAGCCTGGGAGCACTAAGCCCGGCAGTGTCCCTGTCCCACCCCCAGCTCAGCTCAAGCCCCTTGGCTGTGCAGATTTCTGCTACTTGCCCTCTGTCTGTGGGAACTGCAAGGCACTTTTCCGCCGCTTCTTCTTCAACACCACCAGCCATCAGTGTGAGGAGTTCATCTACGGTGGCTGCGGTGGCAACAGGAACAACTTCAAGACTGAGAGCGAGTGCTTCCAGGCCTGCTCCCACGCCGGTAACTAGCTGGGTGCCAGGAGCCGCGGCTGGCGGCTGCTCCTGCCCTGGCGATGCCCACCCCATCCCTAGTCCTGACCAGCCATCTCTCAGTTCCAGGTGCTGGATAGTGCCAGCCCAGTGAGTGCTGCGGCCTCTGCACGGCCCCTGCCTCGGGGAAGCTGCTGCTGGCGGCCACATCCCTGTCCTCACAGGGAGCCATCCCCATGTGGCTGGCAGTGACGGGCACTGCTGCTGGGGATGGCTGTACTGGGGGCCGTGCCCTGCCCGGGGACACTCACCGGCCCGAGGGCAGTGACATGCACTCATGGTGCCTGGCCAGAGGAGCCCAGCCCTGCCCTGGGACTGTGACATTCAATACAAGGACGGGTCCTTGGATGAGTGCGTCTGGGTCTTGTCCTTCCTGCCTGTGCGGGCAGGAGTAGACAGTGCCCGTCCCTCTGGGTCACTCTCCCTTGCTGGGACCAGCCACCACCCCGCAGCTCCTGCTTCCTCTGGATGGGCTCCCAGCCCCGGCTCTGCACTCAAGCTGCTGATGTGACCTGGCTGTGCACTAAAGCAACCTAATGGAGGAACAGCTCCCATTTCAGTGGTTGCCTGGGGTGGTACCCGTCCCACAGCCTGCCCCAGGGCTGTGCCTGCACCTCATCAGTGGCCCTGTAACACCACCCCTGGTGGGATCATCCCTTCCCCAGTGAGCCCCAGGTGCTGCTGGGGCTGCTCCAGGAACACAAGGGCCTGTCCCAGGGCCTGGTGGTGCCGGCCTGGTACTGCTGAGAATGAGGAGTGGCTGGAGGCAGCCATGTGTGTGCTTTATTGCTGGAGGTGGTAGGGAGGGGACAGGCCAGCTGGGACCTGTGACCACCCTTAGTCCCCCAACGAAAGTGTCTGCCTGCCACCAAGCTGCTGCTCTTCTGTCACGCAGGATCTGAAAAGGAGGACGTGATTTTAGGGAGCCCCAAGGCTGCAGAGGTGAGGGGCTGGGGGCCAAGGTTGCAGCTAAGCACAGTCAGCTGTGGCAAGAGCTTCCTTCTGCTGCATGTCCTTTTGGCTCCCCTCACTCCAAACGCACATTTCTGCCAGGAGCAGAGCAATGGGACAGCAGCAGGAGCCAGCCCTGTGGCCATGCTGAGCCAGAAGCATACTGAAGGGCTGTGTGCTTCACACAGGTCTGGCTGTGACCTCGTGGGCCCTAGTGGCAGCCCCAGTGCTGGCCCTGGCTCAGCGGCCATGGACCTCCTTACCACCAAGCACCCGTGTGCAGATGTGGCCGCAGCCGTTGCTGCAGCACTTGTGGCCCCAGGGACACTCCTCGTCGAGGCTGCACAGCTCCACACATGTCCCACGGCCCCTGGGGACAGGGCACGCTCCTTCTCTGCCTGCAAGACAGAGCACCCCACTGTGGGGTATCTGGCATGGGGCACCCCATGGCTGCTAGGGCAATGCCTGGGTCCTGGCTGGCTGAGTTGCATCTCACCTCCAGGGGTGTCCGTGCATACGCGGCCGCAGCTGGTGCGGGTGCACCTCTGTCCCCAGGGACACTGCGAGTCAGCCTCGCACTCCTCTGTGCACTGCTTGGCACCATGCTGTGGCACAACTGTGGCATCATATTCTGTGAGAAGGAGAGGTCAGTCGCATGGCAGCTCTGAGCTGATGCTGTGCATGCTCATCACTTGCATGGAAGGAGGGGGAGGCATGGAAAGAAGGATGGGGACAAATGTGTCCCTGGAGCCAGGGTGAGGCAGGATCCTGCGGGCCCAGCCACCTCGGCAGCCCCTGGCACAGGGCTCTGGTGAGGTGATGATGCAGGGTTGGGGAGGGAGGGCCAGGATGCCCCAATGGGGTCAGTGCCAGGGAGACACCAGGCCCTGTCCCCACTGGGATCAGCTGGGCAGGGGGATCCACACCCCGGTGCAAGGGACTGACCTTGCAGAGAGGCTGCTGTGCAGACATGGCCACAGCCGTTGCTGCAGCACTTGTGGCCCCAGGGACACTCTTCGTCAAAGCTGCACAGGTCCAGGCACGTTCCCCCCTCCCTGGGGATGGGGCACACTCCCACTCTACCTGCAAGGCAAGCACGGGGCTGGGGAGCACCGGCTGGGGGCACCCACCGTGGGGCACACCTGGGCAGCCCTGCACGGCTCCGGGGGGCCTGGCTGGCTCTCACCTCCGGGAATTTCCATGCAGACGCGGCCGCAGCCGGTGCTGGTGCACCTCTGTCCCCGGGGACACTGCGCGTCGGCCTCGCACTCCTGCACACACCAGCTGCTGGCCCCGCCCCCGCTCTCTGCAGGGACACGGCGGCCGCTGTCACCCATCCGCCCTAGGGAGCTGGCTGCCGGGACGTCCCGGGGGCTGCTCCCGCTACCTCTGGGCATGGCCACGCAGTCCCAGCCGCAGCCGGTGTCGCAGCACTTTTCCTCTCGCCGGCAGACGCTGTCGTCCAGGCATCGGCTCCTGTGCCTGCGCCGGGGGTCCCAGCAGGGCTGTGCCGGGGGACACTCCCCGGGGTGATCTGCGGCAGGAGGGGACACGGGTGAGGGCGCGGGGTCCCCATGGCCCCGGTCCCTCTCGGACGCCGGTGCCGCTGCCGAGGCTGCCCGCTCTTACCTCTGGCAGGACGAGCGCAGCGCATGGCACAGCCGGAGAAGCAGCACTTCTCCTGCCGGGGACAGTCCCTGTCGTGGCTGCAGGAGTCCTGCTCCGCGCACGACTCCGGTGGCCGCCGCGGCCGCACCTTCGGGCACTTGCCGGGTTTGTCTGAAAGGGGCGGGAAGGGGCAGCAGGGGCAGGGAGAGGCACCCCTCGCGCTGCGGGCACCCACCCTGACTGAGCACCCGCCCGGCGGCAGCCCCACCCCGGGCAATGCCCCACGGGAGGTTTGCCAGCGCGCCCGGCCGTGTGTGGCACCGCTGTCCCAGTGACTGTCCCCTCACCTCGTTCGGGGGCCAAGCACTCGTGACCGCACCTGCTGCTGCAGCACTTCTGAGCGCCCGGACACTGCCCGTCCCCAGCGCAGGAGGGGCCGCACGGGGCCGCGGCGGTCGGTGTCTCCTCGGCCGGGGGACAGATGCCCGGTTTCTCTGGAGGGCAGGAGGCAGCGGGGCTGGGGGCACGGGGGGCATCGGCGGGTCTCCCCGAGCAGACCCACAGCCCCCGGAGCTGCGGGGGGACCCATGCCCCCTGCTTCCCTGCCCGGTGCGTCGCCGAGCGGCTCGCACCTTGGGACGGGGACAGGCAGACGTAGTCGCAGCCGCGCAGGCAGCACTTCTGCTCGCCGGGGCACTCGGCATCGCGCCGACACCAGGCTCTGCAGTCGTAGGTGGGGAACAGCCCGGCGTGGGCCGGGCAGAAGCCGGCCTTCCCTGCATGGCACGGCGCTGGGTGGCTGCGGTGTCCCCAAGGTGGCTGCGCGGAGCTGCACCCCAGCCCGGCCGCCCCCGAAGGTCACGCAGCCCCTTCGGCACAGCAGCCCCGGACACACTGGGCTCTGCAGCACGACTCTGCCGCGGCAGCGCTGCGGCAGCTCCTCTCACGGGGACCGCGGGGCTTGCACCGGACCCCTCAGCTGAGGGGCATGTGGGCTACGGAGCGGAGCCGTACCGGGCTCCACAGCTCTCCGGACTCGGTCACCCTGCGCGTCCCACCTTGGTGTTCAGCGCTGCACAACCCCGCGCACCGGCCGCCGCAGCACGTCTCCCCATCGCCGCAGTCGCCGTCGCTCCAGCAATTTGTCCCCTCCTGCCAGGCTGGGTCGGCCGTGGGGACCCCTGCGAGGCAGATGGCTGGTGGCTGCACGTGTGGCCGGGGATGCAGACGCAGCAGGTACCCCGAAGCGGCCGGGGTGCAGTTTCCCGGAGCCCCAAGCCCAGGCGGATCCCTGCAGCCCTTCCCTTCCACTTCACCAGGGTCCCCGTCCCCTCGCTCCCGGCACTGCTGGAGGCTCGGCCGTGGGGACCAGGGAGGGCAGAGCTGCCGAAGCGCCGGGGTGGCTGCCGCCCCCCTCACCTCGTCCATGTGTGTGACACTCCGCGCTGCACCGCTGGTGACAGCACACCTCAGGCGGGGGACAGTCCTGGTCCTGATGGCACCTCCACTGGTGGAGCGGCTGCGGAGTGGCCGGGGCAGGGCTGGCGTCCTCTGCGCCGCGGAGCAGGGCCCGGCCGGCGGTACCGGCAGGGAGGAGGGGAGAATGGTACGGTGGCCTCTCCCCTGCGTGGCTTCGCCGTCCCCTCCCCACTCCAGCGCCCACACAGGCGTCGCGTGATGGGTCCCCAGCCCCTCTCTGCCCGTGGCGGGTGACCGCGGGTGTCCCCCCGTGTCCCCCGTGCCATGCCGGTTCACGACTGAAGCCGCAGCCCCTCCGGCAGCCCCCGGCACTGCCAGGCTCACCGTGCGAAGGGGGCAGGCAGGCGAGCCCGCAGGCGAGGGGGCAGCACTTGGCACTGCCGGGGCAGTCGCTGTCGTGGGCGCAGGCATCCCGGCACGGCCGGTCGGTGTCCGGTGCGGGGCTGGCGGGGCAGGTGCCGGGTTTCACTGGGGACAGCAGTGAGAAGTTGGGGACAGGCAGCAGCTCTCCTGCCGCCCCCCCCCAGCTTCCGCAGAGCCCACATCGGCGAGCCCAGAGCGAAGGGGTCCCCGTTGTGCCACAGCTCTGTGCCTTGGGGTGGCCACGGCCCCACGGCATCACCCCTCGTCCCCGATCCACGGCCCTGCCCATCCCGTCCCGTCCCGTCTCACCGACCGGGGCTGGTGGCAGACACTGGTGGCCACAGCTGCTGTTGCAGCATTTCTGCGCGTCGGGACAGTCGCTGTCGCCTCGGCACCGCTCCCGGCACGTCCCCGACGGCCCCGACTGCGCCGCAGGGCACTCCCCGGGTTTGGGTCGTTCTGGCGGAGCAGGGCAGACGCGAGGCTTCAGCACCCACGACCGGCTGCCGTGTGCCTCCGGTGGTCCCCAGCCCCTCGCCGTGGCCCACGTACGCCCGGCGCCCACATCCCGGTTCGCTGGCAGCCGTGGTCCCGGTGCCGCGATCCCGGCCGGCCCCGCCGAGCCCTTACCCTGCAGCGGCTCCAGGCAGGCGACGCCGCAGCGCAGCGGGCAGCACTTCTGCGCTCCCAGGCAGTCCCTGTCCTCCAGGCAGGGGAAGGCGCAAGGGTAGAACAGTCCCTCGGGGGCCGCTGCCGGGCAGGTGCCGGGTTTCTCTGCAAGGCCGAGCGGGGCCGAGCTGAGGCTGCACCAGCAGCGTCCCGGAGCAGGGACGGGAACCTGCCCAGGCTGGGGTCCCTGCCTGCCCCGCCGGACCGCTCTGCCTGCCCCATCCCGCGGGGCTGCCAGCAGCGCACGGAGAGCTGCTCTGTGGCAGTGGGGATGGGGCCAGGGATGAGGGCGGAGGTGTGCCGGTGGCCACACCGCGGTGTGGTACCTTCTGCTGGGGGGGTGCAGCGGAGCCGGCACTCCCGGGGGCAGCACTTGTGCCAGCCGGGGCAGCTGGAGTCGTTGGCACAGAGTGGGGGTTCCAGGCGCAAGCAGCGTGTGAAATCCCGTGGGCACCTTCCCGGCTTGTGCGGTTGCCCTGCAGCAGGACGGCGGCCTCAGGGCAGCGCTGGGAGACAGAGCTCCTCACCCTCCATCCCCCGGAGAGTGGGGCATGGGTCCCACCTTTGGGGGACAGGGGACCGGAGAGGGGAGCACAGGCTGCGGGGGGCAGGGTCCTAGGAGGAACGCGGCCTCTGGGGGTCCCAGACCAAGGTCCTGGCTCCCACTGACCCTCCCTTGCTGGCACGGCAGTGCCTGGCTGACGGCAACACCGCAGGGCTGCTGTACCCCCCCCCAGAGATCAGCACAACATTGCACGATGCAGCCTGTGTGTGCCCTCAGAAGGCAGTGGGTGCCACAAGGATGTCGCTGGCCCTGCCAGGGAGATGCCAGCACCAAGCCAGCACCAGCTGGAGGTCAGGACCCAGTCCTGAGCATCCTGCTGTCCCGCACATCCTCACTGCAAGTAGCATACTCTTTGCTGCTGTCTCCTCCTCTTCAACCTCCTCCTGGCACCCTGTATTCATATTGGCCATGCTGGGAAAATCGGGACAGCCCTGCATTTGGCATGGGCATGGGCGAGCTCCAGCTGGCACCTGTGCCCGGCTCCCACCCATGAGCCAGAAGACGTGGCGGGAGCAGCAGTTTCTGCAAACAGCTCTTGCCGGCTCCTGGCAGGGCTGTGCTGTTTGGGCTGCAAACAGAGCTGCTGCTGGGAGGTTTCACCACAAACAGCAGCTGTTTGGTTAAAACAAAGGAACTGAACCATTGTCTCATGGCAGGCAGAGCAGCACTGCAGCTGGGCACCCCTGCTCCAGCATTGCCCCCAGGCTGAGGGGCCCCCAGCAGTGGGGACCTGTGCCAAGGATGTGTCAGCCACAGCCTGGACCCTCTGCTGGGTTTGCCTGCCGGTACTCACCGCCTGTCTCCTCTGGTGCAGTGCCCAGATCTGCCCTGAGGACGAGGAGCCCCAGGAGGAGGAAAACCCCCGGCCTCATGGTGCTGCTGGGGATGATGTGCATGTCCACAGCTGAGCTGTGGCTGGGTTTAAAGTCCCTGGTGGGGGTGCCCGGGGTGATGGGCGGCTGAAGCTCAGCTGCTGGCTATGCCACGGGCAGGAGGGGCAGGAGGAGGGGCAGTTCCCAGAACCCACCGGCGCCCTGCCAGCCACCCCGTTTATCTCCAGCCAAGCCGCGCTTTGGGTCAGGGTGACCCATGGGGTCAGAGAGGACAGGTGGGGTCAGGTGGCTGCTGTCCCTTGCAGTGCATGGCTCTGTCCCTGTTGTGGCTGGCTGTGACCCTCTGCCCAGGTTTCTTTCCAGCCCCATTTGGCCCTCATCTCCACACGCTGGGGGCCATGGGCAGAGCCTACAGCTCATCCCCAGCACAGCAGTGGGAGCAGCTGGAGGGGCTTTGCCAGCTCTGCCACCATGGTGTTACTCTGCAGCCATGGCTTGGCTCAGCTGGTACAGCCTCTGTCTATTGGACCACTCAGAATCTGGCCCCACAGGGTGGGAGAGATGTCCTGGGCTGGCTCAGTGTCCCAGCACCGTGACAGGACCAGGGAGTGAGTGGGTCCTGCTGTGGCCCCTGGCACATGGATGATGCCCCCTACCCCCTCCCCTGGCCAAGTGTTTCACCTGCCCAGCCCCGTGACTGCTTTTCCAACCAGGTTTTCACACTTTGGGATACAAATGATCCTTTCCCTGGTGCAAGGAATCCAAGGGGACTGTTTTCTGCACTCCCTTCCGTGACTGCTGAGGGGACATCGTGCAGCCCCCAGGCCTGGTGGGACAGCCACTGTGGGTGATGGTGGCTGGAGGGTGCTCACATGGAAATGGGAACCTCTCCCTGCCCCAGGGCAGCTCCTGCCTGCACCTCCTGCCTATGCACAGCCCAGGGCTGCCTGCCTGTCCTGGGAACCCACAGCCTCACACAGGGATGGGGATGCAGAGCAGAAGGCAAACACATGCTGGTTTATTCTGTTTCAGTGCTGCTTAGCAGCTGGGGCTAACAGGGATGGGGTTTGCCTCTGTGCCTGCACTGCCAGGAGCCTTGGCCTGGTGTGGGATGGTGCAGGTGGCACACAGCCCTCAATGGCACAGCTGGGAGGGGCTGGGGGTGCCGGCACCACAACCAGAACCCCTCCGAGCAATGCCGGTACCCTCTTGGCAGCAGTTGAGAGGGTCCAGGGGAGGGATAGACACGGGAGGCAGAGGGGACTGTGGCAGCAGCATCTCTTTGCTCACCCAGAGTGGTGTGATGGCAGCGGGGTGGGGAGCGCCCTCAAAATGGCAGCTCCTGGTGCAGCCCTCCCTGGCCTGGGCTAGGCCGTGTCTGGAAGAGACAGGCGAAGTGGTCAGAGGAGAACGAGCACTCCCCCGAGGGGTGGGGGGCCCTCGGGTGCCCCACCCTGGTGCCCCCCGGCCTCCCCACTTCCCCTCCAGGCTGGAGCTGCTACAGATGCAAGACCTGCACCGTGCTCCGGGCTGCTGGGACCCAGGAGGTGGGAGGCTGAGCGGGTCCTGCCCCGCAGCGGGGGGACACATGCCCGGCCACAGCCCCGTAGGCAGCACTTCTGGCTGGGGGGACAGTCCTTGTCCTGCAGGCACAGGAGGAGGCACTCGGCCACCGGGTCATCATCAGTCATGGGGGGACAGAGCCCGGGACGCACTGGAACACACAGGGAGAGGTAGGGGTGAGGGTCCCATCCCTGCAGGCAGGGTGTCCCTTCAGGGTGGGGGACCCATCCTGGCAACAGCCAGCGGGGTGCTGGCCCTGGCCAGGGGTACTGAGCCTGGGACCAGAGCAATGCCGGTACCCGAGAGGGAACACGTTGGAGTCTCAGACCCACAGGTGGTTTTACCCTCAATGGGCGGTTTGCAGACGTGCCCGCAGCCGGTGGTGCAACACTTGGCGGGCCCGGTGCAGTCGCTGTCAGTGTCACAAAGCTCCAGGCAGGGTCCCAGGGAGCCCCGCAGCACCACAGGGCACATGCCGGGCTTTGCTGCAGCATCGTGTCCCCCTGGTGACAACATGGACTGCGGCCATGCTGGGATCCTGCTTCCTCCTGGTACGGCCTCCATCTCCAGCCCACTCCTTTGCTGCCCCCATCCTGTCCCCATCCTGTCCCACATCCTCCCTCCCAGAGCCCAGTGCTGGCCACAGCCACTAGCCTCGTGCCCATACCAGTCTGACTCAGTGAAACCAGTCACAGCTGCACATGGGATGCCAGTTGGCAGCTGTAGTGGTGAAGGACAATGCTGGCCACCAGCACCCAGCCTGAGTGTGATGCAGGATGAGTGCAGGATAGGGTGCAGGATGGGATGGCACACCCATGGCACACCCATCATGAAGGAGCTGGGCATGACAATCCCTTCCCACAATGCCCCAAGGTTATGCTCCTGCCCGGGGGCTCAGGGGTCGGGGGCTGTGCCAGGGGCAGGTGCGTGGCACCGTGTGCCATATGGCACCAGATGCTGCAGCCAGTGGCACACACTCCCAGGGCCTGGATGGCTGCCATGGCTGCACACTTGGCCGGACATGGCTGCTGGGGCTTGTCTGGTGGCACAGCTGGGCACACGTCGGGCATTGCAGGGGAGGAGGAGCCCACTGGTGTGGCTGCAGGGCAGCTGCAGTGCATCCATGGGCAGTGCTGGGGGTGCACGTGCTTGGGTGGGGGGTGCAGGTCTGGCAAGCCACGGGCCCAAGGGAAGGACGGTGCAGCTGTACCTGTGTCTGGGCAGGCACAGGCCAGCCCGCAGCCAGAGAAGCAGCACTTGCGGTTCCCGGGGCAGTCCCGGTCATCAGCGCAGCGGTTGGAGCAGGTGGCCGCACTGCTCCGGGCACGCTTCCGTGGGCAGATGCCGGGTTTGGCTTGAGAGGGGGCAGGTTTGGGACTCAGTGCAGAGCCAGCCTCGCACCACAGCACCTGCATCTCCCCCACAGAGCGAGGAGGAGATGCAGACACGTGGCACCATCAGCCTGGCACGGGGACACCCGGGTGCCTTACCTGGCTGGGCAGGTGTGCAGCGGGCGCAGCAGCCACGGGTGCAGCACTTCTGCCCGGGGCTGCACACGGTGTCGTTGCGGCAGCTCATCTTGCAGTTGGTCCCAGCGGGGCTGCCGGCACGGGGGCAGTAGCCCGGAGTCTCTGCGGAGGGAGATGCTCAGTGTGGCCCCAGGCCTGACACGGGCACCGGCCCCTGCCTGCATCCCACCCATCTCCCATCACCCTGTCCTGCGCTGGCACCTCTCAGGGAAGCCAGCGGTACCTGTGCTGGGGAGGAGGCAGGTCCTGACCTCCCCAATCTGGCAGCACTTCTCGGCACCGGGGCAGCTGTGGTCGGAGAGGCAGTACAGGGTGGGGGTGCTCAGGAGCCGGCTCCTCCCCGCCGGGCACTCCCCCGCTTTCCGGGGGACAGGCCAGGCGGCGGGGGGCCGGCGTCCCCGCGGGGCCCGGCGCGGGGCCGGGGTGGCCGTGGGGGCAGCGCCCTGGGCCCCAGCACGGTGCTGCTGGGCCGGGGTGGGCGGCAGCTCCTCGAACAGCACCAGAAGCAACAGGAAGAGGGTGCGCTGACCCGGCATCGTGCCGCCCTCAAGGAGCCGTGCTGCGGGGCCACCGGCCGGGATTTAAACCCAGTCGGGGCGGGGATCGGCCGAGCCGAGCGGCCCCTTCCCACGGCAGCACCGTGTCGGGGCCGTGGGAGCGCCCGGCACGAACAATCGGGCTCGGGGGAGAGTCCCGGGGCAGCGCTGGGCTCGCAGCCCGTGGCTGATGCATCCTCCACAGCACAGCCTTTCCAGGTCACCGGTGACCCGCGAGCAGCCAGGACAGGGGACGGCAGCGCTCCGGGAGCCCCCCTGCTGCACCCTGCCAGCGACAGGGATGGGACAGGGAGGAGCGGTGTGCTGTCCCTACTCCTCGGTGTCCTCCCGGCACACAGGATGGGCAGAGCTGCTGCAGAGGGCCGTGGGGCTAAGCTGGAGTGTACCAGCCCGCACCCTCACCACAAGGAGAGGGGAATTGGCACCGGGCACTGGGCTGTGCTGGGCAGGGTGAGGAGCTAACCCTGCCCTGGGGACAGCTGTGCTCTGTTCCTGGCAAAGATGGGGGCCCTGGGGGTGCCAGCATCTCGAAGGCATGTGGAATATCTTGCTCTGCTCCAGGGGTGGGAGAGGGAGTGAGGCAGGCACAGAAGGCCGAGGCACCAGGATACCCATGGGGTGCAGGAGGTGCCAGGGAGAGTGGGGCAGGAGCAGGACCTGGCTGTGAGCAGGGAGGGGAGGGATGGGGCAGGAGCAGCCATGGGATGGGGCGTCAGGGGTGTAGGCTTCATGGCCCACAGTTCCTTCAGGCTCCTGCCATGGGTGATATGCTGCTGTGGCTGTGAGTGGGGCAGGAGGGGGTTTGGGTGATGCTCATGCAATGGCACACACCAGCAGCATCTCTGTCCCCTGGTCACCGCAGAGCAGAGAGCAGTTCTGCTCCCATGGGACAGGGATGCAGCCATGCTGTGATGGTCCCGCTCTGAGCACGGCTGTGCAAAGGTGGAGGAGTCGGTGTGCCAGGACAGCTCGGGCCATGGGGCTAACCTGGGCAGGGGCACTGCCTGGGATCCCTCGGGGACACGATACAGACAGTCAGTGCTGGTGTTTGGCAGGTGCAGCCCTTCCAGGTGGCACCAGCACCCAGCAGCCTCTGTGGCAGGCAGGACGTGGCAGGGGCTGAGCAGAGCATCTGCCCAACCAGGAGCATGTCAGGATGGAGAAGCGGCCACCAGTGTGGCAGGGAGAGGCTGCTTTATTGGTGAGAGTGCAGGGGGCTGTGGCGAACCCCAAGGAGGGGGCCCTGGGGAGGAAGCTGAGGCTGAAGGCTCTGGGCTGGGGTGGACGGTGCGGGGCTGGGGCCTGGATTTGCAGGACTCGTGTCAGGCAGCAGCTTCCCTGTGGCCAGGCTGGCAGGAGGCGGGGGTGCCTGCAAAGGGAGCAGATGCCATGAGCAGGATGGGCACGAGTGCCATGCCCCAGGTGTTGTGGGATCCCCAGGGTTGGTGGGTGCCCGACTGACCTCAGGGGAGGGGTGTCACGCAGGAGACCTTGCCGCAGCCATTCCTGCAGCACTTCTGGGTCCCGTGACAGTTGGAGTCCGTCTTGCACTGGTTCGTGCAGACGCCCAGCATGGGGATCCCTGGACTGACAGGCGGGCAGGTGCCGGGCTTCTCTGCAAAAGGGAAGAGACCTGAGACCTGCCGGCCCTGGCATGAGGGACAGGGCCAGCTCTGCAGCTCCTGGAGCTGCGGGCATGGCCCCAGCCCCAGCTGTCACAGAGGAAAGGTCCCTGTGCCAGCAGCGGCTTCTCCACCCCACAGCTCTACCTATTGGCACTTCCACCAGCCTGACCCAATGAGGACATGCCGGGGACACCACGTGGCATGGTGGCCCCCATGGTCCCTGTGCTTAGCGTCCCACTCAGGGGTGTGTGGCCAGCACAGGATGCACGGCTGCAGCACACGGCCCCAGTGGCAGCATTGACCTTGCTTTCCCCCACAGACACCACGGACTGTTGCAGCTGCGTGCTCATGGCACGTGGGCTCAGTGGAGCGTGTGTGCCCCCCAGACGGCCTGTGCCCCAGCTGTGCAGTGCCCTGTCCTCCTGTCCTGCTGCCTGCCACCAGTGCTGGGCTCTGGGCTCTGCTTCATGTCATCCTCCACTGTGGCACAGCCAGGCCAGCATTGTCCTTGCAGGTGGCAATGGAGGTACCGGAGTCTCTGGTTCACATCCACACGTTTGCACTGGAGATCCCAACTCCTGCTGTCCCAGCTGCTCTCCGGCAGGACCGGCACAGTAAGTGCACTCGACTGGGTGGCTGTGGGGCCCAGCCCTGTGCAGTGCTGGCATGATGCTGTTGGGAGACCCTTCCCAGGCACAGGGTCGGGAGGCAGGACAGTGCCCACATCCCACACTGTCAGCCACTCAGGAGACTGAGTGGGCAGTGAGGGGGAGGCCCCTGCCCTCTGCACCGGCCCCAGCATCATCTGGAGGCGTCAGCTCAACCCCTGTGTCACTGGAAGGAAGAAGGGATGAGTGTTGTCCTGGCAAGGCTGGATGGTGGGTGTACTGTGCCAGCAGGTCACCCTGGGGGCACACCCCAACCCCACCGGGCTCCCTGTGTAGCCCCCAATAACCATAACCGTGCTGCAGCCAGATTTGCAATGGGCACCCAGGCCCACGGCTGCTACCGTGCCCCAGAACACCGGTGTTGCCGGCTGGGACAGGCTTTCAGCTCATGGCAGCAGGGCCGGGAGCAGGAGGCAGTGTTACCATCTGGCTTCTGGCAGGCCTTGCCGCAGGCCGCCGGGCAGCACTTGAGGGTGCTCTCGCAGTCGCCATCGGACTGGCACCCGACCGTGCAGTTCACTGCTTCCATCGCCGGGTCCGGGCACACGCCGGCTTTCGCTGCAAGGCAAAGGCGGAGGGCGTGGGCGGGCGCCGGGGCTGCCGGCCCCCTGGCACAAGGCAAGGGCTGCCAGCTCCAGGCAGGAGATGCTGCCACCAGTCCCAGGGCTGGGTCTGGGGATGCTGCTGAGCCCAACCGCGCCAGGCACCGGCTGGCTCTGGCCCCGGCCCCCAGCGCAGCAGGCCCCAGGGCTGGAGCGATGCTGGCTGCTGGCCCGGGGCGTGCCGTGCCGAGCCGAGCGTGCGCTCATACTCACTGGTGACATTCTGGGCGGATGCTGGAGGCGGCTCTGCCCAGAGAGCCAGGAGCCCCGCCAGGACGAGCACGCTGCGGGCCGTGGGCATGGTGCGGAGCCGGCGCTGCGCCGTGGGGCCCCGGCCGGCCTTTTAGCTCCTCTCCAGGTGGGGCCAGCGGGCGGGAGGGCTCGGCCTTCCGGGTGGCTCCCAGGGCCGGGCAGGGCCAGGCTCCCCCCTCCCGCTTGCACAACCCGAGTATCAGGTATCTGCCCGGCTGGCTGCCGACCAGGGAGGGGGAGCCTCGAGGAGACCGGGCGGCCACGCCGAAAACTTGCTGGGCAGGAACAGCAGCCACCTGCCAGAGCCGCGGCACCATGTGCCGCACGCCAGACCGCAGCCAGCCCCAGCACCAAGCCAGTCAGGGTTCAGGGCTGCTCGGCCACGGGGATGCCGCTGCTGCTGCCAGCGGTGAGCATGGCAGGCGCGGGTGCATGGGGACATGGCATGATCCATCCCGACTCAGACTCTCCCTGTGCCGCCTCAGCCGCCATAGTGAGCTCGAGTGGAGCCTCCAGCCCGGGCTGCTGATGCCCAGGGTCCAGGATGAGCTGTGGCCCGCAGACAGCGGCTGTGGGTTAGCTGCTGCTGCTGCTCGCCTGACTCCTGCTCCAGCCACTTGTTCTCTAGCTTCCGCTCCTCAACTGAAGGGCCCTCCAGGCTCTCTGGGCAGGCGCCCGCCCCAGGGCTCTTCTGCACCTCCCCGGCAGCTGTGGGAGCTCCTTGTGCCTGGCTGTGGCCTCATCCCATGGCCCCTGCCATCCTCACCGCCTCCTGCAGCCCCAGGGATGTGGCCTGGACCAGCCGGCAGTGCCGGTTGGGTGAGTGGCAGGTGGGGAGTGCACTGCCAGCACGCTCTGGCTGTGCGCCTGGTACTCTGTGCCATGATGGTGCCGGGGGTCGTATGACCCCAGAGCTCTGGGCCTGGTCTGGGGAACCCTGTCCCACAGCACATGTGCTGCCTCACGGCACCGGGGGTGCTGAGCCGGGGTGTGTTGGGTAGGCCCAGCTGACCAAGTGGCCCAGACTGCCTGGTGTGGCTGCCCTGGTCTTGTCAGCGTTTGTCGCCCCACCAGCTTCTGTCTCTTCCACAGGTGCTGCCAGGGGTGGCTTTAACTGCTCAGCGCTGCTGACGAGAGAGTAGCAGCTCAGCACCGTGCCAAGCACCCCGATCCCTTTGCTCACAGCTCCCAGTTTTGGCTCAATGCCTTGTGTTGTTTGGCTGCTGTCACCACGCAGGTCCCTGTGCACAGTGCTGGTGCTGCCCAGCCAGGGGACAATCCCAGAGCATCCTAGCTCCCTCGGATCCATCCTGGGCTCGGTCCCAAGCTGAGTCTCTCCTGCACAGCAAGGAGGGTGAGACCTGCCCTTTCTCCAGTGATGTGCCTTGTCACTGGCAGGGGCTCCAGGGCAAACCCTGTTGTGGGCTGGAGCACCCTGCGGACACACATGGGCTGGGGGTGGGGGGGCCAGGGACACGGTCCCTGCCCTGAGTCACGAGCTGCTGTCCGCTCTTCCGGGGTCCGTCTCCAGGTAATTTAACCCCACAGTCAACAATGTGGCATGGAGCGGAGTGGCAGTAAATCAGTAACTGTTTGCCGTGCCTGTGGTCGCCTCCCTGCCGTGGGTGTTTATGCAGTAACAGGAGCCGGCGCAGACGGCCCAGCCACCTGCCCTTCTGCTGCTCCGTGCTTCACCGTCCTCGACAGCAGGAGCCAATACATGGGGACAGGGGACAGGTCTGGGACGCAGGGAGAGCAGCAGGGCAGTCCTTGTCCCTGCACCCTCTGGGCTGGGGAACTTGGTGGCTGGTGCCGGGGAGGCTGACAGAGCCTGGCCACACTCAGGCTGGCTGGGATGCTCCCGCTCTGCCCATGCATCTGGTCTCCACTGGTGACAGCGATGTGGGGACCTGGGCTGGGCTGGTGTTCCCAGCCCTGGGCCCTTGCTGGGACTCCCTAAATAAAGGCAGCTGTGTTGCAGCCTGGTGGCCCCAGTGCCAGGGCCAGGGCACGGTGCAGCAGTGGCCGGGGTGGGATGGTAACATGACTGTTTCAAACATGACAGTTGGCCAGGCAGTGTGAGTGCTGCCCTCTGGGACAGAGGTGGGGGACCCGCACTGTCCCTGCCCATGCTGCACAGTCAGAGCCCACTGGACCCTGCGGCCTCGCCTGGCGCAGCAGTGCTGCTGCCAGCCCCACGCTGCCCACCCAGCGGCTAGTCCCTACAGCTGTGCTGCACCGGGGCAGCTGCATGAGCGTGGATGAGAGTCCGGAATTGGAGATGAAGAGGAAATGGGGGAGGAAGGTGAGAGCTATGGGGAGCAATGTGGGTGTTGGCGGGTTTGCCTGAGGCTGCACCTTGGCCCCACTGTGCCTGGCTGGCTGCTGAGCAGCTCATCCAGCCGGAGCTGCTCCCAGCCAGCCAGAGCAGCCTAGGGGGGGCTGCACATGCAGGTGGCAGGGCCAGGGCTCCAGCCCATGTGGTTGGCATCGCTTTCCGGGAGACAGAAATGCTCTGGCTCCTGTCCCCAGTGCGTGCCACTGGGGATTCTGCTGTCCTCACCCTGGCTCTGCCAGCTCCTTCCTCATCAGAGGCCAAGGACGGCTGTGGGGAGTGCAGGGCTCTGCCGGCACAGCCGTGGGCAGCCATCCCCGTGCCAAGGCACGTCCAGAGGAGGATCCTGGCCAAGGATATGGGATCAGCAGCCCCAAGCCTGACCCCAAAGATTGTTCCCTGCAGCAACCCTGGGTGACAGTTCCTGCCACTCCGGAGCCCAGTCACACCAGCTGTGTCCAAGCCCCGTGGGTGACTGCGGCTCCATGGTGGCAGGGAAGGTCTTGGAGTCACATCTCCCTGCCTGCCAAGGGATGGTGGTCAATGATTAAAAGGGGAGAGTTACTGGACCAGGCATGATGCCCCCAGGCAGCTAGCCAGCGCCCTGCTGCTGCACAGAGCGAGGAGAGCAGGGGACAGCAACGGAGAGGGGCACCCTTCCTCAGGGAGAGCTCGGGCCTTGGCAGTCGCAGCCCAGGCGCCCCGCACTGTGCACGGGCTGGCGCATGGGGTGTTATCTTACCCCTTTGGGGCCCGGCTGTGTATGCGGCTGGTGACTGGGGGCTGGTGTCCCCACAGGCAGGACGGTACCCACTGCGCTGCCGCGTCCCGCTGCTGCCGCCAGCCCCCGCTGCCTGCGCTGCCTGCGTGGCACAGAGCTCGGCAGCCCCTCTCCACGCTGCAGAGCTGGAGCCTCACGGCTTGGTGGTGGCACATGGAGAGCCCCAGAGCCAGGGCCTCATGGCTCGGTGATGGGGCATGGGGAGCCCCAGAGCCAGGGAAGCACCTGGTCCTGTGCTGTTGTGATTGGTCTTACCTGCATGTCCCATGCAGGATCCCTGGCCTGAGCCAGCCCCACAACACTCTGAGAGCCGGGGGACATGGCCACCCCGTGATGCCCAAGCACTCACCTGTGCCCCCAGGAGCCACGGCAGCCGCCTGCAGTTGGGCGCACAGGGCCATGATGCCAATGAGCAGAATGCCGGTGATCTTCATGGCTGTTCCTGCGAGTGCTGGATGACCAATGCGGATCAGCAAGGGTTTATATCTGCGCGGGGCTGGGGAGGGGCCGCCACACACATAACCTTGATGTATCGAAACTCTTGCTGTGTTTCATGGTGTGCCCGAGGCAGAGACAGCCCCACAATGTGTTATTGCCTGAGAAATCATTTACCATGGCCCCAGCCCCAGCAGCCAGGCTGCAGACAGGGTGGGGACATTGGCACCCAACAGCACCCTCCCCGGTGGAAAGGGAGATGCAGCCATCATGACCCTCATGGCCACGGCGAGCCCAGAGGAAGGGGCTGGAGCTCTCTGGCTTGGGAAAGAGGGAACAGAGGGGATAGGAGAATGCTGGTACATCCCATGTGGCCCAAAGGGTGCAGATGGGACTTTCTTCCGTGGCTGCAGGAGCTGAGAGCACTGCAGGAGGCCTGCAGGCAAGGGGCAGAGGGCAGGTGGTCTCATCACCAAACTCTGGGAGTCAACATGTCAGATCTGAAGTACTGCCCAGGTGTGACAAGTGATTAGATGAGTTGCTGGGACAAGAATCCAGGGGGCACAGAACAGGAGGATGCAGCCCTAGGGTGGGGGCTGTCCTGGCAGTGTGGCTCAGGGACGTTTTGGGATGGAGCAACTGCCTTGGTGCTGGCCTGGTGCCCGCATCCTGCTGTGTCTGCCCACAGATCTGCAGGTGACAGCCGGCTGGGTCCCTGCGGGTGAGTGTGGCCTCAGGGGGAGCAGAGCGTGGGAAGCCTGAGTGACGTGCCAGGCCAGGCATTGTGCACTGAGCACCATTCCTCTGCAGGGACAGGCAGGTGGCTGGGTGCCGGCAGGCTGACGGGCTGCAGACGTGTCACGGCAGGTCGGTGCTCCAGCAGGGTCAGCACCGGGGCTGCCTTTCACCTCACCACACACCAGAACTGGCAGGAAGTGGTCCAGGGCAGGGTGGGGGACCCCAAGGTTAACGGTGTGGGGAGGGGACAGAGAACCCGGCACAGCCGAATGTGCGGTAGGTGATGGGGCCGAAGGTGAGGTGTGTTCGGTCCTCACAGGGACCCCACAGTGCTGCTGTGCCCTGAGGCTCTGCTGGACACACTGGCACAGCTTGCCATGTCCCCCCATGGCCAAGAGCACCTGCATCTACTGCTGGCAGGCCGGGCAGAGGAGCCTGGCTTGCTGGGCGCAGGGGGGCTGGCAGGGCTGCAGCAAAGGCAGACTATGGCCACGGGGGTGGAGAGGGGCAGGAACTGGGTTTCAGAGGGGCTGGTGGAAGGGGTTCAACCTCTGCTGGAGCAGGAGCTGGGGAGAAAGGCCTTGGCCAGGGTCCCAGTGTGCGGGGCAGGACGCTCCCTGCCTGGGGGTTTGTCACAAGGCCAGTGTGGCTGGAAGCAAGTGTCTGTGCTGAGGCTGACGTGGCCTCTGCAATCTCATACGGGGTTTTACAGCTCAACGATCATATTTCCCCACTTGGAAATTCCTGTTTGCGTCATCCCTGCTCCAACTGCCCAAATGCACCTGTTGCTACAGAAAGTCTGGGTCTGAAACAAATGGAACAAGAAAACTGGGGGCTGTAAAAGCAGTCCTGTCCCTGGTTAATGTGCACAGCGTCACTCTGAGTGACATCGTTGCCCCAACGTGGCACACGCTGCAGTGCCAGAGTGGTGATGTGGGGAGTCACCAGCCTCTTCTAAGCAGCACCTGGTCCTTTGGCTGCCGTTGGCGGCCCCTCATTCTGCAGGACTTTGTCCTTGCGCTCTTCTCTCGGCTGCCACACACTCACCGTGTGTCACAGCGCATAGCTGTGTGCCATTAATGACGTGTTTGAGTCCTGCCTGCACAAGGCAGTGTGAAGCTGGCATGTCCTCCTGCCGCTGTGCCCTGGCCACAGGGAACAGACCCCGGGCATGTGCAGCCCCTCCCCGCCTGCGAGCCTTCCCAGCTCTGCCTGCCCAGACCCCCCTTCTGCCCCTGCTGTCCTGCAGCTCCCTGGGCTCCGTGTGCTTCGTGGGCTCGGGCCCGATCCTGCGCACATCCCGGGCGGCCGGCAGAGGAGGCTGTTGCTCCGCCGGAGCGGGCCGGGCCCTGTAGGGCTCCGGGAGCGCCGTGGACGGGCCAGGGGCGGGGAGCGGCGCGGGCGCGGGGCCAGCCCGGCCCGGGACTCCCGGGCTCTACTTAAGCGGGCGTGGGCGCCGCGGGGCAGCATCATGACGCCGGGGCTGCTCCTGCTGCTGGCGGCCCTCCCGGCCCTCCCCGCCCTCCCCGGCCCGGCCGCGGGGCAGCGCCTGCTAGGTGAGCCCTGGCCCGGACTGCGCCCTGAGTTCGGTCCCGCTCCCGCCACCGCCCCGCTCTCCCCGGGGTCGCCTCGGTGGGAGTAAGCTGGAGGTCCCCGGTCTCCGAGCTGGGACATCCCGCGGGACGCCCTGTGCAGCCCCGCGGTCCCCGCTGCTACAGAGCCCGCACCCAGCGGGGCTGGACCCCTTGAGGCAGCGCCGTGTCCCCCGGTCCCTCACCCGCTGGCAGCTCCCGAGGTGCTGGGCAGCTACGCCAGTGCCCGATCCTACCAGTGCCCGGTACCTCGACGTGCCCCACTGCCCGTGCTGGAGTCCCACTCGCCGTGACCCCCTGCCTGTCCCCACAGGGAGGGATGGCGAGTGTCCCCCGCCCAGCCGGATCCCCGTGGGACGCTGTGACAACTTCTGCTCCTCGGACGGGGACTGCCCGGGCAGCGGGCGCTGCTGCAGCACCGGCTGCGGACAGGAGTGCCGGCTGCCCATCGGAGGTGAGGGGGTCAATTTGCCCCAGTAGACAAGGATGAGCCTGTGCAGTGCTCTCCAAGGGGAGCGGGTCCTGCAGCCCTGCCAGCCCCCATGCCCCGTCACAGCATGTGGACAGGATGTGCTGGGTCTGGGATCTTCCAAGCAGAGCTGCTGCCTGCGGGGTGCATCACCCACAAGGGCCGGCAAGGGTGTCCCACACACTCATCCCTGCTCTCAGCTCCTCTGGTCTTGAGGGACAGGGGTGCCTGTTGCTCCCTGCCCACAGGCCCGGGGGTGAGCACCCATGGTTGGGTTGGGTGGTGGGGTCAGGCAGTGCCTGGTGGGGCTCTGACTCTGTTTGGCACCCCCAGCCAAGAGGGGCTTCTGCCCGCAGGCCCCTGACGTGGTGAGCATCTGCCTTGTGGAGTGCAGCAGTGACAGCCAGTGCCGAGGCAATGGGAAGTGCTGCAGCATAGGCTGCCACGTCCAGTGCGTACAGCCGGTGCCAGGTAAGAACAGCCCCAGGGCTTGTGGGGAGGGGGCTGTGGCCAGGACAGACCTCGCCTGTGACCCTGTTGCTTTTCCAACCTGCAGCCAAATCAGGCGTCTGCCCCAAGAGAAAGGTGCTGCAGACCTTTGCCCCCTGCAACAACTCCTGCACCGATGACACCGACTGTCCCGGCCGCAACAAGTGCTGCTTCACGGGCTGTGGCCTCGGCTGCCTGTCTCCGGACAAAGCTACCATGGCCCCGCTCCCGCACACTGGCAGGCACCACTGGCTGGATCCTGCTCCTTCCGACAGCCCTGTATCCTCACCTCACATCTGTCACCTCCCCCCCATCCGTGGCCCATGCAGGGGATACTACCGTCGCTATGTCTACAACCCTGCCACGGGGACCTGCCAACCCTTCATCTACGGTGGCTGCCAGGGGAACCCCAACAACTTTGAAACGGTGGAGGAGTGCCAGAAGGTCTGCCAGCAACCAGGTGAGAGGAGGGACTGGGCTGCCCTGCCTGGGCAGGGTGGGAGTGCAGGGCTGCCTCCCTGCAGCTGGGTAGCCAGACCTGGCAGGTCTGCTGGGGTCCCCATGGAACAAGGGCAGCCCCCTGGCAGCAGGGAGCGTGGCAGCACCTCGCTTCACACTGGCACACTGCACAGCAGCCTCCGACTGTACATGCTGGGTGATTTCAACCAACTCGCACCTCCATCTTGGGAGCTATGTCATCTTTGATAATCAGGCTGCAAAATTGTGATTACTGACACTGTTGCCTGGTTCTGACCAAAGTAGGAAACCTGACCAAGGAGGCACTCAGCCTGCAGAGGCCGGGGGAAAAGCCTGCTCACGCAACTTGCCTTCCCTTGTCTCTGCCGAACGCGTTTGGCAGAGCTGGTGGAGCCGCGGTGGCCCCCAGGGCGGGGGGGTGGCACCATGTGGGCACTCAACTGGTTGTGACATTTGTTTCCTAGTGAAGGTGTGGGCAGTTGGGGCCGTTGGTGGATGAACAGCCGCAAGAGTTGCTCAGCTTCCCTGGCACCACGGTTGTGCCTTCACACAACACTGGAGCCACGAGGGCTGCTCCCAGCTGTGCCATGTCCCCAGAGCTGTGGGCGGGGGGGCAGCCTGTGCCCGGGGCAGGGGTGGGGGTGAGTGCACTGGGGTTGAGGGCAGCGGCCAGTCTGGGGCCAGCTCTGCTCCCCAGGACCCTGCTGCCTGCACCCCTGTCCTCACTGTTCCCTTTTGTCCCCAGGGAGAGCCAAGGAATGACCCTGAGGAGGAGGTGCCAGCGGGGCCTGCCTCACACCCCCTGGGACCAGCAGCCTCGGAGCTGGGGTCTGTGGCAGTGCTGGCCGCAATGCTCTGCCCCTCGCAATAAAGTGCCAGGATGCCTGGCTTGCAGCAGCCCTGTCTCCTCTGCCTGGCCTGACCTGTGCCCCCACGTGCTCCTAGCGCCTTCCTGCTTCCCTTCACGTCCACGTGTGCTGGAGCTGCAAGGCCAGACCCTGCCTGAGCCCGGCACGAGGGGCATGGTTCTGCTCTGGGTGCCAGGCAGCAGCCCCTCGCTCCCAGCTCAGCCCCAGCAGGCGGCTGGTGCGGTGCCCCAAGCTCTTGCGTGGCTGCGCAGAGCCGGGCAGTGCTGGGGAGCTGGTGCCGAACTGGTGGGTGATGCCCACCCACTCTGGCAACACCACACTGCCCCTGGCCACCATGGGGACAGGCTGGGGAGCTGGGGGGTGGGAGTGCATCAGAGGCTCGTGCCGAGTGGGTTTTCGTGTCAAACTGGCAGCAGTCAGACAGTGCCTTGCATGCTGCCTCCCTGTGTGCCGCTGGTGAGCTCTGCAGGCAGAGACAGGGAGGAACTTGAAATAGAAAAGATGAAAACCTCTTGAAAATGCCAATTTATTATTCAGCTCCCTCCCCACCTGCTTCTGCTCAGCCCTGAGCCAGCAGCGTGGCTGCTGCAGAGATGAAAGCCCCTGTGTGAGGCAGGCACGAAGGGAGGGATCCCAGACCCCCATCTCCCTGTCCTTGTCTCCCTGTCCCCAGCACCCCATTCTTCTGGAGCCAGTGGGGCTGCACAGGGAACTCAGGCAGGGCTGCAGTGTGTGGTCCCAGGTCTGACCCCAAGTTTGAAGGGTGCCCGGCCCAGGCAGGATGCTGCCCCCTCCAGTCCCCACGATCCTGTTCTCAGGTGCTAATGGCACCAACTGCCTGAACATGGTGCAGATGCTGCGGCTCCATAATGGCTCCGGCAGCTCCTGGTCACGGCCGCCAGCTGCAGCGAGACCAAGATGGAAGTGTGGGGGGGCCAGGCTGGCGCTGGCTGCCCACGGGCGCTGGCAGCCCCAGCCCTGTGCCATGCATGTCACACGGGCTGGCGGCATGGGGAAGGTGGCCTCCCCAAATGGGGTTTTTATTACAGCCATACATCACCGCGGTGGCCTGATGCGGGTGGATGGTGGTGATTTTTCTTCATGGTTTACAGACAAATGAGGGGAAGGAAAATTGGTGTGAACTTTGCTATAGTAAGAGGTCAGGTGTGGGCAGGGAGCTGGTTATGGATGAGGCAGGGGCTGCTGGCCGGTGGCATCGCAACTTGCGTGGGGGCTGGGGGCTGCTCCAGGGGAATGCGGGGGCTCTGCCTTCCCTGCCCCGAGTGGGTGGCCCCTCCCTCACCGAAGGGATGCTTGGGGGGATGCCTGGCCGCTCTGGCGGGGGGCACCACATGGGCAGGGTTGTTAATTGCAGCGGACATTCATCAGCGTTGCAGACGCAGTTGGATGTGCGGCGCCGGACTGGCCGCTGCCACCGGCTGCTGGCGAGATGTCGTCTGTTGTCACCACAATTAAAGTTGCCTCCAAACACCCCGGTCCTGCCCGGTACAAGATAACAGTTAATACCCTCAATAGCGACTATCAGCTTCTCCATGAGGCTCATAAATATTAATACAATTCTAATTAGTTCCTTTAAATACATTGCCTAAATTAAGCGCTTCCTCGGCAATAACCGGCAGTGGTTTGCACGCTGCTCACGCCCGTTAAGCAGATGAGGAGCGCCACCGGGGACCGGGCCGGGGAGAGGGGGGCGGCTTGAGGAGCCGGACCCAGCCCCCCCACCGGAGCGTCTCTGATCCCGGAGGGCGCTCGGCGGGGTCTCGTCGAGTAGCCGCAAGAGCCTAATCAAGCCTCTCGTAAGGATCCCCGGTCACAGGTGTAAAATAACCCGACCATTGGAGTCGAAGCCGAAGCGGACCGGGAGCGCAGGCGCCCTGAACAAGCAGAAAGTGCCCTGCGACCTTAATCAGCGGTGATACTGTTAATCACTTACCCCAGGTGCACCCGATTTGCATTCCCAGCAATTTGCACAATAATGAGGCGAGCTGACCGCGCTCCAGGTAGCGATCACCTCAAATGGATGGGACCGCAGCAGAGAGTGGCTCTGCTCCAGCAGGACCGGGCGCTCTGGAGGCCCGCTGCCGCCTCCCCCGGCCTTCATCCCGGAGCCTTCCTCCTCCTCTTCCTGCTCTGGGAGGTGGCAGCCGCGCTGCTCAGACCTGCCCCAGCGCTGGAGGACGTGGGATCCCCTGAAGGTGCTTCTGTGTACACGGGGGTGTGCGCGGGTGGGATTATGGGGGGGGGGGGGGGGGCACGGGGGGAGTGAACACAGGCTGCAGGTCTGGGGGGACACAGCATGTGTCCTCTCTGCATCTGGCACTGGTTGTACCAGGAAAGAGCAAATATCAAACTCATTTGCTTGAGGAGAAATTAATACGGTGTGAAGCCTGTAGTAGGTGATGTAAGAAGTGAATTTAAAATCTCAATGCAACTAGATTTTTTTTTTTTTTTAAGGTCAGAAGAAAGATTAAATGCTACAGACAAGCACAGCACTTGCCATTTCCAACATCGTTTTTACCATAAATATTTTGGGTGGGCACTGTGTTTGCGCTGCCTATGTGGGTCGAAGCCCACTCACTGTGGTGGGGTGAGAGCTGGTTCTGGGTGAGCAGGGATGTCCCTGGAGAGGGCATGACATCTCTCCGTCCCCCTTCTCATGCAGCGGCCCACGGGAGCAGCCAGTGATGGTCCTGGGCTGGAGGGAGTATGAGGAGCTGCTGGGGCCATGCTGTTGGTGGCACTGGAGGGACCAGCGGCCCCAGGCTCCCCACCGTGCTGCAGCCAGTGTGAAGGTGCCCGTGGCACGGGAGGGGGTTGTGCAGCCCAAGGCAGGGTGTCCACTGAGCCGGGTGTGTGCCAGCTGCCCCTTCTGTCGCCTGGCAGGGACCAGGATTGATGGCAAGAGGTTTGAAAGGCTCCAAATGTGGAGGTTGTATCACTGAGCCACCCCCATCCATCATGAGACGTTCATTATTAAGTAACACCGTGCACGCCGGGCTGATTTCACACCTTATCTGAACCCAGCAGCTGTGCCCTAAATCCTGAGTGCCGTGACTGTCTGGAGGAATTCAGCTGCCTGTGCTTAAAATTAGTGTTAGCATCTATCATTTCCCCACACCAAATGGCTTTTGTGTCGGCACTTGGCAGTGCTCATCTGTCACCGGGGTTCCAGGCTGCCCAGCTCCGTACCCTCTCAGTCACTGTCACAGGACACCTCGTTGGCAGAACGTCACCCAAAGGACAAGTGCAGCAGCTTGGCCTCTCCCACCAGGCTGGTGGCACTGCCAGCAGTGAGGGCGTCCTCTGTCCCCTTGGGCATTGCAGGTGCCAGCTCTGCTCCCAGTAGGGCTGTCCCTGTCCCTCCAGTGCCACCACAGCCGGAGTCTGTGACCTGCCCCCAGCATGGTGGCCTCTCCCCGGCACGGTGCCAGCCACAGCTGCGTGGCTGGGCCGCTCCTGGCCATTGCTGCTGGCAGCCATCCCTGGCGAGGAGCTCCTGGCAGACAGGTGATGCTGGAGCTGTCGGTGTGATGAAAAGCCTCCCGCAGCAATGCAGATAACATACAAGCGCGGGTCAGGCGAGGCCCGTGTAGCCCATCCATCAGGCGCAGCAGCTACAGGCGCTCCCAGTGCCACCATCTGATGCACGTTACCCGCCGCAAATGTGTTTCTTCCCCCAAGGTTAAACGAATGAGTGAGGTTCAGGCACTGACAGCTCTGCTTGTCCCGTGGAAGCGATAAACAAGCATGAAGAACCAGAGGGGGAAAAAAAAAAAAAAAGGTTTGTTTTCTGTCAAATGCTTATTTTGACGGTGCTGGTTTGAGGATGTGGATTTGCTCCCGGTGTGGCCATGGGCAGCCAGTAATGGGCATCGTCATGGCTGTGTTGGGAGCTGTTTGTGGTGACAGACGGGCCGGAGCTCAGCGAGATGCTGGAGCACCAAGCAGCTCTGGCAGTAGGTGCTGTTTCAGCCCCAGCATGTTGCTGAGCCATGGGGATCGGGTGGGAGCCAGCATGTCACCCGCACGGCTCCCATGGTGGCCCTAGGAGCAGTGCCAGGGCTGGCAGAGCCAGGGCTGCCCCTGCGGCTCCAGGTCTGTCCCAGGTTGTGGTGCCCAGGGCCTGATCCTGTCTGCTCTGGGTGGTGCCCCAGGGTGCGTTCTGGCCGCGGGTCCCTCTCCCCCCACGGTCACCACACCAGCTGCTGCTGCCCCTGCTCAATGTCACACTTGGAGCCTGTCAGTGTGAAAAAGGGTTTGCAGCCGATAAGCGATCGGGCTGTCAGCTGCAGAGTGCTGCTCGCTCGTGATTTACTGCAACGTCGCTAACGGAGCACAGATTTTTCTTAATCTAAATTGAAAACTACTCAAGTAGAAAAATAATTTCATTGCTTCATCTTGAAGGGGTGGGGGGAGAGGAAGGGGAAGGGCTGTGCTAGGGGAGGCAGGTCTGGGGCTGCCTGTGCTCCCTGTGGCTCTGGGCAGGGCTGTCCTGGGGCCACCAGCCCTGTCACCTTGGGCAGCTCCTGCACTGGGGACAAGTGGTGGCTTCTCTGGTCAGACGGTGAAGCCATGTTGCTGTGACCCATGTCTGGGCCTGGCAGTGCCTCTGGCATGTGCTGGGGGTGTGGTGGGTGGCAAGGGCTGTGTCCCCACCACAGGGCTGTGCCGCTGGCGCAGGTGGGGACACGCTGCCTCGCAATTGGAAATTTGGAGCGTGAGCAAATTCTGGGAGCATTTGCTGAGCTGGATAATAACGTGGCCAGTGAGCTGCATCCCAAGCATGCCACCAAATTAAAGAAATTTTTTTTCCCCTTTAATTTAAAAGTCACCGTTGGGAAATCTCTGTTGGCCTCGGCAGTGATTTCCCCCCAGGCTGCCTTTCTAGAGAAATCTTTAATTTTGATTGTCACGCTTTGTGGAGTTTAACTCGGGGAAGCGGAGCCATAAATAAGGTGCCGCTCTGGCTCCAGCTGTGCCGGGACAGCGAGCGGCACCAGCGCGGGGATGGAGGAGCAGCCTGGCCATGGTCACCGCACTGGGGTGGGGGCACCAGCCCGGCTTCCCCTGCTTGCCCTCCCCGCAGCTGGATTTCACAGATCAGCTCCTTTTAATTACCCAGTCCTGCCCCGCCTGCCAAATGAATCGAATCGGCAGGTTCGTGAAAATCTCATTAAATGTTATGTCACAGCTGGCGTCTCCCAATGGCCCTGCGGTGCTGGCCAGCTCAGTGGGCGCTCAGCCCCGGGACCTGGCACCCCGACCAGGAGCTGCGGCAGGTATCACCCCAAACCCTTTGGGCTGGAATGGCGGCACTGGGATGGGGTGTGAAGGCTGTGAGGGACTGGGGGGCAATCGCCCAACAGCTCCAGCAGCAATTTAGAAAAAGTGGCAGAAATGCAGGTGCCACCCTTTTGGCGTGGAGCTGGTGCAAGCTCTGGGAAAGTTACAGCCTATTTGCGTTTTACCCTTCAGTAATTTGAGTGCTAGCGGGTGCAATTAAGAGGCCAGCCTGGTCTTATGGAGCCATCGATGCAGAGACCTGAATACCAACAGCTCCCCACATGTTCCTATCCTGACCGCCCGTGCTCACACTGCAGCAATGCCGGTGCATTTCCACTGCTGCAGGAATGGGCCTTGGTGATGTTAAATGCTCATTTTTTAGCTTGTCTGGTAGCCTGTCCCTCCCGAGCCATGGGTGCCAGTGCTGGTGCGGGCAGACACAGATGCCGGGCAGGAGCCGGTGCTGGCACGGTGGGATGGTGGCTGTGGCAGAACCAGGGCTAGGAAAGGACCACACTCGCCTCCCCATCAAAGCATCAGGTCCAACATTATCTCTGGAAGAAGAGCCCCAGGCCTGTTTCGTCTTTTACAGGTAAACCACCAATGAAGCAGTGCTGGCTGCACCCGGATGCTGGCATGGTCCCAGTGGGATGACCCTCCTGTGGGACAGGGGCTCTGGGGTTGCCCCGGGACTGGTCCCCTTCTCCCTCTTGGGTGGGACACGAGGCTCAGAGTGTGGCTGTCTTCCCCTTTAAGCTTCACCCCGGTTTAATTGGATGGTTTTGAGTCCCGGCTCATGATTCCTGCAGCAATTTGGTCTGAGATTTCTTTCTTTTCCTCCATTATCCACTCTGATTAACTCAGCTGCACCTGTCAGCTCTGATTCCGTGGCGCGGGAACGCCAGCAAGAGCCTCTTAAAATGCATGAGATTTATCCAGAGATTTACCAGCCATGCTGGGCAGTGATGCTGAACTGGGGAAAGAAGGGGCTGCGGGGCCCAGGTCAGGGTGCGGGCGCCGTGGGGGTGCTGGTGTCCTCCTGTCCCCCTGCCCATGCCCAGCTAGGGGGCCCAGGCTGGTGGCGGTGGGGACCTGCAGGTGCAGGCAGGGCCTGGCCGCCACCCCTGCCCGGGTGCTCAGGGGCTGCAGCTTTGCCACCTTGCAAACGCTCATTTCACATTCCAGCTGTAACTTGTTCGTTTTTCTCATTTTCATAGGAGCAAAAGCGTCCGGAAACGCGGCTGTGCCCGAGAAAGAGCGAGATCTGACATAATTAAAAAGTGGCTTCAATCAGGCTGTTTTCCTAATGGTTTGTCATATCAACCCACACGGCCCAGCACCCTTCGTGCTCCCAACCCCCTGAGGCATCATTTACATTTCTTAATAACCCCTCATTAATATTCATGACGTGGGGAGGGTAATAACGGCTGAGTGCACACCACTAATTCAATTTCAGTGAGCCTCAGTGTGTTTAGTTAATCACCAGGGGACCTGGGTTACTCAGTACAATTATTTATTCGGAATTAGATCTCCAGGCATCTGGATTGAAACCTGAACTTGGAATAAAATTAAGGCAGGGTTCCCCTCCCGCCGCAGGGCTGAGCCTCCCCGTGCCCTGCGGAGCTGCCCCAGCACCAGTGCTGCTGCTGGGGATCGTGTCCCCATCTCCAGGGGCTGCTGGGATCTGGTCCCTCTGCGTCCCCAGGGCCAGAGGTGCCACCGGGTGGCCGTTGTGCCTGCTGGCAGCACCAGAGGGTCAGCAGGACATCGCTGCCTATTATGCTGGTGCACTGAGGGTAGAGGGGCTGGGACACTCCAGACTCCTGGGATGTTGCCAAGGATGGGGACAAGGTGCTGTAGGTCCCATTGCCCCTGGCTGGGCAGTCCCAACGTCCCAGGGATGACCTGGTCCCCACGGCGGGTGGTGCCAGGGGTGTGGAGCTGCCGTGGGCTCCCAGTTGTGGCTTTGTCCCACCTGGCTGGAGCCCCCAGAGTGGCCAGTGTCCCTGTACAGAGCCCAGTGCCCAGGGGGCTGGCTCAGCCTGTTCCTTCGCCTCCTCGGGGCTTTTCTAGATTGCAGGTTTGCTCCTGGTTTTGCTTTGCAGTTCAATGTTCTGTCCCTGTGCTCCAGCTGCCCTTATGGATAAATCTGTTACCGGTCCTGCCCCATAGCGGCTCGGGGACAGCCTGGTTTCCCAGACAGTGATGTGGCCATTTGTGTGACGGCGACAGGAGGAAACAGTGGAGTTGGTGGCTGCTCAGTGGCACTGACCCGTGCTCTGAGCTCCCAGCACAGGGTTCATGGTGCCAGGTGAGACCCCCATGGGTGTGTGGGGGCTGTTCACAGATCCAGGGCTTTGGGGACATCCTGAGGACCCACTGGGGTGTGAACCCTCCTGGCAGAGAGGACGGGGGCGCTGGTGCCTGGTGTGTGTCACACTCACGAGTGTCGCTGCTCCGCTCGCACGGCTGGTGAATCAACACTCAGCGGTGAAGCCGGATGATCCCGTAATTATCTCCTATTTATCTCATCTCTAACAGGCAGATTTGTTGAGTTAATTTTGTCATGACTGATACCTCCTGTATTTTATTGAAACAATGGGGGATGCCAGGGCCTTCTTTGAAAACATTATATATATTTTTAATTTTGTGAGTGTTCTCAACCCAGACTCCTACTGAGATAACTGCATAATATCTGCGATCATTATGTTATGAAAAATTATTTTAGCTCAAAGCTGTTTTTTAAAGGATAGTTGAAATAAATTCAATAAGATTTTGGCCAAGTTGACTCTCTTCTAATTATTCATATTTGTTAAACTGAAAAATGCCTCTAATCTGTCAGTGGTTCTGCATCTCGGCAGATTGCAGGACTATTTGTCACCTCGGCAAACAAGGGACCATCACGTCGCTCCCGGGGCTCGTTCTGGGCCTCGTTTCACGGTGGCAGCGGCTGGTGACGGGTGTGGGCAGAACGTGCTGGCAATGGACGGAACAGCTGCCCAGCCCCATGGTTCCTGGGTGACAGAAAACAGGGGAAAAAACGCCCATTTTGGGAACTGCCGGGGGCTCTGCAGGGCCCGTCCTCGGGGGTTCTGCCCCCTACCCGCAGCACCGCCACCCTGGCCACTCCTGCTCCTCTCCCGGTACCGGTGGGTCCCGGACAGGCGGGAGGTGCCGGGGCCGCGGTGTCCGGGCTGGACTCAGGGCAGCCCCGCCCTCACCCCGGCGCCCTCACCCCGGCGCCCTCACCCCGGCGCCCTCACCCCGGCGCCCTCACCCCGGCGCCCTCACCCCGGCGCCCTCACCCCGGCGCCCTCACCCCGGCGCCCTCACCCCGGCGCCCTCACCCCGGCGCCCTCACCCCGGCGCCCTCACCCCGGCGCCCTCACCCCGGCGCCCTCACCCCGGCCTCAAGAATGCCGGGGCTGCTTTACGGCAGTGTGGCGACTCCCGCCTCTCGCTTTCCGGCACCCGTCCTCCCGCTTCGCTTTCCGGCAGAGTGGCGCCCTCCCGGTTCGCCCGCGCTCCCTGCCTTACGGCACGGTGTCGTGCGGCTCCGGTGTTTGGCGACAGTTTCCCGGTGGCGGGGCCCGGCCGGTGCCATGGACGTGGGGGAGCTGCTCAGCTACCAGGTGAGCGGCCCCGCGGCGGCTCCCGGGGCGCTCGGGGGGCGGCGGCGGGGCCCGGCTGCTCCCCCGGGCCTTGCCCGGCCCCGCGCCGGTGGGAGCGCTCGGTGCGCGGGGAACGGCCCGGCCCTTCCTGCTGCCCTGCCGGGCCGGGGGGAGCGCTGCCCGGCTGGGACCCGGCTACCGGCGGCTCATGGGGAACGCGTCTCCGTGGGGCCGTTTGTGCCGGGCGGTTCCGCGGCTGTGCCGCCTGTGCCCGTTCGGCTGCTCGGTTGGGGCTTGCCGGCTGCTTGGGTTGTTGTTTTTTTTTCCTCCTACCTGCTTTGTGACAAAACTCTTTTAATTTAATCTTTACCCAAGCATTTGGTGCAAGTTTCCCTTCCTGTAACAGGTTCCTTTTCTCCTGTGCCCGTTTCCCCTCCCTCCTGTGCCCGTTCTGGCCAGTGTCTCAGGTCGGTTCACGGGCAGATGTGTTGAATCCCGCGTGTGGTGACACGGGGGTGGATTCCACCCAGAGCTCCGGTTTGTGATGATGTTTCAACCACTTTCATTGTGATTTGCGCACCTGACAGCGTTGGTTCGTACTTTGATTCTGGGGCAAACGGCAGCCAGGGCCTTTCCCTGCAGAACGGGGGTAAGAAACACACTGAGACGTGATGGAGTAGGGGGGTTACGTGACCTCTCAGTTGTTACACTTGAGTTACTACACCCTCACTCAGATACCATTACCTGAGCTGTTTTCCCCTTGCCAGCCTGGTCCATGCTGGGCCGGGGTCTCTGTGTGTGTTGGGGGGTGAGAAGTGTGTTCTGCCAGTCAGGATGTGCCTGTACTGTCAGAACGGGTTGTTTGGGATGCATAGGGCAGGCAGGAAAGTTACCTTTGGGTTCGAGAAATTTCTTATCTTCTTTTCCCAGTGGTATGAAGACAGTGCGGTGTGGCTGTGGGAATGGCCTGTGGGAACCCTGCTGGGTTCTGCTCGGCTCGGCCCGGGCCATTCTCTGCCGTGGGTCGCTGTCCGACACCCCTCCTGCCTCACTGTGCATCCTGAGATCTGCTCTGCCTTCGGGTTTCCATCCCGACCATTTTTCCTGTGATTTTTCAATATCATATTAGAACGATCATTTCTCATGTTCCTTAAATTCTTTGCTCTTCCCCACCTCAGTGACGGTTAATGGTCCTGATGCAGTTTACACCTAAGGCGCGTAAAGGCAAATCTGTGTTGAACTTCTATTTGTTTTAATTTTTTAGCCAGGTTCTAGTTTGGATTTTTGTTTGTTTTCCTCTCGCCAAGCCACAGGATCCAATTCTGCTTTGTAGGAGGGTGCGCAGCTGCTTTTCCTCGGTCTCACTGGTTTCTGCACAGCTTTCCCTGGGATGAGGTTTCTGAGATGAGGGTGACTGCTCGTGGCAGTTCTGTGCGGCGAGAGGTAAAGAAATGCTGCCAAGGTGCTGGGTGTTATGATTTTAACTTCTTGCTGCTGAAATGATGCTTGCTTGCGGGACAGAACGTTCTGCAGCTCTCAGGCAACTACTGAAGTGGTTCTGAAGGGTTTGTCCTTGCTCTGTGCGGTTCTGGTCTCTCCCCTGGGTCCGGCTGGTTTCTGTGTCGGTAGCTGACGCTTCGGAGTAAGTGTTGGATTTCAGTGTCAATGAATTCAATCCTCCAGAACTGGGTAAAATGGTGAAAACAGGTGAAAGGGGTGGAGGAGCAGGAGGAGATGACACTGGTGTGTGTCTCCGTGCCCTGGCTTCCATCTCGTGCTGCAAGTGAGCCAGTCTGCTCAGCTCAACCCCGAATAATTGCTTGTCTTTTACCCCGTTTTGGATTTGTCTCTAAATGCCTGGTCTGTGCCCTTGCTCAACCAGGATGATGTTTTCCCTCAGTGCCAGACTCGGCGTGGAAGATTGCAGGCACCGTGCCACCAGTTCAGTACCAAGTGCCTGTCAGAGTGGGAAAAGGAAACTCTCGCAACAAAAAATACAATTAACCAGCACCTGGCGGTTTGTACAAAGCTCAGGAATCCATAAACTTTATGTGTTGCTGCAAAACAGTTGCAGATGGTCTAAAGTGATGATTAAATATTGCTGCTGCTCTGCCCAGAAAGGCTACGCCTGGATCCTGTGTCTAGTCTCCAATTACAGAGGGTAATTAGGGGACAAAGCCAACTCTGCTCTTCTCAGAGATCTCGTTCAATTGTCTTGGGAAGATGTAAGGGGGATTATTTTAATACTCATTAAATGCAGATTTCACCGGTGTGAGAGATCATTACAAACTGCTAATTTTTTAATTGAATGTTAGTAAAATCAAGTAACAAAAGCGGCAGTAAATAATGGGATAAGGGCTCACGTGTCTGAACGGCTTGAGCGCAGGTTGTGGTTGGATGGAGGAGGCCACGTGTAATTCCTACTGCTGGCACAGCCGATTCACTCTCAATGTGCGATATAATGGGTGTATCTGATGGTGGAGGTGGTGTGGCTGAGCAGGAGCTCAGTCACTTTTCAGCCTCCTTACCTGCTGGCTCTTGTCCTGCCCGTGGTTGAACCCGGAGCCCAGGCTGTGCCGCACAGCTGGTGTTTGGTGCTGACGGGGCTGCGAGTGGGTCTTTGTTTGACTGTTCGGGGTGTGATCTTGGCCACTGAACTGCAGCGTGTGTGTCACAGCAGGGTCGGTCCCGCCACCCACTGCGGGGTTGAGTCTGGAGGGGAAAGGGTTCATTAGGTGGGCTGGTGGGGAGCTGTCTGTGTGTGGGTTCAGCACACATCTGCTGTTTCAATTGCCCCCCGTTTGTGTGGATTTGGGGCTCTCGAGGTGTTCGTGGCAGCAGTTCTCCCCAGTTCTAATGCTCAGATCCTGCACCAGATAGGAGTGTTGTGCTTCAGGAGGTAAACCCAATAACCAGTAGGATTGATGGTAGTCTGGTTTATCACAAATGCCGGAAACAAAATGCAGAAGGGAGGAAAGATTCCCCCGGGGATTTGGGGCTGCGTTCATAGCCCAGCGCTGCGCAGGTTCTGCAGGGCTTGAGCAGCCGCAGCCGCCGGGCTGGCGGCACAGAACAAGCTGCATCGCTGATGAAGATTTATTTCAGATTTTATTAACAAATAATTTGTGAGCTGCACAGTAACCAGGTTACCCGCAGAGCAGCTGTCTTGGTGTGGAACTCCATCCCTGAGACTCCTCCAGACCCCAGTGTCTGGAGGGGCTGGAGCCCTGGGGCTCAGCCTGGTGGATGCAGGTCCCTGTCCCCACACTGACAGGGGCCCTGTCCCCAAGCTGTGGGTCCCTATCCCCACGCTGTGGGGCAGCAGCTGCACGGAGCAGCCGGCGGGGCTGGAGCAGGTCGCGGTTCTCTGGCATGGGATGTGCCTGTGCCAGTGGAGCAGGTACAGCCCCGGGGCCGTGTGTCCCCACAGGGACTGTGTGTCCCCAGTCATGTCTGGAGCGGGTCTGTGACAGTTGGGTCTGTCAGTTCACGGCCAAAAGCGCAGCTGAAGGCTGGAAGAGAAACAGATAATTCTCCTTTTACTGATCACCAGTTTTTGTTGACTTCATTGGAATTTATATGTCAGGGTTTTTTACAGCTTTTTTTAAATCCTTTTTTTTGTGTGTGTGTGCATTGATACCAGTGTTAGATTTAAATGAAAATGTCTTCTGAATAAATTACTGTGAATGCACTGCATTCAAGAGGAACAAAATTAAGCTTAACTAACAAAACAATTTAAAAATGCTTTTCTTGTGCATTTCCTAATGAATTCCATCTTCTTGCCAAATGCACCTTAGCACAACTGAGTAAAAAACCCCACAATTTATTTATCAAGTGATTAACTTTCCTTTTTCTACCAGAAAGCAAAACTTGTGTAGATGTTTGTGAAGCCATGAAATGATTTAAATGAATATGTTTAGACACAATTTATGTGTTTGCTTAGCAAAATGCGCCAGTCTCAGTGCGGCAATGTACGTGTTTAATTCTGTGGGTTGGTACCCATCCCGTAGCAAACACTGTCGTGGTGCGAAGGTGGGAACCGGTGCCCAGGGCTGGTGCTCCCGTGAATCCGGTGCTGGCGGCCGCGCATCCCTGCAAAATGAGCACAAACCCAGGGGCTGCACTTAGGCCTTGATTTCTGGGTTCTAATGGTGCTGGTTGGAAACCTGCAATGTTCTTGGGAAGGTTTTGTGTAACATCAATAACAAAAGGAAAAACCTTAATGCCTTCTTAATAGCGTTTGCCCGGGAATTCAATTACTGCCGATTGCCGGCGTGTTGGCAGCGTTAATGACGGCACGCGGGGCACCTCCATAATTCATCATCATGATTTCTGTTGTGTTACAGACGATTCCTCCCCCTCGACAATGCATACATATGAAAAAGGATTAAAAGATTGAGACGGGAGCGGGGTGTAAATTCTGCTGCTGTGGGCTGTGTGCTCAGAGGAGATGGGGTTGGTTTCACGATGGAGTTTGAATTTGGGTTTCGTTCAGGTGATCAGTCCCTGTTGTTCGGCACTTTGGCTCTGACAAGCCCCCGCTCCCTCCGTCCCTCATTCCGCTGCCGCCTCCGGGGATTTTGTTCCTTTTTCCATCTTAGAAATGGGAGCGAGGAGTGAGATTGTGACTCGCTGCGTGAGGAGCGTCTGGGGCAGATCTCGGATGGCTTTTTGTTGTGAATTTCAGGACTTTTGTGCCACTAATTTCTGTGTCTGTGGTTGTAATGTTACCTGTCAGAGGTGGTTTGGGATGAATTGGGGGTTATCGAGGAGTGAGTGGAAGGACAGACCTGTGTGCCCTTAGGGGCACTGAGCGGGGAATATATATTAACCAGAGCCTTTCCCTGGGAATGTAATTTAGAACAACACCTTTTTTCTATTTTCCTTATTGAGTTGTTGATTTCTTGGGGAGGGTTTGAATTATTTGTTGTGAATGACACATTTGTTTCCAAATTGTTCTATGTGAAATCATATTTTAATGTACCTAGAAGATAAGTAATAGGAATTTGCTTAGCAAACAACCAACCAAATAAAAACAACCCCCAAAACTGACCCCCCCAGCCCCAAACCAAACAAAATAAATCCAACAAAACCACAAAGCCCAACAACCAAAAAAATAAAAAATGCAACCCTGAAAATCTCCAAGCAAATAATTTTTTCATTTCAGAGGATCTCCGAGTGTGCTTATGCTCCCCAGCTATTGCGTTATGAGCTGAGTAACTGCGTTAACGGTGCCTGAGAGCACTGAGAGGAGCTTTGAGTCGAGAATGGACTGTCTGGAACGGACAGAGCGGAGGAGCCGTGGGCAGGAAGGGGCGGAATGGAGGGGACTGGGGCTGCAGCTCCTCAGCCTCGGTTTGTGCTGAGCCCGTGGCTGGGAACTCAGTTCTGCACCTTCCCGGTGCTGCCGGGGCGGCCGCTACCCCTCTCCTTATCATTAACACTTTGGTTGCTTTTGGGGGGTGTGGGCGATGTGTCTTGTTTTGTTTGTGTGGGTTTTTGTTTTTAAACATGTCTCCCGAAAGTAGTTTTCTTGCAGGCAGAGTTTGCATTTGCTGGTTGTTCCTTTGCACAGCCCTAAGGAGGTGACGCTCTCGGGCTGTGCCGAGGAGCTGCTGCAGCAGCTCTGTAGCTCCTGGTGGGTTTGTCTCAGAGGTTTGTTGTCCCCAACCTGCCAGGAGCTGGAAATTCCCCCTTGACACCCGCGTGGGGCCTGGCAGGAGAGTGACACCGTCACCTGTTCCCGCTGCAGCTTTCTGGCTTTAAATTGAGTGGAGAAGAGCCCAAATCTCAGTGGAAAGCAGCCTCACATCGATGTGACGTTCATGGTTTTAGACAGAGATTCCACCCAACAGAAAAATGGGGTCTTCCTGCCAGGTCATGTTTTATGAACTAGCTCAGACAAATGCTGGACCTGCTGGGTTACAAAATCATCCACCAGGAACCTGAGCAGCTGATAGAAAGGAAAAGTATTTTTCCAATTGTTTTCATTGTTCTTAGCACACAGGCTTCTTTTAAATAGTGAAGAATGAAGCTTTGTTTTCCTGTAGGTACAGAGCATGCAGTACTGCCATTCCAGCTTGTCTGTCCTTCAACAAAATGTGAGACACCCAATCTAATATCCTTGTGAGTTTTGAAGGGAGAGTTTTCCCTTCTGCTGCAAATGTTTAATCCCTTTTTGCCAGAATTAAAACATGTGCTTAGGGTTAACGGACTTACTCTTTTCCCTGGCAAATTACCTTTAATTTTGACAATTAAGTAGAGAATGTGGAATGAGATCTGAAGCTGTTGGAAGCCAACTGTAAAGGTAGGGCCCGAGGTGGTGCAGGCCCTGCAGAACTGCGGCAGCCGGTGATGCTGCCGTCCTGCAAACCCAAACCAGGCGCTGAGGCTGCAGCGGTGTCAGCAACCTTGAGACAGGAGGACGGGAAGTCAAAGCGCGGTAGGATGCACACAACGATTTAATATAGTCTCATAGACTAGGAGGATAGAGTCTCTTTTTCTGCTCTCTGAGCTTGTTGCTCTGCTGTCTGTACGTTGTGGGTTTGTCTCCCTGCCGGCTGGTTCCTCGTCCCCAGGTTGCTGATCTGCTGGTCTCTGCAATATTGGTTACAGAGATCCCTGCCCGTGACCTGTGTCCATGGATCGAACCTGGCAGGACATTGACACAGCTCTTGGCAGAGCCATTCACCCACTCATCTAATGTTCCACCTCACTAAATTAATTTCCTTTCAGCTTCCAGAGTTGAGAAGTGTTGTGTAAGCAAATCCTTTAAACAACTTGCAAAAATTTCCTCAGTACGTCTTGTAATATTGGGGTTCTGGTTTGCAAGGGTCACGGAAGCCTTGTGTTTGTTCGTTCACTTTATTTCTCGATTTAGCCCAACAGAGGGACAAAGAGACCCCGTGATGAAGAGGAAGAAGAAATCAAAGCACGTCGGAAACAAGCGGGTGCCCGTGAGCACAGTCGGCACAGGGAAGAGGAGCCTGTTGCCGTGGATGAAACTGATGATGAGAAGAAGAAACTTCTTCAGATAATGGAGAGAGATGGAGAAGAGGAAGAGGAGGAAGTAAATCACTGGTGTTCTGGGGAGCGGGGAGGCAGCGGGAAATAAGCAAACGCCCAGTCACCTCTCCGTGATTTCAGTTTCTTTCCACGTAGATGATAACTGGTGATTTTCTCGTGCCTCGTGCAGCTGGAGGTCCTGGCTTTACTTTCCTGCCCTGCGGGGTGTTCATTCATTTCAAATGGGCTTCTCAGAGATTTCCTCTGAAGCCTTGGGGAGGGCAAAAGGGAGAGGGAAGGGAAAGCTTTCAAGCCTAATCTCTGTTTTAGGCTGGGAATAGCCAAATCACCTTCTAAAATATGTTTTTAGGAAATAGTTTCTGTATTCTAACTGTTTTTTTAAGTTTGTTGTTCTTGTCAGTGCCCCCAGCCCTGCAGCCTCTCCCACTCCCCCTCTCTATGTCTCTGCAGCAGCAGCAAAAAGCCACCCTTCCTCGGTACGAGCAGGGCCTGGGGTCAGAGCAGGGGGCAGCTGCTGTCGGGGGTAAATGATTTCCAGCCTTGGAGACAGAAATCCGATGCAGCATTGGCCTTTCTGCCAGGGGCCAGGGAAAAGATCACTTTATAAATGCGACACATGGATTGGTATAAATCTAGAAGATATTTGCTTCCTGCTGCCTGTGTCCTGTTTGATAAAGAACCAAGTGAGATTCACCACTGCAGAATCGTGTAGATTTGTAAAATATCGTGTCCTCTGTATGCAGCGTTGCCAGCATTTGTCTCTGGAAATCTCCCTTGTTTGTTTGACATTGAGCTATTGCCATTACAGTTGTTGCTGATGGCAGAGAAAGATCATGTGGGATTTCTGTAGCATTATGCTCCAGGATGAAGGGACGTAGCCCGGAGTCCTCTCAGCTGGCAGGTCCTGGGGGTTCCTGTGGCTCTGTCAGGTGCAGTTCTCCCATCCGGACCTTTTAAGAACTGGAAGTCCAAAGTGTCTTTGGAACCAAAATCTCTTGTTTATTATCCTGGAACATGGTTAGTATAAGTGCCATCAAAATGCACTTTATAACAGTAGATTTGAGGAAAGGAAGCTGATCTGTAGGACACTGTAATGCTGAATGCACAGGTAACACAAGACACAGAGCAGCCCCTGATGCGGATCAGGCAGGGGGGTGTTTTAGAGACAGTGAAGAGTCAAACGAGAGGGGGGAGCAGAGCCGGTGTGTGTGACAGTGCCTCGGTGGGCTGGAATCCCAGTGCAGGGAGAAAATGGTTTGGGCAACTCAGTATTGATGGACGGGTGGTGCCATGAGGGCGATGGTGCTGGAGTCCCAGACTGTCCTGCTGGGAGGGACCCACGGGATCATCCAGTGCAGCTCCTGTCCCTGCACAGGACACCCCGAATTCACACCAGCAGTGTGTGCTGGGCCTGAGGCTGCAGGCAGCCCCCTGTAAGGGGAGACTTGGGCTGGTGCTATTATTGTGATGGAGTTTGCTGAACAAGCTCAAGTTTTCTGTCTTGTGCAAGATTCCTGCTTAGAGTCGCTAACCAAAGAGTCTTCCCAGAAGCAACTCTTGATTTAAGCCCAAACAGGAGATGGGACACACAGCTTGGCTTAAGATGTGAAGGGGCTTGGTTTGCTTTTTGTTTTGAGAACTTCTCTTTAATAGTGGTTGTAACATAGTCAAATAAAGGAGAGGGAAGAGGTTACACAAGAAAATCTATATGATCAATGTTTTATTAAAAGAAGTGCATTAACTAAAATAGTGAAACAAGGAAAATAATAGAATCGTGTTTGTAGGTGTCAGGGAGGCAGCAGAAGTTATGCAGCTGATGTACATAAATGTGTCGTGCCAGCTGAGAAACACCTTAGAATTTCAGAAATAAAAAGTGCTAGAGTAAAATGTTGATTTTTTTTTTTCTTTAGAAAAAGACTTTAAAAGAAAAGTGAAAACTTATCCAAGCGAGGAAAATACAAAAGAACATAAACTCGGCGCAGTTAAATGTAGAGCTACAAAAAGAAATATTACAGTGGACTTCAGAAAAGAAACTCTCCCTGGGCATAAGCTGCCAATGCACATTTTACATGTCAGCAGCAAAATCCTCTCTCTGTGTGTGTGGTGGTGCCTGGTGCTCACAGGTGTGAGCGCAGCTCAGGGAGGATGAGCTGTCCCAAAGGGTTTGTTTGTCATTGGTAGTTCCTTCACGGGTGAACCCTGGTTTGCACCAGCCCGGCGGACGGTTTGTTGCAGGGAGCAGGTCAGGGGGTACAGGGGGTGTCCCGGGTCCCCTCAGTGGGGTGTCTCGTGTTCCCCTCGCGCTTCCCATTTGCTGCCGAGGTCGGACTGTCCTGCCAGCCCCAGCAATGTCCTCTGCCCTTCCCTCTGCTCAGGAGGAACCTCTGGATGAAAGTTCAGTGAAGAAGATGATTCTCACCTTTGAGAAGAGATCGTACAAAAACCAGGAGCTGCGGATCAAGTTTCCTGACAACCCAGAGAAGTAAGATTGTGCTCGGCCCCTCTCTCTTACTCCTTTTTTCAATCCTGAATCAATTTCCTGTATATACAGGCATTTTCAGTTACACAAGGCTTATGTAACAGCACTTATTGCCATGTAGTTCTCAATTGTATTTGAGACTAACTTTTTTAATTAAAAATGGCATTAAGGAGACGCTGGTGGTGACTGGTACATGGCCGGCAGCACAAAGAGAATAATTAGCAATGAAGGGAAAAGTTCTAGTTTATTAAATTCTTGCTGTTGTTATTAATAATATGATAGATTGTGAAACTTCAGCACTAAACCTCATGTTGTTTTTGTTTTGAGAGCGCACACACTCAGTAAGGTTTGGTGAGTTGGTGTCTGGGTGCTCAGAGTGGGCGCTGAGGAGCTCGGTCCACGCTGCAGTTCTCCCTTCTGGGTTTCTGTTTGGTTAGTTGTCTGTGTTCTCAGCCCGTGCTGCAGTTCTCCCTTCTGGGTTTCTCTTGGCACTGGCTCCGAGCGGTCGCTCTCTGCTGACAGGCAGCTGGGGGGTGGGCTGGAAGACTGAGACCCTGGGTTGGGGAGTTTTGCTTTCCAAATAATTAAAGATTTCACACCATCATTTTGTGTGAAGGTGTTGTGCTTCCATATGCAGTCAGTGGTCCGTGTGGGAAGGAAATAATCCTATAGTATGAAGCTTTCAGGTGAGCGGAGCAGCTGGATGGGCTCTGAAAGCCGTCACAGACTTGGTGTTTGGTTCCACACCTGTAGTTCTAGTGAGCCGCTTTCTCCTTTCACCGAGATTTGTTATTCACGTTCAGTGAATTTCTTCCTACATTTGAGTGTCATTGGGTTTTGTCCAGTTTACTGTTTGTTCCCTTCTTCAAATTCTTTTTATGGACTTTACTTCAGCCTGATACAATTGCCACACTGATATGTGGCAGCCGGGGAAGGTGCATCGCTCTGGAGAATTTATTTCATATGCAGGTGGTTGTTTTCAGGTGTAGCCACAACCTCTTGATTTTTCTTTTTTTTCTCCTAAGTTCTTGAACTGATTTGCAGAACTGGAACAAGTCTGGTTATGTCGATGGTAGGAAGGCTCCTGCTGTCGTGGTTGAGGTTCAAGGGCAGTCGCAGGACAGGAGGCGGCACAGCTGCCCTGGAGCTCTGGGCTTGGGATGTCAGCACCGAGGGTCAAAATGATGGGGCCGTGTTCAGCTGGGGTGATAAACCTGCCCTGGAACCCACTGGGAGGGCTGGTCTCTGTTCTGAGAAGGGCTGTGCACAGACCGTGGCTGATGTACTCCTTCCTTTGTATTAACAGTTCTTGTCTTGCCCCAGGTTCATGGAGTCGGAGCTGGATCTGAACGATATCATCCAGGAGATGCACGTGATCGCCACCATGCCAGACCTGTATCACCTGCTGGTGGAGCTCAACGCGGTGCAGTCGCTGCTGGGGCTGCTGGGCCATGACAACACCGATATCCTTCCGTCGGTAAATCAGCTCTCACCCGAGAGGCTTTCTGCAGACTCTCTGCGTTTCTTAGGTCCAGCTTTCACAGGCTTCTGTGTGTGTTTTTTCTCTTCTTTCCCACTCACTGAATTTATGTCTCTTTATTTTTTCTTCCAAGTGAAAGCCTTCTTTGTTCAAGTAATATTGATTCTGAGGTTTTCAGTGCTGTTATTCTGTTTTCCTGTTTTATGGACCTTTCATCTAGGCTTGAGTGGCTGCGTCAGAGCGTGAACAGATGAGCAATAGAAGAGCTCAAGTACGGGCTTAGCAGCGCAGGGCCTTGATCTGTGTGCAGACTTTGGAGCAGTCCCAGGAAAAAGGAAAGAGTTTTACCCCTTTTTGTTGAGAGCTGAGCTGTGACACCTTCAGCTCTTTGCCATGAACTAGCTCACCACAGTGCCACATCCGTTTGCAAGTGGGATCAGTTCTCTTTAATTTGGTGTGCTTGGGGCTCTGGGTAGCCCCTTTGCTCACCTAAATATCCAGAGACATTTCCACGCTTACTTAGTTCTTGTGTCACTGCTCGTGCTCCTCTGAAGATCTGAGGACATCTCAGAGAGGGTTTTCTGTCTATACTGCTTGAGATTTTGGTAGTTTTGAAGAAAAATAGTGTTATTTTTTTACTATCCTGGTGTCTTGGTGCTTGACCACCAGCTGATAAATACACCTGTGCCTGGCTTACCGTTGTGTAACCTCTAAAAGTGGAGCTCGGCTTGCATTGCTTGTGAAATATTCTACGGTGGATTAAGCGGAGAAATTGTGAGATGATTTGAGAGATGGCGTGTTTGTGTCCTGACAAACACCGGTGAGCAGAGGGAGTGGTAAAGCGGGGCGGGAAGAGCGGTGAAGCGGGGTGGAAAGAGCTCTGCACTCAGACTGGGGCCTACAGCAGGATTTCCTTTTTCCCTTTTATTGATTCATGACCTTTGGGAAGTAATTTATTCCTTATTTCTTTGTTTGTAAAGATGTAGGCAAGCAGCTTTTCTGAGGTGTTTTGAAATATGCTGTGTTAAAAGGACTGTTAAGTGTTCAACGTTGTGGTCTGATGCACAGATCTTGGGTTTGTTTTTTAGCACTTTTCCTTGTGTTTAAGAATTCATAATTCATTCTTCCTAAGTGGGTGCAGCGATCAGGAGATAAAAACAAAGCATAAATATTTTATTGCATACTCGTTTATATTGGAAAGCACTGCTGTGTGTTTGGCTATTTTGACTTGTATCTAGCTGAACCTCGATGCGGTGGAAAGCTGATCCCTGCAAACAGCACAGCTTTCCTTATCTCTGATCCAGAATGGAAATTACTCTCAAGTCAGTGTTTGTTAACAGTTTGCTGTTGGAGAGAAGCGCCTACGATTCAGAACCAGTTTTGTGGCTACCACTGTTCCATTGCTTATTTTTTTGCCAGGCACCACAGGCTCTTTGTGTACAATGTGCACGGTGTGAAGAGCTTGTACCGGGTTTCTCATTCACAAGGCAGATCCAAGCGGAGGGGATGCTGAGCGAGGTCCCAGCTGGAGCCTGCGGGAATGCCCTCCCTCGTCTTCTCAGCCATGAAAAGCTGTGTCCTGGGGTCACTGCGGCTGTCAAGGACTTGTCAGTATTTCCACTGTGAACTCTTTTTAATTGGTTTGCAACTTGCCTGTCAGTTAAGTTTATGGGTAGAAATTTGGCCTGTGAACTGCAATTTTGAGAAAAATATATTTCTTGTTATAAAACAGCTGAAGTGTTTTCCCATCCGTTGGAAGCAGGACCCAGGCTGTAGCGACGCCTCTGCACTGCGCTGCTGCTCACGGACAGAACAGAAACACCACTGAAGGGAAGATCTAAGCACAAAAATAAATTGATACAGCTCAAGTTTTGTAATGACTTCTTGTTAAAACAAATGGAAAACGATTTTTAAAATGAGTTCTTCAAGGAGAGGACTAAACAAATGGCTCTTCAGATGCGATTTAAATATCGTGTCTTGAGGGACTAATGCAAGGAGACAAAAGCGATGTCCAGAGGGAGCAAATAATCTACTGAATGATTCATGCAGTTGTACACAAAACATGTGAATGAAAGATGATCACCGACAGGATTTTATTAATGAAATACACAAAAACTTCAAGTGAGGTTTTGCTTTTCTGTCCCCTAAATTCTCTAGGACAACTGATGCTCTGGCAGGAACAGGAGCTCCCTGGGCAGTGGTGCCTGTTCCCTTCCCGGGCAGCACTTGGCATCTCTTGAGCTTCACAAGGTTCATATCGGCCCCTTCCTCCAGATATTGGTAATTAATAGTTGATTCTTTGCAGAATAAATATAAGGCAGGTTATTTTCTCTTAACTTACTGAGTCGTACTTCAACTTGCTTTTAAAAATGGTAGCCTGGCACCTTTGGCCACGTTTTTGTGTGAGCAGGAGTGACTGTGCCCAATGAGGAGTCACCGCCCAGCCGGTTCCTGGTGGCAGGTGCAGCGGGAGGTGACACTGCCATCAGGAGCATGTGCCGAGAGCTCGACCTTGGGTAGGGAGTGCTGTAAATGAAAGAAAGAGGTTGTCTTAGTGAGACACATCTGCTGTGCTGAGACGTGGGTTAATTTGGGCCTGGGACAGGCAGCTCTCGCAGCCTTTCCTCAGCTTAGATAAGTCACAACTGGAACCTTGCTAAGGAAAGACATGTGAAAATGCTTTTCCTGCTGCTGCTCGTGTGTCTGAGCAAATGCACAAATAGGAGAACTGGGAGCCTGGCTCGTTAGCTGGGGCATTTTAAAGAGATTCATCACAAAGTTGTTATATAGGACGTGCAGAAAACTGCGAACCCTGTTCTGCCCCAGTGGGACTCAGGCAAGATTGATCAGCGTGTCTGAGAGAATGGGGAAGTGGGTCTAATGAGCTGGAATATGTCTCATCGTACAGGAAGGCTGTGGAGCAGCCAGGGAACCGTGTGTTATGCAGCTCGGAGTTAATGAGTGAAAATGGGGCTGGCAGAAGCTGTGCTTCTCCTGCAAGGCCTGGCTTAACGGTGTGCGCTGGCCTAATTGGGCTGGGCAGAGGTGATGGCAGCTGCTCCTGCTGCGGCGGGTTACGGGGCTGCCGCTGAGAGCACAACACCTAAATCACATTATTGGAACTTATATCTTTTTGCTTGTGTTCGATCTTGGCAAGGCAAAATGGTGCCTGGTTATACCAACTCTAGAAATGTTGATTTAAAAAACTCAATAAATATCAAGAAACAGTAAAATTGCCTGAGACAGTAAGCAGACAATCATGTTCATTTTTATCATTCCTAATTGTTGGGATTCCCTGATTTTGGTGCTTGTAGGAACGAGTGCTGAAGTGTCTGTGTGCTCTGGGCTCGGCTGTTCCTCCCCTCGTGCTGGAACATGTTCGGCTGTGTTGGATCGTTGTATGAGCGCACTGGCCCCTGAGCGCCCTACTTGTGATACTCCAGGTGTCTGCCTCTGTGTTCATTGTCCTTAACACCTGCACATGTTTCCATAGCCGTGGTGGACTTGCTTCAGGAGCTGACTGATATAGATACTCTCCATGAGAGTGAAGAAGGAGCTGAAGTCCTCATAGACGCTCTGGTAAGTAGTAGCCGTTGGATTATTTCGCTGCCTGAGCAGCGTGTGCCCGTGCAGCGCCGCGGTGTCGGAACTGCCGCGCTCTGCAGCCGCGCTCACCCCGGTGCCCTTGGGGCGCCGCTCACTGCGGCGGGGACGTGTGCTGGGGAACACGGCGGTGATTTGAGCGGAATGCCAGAGTTTGGGTAACAGATTCTTCTCGCCCATTGTTCAACCACTTCTTTTTTGGAAAGAACACACTCACATTGCAAAATTTGTGTAGGATGGGAGATTTTTTTGTGCAGGGAGGAAGAATGAGGTAATATTTGTGACTTAGTGTTCTGTTGAAAACAGGAGCTCGATTTACATTTTCCTCTCTTCTTGCAGAACAGGGTGAGCTTGTTCACCGTGAGAAGCTGCGGTTTGTGGCAGGGCTTGGGTTGGCTGAAGGACAGTGGGGCTGCTTTGATCTCTTGCAGGGGACACCAGTCGTCTTCCACTCAGTAACTCTTGTTTCAGACCCCAAAACCTGTGCTGGAACTGGGATGTGTGTTGTTATAGTGAGGGTACGTGTTCTGAACAAGAAGTAAGAGTGTGAAAGTTTTCGTGTAGCAGAGCTGATGCATTTTAAGGGCGGAGGAGGGTTCAGAGGTACTGATCCTTTTTGGCACAGAGGTTAAACAACCCCAGAAGATGACCCGTGTGCAGCAGAAGGTGCGTTGCTCAGCCTGACGTGCTCCCTGCCCGGGTAACTCTTGAGCGGCCGGTGGTCTCCAGGGTGGATCTCCCTTTCCTGGCGTTTGCGCTGGGTGTTCCCTGCTCCTTGGCCACCAAACTGAGCACAAGCCCTCCAGAAGAACCAGTACCAGCAAAACCTGAGATTTACATGTCTGTCCTACCTTGGGTAGCTTATGCTGCTGAATTGCTGCGTTTGTGAATCGCTGTGGCTGTGTTGTGTTCTGTAACTATTATGTTGAAATGGAGAGGTGGGGAATTGCGGGTTTTCTTTTGTTTGCTTTGTTTAGCTGCTCTGTTTTCTCCTACAATCCTTCTTGTCCGGTCACTGTAATGTTACCTTGCAAAGGTTAATGACAGTGGCCTGCAGCCGAGTTCTCTGGCTGGCCTCTGGCTGTTCTTAATTACTGTGTCTTCGTGGAGAGATTGCTGGATGAAGGAAGTGGCAGAGAGGAACTGCTAGAGAAGATGTTTTCTGTAAAACGTGCAGAGAGGTAGTAAATCAAACAAAGTTCTTTTTCTGTTTGCCTTGTCACCAGCCCATTGATAACAGCCAAGTTTTAGAGGTTTTATTGTCCTTCTTGAAAGAAACAGGTCAGGCAGAGCTTGGGAGAAAAGCTTAGATATTTGCTTTTCAGATTATTTTTTTTAAGGAAGCAGGTATAATGTAGGGTATTTGTGAAGATTGTTGCACTTCCTTCTAGAGCGGCTGAGATTTGTGTTTTTTCCAGGAGTTCACTTGGCCCCAAGCTCGTGAACAGTGTTTGAGTTGGAACTGTTATTTTAACTTTTCCAGGCTCATGTCCGCAATGCAGAGTGGGCCAAAGGCTCTGCCCTGTCACAGATACCTGTGTGAGTGTTTGGTCGGAGGCTCCACCTGCGGATGCAGGTTCCTGCTCCTGCTCTGTCTGGGTTTTGGCTCACTGAAGTCAACTTGGTACTTCCATCTTGCTGGGATTTAGATGCAAGGCCTCAACTGGTGATCATTCAGCTTTTGGATATGAAACTTCGCGTGGGAGGGTTGTTCCTCCAGCTCTTTGTGCCCATGAAGGTGGAAGGTCCAGCACAGGTGTAGGCCACTGACGTGGGGCCGCGCGCTTACCCCTTCAGAGGGATTAGAAATCAATCAGGCTGCTTCAGGAAAGAAGGCTGCGACAAGGTGCATGTTTGCCTCCAGATGTTTTTCTGTTTAATCTGAAACACGAAAGTTGTTTAATTAATTAGAACAAACATAGTGCCAGATTTACTTGGTGATTCCTTCTCTTCCTCTGAGATTTTCAAGCAAGATTGTTAATGTTTTCTGCTTATGTCTGATAGGATTTTTCAGTAGGGCTTATTTAATTTTATTATTTATTAACAGTATTTCGCCTTCATCTTCCTTTTTTCAGTCATCTTTCTTTTCATCTTTCCCACGACCCCGGTGATTTAGGTGGAGGGCCAGGTTGTGGCCTTGCTGGTCCAGAACTTAGAGCGCCTGGATGAGAGTGTGAAGGAGGAGGCGGACGGCGTCCACAACACGCTGGGTAAGCGGCTGGTGCGCAGCCTCTCGCTCCCTCCTGCCCTTTGAGTGAAGGGGGCAGGTTATCCCCCTGCTTTCCCTCCTGACTCCTTTCCCCCTGAACTGCCAACATGATGGCAGAGGACCTGGAGCAGCTGTTGTTCAAGCTCAGCTTTAGCTGAGGTGAAGCCTGGTCCCTGGAGCAGTGTTTGCCCCAGGGCTGCTCCGAGATGTCTGATCCCACAGGGAGGTGCTGACACTCAGATGAAACTGCCCTGCTCCAGGGGGGCTCCACTGCTTATGTATTTGCTACATGCTCATCTGTCAGCTCTACCTACTCCCTTAGGAGAGCTGCTTATGTCTTAGGAATAGATTTAACTTTTAGGTAGCAAAACGTTTGTATTTCATATGAGCATGTTGTTACCTCTCTGTTCCCCGGTCCTTGTACAACAGTCACTGCTCTGCAGTGTCTCACTGTTAGTAGCGTTTAGCCCATGATCTGCTCCTTGCAGTTGTTTGGGATTGTGATATCCAAAGGACTGGAAGAATGAGGGAGGCTGGAAACATGAGTTTTGGAATTTTTCCTGCCGCTGTTGGTGTTAGTTTAGTTTTGTGCAGTGAGAATTGCTGCTGCAGTAGAGTGAAGGTGTCTCAGGCTTCTTCCAGCAAGAAGCGTTGCACAGAGGATGGACTATGTGGGCAGTGTGAAACCTGAGAGGGTATCATACACCTGAGCTTAAAGTCTCACTCAAAACCCAGATGGTTTTGTAAGGAAGATGTAAGTTTGAGAAGAGCAGTGCAGCCCTATGACCTTCTGGCCAAGCGGTGTCAATCCGGCCAGGGCTGAGCAGCGGGTGGGGCAAAGCGGCTGTTTTGTGTCTCCCCAGCGATCGTGGAGAACATGGCGGAGTTCCGGCCGGAGATGTGCACCGAGGCCGCGCAGCAGGGCCTGATGCAGTGGCTGCTCAAGAGGCTGAAGGTGAGCGGGTTCCTCTGCGCTGGGACGTGTCACAGCACAAACCGACGGGTTACAGGCCCAAAGCTGTTTGTTATTGGCTCTTGCTATTTCTGTAGGTTATCTTTGTGACAAGATCTAACATTTGTGAATACAGTGAACTCAAAATGCCTCAAACTGGGAAGTTTGCCCCTTTTAAAATTTCTTATAAACTAGTAAAATGGAAGGAGTTGGCTTTACACAATGTGATGCAAGTCTGTGAGTAGAAGTACTCTCATTTTCATAATGTTTGCCTAGAAGAGCATCTGGTGTTCAGTTGACTTGAAGGTTTTCGCTTGTTTCTGTGGGAGGTATTTTTGTTGACATGTCCCTCACCCTGCCATGAGAATGAGGGTCTGTCCACCACCCAGCGCTGGAGCTCTGCTTGTCCCCTTCCCCGGCAGAGCAGCTGCTCTGCACCTAAAGCAGCCCTTTCAATAAGCCAGTTTTGCATATATGTTAAGAGAAGCCAAGTTAAGGACGAAAAGCTAGAATTCAGGGTTTGTTCCCTCTGCAGTTTAGTTTAAATGGACATACTTCTGTCTTGTCTTTATATTGTAAACGTCTTACAGTAGAAAGTGTCTTTTTTTTCTGTTGATATAATTCCTGTATGGTCCATGGCTGAGGAATATAAAACCTTATCCGTGAGCAGGGAAACTAACAAAGACCATTTCTGGCTTTCCTTCCTACATCTCTAACACTTTTTTTGAGTTTCGAGTGATGTCTTTTTTTAACGGCTGCTGGCGGTGGCTTTTTCTTTGAACTCATCTAATTGCCTTTTGAATTCAAAATTACTCTTTGATATTCTTAGCATCCTGTGGCAGTGAGTTACACAGTTAAACTCTGTCTTGTGTGAAAAGATGCCCAAACACTCCCTGGAAAATACTGTAGGGAGGTTCGTCTCCTACAGAACTAGTGAAGAAAACTTAGCAAACAGATTCTGCCTTTTTCCTGACCTGTTCGGAAGGCATTATTAGCACTTATACATTTAAATGTCTTTATAGTCAGAAGGCCTCTGAATCACAGAAATACTCTCTCAGCTTCCTAAGTGTGCAGAAACCCCTCTGTGGCCCTCAAATACTTGTTAGCAGAAGTAACCTATAATTTCTCACTACAGGTAGTAGCATAATTATATTCTTTTTGCTTAAAAACAAAAAACGGAGTTAATTTTATTCCAGGCAGGTGTGTACTGAGTGTGGCTCTGCCACCCGCCTTGTAATTACTCTGGCAGCTGAAAGACCCAGAAACTTGGGAAGGTAAAATAATCACAACCTGAATTCCCTTGCCTGGTGCCACAGAAAATAAACTCAGTGCTGTGTGTGTCTGTGTGAGCCGTGCCTGGGCTGGGCCGTGTGCTCAGCGCTGCTCTTTCTGACCAAGATGCCGTCACGGGGAGCTGCACATTAATGGAACCCTCGCCCAGGCGCCTTTGCTATTGGCAGCACGTGGTCTCGAGTCTCTGGCCCTGCCAGATGTGTTTGGGATGAAACCAGGACCTCAGCATCTGGGCAGAGCCTTGCGCTGCTGGAGAAGGGCTGTGGGATGAGTTAACATCAGGGTTCTGTCCACGTCTGGCACACAGCGCAGTGCGAGTTTCTGTTTTCTGACTCGGCGTCAGGTTGTGTAATTGTGTTCTGACTGTCAGAACCTCCTCCGAAGGCTCAGGTGGACAGCTTAATAGCTCACTGCTCCACCACAGTCGGGGTTTGATGATGTTGTGGGCAGCCTTGAGAGAGCCACCCATTGTTTCCTGACACGTGCCGTAGGACAGCAGCTGGTGCATGCTGTGCCACAGTTGTAGAACATCATGGAAAGTTCATCACAGGAGAGAGATCCTATGTTGCAAAAAACCTGACACTCTTCTCAGGGGTTTTGAGCCAACTTGGTCAAACCTGCTTATGGAGGACAGTGTGAGGGAATGGAGCGGAGCTTCTACTCGTGTGCACAGGCACACATATCCCGCAATCAGAGAGATTTATTGCTGTTTTGTCACTGAGGCACACTGCAAAATTACCACTGTTGTATGTTGGTTTAAATGTTGCTCACACGTTGGGTGATTTGATTAATGTGTTCAGATGAGTGAAATGCAGAGAGCCATGCCCTGCTGAGCCTCATGTTCTTCCTGCCCGCAGGCCAAGATGCCCTTTGATGCCAACAAGCTGTACTGCAGCGAGGTGCTGGCTATCCTGCTGCAGAACAACGATGGTGAGCGTGCCCCGGGGATCCGCAGCGCTCCTGCCCCCGGCCCGGGCAATCCCGTGAGCGCTGCCTCCTCCCCTGCAGCCCTTGTGCTGTATTGATTTTGCTCACTGATGTATCAGTGTTAGACGGCTGTAAAATCTGACAGTTAGCTTCATTTTTCTCTCTTTTCTTCCTCCCTTCCCCCCACCTCCGTCTAGACAACAGAGAATTGCTCGGGGAGCTGGACGGGATCGATGTGCTGCTTCAGCAGTTATCGGTGAGTAATTCCCTGCACCCTCTCTGCGAGGGCGAGAGGAGGTGGGGAGTTGTGGGGCCAGCGCTGTGGCTGTCCTGAGTGCTTTGTGTTTGGTGCAGGCTTAGGCCCGGAATAACTTCCACATGAGTGTGTCATCCGTGCTAAGGGAGGTTAACCCCTGGTTTACAGATCTTAATGCAGAGGTGTGTGGGAGTTACGTTGCTTTGTTTATAGGGACATGGCAAGTTGGAGTTGGGCAGGGTGCTTGTGGTGTAAAATGTTCACGTGCGCTCTACAACAGCCGGGACAGAATGGAGGCCTCCGTTTTGGGGTAATTCTATCATCTTTGCCATGCAGGTGTTCAAACGCCACAACCCTGGCACAGCAGAAGAACAGGAGATGATGGAGAACCTGTTTGACTCACTGTGCTCCTGCCTGATGCTCAGTTCCAACCGCGATCGCTTCCTGAAGGGCGAGGGTCTGCAGCTCATGAACCTGATGCTCAGGTACCCTGGTCACTTTGCCATTTTCTGCCTGCTCTTGACCTACCAACACGCATCCTGGCTAAATACTTGTGTTTCTCTGGTTATAAAATGTCTGTGTTAGCATACTTGTCCGTTTTCTGTTTCTTTTTTTCCAGCGTATAGTTGGACCTTCTCAGACATAATAAAAGCTCCACTCTTTGTCTTTAGCTTTGTTTCCTAGGAAATGGGGATAGTGCAATAGGTGCTGGAGAGCAGCGGTGCAGGGTGACCAGATGAAACAAAGCTGTAGGGCAGGCCACGAATCCTCTAAGGATGTCAGAGACCGCTGTGAGGGTGCAAGGGAACCTTTGGATGTCTCTAGAGAAAACATTTTTCATTTGTTCCCCGGTTCAAGATTCACACTGTTGTGTATCCTCTGAGCTGATGAATTTTTGTGGATGTTGATACAAAAACTGCTTTTGTGACACAGGCATAACATGCAGTTCTTGTGACGTGTCTTGTCATACCACGAGTCTCCAGGGCTTCTCTGCTCTCTCTCCTGGCACTGGATTGTGTCTCCACAGACCAGCTGCCCCAGAGTGGGTCTGTCTGTCCATCCCCAGCTGTGCGGTGGCTGCTTGGCCAACGCCAGCGAGCGGCGACAAGTTCCCGCAGTGCATGGCTGAGGAACGTGCAGCAGCAAGGAACTGAATAAATAGCCAAATGTGGATTATTCAAATAGGAACGCTGGGTTTTCTTGAGGCTAATTAAAGAAAAGCTTCAAAACTAAGACCGAGAGGGAGGCCTCCCTCTGCCTCCAGTACTAAGCTGCTAAGCTAACCTTGCAGAACTAATTACTTGGAGTTCTTGAGCCATGTGGGTGGGACTCAGCATTTGGATTTTTAATAGCTTTTCCCTCATTTTTGGACTCTGCTATTTAGCACTCTCTGCACCAGGACCCCAGCTGGAAAATTATGACAAGAGGAAAATTTCACCCTGAATGCGTTTTCGTGTCCCCCCTGGCTAGTTGTGGAGGGATTAGGAGGGACAAAGCCTGACTTAACTGCCAGCAGCAGCTCTGTCTGATGGAAGGAGTTTCCAGGACCTCAATCTTTTGGTGCTCAGGAACCAAACTTATTCTACAATCTGAATGGGATTGATAAAGTAACAATGGAAAACAAGTAACAGTTCACAGAACATTTTCTAGAAGCTTACATTGCTACTGTCCATAAGCATGGACTATACTGACAGTTAATTATTTTTTTTTAAACTCTTCTAGTAGTAGAAAAGCCGAAGTTCTCCTGACCTGGCTGTTTGAGCAAATAACGTGAGGTGCTGGTTGACTGAGTCTGATCCCGTGCAGCTCCTGGCTCTGGCCTGTCCCACCCTGCGAGTCATTTAGAGAGAGCAGCACCTCATTGGGCAGAGCGAGGAAACTTCTTGCTTCTAATGGCGTCTTCAGACTAGAGTCAGAGGCATTAAGCTGCTGATTTTATTGCTGATTCACGTTTTTCTTCTTTTGAAGAGCTGCCAACCACGTTTTGTAGTATTTTGTACTATCTGTGGTGTTGACATGCCAGTTCGTTCCTGTACCTTGTTTGCCAAACAAAGTGTGTGAGAACTGACACCGCAAGGTTTTGAGTGCTTGTAGGTTTTTTTACAGATCTTAATATCCAGAAGCTATTTAATGGCTATTAACTCTGCTAACCCCTGTTGTCTTTGGGAGTTCTCCTGCTGTATGCTCACAGGAGCTCGTTTTTTTGGTGCCACTTTGGTAGTGGCAGGTTAGAGTTGTGAATGGGGAGCGATCCTCATTATAACAGCTGTGACCAGAGAGCTGCACCAGAGCGTTCGCTTCTGTGTCTTCTTGATACCTTCATGATAAACAGCAAAGAACAGCAATGCTGCTCTGTTGTGATCGACCACCTCGCCCACAAACTGGGCAGGATATTTTTCTCTCCTGTCGGTGTCCTCTGAAGACTGGGGGAAGAGATCTGTTATTTTTTAGTTTTTATGTGGAAGGCGGTTAATCATTGTACCATGGTCTGTATAGATGAAAGGACAAATAAGCAAAGTTGAAAGTTTATTGACATGATGTGAGATAGATAAGCTGCGTGAGAATAAAGATATCAGGCTTGGATCTCCAGGACTGTCTTGGAGAACAGAGCATTCTGTACCTCGTGCTGCCCAGTGCATCCGGCCAAGCTGTTCCTTTAATAAAGGTTGGGCACACAGACCTGCAGGTGAGCGTCGCATCTGGAACGCGCTCGAGATGTTCCTGTGGACACAGATGAAAACAGGACTATGTTCTGCACAAATGACAACCGTGAAAGATGTTGTTGTTTCATGTGAACTTGTGCTGGTTTATGGGGAGCCAGCGGTGGCACCTGAACAGGTGCCTGATGTGGCTGATGTGCTGTGCACGTCCCCAGCATGTCCTGGTCACGGGCTGGTGGTGTTGGGGGGACTCGCCCTTGGACGTCCCTGAGCGGCTCAGGGAGCCGAGGGTTTGGGACAGGGACAGCCCGTGGCAGCACAGACCGAGGGGCGGTTGTGAAGCCAGGTAAGAACACGGGTATATGTAACTATTTGATTGGCATCTCTGCAGCAATGGAGGCTCGTTTAATTTATAGAGTGTCTTTGTCAATAAGAAGATGGTTTGTCAAGGTGGACAAACCTTTTACACCAGTAAAAAATGTATAAATGTCGTATAGAATTGAATTAAATATATATATTTTTAGGTCAGGAAGCACAGTTTTAGTACACAGTCCCTCAGCCTTGCCTTGGTGACCTAAATGCAGTTTACCTTTCAAAGCCAAAAGACAGAAGCCCAGGCTGGTACTGAGTTCTGTGCACAGGCTGGCAGGGAGCTCGTGGCTTTGGCTGCAGAGTCGTGTTGGGCTTTGGAGGAGACGCAGCCGCTGCGCTCCCAGGGATGTGGCAGAAAGAGTCTCCATTGCACAGGAAAAATGCCGTGTGGCTTTCCCAGTGACCAACTGAAGGGGTGTGTGTGTGTGCACAGACAAACACAGCGACGGGAGCTCAGGGAAGCTTGCATCACTTGGGCAACACCATCTTCCTTCTGCAGCTGCTCAGCGGCTCTTCGTGACCCTCAGAAATGCGTTTGCTCCCGCACAGCAAAACCAGCTGTACGGCTCCACGGCTTGGCCAGGGTTATTTCAGGGTGTAATTTTTGTGATCATTGAAATCCTTTTATATTTTCTTGTCCTGCTGTTCCTAATGACCCCGTGGAAACTTAGACTGTCTCTTTACTAAATCTTCTGGTTAATTATACAGAACCATTTTATGCAGCACTTCCCAGGAGATCTGGTATTCTGCTTTTGCTGGTGTTTTGGAAAGCGAGAGATTGTGTTATGCTAATGTGGAAGGTCCAAATAATGTTAGCACCCTTTTGTTTTGAAAGAAGAAACGTACCAAAAGAGTTATCTCAGATGTGATGGTATTAAAAGGAGGAAAACTAATGGTCAGCAAATCAAGGCGTAATTCAGAGCTCCTGTGAAGCCTGAGGTCACCCCTGTTTGGTGATACTCATGTGTGCTTGTCTTTGTATTAGTGTTCAGCTAAAAGTTACCTCAATAAGCACAGATGAGAGTAAGATAAACTGCTTGCCCTCTGGCAGGATAAATATTTCAAATAAAATCAACTCTAGACAGTCCAGTCAAGCAGCTATTGATCTCTAAAAGCCTGAACTTAAACCCAATGAATATTCCAGAGATCAGCTCTGTGCAACCTTCCTAAATGCTGATCAATATGCAATTACTTCCCCTGAAAACATTTCTCATATTGTCTGGCCTATGCAATGCTCCCTGCTCAGCTCTCTGCTCTTCGTTGTGTCATCAGATAGTTTAAATTTTCCTCTGGATGAATTATAAATTCCTCTGTTTCTGGTCTGAAAGGTACAGAGCTTTTGGAGATGGTTTTCAGACTATCTGTGTGTTAATGGTGTGAGTTACCAGTATCTGAACTCATATTAAACCGGAATAGCCCACAATCTGTCTGCATCCTTCCAAAGGTGATTCCTGGAGATGGGTTTTCTTTTTTGTAGATGACTACCCAACTTACTCCTTTATTAAAGTGCATTATTGCGAGATCTAAATCCTCATCTTTTGGTGTGACAGTGTTTGCCCTGTGTGCCCAACCCAGCCTGCCCTGCCAGTCTGTGCCAGTGCTTGTGAGGTGGGGAAGCAATAACTTCTTCAATAGCCAAGAAATAAAAAGTGAGAAAATAAAACCATAACAATAAAATATATAAAATGAAATAAAAAGAAAATAGAAAATAAAAGGATACTAAAAACATTTTTAAAAGAAATAACCGAGAGACTATTCTCAGCCACAGTTTTGAAAAGAGTATTTGCTGACATAATGTTTTGGCTCCTGGAAGAAAATCTCGCTTAGAGCTTGTGCTCAGACTCTTCACACTTTCCCTGTCACGTTTGTTTCCCTTCGTGTGCTGTATTTTTGAAGTAGTGTGGTCCAAAGCTCCTCACACCCCGGAACACTGTAATGTGCAGCTTTCCCTTGGCAGGGAGAAGAAGATTTCCCGCAGCAGCGCGCTGAAGGTGCTGGACCACGCCATGATCGGGCCCGAGGGCACCGACAACTGCCACAAGTTTGTCGACATTCTGGGGCTCAGGACCATCTTTCCTCTCTTCATGAAATCGCCCAAGAAGATAAAGAAGGTTGGAACGACTGAAAAAGAGCACGAAGGTGGGTGTGCTGCCCAGGATGGGAGGCTAGGGGGAGGGAGCAGCCCCTCCTAGGTGCACTCAGGTCCAGGCTCCTGCTCGCTGTTACTGTCACCGTCAGCTGTTGGTGACATGCTTGCCCTGCTTGTTTTGGTAGCAGCAGTGCCTGGCAATTCCATTTCATGTGCTGTTAATAAGTTATTTTACTCCTGTAGGGTCTGTTGTTTGAAGCTCTGACTCTTTGATGCAAAACTCTTTTGAAAAGAGTAATGAGGCAACTACAGATGTCACCTCAAAAGCAGCGTTTTCATGGCTCTGAGCGCTGGAGTGTGACTCGATGAACATCAGGCATTGCAGAAATAAACTGCAAGCTTTTGAAGTTGCTTTTTTTTTGTTGTTTTGTTTTTCTATCTTTTTCCTTTCTCCCCTGGAAAACTCTGAACAGAAATCTGCTGTGAAGTATGACTGCAGAACCTTCTGCTGAACTGAATCCTCGGCTCAGTCCCTCCCGCTTCTGGTGACTTTGCCTTTTCCATTTGGTTAATAACTGACTGTGTCTTGGAAGAAACTTTAAATACTGCCAGAGGTGCTTGAGGTTTTGTGGCAGTTTGTTACTCATCTCAGTTCTGTAAAGGGTGAATGGTGTCGAAAGCTGAAGAGGTGTCAGTGGGTGTCAGGATTGCCAATATCCGTCCTGGCAGCAAACCAAGGGGAACGGGAGGGAGACGACAGCAAACCGGGAGCTCTAAACCCAACCAGCCTGGCTTGGTACTGGGGTTTGGCGCAATGAAATTGCGAAGAGTGCATTTCCGCTTAGATGGTGGATTTACGGGATGGTTTGAAATCTTCCTTTACAGTATGAAAACAAGGTGATTTAATTCCTACTGAGAAAGCTCAAGCTAGAGTACAAGCTTCTGAGTCGAGATCTGGGTCTGTGGCTCACGTCCCTGACTGAATTTTTTGGTTTGGGAAAGCGAGTTAATCTCTGTCTCGTCCGCTTCGTCTTGAGACTGCAGATGACATCTGTGGCAACAAAGATGCTGAAGGGAGTGGAGCATCTCCCTTATGAGGAAAGGCTGAGGGAGCTGGGTCTCTCTAGTTTGGAGGAGACTGAGGGGTGACCTTATTAATGTTTACAAATATATAAAGGGTGAGTGTCAGGAGGATGGAGCCAGGCTCTTCTCAGTGACAACCAATGACAGGACAAGGGGTAATGGGTACAAACTGGAACACAAAAGGTTCCACTTAAATTTGAGAATAAACTTGTTGGGGGTGAGGGTGGCAGAGCCTGGCCCAGGCTGCCCAGGGGGGTTGTGGAGTCTCCTTCTGTGCAGACATTCCAACCCGCCTGGACACCTTCCTGTGTAACCTCATCTGGGTGTTCCTGCTCCATGGGGGGATTGCACTGGATGGGCTTTCCAGGTCCCTTCCAATCCCTGACATTCTGTGATTCTGTGAAAGTCTTGGCTGCTGTGGGGATTTGGTACCAGTCTGGAAAACCCTCACAGGGTCAGTTCCTGACTGTTTCTGTGATAGGGAAAAAAAGCAAATCTGCCCTCAGGAGAACGGAGTGATCCGTGCAAGCAGGCTCCGTCTCGTACCTCCATCTCATTCATATTCAGGAGAAATGGAGGACATTAAGATGAGTCCAGAAATCAGTCTTATTAAAATAAACTCTCCCTAAACCACTGTGGTAGTAAGGCAAATTTCCTTTGTTTTACATCGCTGGGCAGGTGAGTTACTGAATTTCTAATGACGAGAGCTAATTGAGATGTTTCACAGGGTTCCCCTGGAGCCTGCGCAGCCCTTGTCCTGATGCGGGTACACGCGGCACCGTGTGTGTTTTACTGTTAATGACTCTGGGATCGGGGCGCTGGGGTTGCGACGCTCCCGGGTCTGAGGGCAACGCTGCATGGCTGGGGGGTGACTGGGAGTCGGCGTCCTCCGGGCTGTCAGAGCCCCAAACACGCTGCTGTCCGCATTGATCTATCAAAGGGAATGCTGGTGTTCAGTCTTGTCACCTTTTCTTGTAGAAACTTTATCTTGTGTTCAAATTGTTTAAAAACAAAACTAATTACAATGATCGTCTTCTGCCAGGAAAATGTTAATGTCTATGTCAAAATCTCGGTGTGACTTAGCGAGCTTTTATTTGTTACAGAAATCTAGAATCCAGATTAAATTTGATAAAAATAGCTTTCCTATAATGTATTTATCTCTTTTTTTAAAGCTAGCATAAAGGTGCCAGTGCTGGTTAGCCACGTTTTAAACACTGTCACTGCTTAAAAATTATTTTACTCTAGGGAGTCTGTGAACCATTTAAATTCAAACCGCATGTATTTATGCTTTATATACACTATGTAATTAGGAAAAAAAGGAGCGGAAAATTTCTTAACTGTCTCTATGGATGATCCGAGTCCGAAGATTTGGCTGGTGGTGTTTGACTGCACATTGGTGGGCTCGTGTGCCGCAGCCCTGTGTGTCACCTGGAGACTCCAGGGAATTGTAAAAGGGTGTTTGCGAGTACGCGGCTGAGGAAAACATGCAGGCCGACTCAATGTGAGTGATAAAGCATGATTCAACTTTATTGCCCGAGGTAGCGTGTATTTATACCAAATACTATAATTATGCATACTTGTCTCTATCTAATAGGCTAAGCACTAAAAGGTTACATTTACTTACTCCACCTACTTGGGTTTAGCTAGCTATGCGCATCCCGCATTCTTCCGACTCTTATCTCTTCAAGGATATGCTGACCCTGCCTTAGTTAGTATTTTTCCATTCCCCCCTTTCCCACGGCCTAATAGACAAGCTAACTAAGGCCTACTTATGTCAACTAAAATGGGCTCTGCTCGTACAGTTGCTCGGTGGACTCATGTCCATGCTCCTTGAGCCAATCCCTGACAGGTGTTTGCCCAAGTCATCTTCATTTAAGTGCCTTCTTGAGACTTGGATGTCAGTTTTACTTAGAAATGCTTAATTTGATCACCTGAGAATTAGCTCAGCCCCTTTCCAAGGCTGTTGTGCCTGTTCCCCTCTCGCAGTACGGAACCCTCTTTTGGAGCCGCTCAGCTACGCGCTTCCTTTAAAAAACAACAGCAGCAAAACCGTTTCTTAGTGAATCTGCTCTTCGTCCTCTGTAGCCCAGACTGAGAGGCAGCAAATCCCCGCAGTGAATCCTGTGCAGAGTTCCTTGGGCCCAGAGAAATGAAAAGGCAGCAACAGAAAAATGGTTTGACGAAGAGTGTCTTTATCAACTGAGCACCCTGTGCCAGAGCAGCAAACATTTGTCATGTGGGGGTCGTCTGGAGTGAATACACAGGAAAGGCATCAGTCTGGCTGAACAGAACTTTATTATGCCAATTTGTTATTTTACCATCAACCCTCCAGAATACGACAGGAATCTGTTACTTGAATGAGCCATGATGCCGAGTACAGAGTTAAATTTATCTCAATTAAAGTTAGCATTCTCCGTTACAAGAACATCACAAAAATAAACCTTCTCAGTTGATAGAAAGAATTGTGTTTTACATTCAGCATGATGCCTGAATGTCAGCTCACCTGGGGCATTGTGCGGAGCTTTTTCGAGCTTTCCAGGCCCCACTTTACCCATCAGTAAAATCAGGATTTCTTACTGCCATCAGTATTTTAAGATGAGATTTTTCTTGGCAAAATATTTTGAGATAGTTGAGTGGGCCAGTCTTTTAGAATACGGAGTACCGATGTGGTTTGTGTGTAGAAAGGGCAGAAATTTCTGAAAGAGGTGTGTGTGTGTTTGTTTTCTGGCACTTCCCCGTTCCTCATTAGAGCCACTGTGTTCCACTGGGTTCACCGGAGCACCCGCTGTCCTGCACCCGACGTGGCCCCGTGGGACATGACCTGTTCTGTGCCAGGACGCGGCCTGGTCCACATGGTGCCGCAGGACCTGGGGAGCTCCCCGCCAGGTGGGGTCCCACAGAGTGAAATGTTGAAAAACAACAGAAAAGGAGGGTGTGGTGATGGCAGAGGAGTGTGACGTGACAGGACCTCCTGCTGCCGCAGCTGCCAGCGTGGAGCAGATTAATCTGTATTCAGCACAGCGCAGCCCCAGGCGGGATCGATCTCATTAGGGGCTTTTAAACACCACTGGCGTTCTCAGGCCTTCGTGTCTGTCTGAGAGGGACGGGCCCCCCAGAGCCCGCGGTGACTCGGGGACGGTGCTTCGGTTTGGTGGGGTGACAGATGCGGTGGGACATGGCCGGTGTGGCCACTGCAGCATCGGTGTCCCGGCCAGCAGCGGTACGTGCAGGTGAAGCAGCCAACGGGGCATAAACCAGAGATACCTGCTAATGAAAAATCAGCCTCTGCCTTCCTCTGTCTGCAAATTTGTGGGATTTTGGGCTGGTGATATGAAAAAAGATCATTTTTGATGCATCCTGGCTGCCAGCTGGTAACTGTTGTTCCATTAAGGAACTGTTGGTGCTGAGCGTGGCTCAGCTGGGTGTTTGCTTTGCCTGGGTTTTCTGGAGTGATATGTTGGAAGAATAACTTCATTCTTAGAAAACCTATGTCAGCTTCTTTAGACTTCTCAGTAGTTTTAAAGATTTTATTGGTGAAATGGATAAATGTCTGCATATGAGCACCAAAGCAAAAACGATGGCTAAAATACATTTCCTAGTAAAGGAATATCGAAAAAAAGCAATGAAGATATATCACTGGTGAGAATATTTATACTAAAATACCATGTCAACACTCCTAAACGCTTCCAAAAAAATAAAGTTTGAGAAAAAATAGCGTGAAATGCAGGATGCTGACTTCTTTCTATAACAGCAGAGGATTGTTGGGATGTATTGAAAAAAGGGTCTTAATTTTTTGTCATGCTTTTCTTCACCTTAAGAAAATAGGATCTTGCAAGGACTTTGGAGGCTTCTATGGTATTTTTTAATGTAGGTGCTTAATTTGGCATTGGTTTTTGTTGTGTAGCTGTTTCTGTGCATTAGGAACCTGAGCCATCCTTCACCCGTGTTATCCTGTCGGGATGACGGAGCAGCCGCCCGATAAACCTGTTATCTGCACCGCTCCCTGGCTCTTTGGAACGTGACAAATTGACACCACCTCGGGCAGAAATCTGTTCCCGAGGAAGCCACATTTATAAGTAGCTAATGAACCGGTGTGTGCTGCCCTGTGCTCGCTGCCGTGTGGGACAGGGACCTGCGCCGCGGCCAGGCAGCGGCGTCACTGTGCGTGAGCAGGTGCTGAGAACCCCCTGCAAACGCGTGTTGCTGGTTCTTAGGATGCTGGTGTGATCCATCAAGGCTCCTCGTGGCTTCGGGCCAGGCAGCGCTGTGGAAACGCCTGTTAAGATGGTTTGACAGCAGTAAGATGATGATCCCTTTTCTCTGCATGTTGCATTTTCCTCTCTGAAAATAACAAATCTTGACACTCCTTCTCTCCACACCACAGTGGGTGAGGAAATGTTTGTGGCCATTGTTGTTCTTGTCCCCTAATCAGCAAGATTAAAGCAAGGACATCTTGGAGAAGTTACCGTTTGGAATATATTGAGATATCTAAAGCAGAAGGTCTGTGCTCAGTGCAGACCTGTGGGCAGGAGGTGACACCAGTGACTTGTCAATCGGGGACCAGCTGCAGCAGGCCTGGGCACTCGGTTCTGTCAGCTGTGCAGGGACATGAGCATCGGTGTTGGCTCTTGTGTGCTTGTGCTGACTTGTTACTTGGCTCTGAGGTTTGTGCTGTAAAATATGACCCCAGGAGCAACTGAAGAGACTGTAGAACACGTTTATTTGATTGTGTCTAGTTTGTTGTGGCACATTCATGTTCAATCCACGGGATTTTCTGTAAATACAAGTCGTTTGTTTGAGGATTTTTTCCTCTAGCAAATACCAGTGAAGTCTCTGCAGGAGCTGCCCGCTGGCACAGTGATTCCTTCCTCAAGCTTTCCTGCGTCAGGGCCCGTTCCCTGTTTGGCAAACTCGGCCACCTGCGCGGTAGCACTGGCTTTGCCCGGGGTCCCTCAGCCCTGGGGAGGAGCAGCGGCTGCACCCACAGCTGGGACAGGGGAGCTGGAGCCTGGGCTGCCAGCCCGGGGCAAACGGGAGCAGAGCTCGGCTTTACGTGAGGAGCTTTTCTCAGGTCACTGCAGAAAGCAGGATGGGTGCAACAGAGCCGGAGGAGCCGTCGCTGCAGGGTGAGGAGCTGCCTGTGCTCCCACAAACACAACTTGCTACTCCCCGGCCATGGGAGCAGCCAGCGTTCCGCTTATCAATGGCTACACACAGGAGCGCTGGGAGTAAATTTAATGGCACGTTACGGAGAAAATAAGCTTCTGTTCCTGATCTCAGCATGCAATTTTCATTTTGTATCTCCAGAACATGTCTGTTCCATCTTGGCCTCCCTTCTGCGAAACCTGAGAGGGCAGCAGAGGACACGGTTACTGAATAAATTCACAGAGAATGACAGTGAGAAGGTGAGTGTTGAGTGTGTCTGCAGGCTCTGGGTACCAGGCTGGGCAGATAGTCGGTACCAGCAGGTGCCTGTAGGCTCCTGGAGCTACCGAAGAGCCCTTATTGTATTTGTAGAGCCTGTGCTCTCACACACCATTGTTCTCCTGCTGATGTTGTTACCTACAAACTGGAGAACTGGAGATGCCTGTAGTGCTTGGCCTCCCACATCATGTGTGCTCATTTCCTGGTGCTCCAGCGCATGGCTGCAGTGGTTCCCAGCCTGTGTCACGTACGGTGACACGTGCTGTGTGGGGCTGCGCTGTGCTGGCTCCGTGAGCCTGGGCAGCGTGCAAAGGTGACAGTTTTTTGGTCAAGCTCTTTTGCAGAGAGTTTAGGAACTGCTATAGTGCATGTTTAACATGCCCCATTCCTCTCCTAGAATGTGTCACTTTAGTGGTGTTTAGCCTGGGAAATTATTTCCAAAATATTTACATGGTGGTGGATAGATCAAATAGCTGTGAAACAGAAATAGCAGCTTTTGCAAAACAGTAATTCTCAAGGGGATTTGTAAATTCTGTCACTGGGGAAAAAATACTGGTTCCTTAGTATTCCTCATTAGTGTCTCTTAAAGGCATTTTTCATAACCTGTGCTACCAGCTGCAGAAAATTTCCCATTAGTTGACAGGCTTTCAGTTGCCTGATGCAATTCAGAGGAGAGCAGGAGAGCTGTAACAGGCCGATATACTTCACAGCATCGGCAGAAGGGTCCGTGATGGAGCCGGGAGAACCGGAGAACGGCAGCAGAGGAGAGCGAGCGAGCCAGGGCCGTGGCTGCTGCCTTGTAGCTGGAGCTGACGAGACCATATTGTGATGTGGGATTATGTTCAAATGCCTGCAGACTCAGTGTGCGCATCCGACCAACACTTGTTCTGTCCTTCTGGAATGTATTTCTTCCTCTGAGTGACAGAATTGCCTGTTACTTTGTGAAGGCTGCAGCAGGGAGGAAAACAACATAGCATGAAGGATTAAAGATGATTGCATTGTTCTTTTCTCTTGCTTAGGTCTCTCTCTTCTGCCCTTGCAGGTCGACAGGCTGATGGAACTGTATTTTAAGTACCTGGATGCAATGCAGGCAGCTGATAAGAAGATTGATGGAGAGAAACACGTATGTATTGCTTAAGTTCTGCCAGCTCGTGTCCACGATACCTCTGCACAGAGCTCCTGGCTCAGCCAGGTCACTCTTGTGAGCTGGCCCTTGGACCTGTACTGTCACCTCTTGGTGGTTCTTGCCCTGCTCACCAGCTTCCAGTTACCCTCAGATAAAACGGGCTGAACGCTTCTCCACAGCAAGTGCTTCTGGCCTTTTCTGAGAGTGAATTTTACTGGGAGAGCCTGAGTCTGTGCTTCAATTTGCCTTCACTTTTACTTGGCTGCAATCTTGCTTGGTTTGGCAGATGGAGAGTAAGTGAAATGCAGAGAGACAATTACATGATAATGTGTGAGGCCTCCTACCCTGGTCTTTAGAGTTCTGATCAGCTGTGAGAACACGTCTATTTTGATTAGTTAGATGAGGCTGCAGCCAAAGGCTGGTGTGCTCTCTGCACACCAGCAGCGAATCGTTTTGAATGACATGAGCCTTGGTACCACACCACACTTTCTTGGAACTGGAGCTGGAACAGACTTTTTGAACGAGAATGAGCTGCTGGAGTCAGGAAGCAGCTTGCAGAGCTGTTAGCAAGCTTGGCAGGCTTCCCACAAGATTATCTGTATCAGCACTGAAGAGGGTGTGAGATTGATTAGCGCTGACGGAGAGTAATCAGTGCAGCCGCTGTCCCTGCACGTGGGCGAGCTCGGCGTGCCACGGGCTCGCCCCCTGCCAGGTGCCGGCCAGCACTGGCTGCACACGGCCAAGGCCGCTTCTCTGTGCACCGGCAAACGTTCTGGGGGCATCAGAGAGGCACGGGCTGAGTGATGAATGGAGCTGCGTTTGCTGCCAGCGTGCATGCTCCATATGGACAGCTGCAGCTTCACAACTGAACGGTGGCCTGAAGACAACCAGCCTTTACTCTCTCCTGTGATCCCTCTGTGCTCCATTCCTCCTCCTCGGAATAGAGCAAGAAATCATTTATTCTTTACGTTTCAGCGTTGGTGTGTGGGTTTTAGAACTCAGAGAGCAGAATGGATTGTTGTGGCGTAGGGGCCGCTGCTGTGCAGAGCCCCAAAATGCAGCGTGTGTGTGTGCCCTCGATCCCATCTGCAGGTGTGAACCTCTGCAGCCAGCACAAAGCAGGGCGAAGGGAATTTGTGAAGAAGCTCTTGTGGAAGCTTTTAATAATATTAAGCCATTTGTGTTACTGATGCAGGAGAGAAGAGAAACCAGAAGAAGCTCAGCTTTTCCTCCTGTATATAGAGGGCACCGTGCACTTGCCCCTTCACAAGGCTCTGCAGGCCAGAGTGGCGTGAATAAATGGATCTCGGTTCTCCACTCCTATTAGAGCTAGTAATAGGATTTGGCAGGAACATCTTGTGCAATATGTTGGACACAACATGTAGGAAATGCAATGTTGAGGTTCATTCCGTGCTTGGAACACTCTTCGAATTACAGTTTGGTTTGTTTTGTAGCATCCTCAAACGGTCAGTGGGAAATGACCTGCTGAGGTCTGAAGTGGCTCAGGTGGTTTCCCCACACAGAAGGAGCCAGAGCCGTCATTCTGTCCATCAGCTCCCAGCACTCCAGGGACAGGATTTATGGAGCACTTTAGCATTTCTCATTGTGGCACATGAATCACTGAAGTGGATGGTACAAACGCTTGGTCCCTTAGAAACTGCTGCATCACCTGGGGGCTTTGACCTTACTCTGGCAGTAGGGGACATTGCACCCCAAGGTCCAGTTCACAGATCCTCACCTTTCTTCCTGCCCCAAGAAAAATGATACCTGATGAGATTTTACAGGCTTAAGGCTTATCCTGTCCTGAGGAGAACGAGATCCAAGTCTGACGGACAGAGTATCCTGCTAAGTCTTGCATTACAAGAAGTGAAAACTCGATTATCCAGGGAATGACGGAGTGTATTGTACCTGAGGTTTTATCTGTAGCGGTGCAGCTGGCATAAGAAACTCCTGCTCTTGCAGTTATCTTCCTTTTTCTTTCTTTTAGCATGGTTTATTGTAGTGATCTATGTATAGCCTGCTCCTCAGCCATGGCCGTGCAGGTGTGGGGTGCTGGGGGCAGGAGGCAGGGGGGAATTTCTGGAGCCCCTTGTAATGAGCCTGCACCCTTAACCAGGCTGGGGTGCGGAGGGAGAGCTTCCCTTCCAGCCTCACCCACTGGGTCTGGGGAATATATTTTAAAGTAGTAACTTAGTGATTACCCTAATTGCCACGTGAAACCCGGGAGTGAAGTACATGTGAGCATTTGTCTCCGATACCTGATGCTTGTCTTAGCACTTTTCTCAGAGTTTTTAGTTAATGAAACGTAGAAAATGCCTCGTCCCCTTCTCAAATTCTTCACTTCTTTCTGTAGGAAAGGGTGGAAAATCCTAGAACTTTAAACTCTCTCTAAAATGATGTATAATTACAGGCGGAAACGATAGCCTTAGTGATCTCTAAAGATGGTGGGAAAAGACAGGAGGCGGTTTAATATTTTTATAATTCCACAGAAAATTATGCTCAGCAGGTTTATTGCTTAAAATATTCTCACCAGACACTTTGCGCTGTAATGACTTACAAATTACATGCTAATTGTGCTACAGTGAAGTCACTGAAAGGGAGAGGTGGAACTCCTGGCATGAGAGCGGTGTCCGCAGACCGACATAATTGAAACAGGAATGTGCATGAGCCCAGCATTCCAGCCGGGTTTAGATAAACTGAACTGCCTGAGCGGTTCTGAGGGCAGGACACAGCGTCGGGCCAGGGGCTGCAGAGAGACGCGGTAATCTTTAGTTTGGATCTTAAGGAGGGGAGGGTGTGCAGGTTCTGCAGCTGACGGGTTCGTGTTGGCTGTGCTGAGCTATGCAGCCACAGGGCTTGGCTTAGGACTGTGCTGCTGGCCGGCTGGGCTCGGCTTAGGGCTCTGGGGCTGAGCCTGGTGGGTCTCTTCAGACAGCTGCCCTGACGCAGGGCCCATTTCTCACTGCTGATGTTGAGCTTGTGCCCTTGCAGGAGGTGCTGCTGTTTCTCCTGACTAGGAAGTGGTGGTTTGCTTTGTAGCAATCGCAACGAACTTTCCAGCTTTTGCAGATTGGTTTCTCAATTTACAGAAATTCCAGTATGTTTCTGCTTGTGGGGCAGAACTGAAGAAAGTGCTTCGTGCAGCAACGGGCTCTGGTGGTTTGTGTGGTTCTGAGAGCTTCTAGGTCACCTTGTCGCCTGCAGTCCACAACCTGGCCAGGGCTGTGTCCCGACATTCCATGTTCCAGGGAAAACAGTGGTCGCTCTGCTGAAGAAAGCGTGTGCTCTGCAGGGGACATCGCTGTCACAGCTGGCAGCTGCGAGCAGGTGGCCCTGGACAGCCCTGGTTGCCAGGGGCTGGTTTCCCCCAGGGCTTCTCGCTGCTCTCCTGCTGCGAGTCTCCGTCCCTTTGTGAGCGAGGGCTCAGCGATGACCTGGAGTTGAGCTGTTCCCTGCAGTCTGCGGGTGTCACCTGCCTGTCCCCAGCAGCCCCAACAGAGCAGTGAGGGCAGAGGGGCTGACCTGCTGCAGGGCCCCAGGTGGTAACTGTTTCTACGCATGGCCGTTCCCTTTCTCCTCTGCAGTGCCTGGCTGTGGCCTCGCTGTCCCGCCAGTGCGGCAGCAAACATGGAGTCCTGTTGGGGTTTGTCCCTGTCAGTCCTGTGTTGTGCTCCCTGCCCCATGCTGTGTGCAGGAGGGACCAGGAGGGTCCCGGCAGCTCCAGGCCCTGCTCCAGCAACCAGAGCTGATGTGATCTCTTGTACGGCAACAGCAGAGCTGGTGTGTCTTTAGGTTTCCAGTCTCTATTTGACACCCCGAGGCCTGTCAGTCCTGCCTCATTAGTGTGAGAGAAGCTCATTTTAGCTTCACAGAAGCCCATCTTATTGCTGTCTTCTCCCATCAGCAAGGGGCACCTCAGCACATATTGCTGGCAGATTAGAAATGGCACCGAAGTGCTCATTTGGAGGTTCGCGACGTGACAGCTTGCAGAGAGAGACAAAGTGGAAAGGTGGCTGTTCGGCACTGTACTGGGTGGCAGATTAGCATTTAAAGGGTGGTTGTGGTTTAAAAAAAAAAAGGTTGTGAAAAGGCGCCTTAAAACTGTGCTTGTCTTCTAATTCATATCTGCTTAATTTACTGGCACAAAATAATCTTGCTTCTCTGTGGAGAGGGGCTGTTAAAGTGCTGCCTCCTCTCTGTAATCAAGGCAGCAGTTGCCTGTTTCAGCTCCTCTGGTTGCTGGGCTGGAATGCAGAGCAGAGACGCACTTTGTTTCTGCTCCATAGACTCCAGTCCTGCCCTGATGGTGTTTTCTGTTTAGGAATTTAGCACTGCTGAGAGGAGTGTGTGTGGTGAGCAGCGGTTCAGGAGCGAGTGCCTTCTCTTCTTTCTTGAATTCTTCTCAATATTCCGATCTCTTGCTAGCCAGACTCAACATTGTTTAGAGTTAGAGACAAGATTTGATCAGATTCAAGCAGTTTTGGCATGGATGCAGGCTGAGAAAATTCACTCCTTACACAAAATTGGATTTTTCTTTTTGCTGGCAAGAGCCTGTGTGCCAGTCCTGCCCAGTCATGCCTGTGCTCGGGGTTTGAGAACCTTGCGCTAATGAGGGTTGTGCAAAGGGTGCAATCTGCAGGGTCTGATGCTGGAGCATCCTGAAGTGGAGCCAAAGCCATTGACTTTATGGCATTGGTAACTAGGCATTGTGTTTTAAACCTGACCTGTTCTTTCACTGGCAAGCTGGATTTCCAGGAGGAGGGAGAAGCGTTTCGTGACCAGTGGTGTCCCCTCTCAGGAGCCGGTGTGAGCTGCACTGAGTCACTGGACACAGTTTCTGGGTGGTGGGCACCATTGCGCTCTCTGCACTGGGAAGTGCACTGGGCTCATTTTCCTTCTTGTGCCTGAAAGACTCTACTTAAATTCGATGCTGGGATGTGGCTTGACAGAACAGGAGAATTCAGGAGCCTGGACCAGCTTTGGTGCCATTGACCTTGCGTGTGTGCCCCAAGGAAGCACTTGCTGCGCATCGCAGGGCCGGTGTCGGCTCTGCTGGCTCTAATGAGGAAATATCGCTCCGTGCCCGTGCGCACCTGCCGGCGCCGCATCCTCAGTCACACGGGCTGCAGGGAGCGAGCAGGCCTGACAGCTGCTGCCTTTGTTCAAGAGGAAACCCAAAAAACAACCCCCAAAATGCAGATGGTCAGACACAGCAGCAGTTATTTTAACTGCCGGTCCCCAGGAAGGTGGTGGCAGCTCAGCGGGTGACGCGGCCGCTCGGGGGAAGCTGCTCTGAGCCCATCGCCAGCTGCCCTGGGGCATGCAGAAGACGATGGTCTGTCTGAAGACACACGGAGCAGCCTCTTGCCACCTGCATTTGGGCTCTGTCTGGGCAGGTCTCGCAGCGAAATGCCATTGGAGCAGAGGGAGAAAACCCGTCAGTGATCACAGAACCCGGGCTCTGCTGCCCCTCACACAGGGAGCGAGGCTGGGCTTGGCAAAGCCAGGCTTGTGCAGAATTGTCAGACCTGTTTTCTCATTGATCAGTCAGTAATAAAGTTGGAAGCCTGATGGGCCTTGGAGCCTGCTGGAGTCATGTTCTGCACTGCTGAACAGCACCCTCAAATGGCCAGTGAAAGAGTGGCTGTTTGTTCCATTTTGACAAAGAACTGATACATAATAGAGACACTGGTTTGTTCCATATTCACAGTCTCTAATCGCTCAATTTAGAAATGTAATTTGTATGTTTGAATTAGAATTTTAATTTGCAGATGGACACACTTCACAACCAGCAAAGGCAAAACTTTGTTCAAAACTGAATGAAATGTTTTGTGAATTTAAATGAATTATTAAAAGTACTTCTTTGGGGAGAAATATATGGATGTTAATGTTTTGGGGAACAAAGCATTTCTTAAGAAACCACAAGTATCACCAACATTTTGCCACTTTGAGAGACAGTCATCACACCTTTCTTTTGCGTTGCGTTACAGGACATGGTGCGTCGGGGAGAGATAATAGATGATGACATGGAAGACGAATTTTATCTCCGTCGCCTGGATGCCGGTCTCTTTGTTCTGCAGCTCATTTGTTACATCATGGCAGAGATCTGTAATGCCAACGTTCCCCAGGTAAAGCTGTACTCAAGGCTGGCAGATCGTCTGAGTTTCCATCCATGGTACAGACAAGACTCAGTCCTGGCAGACATGGCTTGGGTGCCTCTGGGGAGCTGCTCTGGGTCGGGGACTGGCGAGGCTAAGCCAGGTTTTGTGGTGCTCAGGTCTTCTGCTCTTCCCTCAATGGGATCAAAAGGGTGTGTGTAGTTTTGTGTTGTGTTGGAAATTACTTTCTTCTCTTTCCTGTCCCCTATCAGATCCGTCAGAGAGTCCATCAGATTCTGAACATGAGAGGCAGCTCCATTAAAATTGTTCGACACATCCTAAAGGGTGAGTTGAGATGTTCCTCTGCATGTCTCCTCTGCCGGGGCAGCCTGGCCATTCCGTGGTGGGATCAGCCCTCACATGGGGCTCTCCGTGACTTCATGGGTGTCTCCAGCCGTGGCTGGGCCGTGCTGAGGTGTGGGCAGGGCTGGTGTCACCCTGTCAGAGCCACGCGTGATTGCATCAGGACACTCTTGTTGTGCGTGGTCACGGAGCAGCACGGCGCTGGGTGCTGCCGTCAGCTCAGCCTGCCTGGAACTCGCTGCCGACATGAACGCTAGAGTAAATATTTAAGGGGAGTGTACATGCATTCTAGAGATGAGAACAGCGGAGTCTCATCTTTCATTAACATGGCCCCGCACTTCACCATCTGCACCGTATTAGTATCCGTGGTGTATTTGTCTTGTTCTTAGTGTCAGATTAATATGGATTATAGCATTAAAGTATCCTCTGTAGCTTTAAAATGTAGCTGTTGTGATTTGCGATCCCAGTTGTAAAGTACTGCTTGTTATTTTTAAAGCTTATGTTGAATCAGAGCGATGCTGATTTGAGCTGTGGCTGTCCCCTGTAGCCCGCTGTCCTTCAGCAGGGCAACCAGCGGAGCTGGGATGGGGACAGGACCAGGACCTGCCGCCCCCGAGCTGCGTCTGGGACTGTGGGGCTGTTCTGCTCCCCAGGGCTGTGCTGGGAGCAGGGAGAGTGTGGAGTGTGTCTCCCTCTCCTCCCCTGGACAGACAGGCAGGTTGGCTCCAGGGCACTGAGCTGTGGGTTCTGCTGGTTTGAAGGCTCTGATTGCTTTGGGAATCACAGCTATGTTCTGCTGGCCTTTTCTTCCCCCCAACAGTGGCAGGTACAGGCATCTTTTGTCTTGCAGATCCTGTCGTTTTTCTCCCTTCTCGTAAGCAGGAAAGAAGGGGATCAGAAGGACGGCTGGTGTGACAAAATTGAGAGCGATTTTCTGACAGTGTGAAATTTCCTGCAGCTACAGGCAATCGCTTTGGCCCTTGTCCTTTGCCAGCAAGTGCAGGTTAATGCCTGCTGATGAGCAGGGGGACTGGATAGGATGTCTTTTCTGCTTTTAATTGTGATGCTTGACAGTTCTGCCTCCAGCCCCTGCACTTCCAGCGCAGGGCATGGCTCACAGCCACGCGCAGATTGCCACGTTTGACCTGGGCCACGGGTGCCCGAGGGATTTGTCTACACATCTGGCTGGATTTACACACCTCACGTTCGTGTCTTTGGTTTGGTGATTTACACACAAAGCTCTTTGGAGGGCAGCTGCATTAGAATTTCATCTGATTCTTTCTTTCACGAGCCGTGCCTTGCATTTTGAACCTTTTTCAGTGGTTTTGTTGTGCGCTGCAAGCTGTGGGTTGCATGTCGGGTTGGTGCTCTCCGCAGTAACGTTCTCTGCCCAAAGAGGCCATGTGTGGCACGTTGAAGATGCGGGTGAGGGACACAGTGTTTGGGGCTCTGTCTTCACTTTCCCCAACTCTCATGCTTGCCAGTTTTAGTGACTTTTGCTGCCACAATTGTCAGTGACCTCAGAGATCAATTTATTGGTGGTCCCATGTGAAATCCTGCAGTGGGACCTGGGAGGTTCCTGCCAGGCAGGAGCAGCACTGAGCTCACCTGAGCTCTGCGCTGGTGAAACTCAAGTTTTTCTGTACTTACACTTCTATGTCCAAGTATGTTGTCACTGTAGATTCACCGTCTTTTGGCAGAAGTGCCCCATGGACACATTCATGCCTGTCCAGAGCTGTTTCCTGGGCTGACCGTGGCCCCTGGAGTGTTCTTGCAGGGATTTCCAAATCGTAGCTGGTGTCTGAGCCATAGGACTGTGTCCCGAGTGACTGGGAGGTCGGGAGCATTGAGCCTTGGCTGACACATTTCCAGGGCACTTTCCAACTTGCTCTCAGGACAGACGAGGGCTGGTTTATTTTTACTTTTCGTTCAGTGTTTTGTTCTTCTTTTTTTTTTTTTCCTATTTTTTGCATACTAATTAGGTGCTTCGTTTTTAGTTTGGTTTTTATGGCCTACATATTCTCCATGTTTCTCTGGCAACCTGACAGCTGATGGGTCCCCCGGGATTGCTCAGCATTACTTAGGATGCAAGCGCAGCAGCAAGCACGTTTCCTTACGGTGGGGCTTTCGGGGGGAGCGGGCAGGGATGGCCGAGGGCTCGTTAAGCGCGTTTCTGTGGGCTGACTGCTCCTCCTGCAGCTCCTTTTTCTGGAAGATCAAGCGTTATTTGCACGGGGACAGTTGGTTTGTCCTTTGGAAGAGCACGGCTGAGCCTTGGCTGGGGGATGTCTCTGGGATGGAGCCTGGTCCTCAGGGCAGCTCGTGGTGTCTGTGTTGGTCCCTGTCCTCGCTGGGGACGCGTGACGGCTCAGAGCCGTGACACTCGGCGCTGTGAGGGGACAGTGCGTGCGCCATCTGACCCGGGGACCAGCCCTGGCCCTTCCCCAGAGGTACCGGCAGGTGATGCTGAGTTCAGCCTCTGCTTTTGGTGAAGGGAGCTGGCACATCAGGGAGCCGGGGAGGTGGAGTGACTGCCGCGTGTGACAAACCAGAGCTGTTAGCAGGGTAACCACACAGCAAAGGCAGGTGTGTGTGAGACGGCGCTAAACTGGCCTGTGCTCCCTCCCTGTGTGCCGGCTTCCGAGCCTCCAATATCCATTACAAGCTTCAGTATTTCCCTATTGATTTTTACTGTTCTGTAACCGTTGTATTTTGTCTAATGAAGCGGAAACCAATCTCAGGTCCTTTCCCTTTGTGTAGCTACAGCAATGTGGAAGCTCTGTTTAAGTGCTGGCAGGGGGAGCTTACCTTGATGGTTTTGCTCTCTCACTGAAGTGGTGGAATTTTAAATAAAAAGGTAAATACATAAAAACTCAGTCAGATATTTTTATTTTTTTTAAGCCTGGTTCTAGGGCTTTTATTTGGTCTCTTCAAATCAGCATTAACGACAGTTGGTAACCCAGTAAACAGTCTGCCCTGCGAGTCACTGGGATTTCAGTCTTACAAAGCTTAAATGTTTAGAAGGAAAACTGCTGAGCTTCTGGGCAAGATCAGAGGAATCTGTGGCTTGCTGTGGTCCGAGTGCTCTCACAGGGCAGGGGATGGGCAGTGACGTTGGTGGCACTCGGGGTCCCTGGGGAGCCGTGCTCTGGCACGCCGGCGGTGCCGCAGCCGGGCGGGAGCGCTGCCTGCACCGCGGTGCTGCCAGCTGGGCCCCCGGACAGCCAGCGCAGCCAGGAGCTGGGGCTGGCGTCAGCAAACCCGGCGTTACTGCTGCCCTGGTACAGCGGCTGTGGCAGCGTATAAACACCAAAGGGATTTCTCCCTGGCAAAGAGCTGCGCCTCTCGAACACAGAGAGCGCACGCAGGAGGGAACACTCCCACAGCAGCAACTTCTGCCTGTCCTCACTCTTTTCAGTGCTCTTATAATAAAGGCTTTGATGGAGCTCAGAAGCATGTAGCAGTGCTGAACGTATAAATATTAAAGCAAACTTTCCACAGTAACGTACTATTCAGATGCTGAATACAAGCTGTTCTGTTTGTTTAGGAAGAAGGGAAAGAATGTGAGAAGGCGGAAGCTGGAGAACGCTGTCTAACCAGGCAGTCTGCTCCTGATTTACTAAAATTTGTTCAGCTCCTTCCTTTCACAGCTCACAACCTGCTTTTTCTTTTTTCTTTTTGAACTGTCTTTGAATACGCAGGTTCTGGTCGCAGGAAGGAGGGAGCTGGGACAGGACAGGGAGTTGGGACAGGACAGGGAGTTGGGACAGGACAGGGAGCTGGGACAGGACATGGAGGTGGGACAGGACGGGGAGCTGGGACAGGACATGGAGGTGGGACAGGACATGGAGGTGGGACAGGACAGGGAGCTGGGACAGGACAGGGAGCTGGGACAGGGATGGAGCTGGGACAGGACAGGGAGCTGGGACAGGGATGGAGCTGGGACAGGACAGGGAGCTGGGACAGGGATGGAGCTGGGACAGGACGGGGAGCTGGGACAGGGGTGAGAGCTGCCGGCTTTCAGTGTGTGCCAGGAGGAGGTTTTTGATTCCGCGGTGCTTTGTTGTGGCTGTGGATGGACAAGTCCTTGAGCAGGGTCTGGTGTCCTCTGCCTGAAGACAAAGAGTTTGTAGTTAAATCTGAACTGGTGTGTTTTCTTCCAGATGGGTTAAAAGCAGTTGTAGATTGGGGAACCGTCTCCACTTGACAAAAATCCTCATTTAAGATGTTCGGCCAACAGACAGGTTAAACTGAGGGTTAGGAATGTTTAACAGTTGTGTGCCGGTCCCCGCCTGACCTTCCCTGACAATGCTCAGCATTAACAGTGACCTGGAAAGCCTGTCTGTCCAGGGCTGGCTGAGATCTCCTGTCTGAGAGAAGCCAGTGATACAACTGTTCAGGCAACGGGTGCGGGCACAGGAACCGCCTCTGGGTGCTGGTGTCCACTTGGGTTCCTTGTGCTCTTTATGACACAAGCTGGATGTTCCTGCTGCAATCTCTGTTTACTACAGAAGCTTTTAATTAGAAGTCAGTGGATGTTTATTAGGCAAAGCTTTAACCTCAGGAATGGGGAGAAAACCCATCATGCTCGTTGCATAAATTCCCATTCAGCTGTTTGCACTGGACGTAGATTTCGATTCTGCGGTGGTACCTGCAGGAGAAGCTGCCCATCGTTGATTAGTGTCTGTTGTCTGTGTTCTCTCCCCCGCAGAGTACGCGGAGAACATCGGGGACGGGAAGAACCAGGAGTTTCGGGAGAGCGAGCAGAAGCGGATCCTGGATCTGCTGGAGAATTTCTGAGACACGGGGCTGAATTCCATGTCTGCCCCTGAGGACGTGGTGTCTGGTTCTCCCTCTTTCTGCTGCCTCCTCCAGTCTTGATTGCACGATAGAAGTGATGTTTCTGTGAAACTGCTTCCACGTGGGGTTTTGGAGATATTAAAGATAGTTTGCTTTTTATAAATCCCTTGTTTGTTATTTAAGTAGTATGCTGTTGGTGGGGTTGCAGCTGTGTACTTTTTCCTTTTTTATATATGTTTTTTCCCCCCAAGTCAGAGTGCAGCGGTCAGTGTAACCAGCACAGCCCTGCAGGCAGCAAAGTGGGGGGAAGGGGCTGCCCGGGGAGCTCAGGAGCTTGTGAGCCAGTTAGTCCTGCCCAGCATTTAATGAAAACACACAACCCGCTGTGCTGACACAGACTAGGGAGGCTGAGCCACCGGTTTGTGTCCAGCTTGGCTGCTCTGCAGTGGCCGAGGGACACCAGGAATCGCCACATCAGCTGTTCCTGCTGCATCTTCCTGGAGGTGAGTGGGGATCAAAGGCAGGTCCTAGCACAGCCAGAGATGCTGCAGCCACTGGCCAGGTCCTGCTCAAAGCTCAGAGGGAGGTAAGTGATCAATAACATACCCAAATTCCACTGATGACTTTGGCAGTTGGCTTAGGGTCTTGGCTGTGCTTGTTCCGTAGAAAATCAGCATAACGGTTCTGGAATGGGGCACATCAGTGATCTCCCAGACGGAGAACCCGCTCGTACTGCCAGTGGCCGGGGAGCTGCACAAGGACCCGGTGACGTCCCTCTGTCCGTCCGGCTGCAGCGGCACAGGGCACAGCTCGGTCCCGTCACCCTCTGCATGTGTGGTGTGATTCCAGGTGTTGGCTGCTGCCAAACCCCACCCCGTGCCAAACACCACTGCGTCCAAACCCCACCGTGTCTCCTGCTGCCGCTCCCAGACGGGATGAGAAGGAGCTGAGAATATTTTCCTGCATCCTCTTTTCTTCTGCTGAAGTTAATGACTGTCATCACAAAACATCGCGGCTCCAGCAAGCTGGGCCTTGCCTAATTTAGAGAGATTTGCATGCTGGCAGCATTCATTTTTTATCTCCAAGAAAAATGCATTGTCAGGGAAGCTTAAAGGCTTCCTTCAATCATGAGTGCATAGGCACTGCTGGCCTAGGCGCCATCAAACGCTGTTATTCAGGGATCAACGTGGAAGTCAAGGTTTCAGCTGCCACAAAGAGCTGCAAAAATACGTTTTTGTTGCCAAGGTTGTTTGAATTTCTCATTTCTTTCTTCTGTTTTAACCCCCTCCCTTAAAGGTGTTTTCCCCTTTATCTTTCAGATGTGTTCAGTTTTTTACTTTGAGTGTTGGAATTGTTCCCTTTCCACAGCACAGATGGGGTTTGTGGTCAGAGCGGGTCTCTGGTTTTCCTCCTGGAAACTGAGCTGTGGTTCTGTCTGACAGTGCTGGTTGAGGGACAGCGGCGGAGGAACTGAAGGCGCGGGGCGGTGGTGGTGCCGGGGCTGTGCCGTGGCGGTGCCGAGGCTGTGCCATGGTGGTGCCAGACCGTGCGGGTTCGCTGGACCCAGGGCAGCAGGGACAGGTCCTGGTGTTGCTCTGGGTTCAGTGGTCAGTGCTGTCCCCACTTTCCCACCTGGGGTGGGGATAACTGCTGGGGGTGCTGGGAGCAGGAACCCTTGCAGGAGGGTTGTCACTCATTTTTACTTGTGAGCTGAAGGAGATATTTACAGGGATTAAAAAAGCCCAACTGCCTGTGCTTGCCTGAGCACCACCCGGCTGTGGTGTCTCTCGTCGATAAGGATGCTCCAGATGCTGCTGAGGAATTAGTGCAGAGCTTGTTAGTGCAGGTCAGGCTTTTACAAGGTGGTTGATGAATTGTTCTCTCCTAATTTCCAGACTCTTTCAGGAGGAGGAACCCCAGTGCTCAGGAGTTGGGATCCTCTGCCCGATGGTCCCTGCCCTGTCTGGGATGGATGAAACCTGTTAAATTGTACAAAACCACAGTAAAGCACAAAAAAAACCCTTTAGCATCCCTGGGGCCTGGTGGGTGTTGGTGACTCAGATGTGGCAACAGGGTCTGGTCCCCAGTGTCCCAGCACAGACGGGGGTGGGAGCCACCGCTCCATTCTGTCCCCCTGCTGCGGGGACCTCTGCGCTGGTGTTGCTGCTCCCAGCGCTTGTGCCTGGAGAAATCCCTGCTCCGGACACCCTGTCAGCAGGAAATAATAATGGAATCGGGTGAGGAGCAGGAGGTGCACTGGGCGGGGGTGGTGATCAGTAAATGGGGATGTTGGTCTGGGCCGTGGCAGCCAAGCTGTGCTCTGCGTGGGTTTGGGGAGTCCCTTCGTGCCCCTCCTGCGGCTGGGGGAGCCCCCGGCACTGCCAAAACCTGTGTCTTTACTGCAGGCACCGGGTCCTTGTGCTGCCCACATGGCCCGCTATTATTAATTAAGGTAATTATCAGCCTAATGTGCTGCTGCAGGCCAGCTCCTTTTTGTGGTGTCGCTGAGCAGCAGAGGAGCCTCGGATCTCTGAGGACAGGCACCATGAGCCTGAGCAGCTGTGGGGACATCGGTATTGTAATTGGGGGAGGATAAAAGGGTTGAGCTAATAACACGTTTTCTTAACGAAGCATTTGTAGGTTGTGGATGGACAGTGGGGTTTGTTCCCTGGTTTAACCCCATCTGATTTTTTGACCCCAAGCTGGAGCTCAGGGGCGGTAGCATCGCTGTTGGCTTTTGGGAGCGGGAGTGGCGCAGAGCCCGCAGCACCAGGGGGGCTCCGCGGGGATGTCTCCGAAGTGGCGGGAGCCGGGTGGCTTTGGCTGGTCTAGGAGCCCTCGGTTTGGTTCCTGTGCCTACCCGAGGTGGCTCCCGGGCTCGGGGGGTGGGAGATCTCATGTTGGGGGGGATGCTGGAACCCACCCGGGGGGGGGTGGCTGGGCAGAGCCCCGGGGGTTCAGGCTGCTGCCCCCACTGCTGTCTGTGCTCTGGGGGCTGTTGGCTGCGGTTCGGGGGCTGTGGAGCGTGCGAGAGGGGAACAGTGTTCACTGAACCTCTCCTTGGCTCGTGTTTTCTTGTCTCTGATCGTAAACAGATTTGACTAAGGAGGTGGATTAGACATTAATTAGAGGGAACATGATTGATGAGGCACTCAGGTGATGGGGAGGTGGGAAACTTGCACTGAGAGAAAGGAGAGGGGAGGGGGTTCTGCAGCAGGATTGTTGCCCTTCATACCCCAGCCCCCCGCGGGGTCAGGGCTCAGCTCCCCCCAGGAGCCTGTCACCCCAGCATCGGGGCTCTGCCAGGGCACCGCTCTGGGCAGCCTTTGGAAAGCAGAACTGCGAGGGACAAGGAGATGCTGTCTCCATGTCCTTGGTTTGCAGAGCCATTGGCTTCCTCTGGCGTGGGTGCTCACTCGATGGGGTTCACCTGGGCCGGGTCCTCCCCAGGACAGTTGAGGCTCTGCTGGGTGAGTACTGGGGGCATCGGTGGGGGAGGGAGGGGCAGAGGACGCTGCCACCAGCCCCACAGTGGTGACGGTGGGACCCCGGTGCAGGTCGGGTCCCAGCTGCAGGACTTTCCTCCCGTGGCGCGGATGCCATTTCCCATGGCCACAGGGTGACACTGGATCCAGCTCCAGCTCCACTCCCGGCTGAGCTGCTTGAAACGGGGGGGAAATGAGTGTAAATGATGACTGAGGAATATCTCCTGACATCCTGGTAGGGATCCTGGTGGAGAGACCCAGGCTGCACTAAATGCAAAGAGACACTGTCAAAATGGGGAAATGTACCTTCAGTAGCACAAATAAGTCACTTAAACTATTGATTTTTTTTTTTAGTAGTTTTTTTAAGAATCTGCTTTCAGGGAATGGTTTTCTTGGATGGCAGTAAATAACCGGGAGGGGGAAGGGGCGGTTGGTTTGGGTTTTTGGATTGAGTTTTTTTGCATTTGACTTTTTTGGCCCTTAAAACCCTGGTTTGGAAAGGGGGAACTGCAGCCGAAGCGATTGACACGGTGACAGCGCTGCCCTCCATGAACCTGGGACGGGCCGTGGGAGGAGGAGGGAGTTAATGGGCTGGAAATGGGCAAGAATTGTTCTCTGAAGAAATAATTCTTCTCAAGTAATTTCCTTCTGAATGTTGTGCTCTGGGTGACCTTGCCCTGCACAGGGGTGGCTCTGGGCAGAGGCGGGTGACCCCAGAGCCCTTTGGGGTGGGTGGGGGTTCCCACCACCTTCCCCTCTCCTGGCCCAGCCTCCCCGCTCGGCTCATTTACTGTTGTTATTTGTGGTTGTTGTGCTGTGGCCGGGTCGTGTTCGCTCCCCTGGGCTCCCCCCGCCGCTGCCCACCAGGGTTTTCCGCAGATTCTGCCTGGGATGATTTGTGGAGGAGAAGGTTGTAGTGTTGGATGTCGGTCGTGTTGTTTCCTGCAGCGCACACAGACCTTTGCAAATAATCTAATAATGCAGGAATGTCAGACTTCAGCTGTGGAAGGAAATCCTTTTGTACAGGGATTGTCAAGTCTCTAAACAAGTCTCAGAAATGAGCTCGGTATCAATGTGGAGGGTGTTTATTCTGCCCGTCAGAGAGATGAACAACCCAATCTGCTCCCGGCAGCTGCGGATCTGAGCGGCTCGTGGGCCCTGGGAGGGCTCTGGGACCTGCGGGGAACATGGGACCAGCCACCCTGGGGGTGAGAGCGGCTGTGGGCAGCGTGGACAGGATGGGCAGGACAGGCAGGGTGGGCAGGGGGGACAGGAGGGCAAACATGTCCCCTGCTGTGCCCCAGAGTGAGGGGCTGAGCTCCAGGGTGCCCCCGCACAAACCCTTAAAAAGGTGAATTTCAAAATAATGCAGGAGGCAGCGCTCAGCACGTCAGTAGCTGCGGGGTTTGTGGTGGGTTTTTGATTCTCTTCGCTGGGTCCCGAAGCTGACGGTGCAGGTGCTGTGTTGCTTGGCTGTCAAAAGGGAACACAGGGTTGGGCTTGTGTCAGAACAAACGTGAGCAGCGTGCGGTCGCCAGCAGGACAGACTGACCCCACACTGGGGTGGCTCTGGGTGTCCCTGAGGCTGCCAAGCCCGGGCTGTGTCACCAGGGGATGTTCCCTGCATCCTGGCAAGTGGATCCTTCCGGGGGATCATCCCGGTGCCCTGTGGGGTCTGGGTCCTGCCGGGTGCTGGTCAGGGCAATGCCCCAGGAGGTGCCGCTCATGGGGCTGGGGTCCCTTGGCCCCCCTGCCCTCCGCCCTCTCATTCAGCTCTTCAGAGCTTCACTGCAGCTGCTGGCCCCACAGATTCCACTGCCCAAGAGATGGGTGTCCCCGGGAAAACATGCACGGGAACCACCACACGGTACCACCAGGGGCTTCACGGTGTTACTACCTGGAAACGGCCACTGGATTCCCCGACTTGCAGCTGCCTACCCTGAGCAGAACTGATGGCACATGCAAAATTAAACAGGAAGCAGCAAACCTGGCACTAACGGAGATAAGAAATGTTTTATCCTTGAGAGCGAGTCCCTGGGCAGGTTCAGCTGGAACAGGAGCCCTGCAAGGGAGACACCAGCGATTGTAGAGCAATAGGGAGTTGCAGATAAGGGGCCTCGTTATGCACCGAGCACTGGTGTCGGTGTCGAGAGCTGCTGGCTCTGCTCTCGCCCCGTGAGCGAGCGACCTTCCCTCCTATCACTGTCAGACCCCGGGGTTCAGCAGCGCTGCATGGCTGCAGCAGCCGACAGCATCTGCTCCGGGCCGCGGCACCGAGGAATTAAAACTGAGGAGGAAAATGAAACCTTCCCAGTGTGCTTGAGGTGCGCAGATGCTTGGCTCTGCCCCTCTCCCACCTGCTGGGCCCCTGCACAGCCCCGGCCTCCGTTTGTCATCCTGCTGTGGCGGCAGAAAATCAGCTGGAAATGGGACAATCTGGAGGTGTTCTCAGCTCCCTGGGGAACTGATGCTCTTTGCTTTCTCGTGGTGTGATTTAAATATCTGTGCTGACACCTGGGAGATCCCGGCAGGTTTCAGCTGTGAAGGGGCCATCGTGCTGCTCCTGGGGCTGCGCTGGAACAGGGACCCCAGGGGTGTCCTCGGCTGCACCGCAGCGGGTACTTTGCAGACTGAGGGTGTCAGGTCTGAGGGGGCAGGTTGGAGACGCTGGGTTCACTCAGGTTCCCTCTCTGTCTCCAGGGCCACACTGTAGCACACAAGACCGAAGGAACCCTGCTGAGGGAAGGGAAAAGAAGTAGAGTTTGTATTTTCAAGTCAAATTTAAAGAATCTCTTTGTAGCAAGCATCTGTCATCTCACGGCAGAAAACACCTGAAATAATCTGATTTTTACTGTTTATCTAGAGAGCAAATATCCTTCAGATCGCTATGTAGCACACAGATAATATCATGTGAGTGAAGTCTGCATCTGTGCCCTCCCTTCAGCATAGGAGCTGCTGTTCAGGGTGGAGATCTGCTGCCTTCCTCCTCCTCTTTACATTCTGGACTTTTCAAAATAGGTGTATAAATTGTATAGCTCATGGTGCCATGGTTCTGATCTTCTGCAAGGCCCAGGTTTGGGGAAAGGCCGGTGCTGTTGGTGGATCTGGCCTCTGGATTTGTACAGCTGAAGGGAGATGAGGATCTTGGCCCTCCTATTACCTGCTGTCGGTGGCAGGAGCAGGTTTGCTGTTCCCAGCCTGGCAGGGTGGGTGTTTGGAACATCCTTTCTCCCCCGAAGGGGTTGATTTCGGGAGCTCCCTGGCTGGGCTGTGACCAGCGGTGCTCCAGCCGGGCCCTCAGGGTGGGTTTGAGCCCACACATACACTGGCTCAGGGCTTTCAGTTTTGAGACAAGCCTTGGTCAGCCCGTGGCAGCGATCCCTGACCTGCCCAGGGAATCACGCCCTTACTCTTCCCTTAACCTGTGAAAAACAACCACCCCAGCCGTGGCATGTCCCCCGTCCATACCGGGGGTCCCAGCTCCTGTCCCCTTTCCCGGGGCTGCAGCGGGAGCTCCGGGGGGACTCGGGAGCTGTGAATCATCCCGGCACCTTCTTCCCCAGAAATCCCCGATTGTCCCTGGTGGGAGGGGTGAGGTGCAGCCACCGGCCCCGCGTCCCGCCTGGGGGTGACACGGGGGGCGGCGGGCACTGCATCACCCCCGGTTCCGCACCCCCAGGCATCGCTCCCCGCGGGGGCCGGGCCGGTGGAGCGGCGCGCGGCGGCGGGCGCTGTCCCGGGTGCTGAAGCCTCCCCCGCGGGACCGGCGGCGCACGGGGGTGGCGGGGCCGGGGCGGGATCCCGGCGGAGACCCTTCCCGCGTGGGGCCCGTGCGCGTGGCGGTACCGGGGGTCTCGGCGGGGCGGGGCGGGGGTCTCGCGTGGGCGCGGCAGGCCTGGCCCCGCCCCGCGCAATTTTAGAATGAACCGTGGGAAAAACTTTGGGGGTGTGCGCGGGGCCGGGATCCCTCCGCCGGGCGGGGGAGGCTCCGGGCTGAGCCGCGGCACCGCCTCGGCGCGCGGCGCCCTCCGCGCGAGGGAAGAGCTCCGCAGCGCGGCGGCGCCGGGACCGCGGCGCAGCCCCGGGGACAGGGCTCGGCCCGGCGGCGCCGCCGCCCCCGGGACAGACGCGCCCGCGGCAAGATGGGCGCCCTGGCCCTGGCCCTGGGGATTTTCCACTACCTGGGGCTCTACCTGCAGCTCGGCGCCGCCTCCCGGCACCCCCCGTGGGACGCCCCGGCGGCGGGCAGCGGTGAGCGCGGGCAGCGGGGCGGGCGGTGCCGGGGCGGTGGCGCGGGATCCGGAGCGGGCGGCTGCCCGGAGAGGGGGGGTCGGCTGCGCTTGGAGCGCTCCCGCGGCTCGGTCCGCCGCCGTGTCGGTTCACGGGGCTGCCGGTCCCGGCGGTGGGTCGGGACGGGCGGCGGGGGGGTCCCGGTGCCCGCGGCGGCGCTGAGCTCCGCCGCTATGGGCAGCACCGCGTCGCGGTCCGTCGCGCCGGCGGCTTCGGGGAGCTGGGAGCGGGGGGCGGCCGGGGCTGGGTTCCGCCGCTGCCGTCCCTGGGGCGGCCTCTGCCTCCGCTGCTGGGCTCCCGAGCGCGGGGGGGCTTTGCACGGTGCGTCCCGGTGCGCTCCCCCGTGCACACCCCGTGCAAGGGTGTATCTCCGTGCACACCCCCGTGCAGCCGCCGTGCCTCTCTGCGCGGTGCCACCCGCCGCTGGAGGCGGGAGCACTCGGGCTCCGCTCCCGTCTCCCGTTCCTCTGCCGGCTCCGGTGCACGACAGGTCGGCGGGTCCGCGGTGCTGCCGAGCCCGGCCGGGGCCCAGCCGGGGGCTGGGAAAGCGGAGCGTCTTTCTGCAGCCTCCTGCGAAAAAGTCTGTCCTAACGTGGGGATCAGGTGACAAGGGACAGAGCCCCCTCAGAGGATAGCGCTGAGACCTTCCTTGCTCTCTGCGGGGTGACACGGGCGGGTTTAAGCCTGAGCTCGAGGAGTGTCCATGGGGTGCGTGCTGGGTGCCCGGTGCCCGGGTCGCAGCTGTTCCCCTTGCCCAGCTCTGCAGCTCCCGGCACGGCGGGAGCCGCTCTCTGCCCCGAGGAGCCACCAGGCACAGAGACTGCAGGGCCGTGGGGTGTTCAGTGTCCTGCCCGGTGCGGTGTGTGCCGACCGTACCTGCCTGCACGGGAAGGGGTGATTTGCCTTTGTGCTGGAGGGGCAAAGGCAGGAAGGTTTCTGGACCTGCCAGCCTGGCATGCCGGGAGGAGATGTGGGCGAAGAGCCTCCATTAGCCACTGCTGCTCCCCTCAGAAATTCAGCAATAGGCAAATAAATAGTGAAATGGTTGCTGTGAGGGAGCAGGGAGCAAAGGAGAAGAAATATTCTGGGAGGACGCGTGCACTTTGGAGCCACATTACAGCTGCTACTATGAGCAGTTCTGCAGCAACTCACTTAATCACAACAGAAACCTTTATTAACGATACTGAAAAGCAGTGAATAAATGGGTCATGTATAATAAGCCATTTGTGTTCAGTAGGTGAATACCAATTTGATAAAAGCTGTGTGTGCTGAAAACCTGTATAAATTGCTGTTTAGCAGATCGGAGATTGATCATTTCATTACTTGCTGGTACAGCGTTCCCTCCACACCGCGAGAGCTTGGCGGGTCGGGGCGCAGAGTGGGGCTGGGACCGAGGGGATGGATTCGGCAGGGGGTGTGCAGGTCCTGCCAGGCTCTGCCCGCAGCGTCCGGCACTCGCCGCCATCTCTGCTGGTGCAGGCGGCCTGGAGGAGCCTCTGCTGCACCGGCACAGCCTGGTAGCGCGGTCACTGTTACTGTTAACTTGCCCATGGCAGATGCAGCGAGGGAGCTGAGCAGGAGCCGGGTACGCTCTCAGGCATCGGCAGGTGGCCCTGAACACCTCTCGGGGCAAGGGCTCCCCCACCCTTGTGAGCTCCTGCCCCTGCTCACATGGCAGCCAGGGCTGCTCAGGGAGGGAAGAAGACTGTTACAGAAAGTCCTTTCCCTGCCCCCACAGTAAAGGCTCTACCTCGTTGGAGGATGGAGGAAGGATGGAGGAAGGACGGGTTCCATCTGCCCCGCTGCCCCCAGGAGAGTGCCCAAGCTGCAGGATCCTCCCGGCATCCCTCCCCTACCCACAGCGCTGCCGCGCTCTCCTCCTCTCTCCTCTCTTCTCCTCGGGCTGGCGCCTTCAATTATTCATGCCCCCCGTTGCAGACAGCCTGTGCACGCTGGGCTGCTGCCGTCGGCTTTCAAACCAGCGCTGGCTGGGAAGCTCCAGCCGCCTTCCTGGCCTGCCAGCCCCAGTGCAGGACACGGAGAGCCCCTCGGTGAGCAGCTGGTGTTCCCGAGGAGGAGAAGCTCTTTCCTGCGTCGTTTTCAAGCGTTACTGTCTCACCGTCACTAGATCTGCTGCTGAAGGGCTGAAGGCTGGAGGGAGCAGCGCCCCAGCTCCCCAGGGTGCTGCCCTGCTCCTTTCTCGCACACCCCAATGATTATTCTATCAATTACTTTTATAAACACTTTGCATTCTGCTGGATTTTTTCATGCTTCCTGATGGGAATTCTCCACCCGATGTGTTTTTCCTGCTGCTGTTCGTGCAGTCATTCAACACAATTACTTCTGACACCTCTCCTCATCAAATGTCTGTGCTTTCTTTTCCCTTGAAGAAGCTGACAGACGATGGGCCAGACACTGGGAATTATTACGTTAGGACAGTGACAGCTAATTTTAATCATAACGTTCCCTGCGAGCGAGGCAGCAAATCAAACGAGCAGCCGGTGCGGCTGCGCGCGGGCCGGAGCCGTGGGCAGCGCACCGGGGCCGGGGGGAGGTGGAGACCCGGGGGGCTGTCAGCTCCACGTCGCTCCCCCCGTGGCTGATGCTGCTCCAGGGACCAGGGCTGGGCAGGCGCCCAGGTGGGGACAGGTTCGGGTGCTCCTCCTATCATGGGTGCTCTGGAATTTTGCTGCGTGGTTTGAGGACTCGTGTGCCCCAGGATGGACAGAACATCCCGACCCAGCACTGACAGCTCTGCCTTTGTCCCTGCTCCTCTGCTCCGAGGCTGTGGGTTCAGCTCCTGCCTGGCTCCTGCACTGCTCTGGGGCTGGTGCTGGCGCTGGGCTTAGCTGTGCCAGGTGCATTTGTGCTTTTTACCATGTGCTCCATCCAGAGCTGCTGGGACAAGCCCACTGGTCACAGGGCAGGCAGAGCCAGGCGGGCGGCACTGTGCCTGCGAGCACTGGGACAGACACCAGCACCATGCGTGGCGTGGGCAGCTCTCTGCAGCAATTACTGGTGCCAGTCGCTTGTGTTTTGGGTGTTGGGTGTGAGACCAGGGGAGCTGATCTCCAGCAGAGTGGTGCTCCTTCCTGCCTCATCCCGGCTCCTGCCAGGTGCCCTGCCTGCTGGGACCGTCCCTGTGTGTGGCAGTGAATGATGGCTGCATGGTGCTGCCAAGGGTCCCACCGAGCCATCCCAATGGGCCATTTTAGGTTTTTGCTACTTATGCTGTCAGATAACTGCTCCTCCTTGCTCCCCTCGGGAGGCAATTGTCTGGGAACCACGACGGCTCCGGGAGGCCGCTGGGAGCAGTGAGTCCCCTCTCCTGCTCAAAGCTCCTGGCACCAGGGCTGGAGGGTTCTCAGTGCTGGCAGCTCTTGTGCCGGCTGCTAAATCCTGGGCACGGGAGGGCTGCAGGAGCTGGGGACAGCCCAGCCACAATGGTTCACTCTTGGAAATACTCACAGGTTTCAAGGTTAATTCCCGCTCCCTGGCGAGGTGAGCTCTGGCCGGATCACAATCACCAAATTAGCTGGATTTTTTAAATTTTTTTTTAATTTATGCTGCAAATTTGAGCTAATTCTGCTGCTAATATGACAGTAAACAGGGGCAGAGAAATGGCACTCCTGTCCCAGCGTGCGGCAGGCACTCCAGCCTGGGTCTTCTCTTGGAGCCGGGAATTGCGGGATTGCTGGTGGGGAGCAGGTCCCGCGGTGCAGGGGCCAGGCTGCCAGCACCCACTGGCACAGCCGGAGCTGCCCAAGGGCTCTGTGGCTGATCTGTGCCCGGCTCCAGCCCTGGGCTGTGTCCCTTCCCTGCCGTCCACTGGAGCTGCTGGGGCTGGAGCTGCATGCCCGGCTCTTGCTGGTGACGCCGGCTGTCGTGCCACTGTGCTTATGCACCCGTTTGTGGCCATGATGTGTTTTTGGTGCCCCGCGTCAGCACCCCTGCTCGCAGGCAGGTCAGGAGGAGCGGCTGACACAGCTGTGCCTGGGGTTATGCACAACCTGGTCTTGGCCCTGGCATGGGGGCGTGGGACCTCCCCAGGTGGGACCCCCCACTCCCCACTGTCTGCCTGCACCCTCCTGCCTGCGCCGCGCGGGGCCGCGGGGCTGGATCCTGCCCGCTGCAGGGGGGAAACCAGCAGACGGTATATCTCTGGTTTATGAGAGCACCAAGCTGTCCCAGCAGGCGTTTTCAATTCCGTTTATCTGTGTTTCCCCATTGAGTTCATTTTATTTCCCCTGATTTTTGTTTCCTGGAAGATTTATCGATCCTGATTCTCTCAGTTTATGACAGGTACAGGCCATAAAGCACGCGGAGCAGCCAGCCCGGCACCGGCCCCCTCCCTGTCACTGGGAGGATGCAGCACCGACAGCAGCACTGGGGAGGGGGTGGTGATGGGCAATGGAGGGGCTGGGGTGGGCAGGGGGTGGCTGAGCTGTCCCATGGCCCTGCTGGTGGCGATGGTGGGAGCTCAGCCACCCCGGTGCAGCATCTGTGCCCCCCGTGGGGCTCCTCATGGCTGGAGCTGCCGGGCAGACTGTTTCTCCTCCACCTGTGTCCCTGTGGGGTGGCAGGACTGGGGTTGGGGGGCACAGCGTAGCCAGTCACCACTGTGTCACCTCTGTCTGGGTGCCGGGGTCCATGGTGTCCACCAGGGAGGGCACATGGTGCTGCTGAAGAGATGGGGACCAGCCCCTCTGTCCTCCCCAAAGGTGTCACCTCCTGGCAGCCCAGTGGGGCTCTGGGGCCTGGGAGGGCTCTGCAAACACACTCTGACCTTCCTCCCGCTCATCTTGCCCTGCTCTGTGGCCCCAGCGTGTGGTGGGAAGGGGTCCCAGGGCAGGGGCTCCCTGGAGGCGCTGGGTGCTCTGGATCAGCGGGTCCCCAGCAGGACCTGCCCTCCTTTGGATGCACTCTGAGGTGCCCGAGCCCTGGGGTTAATTAATACATACGCTTCCCAATTAAAATCTGAAAGAAGATGCTTGATTCAATCAAACCTTTCCTCCGCTCAGCTGCCAAATTCCCACCTGTGGGAGCAGATTTTAATTGTGTTTGGGGTAATTTGGACACGGCTGGAGCCCTCAGGCCATTGCCCCCACTCTGTTCTGTGGGGTCCCGGGGCTGGGGGGCTCTGCAGGGACCCCTGCCTCTGCCATCACTGCTGTCCCCAGGAATCCCACGGAGCAAAGCCTGATCCCGGTGTGGCTGGGGCGCGTGTGGGGAGGGTCGGCTTGTGCTGGTTGCGGGATGAGCTGTTGCCACGTGCCGGCAGCACCGCAGCCGCCTGCTCTCCCGCACCCTCGAGCCTGGAGCTGCTCCCCAGCCCCAGTTCCCTCCGCTCTCGGCACAGAGGGCACCGGGATCCCAGGCAAAGGAGGGTGCAGCACCTGTACTGGGAACCCACCTGGGGGGGAACTGGGATTCCCAAACCCCCGTGCTGGGTGTTCCCCCCAGTGTCCTGCTCAGATGGAGTAAAGGGAAGAGAAAAGTGTATGGGATTTCCATCCTTCTGGAGGGACAAGGAGATTTTAAAGGCATTAACTTTTCTGTTGGGGCTGATAATTGTTCATTTTCAGAGAGGATCAGGGCTCTGTGAGCAGTGATGGGATGTGTGTCCCGGGTGTTCTGGCAGCACTGGAGGGACCCGCACAGCAGCTGTGAGCGGCAGCACCTGTGGCATGAGGTGGCCGCTGGAGATGGGAGGGGACAGGGCACCTGGCACAGACACAGTGGGACCCTGATCTGGCGTTTGTCACCAACCCGGGCTGGGCACTGAGCACTGCGGGGCAGGAATGGCAGGGCTGGCCAGCCCCGTGCTGGAGCAGATTCCAGCTGGACCAGGTTTGTCTGGTGCTGCTGCCACCCCAAAGTGATGCTCTTCAGGTGGTGGGGACATGGCAGGTGGTCCCTGTGCCCCGCAGCCCCTGCTCGTCTCTGCAGCCAAACGGTGCCCCAGGCAGTGCCGGGGGTGGCAGCCCCAGGTCGGCTGTGCCAGCGCTGGGAGCTCAGCCCCATCCCTGTGTGGTGCCAGGCTGGGGAGAAGCCACCACAGAGTGTCACAATAACATTTGCTGGTGACCTGCGCGCTGGGGCCGTCTTTACAGAGGAACAATATTCTCTCCAGAGGAGATGAAAAGAATTCTAATTACATCTCCAAACAATATTTGTTTTGAGCGAGGAAAGCAAACCATATGGCATGTGGGAGACTGTTTGGGGGCCACATTAAACAAGGATTTGTTTTTCATTTATGCGCTGATCTGAGCAGAGATGTGATCATGTTTTGTTTATGTATTCCATCCCAGAGGCACATGGGGTCCCGTGCCCACTCTGGGTGGGGACCCAGGGGACAGGGTGGGCCCAGAGGCTTCTGCTCCCCCTGCTCATCCCGCTGCTCTTTGCAAGGTGCTGGGACCGGGGGGCGCTACCGGGCTGGGGAGGGGCCACTGTGGTAGGCGAGGGGCAGCGGAGACAGGAGGGTCCATCTGCATGGCAGGGACCTGTCCTCTCTGCATGGCTCTGGCCAGGGAAGGGTCTGGGCGCTCCTGGTGACACTGCTCGCGTGGCCAGTGGCTCCGTCCCTCTCTGAGGTGGTGGCGCGTCCCCGCAGCCCTCGCTCTGTCCCCCACAGCCCTCTTCACTGAGACCCCCCACGACATGACGGCACAGGCAGGCGAGGACGTGGAGATGGCGTGTTCCTTCCGCGGCAGTGGCTCCCCCTCCTACTCCCTTGAGATCCAGTGGTGGTACGTCCGCAACCACCGGGACTGGACGGACAAACAGACGTGGGCTTCCAACCAGGTAACGTCCCTCCTGCTCCGGCAGCGGCGCCGGGAGGTAGAGCCAGTCAAGGTCCCCAGGGACTGAGCTTTGTCTTTGTGCTTGTCCCTTCTCCCATCTCATCACTGACTCGTCCCCTCGCATCATCCTGCATCTTCCGCCCCCCGGCCCTCCCTTGTTCTCCTGGTTTCCGTGTGGATCAGGCTCAGCAAACAGCTGCCTCTTTATTTCTCTTTCTGCTCGCACAGAGATAAGGGCCAAATAATGGGCAGGCAGCTCTAGGTATTTTAATGAGCCTTTATTATTGTGTCTTTGGCAGAGCTACTCCTGGCATTACCATAAATTGAGAGCCGCACCGGGGCGACGCTACTGCTGGGGAGCAGGGCTGGGGGTGTTGAGTGGGGCTGTCAGGGCACAGGGGCTGGGGGTGCCTGGTCTGGAGGGGCTGCGTGACTATGCGGGGACCCCGGACACCTGGGCCCTGGTGCTGACAATGACACCAAAGAGGACCCGGGGCGCTGCCGATTTAGCCGATTTGGGAATACTTATGGTGGTCAGAGCAGGTTCTGGTTGTGAAGGGTGGGGGTCACTGGGGACAGGGTCACTGCCGCGGGGGCAATGCTGTGGGCAGCTGGTCCCCAGGTGGCACCTGCTGATGAGCCAAACTGCAGGGGGGCCCTGGGGGAGCACCCAACCTCCTGTTGCCGCCATTCCCTCCCCTTCCCAGCCACCCACGGTCCTGGTTGCCCTGGATGCCCGGGTTTGCCCTTCACCCTCCTCCCCACTCCCTCCTCCTCCTCCTCCCTTGTGGCTCCTGTCCCCCCAGCCTGGCTGATGATTCTCTACCCTCTCTGCTCTCCCTCCATCTGCTCGTCCCACCAGCTGCCGTTGTCGCCGCCGGAGGATCCGGGGAAGGATGCAACCAAGATTAGTGTGAGTTTCCCCGACAGTTCTTGTGGGGGCTCGGGCCGGTGGCACCACTGGGACGTTTCCCCTGGTGCTGCCACATGGAGCTGGGACTGGGGGTTCTCCTGGGCTTTGGGTCCATGCACAAGGCTGGGGGCTCCGGATGAGGCGTCCGGGCGAAGTCAGGGCTGCTGGTCCCGCCGGTGCTGCCGTGTCGTGGGTTGGTGACACTGGGTGGGCTGGACTCCCCCAGCCTCGACACCTCCACCCCCAGTGCTGAGGATCACAACTGGACCAGGAGCCCCATTGCCTGCTGTCGGCATCTGAGCGACACGTTTATGCTGAGAAAATAATCTAATTTTCTAATTTACTCGTCGGATTAGCATCCCAAAGCCATTTAGGCTCACGTGAGCAGAATGAGGAGACACTAATCAGTTAAATAAAATAAACGCTCTTGGCTTCCCGCTGTCAGGCATGTGCCCCCTACTGCTGGCCTCCCCTCCTTGGGGGGCTTCACGTCTGGGGTGCCACGGAAACTCAGCAATAGCGGAAGGTGGGTCCCCCACCACCCCTGCCCGGGCACCGCGCTGGTGTCGTGTCCGGTTTCCCTACCGTGTTGGGATGGGGCTCGCCCGGCTCCCACGGCCCCTCTGGGTGGGAGAAGAGACTGGGGGGACTGCAGAGCCCTCCTGGGCCAGCCACCCCCTCAGCTCAGCCGTCGCATTTTTCAGTATAATTAGGCAGTTAATTGCACACTGGAATGTAATCAATGCGTGTGCATGTGTAACCAGGATTTATTTTGAGGTGCTCAGGGTGCGACGCTTCTGCCGTCTCCTCCAGATCAAGCCAGCAGGGAGAGGCTTGAGTTCCAAACCTTTTTTTGTTTTTGTTATTTTAAATGTCCTTGATTATTAAGTGTTTATGGAACAGAGGAGATAAATGAACACGAACAAGGCACCACGAACGGTTCTGATAAAACGTGCATTACAGGTACCGTGGCAATTGCCTGAGAACAAACGTCAGCGTCCAACAATGCAAGATGATGTAAATCAGATGCAGAAACCGCTGTGTCCGGCACCCCTGGGCCAGTTTTTATCCATCAAAACACACTTGGTGTCGGAGGCACCGGTACCGGCTCTGCCAGTGCCACCGCGCTGTGCCGGGATGCTGAGGGGGAGCTGCTGCCGCCCTTTGCTGTGCGGTACCAAACACGGCAGGTCTGGGGTTATTTTTTTCCCCCTTGAATTCTTTACACCTGCTGCTTTGCCCCTGAGCAGCGTCGTGTTGCAGAGCTGAGCTGGGGCCGCGCACCGCCCTGTCTGTCTGTCCGTCCTGCTCCCACAGGGCTGCTCAGTGTCACCGTCCTGTCTGAGCCTGCAACTCCGGGAACATCTTGACCGTCACAAAACTGTCCCTCCCGCTCATCACCTGCCGTGGTCTGAGACTCCGGCAAATTGGGGGTTTCTTTTATTAGTTATCAATTTCTCAGCCATTAATTTTGGTGACTCCTTGCTCCTAGGACACGCAGAGGTTGTTTTGAAGCTCCTTTCCTCATGCTGCTGCCCACGTTTGAGTGCTGTCCCCTTTGCCTTTTGGGCCCTGAGTTTGTGGGTCTTTGGTTGCAGCTCCCAGCCCCATTTCTAAACACCATAAAATCTTCAGCTAACAAACGCAGCGGCAAGTAGAAAAATGGCCTTTGCCATCCAGTGTGATTATAGGGAACAGAGCCAGGGGCCTCGGGGCAGGTTATAAATCTGATTTATTGACCCAGCCGAACAGCAGCCACAGCTCTGGCTACCCAGTCTTAAATTTCATGGAGTGATAAATACTGAGAGCGAATCAATTTGGTAGAAAAGCTAATTAGCCCGCGTGGTTCTGCATTGATCTCGGAGCCCACGCGGCTGGGCGTGCACTGGGGACTCCATCACCGGGGCCGGGGTCCCCCCGTGCCCACTGCCCTTCGCTGTGTCCTCCCCGGCATGGGGATGGGCACAGTGCGGTGGCACGTGGTCAGGGGTGGCAGTGACCCCCGTGTGCGGGGCTGTGGGGCTCTGGGGCCACCTGACCCCTCTGCCCTCTGCAGGTGGTGAAGGTGGTCGGCAGCAACATCTCCCACAAGCTGCGTCTGTCACGGGTGAAGCCGGCGGACGAGGGGACGTACGAGTGCCGGGTGATCGACTCCAGCGATGGCAAAGCGCGGCACCACAAGGTGAAGGCGTACCTGCGCGTGGAGGCGGCGGGGGCGCCCGGGCACCCCCAGGACACCCAGCTGCGGGGCGCCCCGCCGCCAGAGCCCCCCGTGCCGGGCTCAGCCCACGCACACCCGCACCCCCACCAGCACCGGGCTGGGAAGGAGCTGAGGAAGCGCTCGGCAGACGCCTCCTGCGTGCTGTAGGTGCCGGGGATGCCGGAGCCCCCGCTGCCCCGGACTCAGCGGAGCCATCGAGGGTCCCGCACCCCTGCCAGAGACTGGCCCCACTGCCCCGTCCTGCCCACCGCCCCCACCACTTTCTCCCACCTGCCACGGCCACACCAGCTCCGTTTTGGCTCCATCCCTGTGACACATGCTGGCTCGGTTTTATCCCCAGCCCCGTGGCGCAGCAATGCCGGGCTGGGTGTGGGAGCAGGACCGTGTCCGTGCCAGGGTGGCACCACTGGGGCTGTGGCAGGGCTATGGCTTTCGCCCACACAGGTCTGCATCCCCCTGGCCCCGCACAAGGGGGACCCTGCTGCTCACTGTCCTTGCGGTGCCACTGGCCATGCTGTGCCCCGGCTTCACGTGCCCGGTGGAGCCCCCCTGCCAGCAGGACCCTCCCACCCGCCTTGTGCTTTGCAGAACCAGCGTCTGTCCCGTAGGAGCCCCAGGTTAGTTGCTCTGCTCCCACCCTGCAGTATGTAGATAAGTTCCAGCATCCATTCCAGCCCAGGTATATTGCCCCTCCTGCCTGTTCTGTCCCTTTTGCCACTGCCCACCCCAGCACGTCGAGGCCCGAGCTCAGTGGAGGAGGAGGGCACGGCACGCTCCCGGCACGCTCCTGGCACAGCCATGGTGCTGTGCGCTCTACTGTGCATCACCCAGTTGAGCAGCCTGCCCTCTGTCCGTGTGTGACCAGGGAGCCATGCCATCGGAGCTGGGTCACTGTCACCCATCGCTCCTCCTGCCCTTCACGTTTCACAGGGATGGGGGGCTCAGGCACCCTTTCTCTGTCCCCGCTGCCCGGGCATCCCCTTTCTCCTGCCGCACAGCACCGCGCTGCCCAGGCAGGGTCCAGCTCACGGGCTCTCATCTTTCAGTGTGAACGGCAGAGCTCAGCCCCCGTGGGCAAACGCCACTGCTGGGGACAGGGCTGCGGGAGGGAGGGGGGTCCCGAGTCTCCCCATCTGGGTGCCGGGTGCTGCTCCCTCCACCTGCCCCCACCGCCCAGCTTGCCGCCGCCAGACCCGCTGCAGCTAATAAAGCTCTTTAAACAAAGCCTCTGCATCTGCGGTCTCTGTGCCTGGCATGGCCAGGTGATGGTTCTTTGGTGCTGGCTTGGTGAAAAAGAGGGCACGGCTGTGGCTGCCCTGGGGGCTGCTGGGGATGGCAATGGGCAACATCATCATCATCATCATAATTATCATCATCACTTGCAGCTGTGGGCTCAGAGCATTTAAAAGCGGCAGCTGGGAGCTCCCTATCCTGCCAGAGGCCTGTGGGTGTGGGATGTGGCTGGGTCTGGGTGAGCAGGGGCTGCTCTGTGGTGGGGTGGGTGGCGCTGGGGCTCTGGCCCCTCTGCCGGGTACCAACCCTGGCCCCTGCCTGGGCTCCCGGAGCGAAGGCCTTGTCCCTGGCCAGGTGGGAGGTTGGGTCCCCAACGTGGGTGCTGCAGCCCCCACCCGTGGGACAGCAGCTCCCAGCACTGGCAGCGCCCGCTCAGCCCCGGCTGCTGGGAGTCTGCCGGCTGCTTTGCGGTTATTAATCCCTGGAGCTCCATCGCGCTCACCTCTTGCTTTGCTGATATGAAGCGATTTGTCATGTGTTAGAGTAACAAAAGCAAGAGCTGCTGGGCCGGTGTCAGCCAGCGGCAGAGGAATGGCATGGCGCGACTGGTGACGGTGGGACGCGGCGAGAGCCACACTCCCCTTTGCCACCCGCTGTAGGTGTCACCGAAGAGCCGTGGTCTCAGGGCAGCAAATGGCACGGGAGCCTGTAACCACGCGGGGTGCTTTGTTGGGAGAGAAATATCCAGCAGCTGCAGGGCAAGGAGCTGCCGTTGGACGTCGTGCTTTGCCACGAGCACCAACAGCCGCCGTGCCGCAGCTCCTCGATGGAGACCTGGGGCTTATGCTGCACTCCACGGTCCTTGTCAGGGACCCGTATTGCTGCAGGGGGATCAGGAGGTGTCAGCCACGGGTGCAATAAAAAATCATCTACAGAGGAGGAAAATGGAGAGCCGGAGCTGCTTTGGGGGGGGTAAAAGGCTGCAAATCACCTCAAATGGAGAGTAAACAAATTGCTGTGTGGTGTAGTAATTTGCAAAACCTAGAGGCAAGCTTTAAAAATAACAGGTTTTATTAGAAGAGATTAATTTTGCTGAGTTTATATGAAATCTTGGGAGCGGGAGCTGGAGGAGAGGACAGCGCTGGCTGCGTGTGCAGGACCCCGTGAGGCCGTACCCGACCTGGGGTGCTGGGGCTCCCCGTGCTGTGGGGTTTGTGCTGGAGGCAGCTGGACAGGGCTGTCCCAGCCCCGGGGTGTGGGGGCAGTGGGCTGGCAGCCCCACACTGGGCTGGAGAAGGGCCAGGTCTGCTCCAGGGTGCTGAGGTGTTCAACGGCTGGAGCTGGGCCCCCCCCACGCCTCAGGGTGCTGCTGCGGATCAGTCCCATACCCTGGAAGGTTTGGGGTGCTCAGTGCAGCCCAGGGAGGGGCTGTGGGAAGAACCCCCAGGCTGAACTTGATATGCAAGTCACTGCTGGGGAGGAACCAGGCTCATGAAAATGCCATTTCCACGCAGTCGCTCCTCTGACCATTATCCTGCCTCAGACAAAAGCAATTTACTCTGCCTGTAATAAAGCAGGGGTGATAACGAAGCTGCGAAGAGCTGTGACAGGGACGGTGAGCCGCAGCCAGGCCAGGCTCTCCCGGCGGCCACGGGGACCAGGAGAAACCGGCGGTGGGTGTCCTGGTGCAGTTGCTTGTGCCAGGGCCCAGCCAGGGGGATGCGCTTTTCCTTTCAGAAGTGTGCAACTTTATCCTAAAACCAGCTGGAATACAGGTTATTGGTTTCTCTTTTAAGCTGGTCCGGTCTGTGCTGAGGTGAACCCGGCAGGGCTGGGCGGTGACTCCTGCTCCCGGGGTGACCGGTCTGGACGCAGCAGGTGCAGGTAAATCCCTGTTCTGCTCTGCCTGCAGCCGTGAGCTGGTGACAGGACGGTGCTGCTCAGCAGGCTGGTCTGGGGGTGACACCGCACTGCAGGACCACAGCACAGGTTTCCCAGGGGATGTCTGTCCCTTTCTGGTAGGAGGAGCGCGGCACAGCGCGGTGCTGCGGCTGGGGAACCAGTTTGGGCAGCAATACTGACACCATCACCACGCTGCTCATCTGTCACACTGGAGCCCCAACCAGCGCTAAAGCGATGGCAGAGACGGGCTGGATGCGGCATCTGCACCTGATGGATGAGACTGATCAAGTGCTACAACAATCCAGAAAATTCTGCACCACCCCCCAGGCTGCTCTGGAGCACCAGGTAATATTTCACCTTTCTGCCTCTCCTGTCAGATCAGCTCTGAAGGGTTCCTTTGGACAAAATTCAACCCAACATTAAGCACTGAATACATATTTTAAAAAGCATAAAAAGGTAAAAGCTGAACTGCAGCCCTGTCCTACCTGGTAAAAAGCCACTGACTTGTGTTCTCCCTGCAGAGGCAACCAGGAGTAAAGCGATGGGGGGTGGGGATCAGCAGCTGTCCCCTTGTCCCAACAGCTGAGACATGTTCTGGATGCTCACCCGGGATCCCCAGCAGTGACGCACATGCCTGTTCCATGTAACAATCACTTTATTGCTTTGGTTTTTGTGATTTTGAGCTTCCTTCAAATATCCAGGCCAGACCCATCCCTGTGCTTCACCCGCACAAAGCTCCATGGGCGTCTGTTGGAGGCAGCTGCTGCATCGGTGCAACGTACCCACCTCATCCTCAAACACAGTTTATAAATAATAAGCTTCTGTCCATGGGTAAGGTGTTCAGGCAGCACCCTAGCCCGGGCAATCCTTCTCCTGTCCCCAGAACGATCGGGCTGATATGGGGATTTTCTCCAGTGAGCTCTGTCCCCTCTGTCAGGGAGGAGGGTCCTGGTGGGCGCCAGCCCATGGCTCCACGCTCTCCCACTGCTGCAGCTGCTCCAGCAGCCCCAGTATATTGTCGGTGAACTCGTCCCGCTGCCGCCCCATCCCCGGCAGCTGCACCGGCTGCAGGCTGGCGTGGGGGGGCCGGTACCTGTCGGGGCAGCAGATCTCGCTCAGCAGCAGCCAGGTGCTGTCGGGGTCCATGTGCATCAGGTGGAGGAAAACACTTTGGAAAAGAGCAGGAAGAAAGGGAAGGTGTGTAAGGAGCAGGTCCTTGGACTGACCCCCAGCAGGGTCATTACCGGACCTACTGGAACTCTGGTAGGGATTGGAAGGGACCTCAATAGATCATCTAGTCTAATCCCCCCGCCGGAGCAGGAAGACCCAGATGAGGTTACACAGGAAGGTGTCCAGGCGGGCTGGAATGTCTGCAGAGTAAGAGACTGGGCCTGGGCAGCCTGGGCCAGGCTCTGCCACCCTCACTGAGAAGAAGTTTCTTCTCAAATTTAAGTGGAACCTCTTGTGTTCCAGTTTGAACCCATTACCCCTTGTCCTACCATTGGTTGTCACCGAGAAGAGCCTGGCTCCATCCTCCTGAGACTCACCCTTTATATATTTGTAAACATTAATAAGGTCACCTCTCAGTCTCCGCTAACATTCTGCGATTCTGTGTCTGCAGCCCGAGGCCGGAGCAGAGCTGGAGGCTCACGAGACAGTGAAATGTCTCCTGTGCCCAAGTGAGGACAGTTCAGAGCTTGCACATCTACCAGCAAGTGGGAGAAAGTTACTGTGCACCACGGTAAGTTATCAACATCAGACAACCCGGTGGCTAAGTGGCCCGGGCTTTGGTGTCACCACAGCTGCTGCTGGCAAAGCCTCGGACATCAGCCAGTCCCAGAGGCGACTGCGAAGCGTTGTATGTGCTACGTGCATCTGGTGTTTTTTGGACAATATACAACAAAAGAAGTTGTATACGTTGCCCTGTTTTTTAGTGAAAGAGGGGCCAATCCCCCTGGACTTCAGTTTTCAGAGGTACTGAAAACAAGGGTATTTCTGGCCTGACTTGGCTGCAGGCAGAGATGAACCTGAACCGAGAGGTTTTGTTTATGTGAGTCTCCCCTCACCCCAAGTCCTCATTACCTGCCTCCAAATTTTCTTCCTTCCCAATAGCACCTTTCACAATGCAGGATTTTTTTTAAAAAAACAAATCTTCATTAACAATAGAATGGAGGACAAGAGGAATGACAACTTCCTCTAGTGCTTTACTGCTGTGTTGACGTTTTTCACTTTGAATGTCAATGCCCCAGGTAATGCGGGGATTTGACTCCCGAGTGTGCACTTCTCACCTCTGACTGCAGCTGCAGGGACAGGACAGTCCTGCTGATCTCCGTGTCTGCTGAAACCATGGGGCCAGGAGAACAACAGCAGCTCTGCAGCCCCTTCCCCACCCACTGCGGGTCCGGGAGCTCCTGCCCCTGGGGCTGTGCTGTCCCTGGGATGATCTGATAACCTGAGCTGCACTGCTGACAGAACAACTTGACTTTTACATTTCCAAACTAACTCTGGGGTAGTTTCTAAGCAACCTGTTTCCATGGCAAAGAATCCTGGGGTTAATCCAGGTCTATTTTCTGTTGTTGCCTTTTTTTTTTTTTTTTTTTTTAATACTTAAATACTGTTTTATTGAATTTTGCCTTGTGCAGGTGGCTGTTTTCGTGTACTTCAGCCCGGCTTGTGAGTGACAGCTGTCAGTAACTGTTCCACGAACTACACAATCAAGCCAGAAGAGGTATGCTGTGTAATCAACTTGGCTATCAGAAAAGGTCCAAGAATAGCTCACATTTGTTCCAGCTAAACAACCTGTTCTACCAGCACAGAGCAGTCTGGCTGTTCTGCTGCCCTGTCTTTTCCCAGGCCCTAAGCAAAGCCACAGCACAGGGACAGGCAGCAGGACGGGTCCGGCCTTGGGCTTCTGTGCCAAGTGTTTAACCACAGACTGCACTGCAAACTGGGGAAATGATTCCCACATCCTGGGGAAAAAACCTGATCCTATCCAGACGGCAGACCAAAAGGTCAAATGTTAAACTGCACAGGCTGTAAACACTTACTAGGAATTAAGTGTAAATTTCAAACCAGCCACTTCAAACTGGAAAAGCGCAGAACTCCTGGGAAGTGCTGACGCAGGCCAGGGACGGTTTCTTGATCTCTTTTCCTGCAAAGTATTTTCCCCCAAAGTGACCAGCTTCTCAGGGATGATGTAAAACTGATGAGAAGCTCAGATTTACGTGTTGTGACTGCCAGTTTGCACCATATTTCCGCCCCGCTCCCACACCAGCTCCTTGCTGCTCATGGCACTGCCTGATTTCCATGGGAGCAACGCTGAGATGTAGCTGGGGTTCCCCAGCCTTCCCCAGTGCCTCTGCGGGGTTTTTTTCCCAAGCTTTGGATAATATTCCTCTCCAGGAATACTCCCAGCAGTCCCATTTTATCTTCCTCAAACATGCTGGGTTCATTTCTAATGTTTTTTCCCTAGCATCTATTTTTGTCTGTTGAGTATTGCATGAAGCTGCAGCTACAAAACTCACTTACTCCCACTGGTTCATCTAATAGAACTACAGGGTCCCATAAATGGGATTAAGCAGCCTCCTCGGGCCATGATGACATCCTTGGAAGACAGCCAAAACACCCTTTTTGTTTTCAGGTTTGTTTTTTGTTTGGGTTTTTTTTGTGGCTCCAGCACCCTGGCCAAAAAATCCTGCTTAGCCCTTCGCGTATCTGCAGAATCCTCACCTCCCGCAGGGAGTTACTGGGGCTGGAGCTGACTTTGTAAGACCCAACCTTGTTCTTGGCAGGTCACAAGTCATGAGTTGAGTAAGAATCCAAAAGGCTGAGCAAAGGCCAGTGAGTATAAATCAATATGGCAAGCTGATTCCAAACATCCTTTTACCTTGTAAGATTTCTGCAGTGATAAAGCTGAGTTATGTGACGTATGTTGGCACTCATTCTGCAGCTAAGATTAGTTCTGGTCTGTCTGTTTTTGGAAGCATTTAAAATGCAGAATTTTTCATGTAGCAGGCTGATAACGCTGCCCTTGTTGAGATGGAAAGGGTGTCACTTGTGATGACCTGTGTGTGTTTGCAGGGTTAGTTCAGCACACGGAGAGCCAGGCCAAGGGCCAGGGCTGCCGGATGCTGGTGGTGCCACAGCCAGGGGAAGGGGCTGCGGCACGGCCAGGATTGGATCCTGGTCCTGGTGCTGATTGCTATGGTACAAACTGTAATTTTGATTTTCCCAAGCTGAAACCTCACATGTGCTATAGTTAGAAGTGATGTGATATGTTTAACTCTGATCCATCCAGGACCAGGGATCACACAGGACTAAACTGAACAAAAAGAAAAGCAAAGTGAATGCCAAGTCCTGCCACGTGTGTGGTTAGTACCGGGCCAGCCATGATCCACGCCTCAGTGCACGGGTGAGTCCGGCCAACAGAGCTGCACACGGGAGAGATGTTCACAGAGCCCTCGCTTTGTTCGGTGAGATATGTAACACACGGTGCACCAAAGGCATGGGGGGAGCAGTGTAACGTGGCATTTTTCCCTTAAAATAGAATAAAAATAACATACAGGAGAAAAATGTTATTTAACCCTGAACTTTGCTGCTCCTTTTTCTCCAATAACAAGGAGCTCGCTTCACAATATAGCTCCTAATAACTATTGCATCATAGGGCTAATTCAGTATTTCCCCCACCCCTGCTGGGGGGGGAAATTGCACAGCTTTTCAGGCTTCTTTGTTAATGATTTAAAAGCTTAAGATTCCAAATATCTAGATGAATCCTGGTGTTCTGCTTTCTGTTCCAGCATTGCTTACACAGATGAATGCTTTATGTATAAAGGGTATGTGAGCTCCCAGTGCAGAGCCCCTCTGCAGAACAAACGCTGCTCAAGCCTGCTGCGATGCAATAAAAGCCACCAAGATAAAAATAAACCTCCTCTCCCCAGCGCAGGAACACAAACAAAGGTACGAGTACAGCTTGAGAGTGCTCTGAACTGCTGCCCAGCCACACAAAGCACTTCAGCTACAGGAGGGCCATGCTCAGGTGAGGGAATGGGCAGCTCTGGCCTTTGCAGCAGCCAAAACTCCAGCACCCGGGAACTCGCTGCCCGTGGGGAGCTGGGCCACCCAGAAAGGGGAGGCTGTCCCCTTGTCCTCCTGCAGGGACAGAGCTGCTTGGCTTCCTCATCCGCTGCCCGAGGTCTGTAACTGCCTGGGTCTGGCTGCTGGCATGGCTGGCCGTGTTTCCAGGTGACAAGAGATGACAATAGCAATTTCTTCTCCTGGCAGCAGGAACATCCTGAGCAGGAGTTTGAACACCAAGCAGCAAAGTATGTCTGTCAACAGCTCACAGAGCTGCTGCGTGTTCACCTCAACTGTTTGTGCTCTTTTCACCTCTCCCAGCTGCCTCGGAGCAAGTCTGGTGCCCAGACTGACAATTCCAAATCAGCCTCTGTCCGCCCAGCAGAGCCTGCACTGATGATCACAGCAGCCCAGGGAAAACAGAAGGATAACACACATAAATCCCCAGCCTGCAGAAGGTACAAAGCGATAAAACGCATGGGAGTGTCTGGCATGTGTTCCTGTGTAGCTGTCCTCCCCCTGCAGTTTTATGCCACCAGTGGGCCAAGAGCCCTGAATATTCGAGCACAGGAGGTGGTTAGAAAACAGCAAGCAGCACCTGGCTGCAAATGCACGGCGAGGTTACCTGACCGTCAGCTGTAACCTGTGGGCAAGCCCAGCTCTCCAGCTCATTTTGGGCAGTCACTGACTCTTCACCAGAGAAAGGGGTTAAATTCTGTGAGACCCTGTTGTATGGGACTCAGATGTGCAGGAGGAAGGAATGGGGAAGGTGCAGAAGGGAAGGGGTTACCATGCTCCCTCTGTCCAGTGTTATTTGCACATGTGATACACCTGTGTTTAACAGACATTACCTCTGGGCAGCTTCTTGCAGTTTCATGGGCTGCTTGGCACTGAGGTAGATCAGGCAGGCATCTGCCACTTTATTCAGGTCACTCTCGCCTGCAGAAATGGAACACAAAAGAAGGCTAGGAGGAATCCGACTCAGCTGCGGCTGCTGCCTAACAGAACTGGCTCTAAATTGGCAGCAAGTGGCTTCTGAGCCTTTGAACTGCCTGACCCAGAGCTATTCTGACCTTGCCTCTTAAGCCTCTTGCTGCAAAGCCAGGAAAGCAATCAAGGGCATTGCGAAAGGAAAAGAGCAACCGGCCAGCAAACCTTCTCCCTCATCAAAGGCAGCTCCAGATATTTAACCTGGGACAATTTCAGAGTTTCAATCAGCAGAAGAATGTGATATGCTGCATTTAAAGGGTCACCCAGAGAGATGCCTCAAAACAGAACCAGTCAGCTTAGCCAGAAGCCTTCTCTGGGCTCCACTTCTTCAGATAACGAAGAACAAAGCATGGCCCAGCAGGCATCGCTGCAGCTGCACTCCACCTCACACCCTCTTCTCACACACAAGCGAGATGAGCAGCAGACTCTGCAAGGTTCTGGGCACCGTCCCACCATTTGTCTCTTGAGTAATGAAGAGTGACCAGCCCCTGTGAGTGGACAGACAAAAGTCCCACAGGACCTGGGTGGCAGGAGTTTGGAGATCAGGAAACCAACCCCTGGGGCAGCAGAAGGGTGAGGAGCAAGCACAGGCCTGGGCAGCTGAGAGGATCAAAGAGGTGATGTGGGCAGAGCTGTGGCACAACCTCTGCTGCCCCCGGTACTCACCCATGTCCAGCCGCTGGCACAGAGCACCCAGGCCCTGCAGCACGGCCAGCTGCAGCTTGAAGGCGAGCGTGTGGCTGTAGATGGGCCCGGCGCGGGCGCTGGCCGGGGCCTGGCTGCGCAGGGAGCTGGTCAGCGCGGGCAGCACGTCTCTGGAGAACCTCTGCCTCAGGAAGTCCCCGCACCGCTGAGCCAGGGTGCACAGCACCTGGGGGACACAACCGGTTACTGGGGGCAGCTGGGACACCCCACCAGTGCAGGACAGGCTGTCATCCTCCCGTGACACTCCTGCAGCTGAGAGCAACACACCCACACCTGCCACAGCTTCCCACAACAAGCAGAAGGCAAATGGCCAATGGAGAGACCTGCACACTGCTCTTCAGCTCCCCAGGGCTGTCCCAGGACTGCCCTTCCCACACCAGCACAGCAGAGCTGAGGAGCTCGGCAACTCGGAACTGCTGGAGGACCCTCCGACGGAAAATGCCATTAAAATATAGATTCCCTTAGTGATGGAAACAGTCCATATTTACAAGTGTGCTAGTGAACAGAAAGACCAATTGCTACAGCATAGGGCACCCAGCACTACTGGTGTGTGCCCAGGCTCAGAACCAAACCAGCCCATGGAATGGCCTTAAATACACCTGAAAATGGAGGAAGATCCACAGGGACAGAACACGGTTCTCTCTCAGAACTTCACCAAGCTCCTGGTTTCAGTGTGCACGACTGAGATGCTGATTATGATGTACTTGGCTTTCACTGATATTACGCTGCTTGTCCTGAGATTTAGGAAGCTAGTCCTGGGGGATTTCTTATAACAAACGCCAAACTTCATGCTCATTGTAATGATCCCTCAAACTTTTGAAGAGTTAGTTTCTGTGTAGTGATCTCTCCTTCCTTTAGGGCGGGCACGTGTGAGGTATGGCTACTCTGAAATGCTAGTGTATGGCTTCTTGAATTTGGGGAATTGAAACTCTCCTTTTATTCATACTGAAGGACTTTAAAATTAATCTGGAGAGCAGAGGCAGCGCTGTGAAACCCTTCCGCTGGCAACCTCTGCAAACGTGCTTTATTGTGCAGCTGGTGAGTCAGGAGAACGCAGACAGCTGATGTGGGCAGGAGCTCTGGAATAGCGTCATTACGAGGTTACGACTTTGCTTAACCTCTCCCCTCCCCTGCCAATGCTTCAATCATGGAACAATCCCTTCTCTTCAGCTTAAGACTTCCAAAAGCAGTGCTGAGACTGCGGCTCCAGCAAGGGCAAGTTGCACTGTACAGTACCTCTGACAGCTGCTTAGGCTGCAAAAGAACGGTTTTCCACTTCCCTGCAATAACCACTCACATTGCTGTTTCCCCCAGGAACAGTGTCAAGGTTTTATCTGTGGACAAGCTGTAGTGGGAGCAGTACAAGCCTGCGCACGGCAGGCTGGTGACCCCGTGTGCCAAACCACATTTAAAAATCACCGCACAAGCCCAGCGCTTCTCTCGTGGGCTGCAGCGCTGCCTGTTTGCCTCCCAAGCAGCAGCAGCGTGAAGGCTGCTGGCAGATCTGTGTCCTTACCTTGAAGGCTCTGAGCACCGCCAGAGGGTCGTCGCTAATTAGCCGGGTGACAAGAGCTGGCCAGGCACGGTGAGCCAGGGGAAGCAGGTGGTTTCCGTGAGGATGCAGCACAGTCACGCAGAGCTCCAGCACGTCCAGGGCCTGGCAGGAGGGGCAGGGAACAGACTGAGCGCTGTGGGGCCAGGGATCCCCGGCACAGAGCCAGGAGAAAGGAGGTTTCATACCAAAGGTACAGTTTTACCTCAGCATGAACTGGGATAACAGAACAGCGCACAGAGCACGGGCTTGTTTGAAAGGGACCAGCGGCACAGCTTGTGCTGGAAGCAGGGCAGGTCCTGGCCCTTCCACGGGCTGAGCTGCGTGCGGGACCCGGCTGCTCCCCGGCACGGCAGCGGGACCACCGGGCAGGGCTGGGGTTGCTGCGGTAAGAATCTGGGTTACGCCTCACTGCTGCATTTTCTGCCTTGCTTTGCAGTTTCAAAGGAGGCCACCTTCAAAGGGTTTTTATAATTAAAAAAACCCAGGCTTTTCGCCCTGCTTATCATCACCCCAGCAACTTCAAAAATGTTCATCAGTCTGTGAACTACAGTCTGAGGAAGGGGGATGGGAGACCTAGATGGGAGAAATACGATTCTGCATCCTCCACCAAAGGCTGAGGCACGAGCCTTGACTACCATGAGCATCGAGGGAAGGTGCCTGACGTGTAGCCATCCTTCAGATCCTGATCGGCCTGGCTGCCGTTCTTGAACTGGACTGCTTCCAGAAAACCACCCCCCTTTCTCTCACCAGCCTGGGGAGCCTCTGTCCCAAATTAGCAACTTCGTTATGTTAGGAAGCCCATTGTGTTAATGAACTACCAGCCCCCTTCCTGGGCCCCGTCTGCCCTCTCAGAGCAGAGTTTACAGACCTGCAGCCGCACACGGAGGTTCCCATCAGACAGCAGGTGGATGCACCTCTCCATCGTGTCCTTGGCCAGCTGAGCGTGGCTCGGCAGGGGAGCTTCTCCTTCTGTGTCTGGGCCATTTGGGTCCAGCTTAGCACAGGGCTGAACCTCATCTGGAAGGCAAAAACCATTACTGAAGCCCCGAAAATGATTTGGGAGTTCTGGGAGATCACAACACCCACCCACAACTACTCTGCAAATCCCCAAGTGAGGCCTTTGGCATTTTTTAACCTATCTGGATACAGTCAAGTCTGTGCTTGAGTTCTGCAAGTTAAGTGTCAGATTCATTTAGGAGCGTGGGACTGGGGAAGGTCTCTGTTCTTCACTGGACAGTGCAGTTGATCTGACATTTGCAGTGTCTCCTCACCATGGACTTACTTCCCATTGATTTTTATTAAAAATGAAAAGTCTGGGTATTTAAAGATGAAGTATGTAAAGGTCAGGATTGCAGCACAGCCCAGGAAAGACTAAGAAGTTCCCTGCATGAATGTCTGCAGGACTTGCCAAGGCCAAGACAGAAGGGAGTGGTGGCATCATTAGCTGGGAGAAAATGGTACAGGGGCTCCCAAGGGAGGGGGAGGAAAATGCAGGAGGATCCTGGAACAAGGAAACTTTGCATCCTGAACCCAAACAGCCTGTGATGAGGTCAGGAAAAACAGCGTGCTTGTGTCTTAGAGCCAGACAAGCCTGGATCAGCAAACATTTCACTTCCCCCACTGCCTCGCACAGAACAAAGTGAGAACACGCAGTAGCACCTTCCAGCTCAGGCCAGCTCAAAGCAGCCCCGAGTGTCAGGAGCAGCTGGGCTGTCACCCTGCTCCCACGGCCCCGTCTGACAAAAGAGAACCTGAGGGGTCATGGTCTTCCTCCAAGCTGAACATGCTCTTCCCCAGACACTGACCTGCCTCCTCGTCTGTGTCAGGAAGATCGCCCTCCGCAATCTGCTTCTGTCTGACGTAGTCGAGGAAGAACTGCTGCAGCTCCTGCCCTGTCACCACCTGCGGCCCCAGGGACAGAGTCCTGCTCTGGCCCTCAGCAGCCTGGAGTTCCTCACTGCAGGATGAGCCAAACCACCGCACTGCAAAAAGGGAATCGATATGTTACTAAGCGATCATGGTCCCCTCCTGAACATCAACAATGTGTTGAGAGACAAACACGAGTCTCATGGGACTGAACTACAGAATAGGGCACCTGCTGTTGCATCACTCTGACCTCCCTGATGGTAGGAGAACATTAAACCCCCCCAAAAAGAGGAATACGCTTCATATGCTCACACAGAACGTGTATGGAAGCAGGAAATCCATCCTTTCTGGGCCACTATGGGCTGTGTTCCTGCACATCTGCAGGCCAAACAAACTGGCTGTGGAGGGGGAAGCTACTGGCAATCACTGCCCCACCAGCACAGCAAAGCTGCCACCAGCCACGGCACCTCAGCTGCTGGAACCTCCCGTGGCAAGGTGTAACGTCAAAGACAAGAACCCTTGGCTACAGTGAGCCTGAACTACGCAAAGGGAACGTTGCTCAGGTACCTAATGCTGTCATGACTGAGTGGAGGACCCTGAGGAAAGTGGGAGCCTGGTGATTGTAGGACTGGTCTAGAGCAGCCAAGACATCTTGGATAACATCTTCTACGAGAGGCAGCAAGCTGGCATCTGAATGCCTCAACATCGTGTCCAGGACCTGGGAAGCGTGTGGCTGATGCACCAATTGGCGCAAATTCAAGGAAATCCCGTTCACCAGATAGTCCGAATTCTCATTTATCAAACTCTGCACAGAGTCATAACCACAGGCCTCGCATATGTCTGCCAGTGTCCCCAGCGCCGTCTCGCTGATGAGCAGAGTCTTGTCACCGGCCTTCTCCAACACTGGGTAGAGAGTCGACAGCAGAAGCAAGCGGAACTCCCTCCCCAGGACAGCGGCGAAGCAGCCGATGCCTTCCAGCTGGATGCAGATCTGCCAGATGTTGCTGTTCATGGTGCGGGTCGTTGCGGGAGGCTCTGGGGACGGAAGGAGAACGCTGCTGCACGCGCCTCTGGGACGGGCGCTGAGCTTCGAATGCTGCACAGAGTGCTCGTGGCTGATTTCTTCTGCATCAATGCTGGTGACCAAATACCAGTTTGCCTGGTCTGTGTACTCATCAAGGACGGATGTTACGGACCCTTTGAGATCATCCACATTCGGTGAAACTTCCCTCTCCCGAAGGACATCCACGCCCATGCCAGCAGCCCCGGCCAGCAGCTCATTTAGCACCATGGCTGCCTGCTTTCGGTACATGCCAGACTCACTGTACAGCGCTGTGAAGTGATCCACGAGCAAATAGAGGTTCCCATAGTAGCCCAGGACACGGCAAACTTGCTGCAGGAGCTGGAAAACCTTCTCCTCCGTGAAGAAGCGGAAGTATTTCCTCTGCCACCTGCGTGCCAGGGAGCCCGCGGGCCCGCACGGGCTGGCGCTGCCCCCGCCTCTCTCCTCCACGATCTTCACATCCGTCACGTCCAGCTCCAGGACCTGCATTAGCGCTTTGGACAGACGCTGGAGGTGGGACATGGAGTTGAGGACAAAGTTAATCTTGGGGCCCAGCAGCTTCAAATAGCCCAGTAAGAGGCTCAAAGTGGAAACTTTGCCTGTGTCATCCTGAGTGTTGATGAGGCGTGGGAGGGCTGTGGCGAGGGAATGGAGGTTCTCGGAGAGGACGTCAGCGAGAGCCCGGTTCTGCGCGACCATCCCCTGCTCAGCCATGCCCTGCAGAACCTCCTGACACCGCCTTTGCACTTCGGGGTTTTCGTCGTTCACCAGCCCAACCAAGGCCTTTAAAAGGTGACTGAATGAGTCCACCAGTGACCGACTGCAGTTCTGCAGCAAGTGCTGGACCAGTTCCACCAGCTCCAGCCTCACTTTCCAGTGAGGGTGAACTGAAGAGGATTCAACTATTTTACGCAGGAGGAGCAAGAGTTTTTCAGCAGTACTTTTACTCCAGTCGGGCCCTCTATGGACCATTAGTTCTGATATTCTGCTTTGTTCCACTGGCAGCTTTTCTTTATTCTTTGGGACTCTGGCTAGCTGTGCATCAGCCATCACCAAGCCAACAATCAGATAAAAGAGTCTGATGGCAGAAACGGTGGGTTTGTGACCTTGTTTGAGGTCTCCAGTAATAACCCGAGACAGCGTAATGGAAATCCCAGGCAGAAAGGAAGCAAACAAGTCCCCACATCGCTGCGCCTCGTCTGCGTCCAGGCACCGATGCTCCTGGCAGTCACACTGCAGGACTAGGACCTGTAAGCACTTCAAAGCACAGATCTTAATTTGCTTTGCTTTCTCGTGCTCCGCCAGGCCCAGGAGTGAAGACACAGCAAATCCCAGGAGCGGAAGGGTGGCGGGCTGGTACAGGGACAGGACGACATCCCCGTGAGCTGAGTGCAGTAGGGTGCGCAGCGCCTCGATCACAGCCAGCGTGAGCTCCTCCGCCTGCGGGGCCGGTTTACCGGAGGCGCCCGGGGCCGGCAGGCAGGTGCCGAGCTCGGAGAGCAGCTCCCGCAGCAGCTCGGGCCGCCGCACGCGGGTGGCGGCGAGCACGGCGGACACGCACCGCACCGCGCTCTGCGCCAGCCGCTCCCGCCGCGGGCCCGGCGCCCGCAGCGCGAAGCGCAACGGGAACAGCACGTACTCCTGCAGCTCCTGCAGCGCCGCCGCGCCCACCGCCGCCAGCTGGGCCTGCAGCCGCGCCACGTTCTCCGGAGTCTGCGCCCGGGTCAGCTGCACGCAGACGGGCCGCAGGGCGCCGAAGGCCTCCTGGGGGGTGTCGAACACGGCCATGCCGGGGGCCGGGCCGCAGCCTATGGGCTTCCCCCGGGCCGGACCCGCCGCGCTCGGGCCCGGGGCGGCCCCTGCGGGCCGGGGCGCCTACCTGCTCCCGCGGCGGGGCGGACACGTACCGGAAGTTACGCTGAGAGAGCTAGGGCTATCAGCGCGACAAAGCGCACCCATGCGAACGCAGCGCGGGGTGTGCTGTGAGAAAAGTCCCGGGTGCGCGCAATTCGCATGCGCCTCATCGCGCGCATCGGCGGGGGAGCCGCGCGTGCGCTTTGCTTCCCCCGCCGCGTTCTAGCGCCGAGCGTGGCGGTTTCCGCTCTCCCTCCGGCGACCCGTACGATGCCGCCCTCCGACCCGCCGCCGCGGGGTCAGGGGTCGGGCGGCCATCTTGTGGCGGCGGCCGGCTGTCGGTGAGGCGGCGTCGCGCCCTCCCCGCGGGCGGAGCAGGCCCGGCGCGGGCCGGCCCGCCGCCATGTCCTCCTTCTCCGAGTCGGCGCTGGAGAAGAAGCTGTCGGAGCTGAGCAACTCGCAGCAGAGCGTGCAGACCCTGTCGCTGTGGCTCATCCACCACCGCAAACACGCAGGGCCCATCGTCTCCGTCTGGCACCGGGAGCTCCGCAAAGGTAGGCGGGCCGGAGGGCTCGGCCGCCGCCGCTCCGCTCCCCGGGCTCGGGCCGCATCCCGGCGCGGGGACCCGCTCCAGCCTGCCGTTCTCGGGCCGGTTCCTCAGGGCCGAGGGCTCGGTAACCCGGGAGCGGCGGGGCAGCCGGGCCGCGGCCGCCGCTCTGGTGTGGTCGTTCACCGAGCTGTACGGGGTTACCGCGCGCAGCGGCGGGATGCGTGTGCTGGGGCGGGCAGTGTCGGCCGAGGGGGCCGGGCCGGGAGCGGAGCTGTGCCCGCCGCGCTCCCGGTGCGCCCGGGGAACCGGGGCGTGCTCAGCGCCGGGATCTTGCTATTAAATTTGGGATTCAGGCCTCTTGTCCGTTATGGAACTGCGCTGAGAAGTTAGCAATTCAGCCAGGTGATCGTGACTGTAGAGACCTATAGAAACGCTTTGGTGGTATCATCCAGAAATATTTTGTAGTTCTTATCCTTGCAAATCAACTTAACCAAAGTTTACCTTCCTAAGCGCTGGTGGCGTCCCACACGGTGCCCAGAGCAGCGGGGTCAGTGCTGGTGCGGTGTCCCCGCGCGGCTGCGGGTGCAGCCACCGTCACCCCCGGCCGGGGCCGCGGGTCCCAGCCGCACCTTTCACACAGTCCCTGGAGCACATGAAGCGGGAATTTGGGAAAGCTGGGGCTTTGCCCCGCTGTGGGAATCCCTGCTTTGGTTTTCGGCCCCGCGCGTGTCCATTGTGCTGCGGAGAACTGCGTGTGCCCCCGGTTCTGCCCGTGGGAAAATGGAAACTGGAGGTGCGGGATGGGGAAAACTGCTGGTGTAGGGAAGAAATTTAACATTGCTTCGGCACAGCGCTGCCTGGAAAAGTATCGGAGTCTCCACCATAGATTTCTCCTGCAGTTTCACTCCGTTCTGAGTTAAGTCGTTCCATACCCAGTTTGGTTTTTTTTTTTCCTGTAGCTAATGAAAAATAAGTCTGTTGGCACATTAATTTGCTGGTAGGTTAGAACAGCTCGCTTTAATAAAGTGCTTAATGTTTATTCATTACGCAGCTCTCCTCGGGGTTGATGCGGCCCTGTGTGCAAAAAGTACTAAGCTCATGTTTGTTTTATAGATCAGTTAGAAAAAAACCCAGGAGAAGTAAGGAGATGAAGAACTACTTGACTTAAAGGTCTCTCATTTGCTTTGGTAGCGTGGAACTTTGTTTTTAGGCTAAAAAGCTATAAGCAACTTTGAAAACCATTTCAACAATTCCAGGTGGAAGAAGTGAGAAATAAACACGAACTCTTTTTTTTCTTCCTTTTTTTTTCCGTTTCCCAGCAAAATCAAGTAGGAAACTTACTTTCCTGTATTTAGCAAACGATGTCATCCAGAACAGCAAGAGGAAAGGTCCTGAATTTACCAGGGAATTTGAGTCAGTTCTCGTGGACGCTTTTTCTCATGTCGCCAGGTATGTTGCTGTGTTAGGCATTTCTTCGGCTTTTCTCTCTAGAGATTGGTGTTCTTGTTGTACAAAGTTGAATCCGGTTGTGCTTTTTTACCAGATCTCAGGGATGCTCATACACAATGCCTATGTGCTTTATTTTAATTGTTACCGAAAGGTCTTACGGGTCTGTTCAGGGTGGAGAAATTGAATAGTTGCCGCATAACGGATGGCCCTTCCCCATTGCCTCTAAAACAGCTGATGTTTGGGTCACTGGGTTATCGTGAGTCTCCTGGTTCGAGCACAGATTCTTTTTGCCTTGCTTGGTGGAACAGTTATTTGATCGATAGTCTCCTTGCTGGGGGAAGAATGAGTTTTATACCTGAAAGGGAAGAAGACCCACAGCTGCCATCCTATCCAAAATGGACTGTAGTTTAGTTAGCATTTTCTCGAATTAGCATAATAATTCCTGTTATCACAATTAAGGAAGTTGTTGCTGTGTATTTGGGGGTGCAGCTCTGGGTGGCTGTGGAGCTTCCAGCACTGTGTGAGTGCAGTTAAGTGCCTAATGATCCAAACAACATGCTTTTTAATTGGGATGTTATTGACTGAAACAACTGTTTAAAGTTAATACTCTGAGTTGTAAATGTGTCAGCTTGGGGGTGTTTAATAATTCTTCTTGCAAATTCTGAACAATAGCAAGTTTCTTCCTTCAAAACTTTTCCTGCTTTTACTCCGGGGTGGGAATGCAGGGCACTTCCAGGCAATCTTTGGCCCCAATTAAAGGAGAAAATTGACCACAAATGTGTTTTGCAAGTTTGTCCCAGACAATATGAGAAAGATTCTCTCCAAATGTGCAAGTATGGCAACAGACACAGCTGCTAGTTTGGCAGATGCTCTCTTAAAACATAAGGGATGTTTTTCAGCTGAATTATAATTGTTTTCTAATCTGTGAACAGAGAAGCAGATGAGGGCTGCAAAAAGCCTTTGGAACGATTGCTTAACATCTGGCAAGAGCGAAGTGTGTACGGCAGTGAGTTCATCCAGCAGCTGAAACTCTCTATGGAGGACTCCAACAGCCCCCAAACTAAAGGTAAGTGCCTGTGTCGCTCTTGTCTGCCTCACTCTGGTTTTAAACTGGTACATGTTCCGCTGCGAGGAGGGGAGCTCAGGGCTCCTGGAGCTGAGTTGTTGCCAGCGCTGGGCAGGAGATTCTTTGGGATTGTCTTGGGAGAAGCCTGGTTTTGGTTAAACTGGCAGTTCAGGTTTGCAGGTGTGTTGCTGTGGGGCGGCGGCAGGACGCTGCGCTGCACGTGGTTCTGTCTCTGCTCGCGGGCAGAGCGCTGCAGGGCTGGGGACAGCTCAGTGGGCACGGGGAACGCCTCCTGTGGACAGAGCGCTGCAGGGCTGGGGACAGCTCAGTGGGCACAGGGAACGCCTCCTGCGGGCAGAGCGCTGCAGGGCTGGGGACAGCTCAGTGGGCACGGGGAACACCTCGTGCGGACAGAGCGCTGCAGGGCTGGGGACAGCTCAGTGGGCACAGGGAACACCTCCTGCGGGCAGAGCGCTGCAGGGCTGGGGACAGCTCAGTGGGCACGGGGAACGCCTCGTGCGGACAGAGCGCTGCAGGGCTGCCTCCGGGGTGAGCACAGCTCAGCAGGGTGCAGGAGACTGTTGCATCCACCTTAAGAGTTGAATTGTCTCACTCTACATCTCTGAGCATGACCAGCTGGGCTCTTATAATGGTTTATTCAATACTGTTAGTACTTTTATTCTCTTATTTTGTTTTGCATAGTTGGTATATTTTGTTACAATTCAACAAGGACATTTTAAGAATTTAAGTCTGGAATATATGTCCAGAAGTTTGTCTAGTCTCTTTTTTTTTTTTTAATGATAACTGATGATATTTTGGGAAAACAAAAACTTTGCATCATTTAACATCATTGGAATATAATGGTTATATCCTTATTATTGCATGAGACAGATGTGAGTAACTGAGCATAAGCTTCTTGCGTTTACTGCTTTTGTGCTGCTTTGGCAGACACTGCCGCCTCTTCTGCAGCATCAGAAAACGTTTAACCAGTAGTGCTGTACTGACAAGGGCAGCAGCAGGACGCATGACCTGTGACAGCTGAGGGTTGTTAATGGCCAGTGTTCTGTCAGGGGAATATTTGTCCACTTTGCAGCTGAGGGAACTGTCTGTGTCTTCAAATCACCTGCAGTCACGTTGCTGCTTCAAGTGGGTTTTGCTCTGTTCCTCATAGGGCTGCAATAATTTGTGAGCAAGTTGGCTTGGCTGTTAGCAAAGTGCTCTAATGCTGGTCTTAGGTGGTGAAGATGAGCAAGATACATCTACTGGAGTTGGTTATTAATACAGAATGAATACAAAGACATGAGCATTAATACAAGACGTGCACGTACAGACATCCATCTGGGGCTGTAGGTTTGTGTTTTCAGGGTGCTGCTTCAGGCCCGAGTCCCGGCTGGGGCTGCAGCAGCGGCTTCCCAGCCTGCCCTATCCGGAGTGGGGCGGCCAGGGGGTTTGGCCCTTTCCCCCAACACTGGAGGCACCGGCCCTGCCCGGGGTTCTGTGCCCACGGGCAGCGGGCAGGGTGGGGGTACAGCCTCTGTGCCAAACCTCACACTGGGTGGTTCTGCTTGGGCACAACACATAGGGCACTGCTTGGTGTAAGGGACAGAATTTACTTACCTGAACTCCTGTTAGACCGAGTAACTGAGGGGTTGAAACTGTTGGTTTAAGGCATGGCACCTAGAGAAGTGTTTCACCAGTGTTTGATTTCTAATGTGAACCAAGTGATACTGTGTGGCCAGGCACAGGCGGTTCCTGGGGAAGCAGCAGGACCCTGGCTCCATGTGTCCTCCTGGGGCCGGTGGTGTCCTCAGCCCTGCTACTGTTACCTTCCCCATTTTCACATATTTATGCAAAATCAGACCCTTCCCAAGTGTAACAGACTTGTCTCTGTGGGAAGGAGAACCAAGAAATAACACTGTTTTAAGAACTCCTGTGTGCACATCTTCACTTGTCCAGAACTATTGATTTGTCTGGGTAACTGGAAATATTAACGTAGTGTCCTGTATTTGAGGCAACAGTTCAGGCCTTTTCATGAGTGTGAATATTGCTGCCTTGTCAATTCATTGTAAAAAAAGAAATGGAGATTTTTAAACTAAGAGAAAAAGAAATTGGAAAAACTCAGCAGAGTTCTCCTGAGTTTCTCCTTGTTTTGTCTGGCTTGTTTTCAAATTAGCTGCTTAATTGTAAGAACTAGTTTCATGTGGGATTTTCTTGGATTTCTGAGATAAATCGGTGTTTGTCCAGTTTCTGGTGGGTGACTATGTATGTTACAGAAGGCTTTGTTGTAGTCACTCTGTTCTATTTTCAAACAGATGAACGTAAGCGAGATGGATAATAATGTGTTGGGTTTTACAAATCTAACATTTATCATAAAAGGGGAAAACGGTAGTACACTGCTCCTCCAGAATCGTTCTGACGTCCTGGGTTGGTCTGTGCCCAAGGTAGACACAGCTGGGAAATAACTACCAGTGTCTTTAGATTGATACAAGGTTGTGCCATTAACATTTTGAAGCTCCCTAAGGGTATAATGTAATAATGAGTATTCTTCTTTTCAGCCCAAGATATGGTTTAAATTCAGCTTGTTTGTCTTTCAAATAATGGTTACCTATAGAACTTCACAAGTCAAATCCCCTGTTTTACAGGTTTAGCCATTATTCTAGAACTGCAAGAGCTGTGAAATGGGGTTTTCTTGCAGGTTTCCCTGCAGGCAGAAGTTTCTGCTCATGCAACTTGTCCTATAACTGTGTGCTTAACTGTCAGGAAAGGTGGGTGATGTAGCTGTGCTGGGGCTGATAAATCCTCATGTGAAATAAGGACTTTTTTCTTATTGGAGCCCTTTGCGCAGTTCCCTCCAGTGAAAGGCGTTATCTACACGGGGAGTTCCCTACCGTGTGGTGTGGCTGCTTCATGAGCGAGGAGATGAATGTAACCAAGGCCTCATGAGAGCAGATAATAATTTTGTGTTGCCTTGAGATTAAAAAAAAACACACATAAAGCCACTGTTTTTAACAGAGCCAAGTTCCTGCACTCTAGTTATCCTTTTGTATGTGTGCATATGGATTCCACAGCTCGTTTCTCTTTTCTGTGCACATGAGCCTGGAATCAAATCAGAGCAGCCTGTTTACCTGTAAAACACGTCCTGAGGAGATGAGAACAGGTGAACCCCTGGGTGGGAAAGTCTCCCAGCCGGAGGAAACCTTGGGCTTCGTGACCGTGGTCTGTGACGCTGTGAGCTTTCTCAGGCACCAGAGAGGGTTTGAAGACGGAAAGGCTGGTGGAGAAACACCTTTACAAGTCTCGCTGGACGCTGCAACAGCGAGATAACAACACGTGGAGTTTCACTGCAAAGCTGTTATGATGGCAGTTGGTTGCTTTGGAGAAGCAAGGTGCTTTGCTCTTTGAAGGTTTGCGGGGAGCAGTTTGGTTTCTGAGCTGTGGAGAAGAGCCCGAGGAGCAGGAGGGCTGACTGCATCTCCAGGAGTGGCTTCTCAGGCTTCTTTATGGCTGTGTCAGGAATGGCCTTGTGATTTTCCTGCCGGAAACTGCCCATGTTCTCCAAGGATACCCCGATTGTTTCAGAAGATGCATTACACACCACCGCTGGGTTCGGATCAGTTCCTGGTGCTCTTAATGCTAGCTTTCCTCTTCCCTTCTGGGATTTGATGGGCTTTTTCAGAAGGGCAGACTGCAGTGGTCCAATTACTTTTGGCTAGCAGATTTTGAAAGCTGCCTGCGCAGGGTGTGTTGTAATTGATGCCTGGGTTCCTGCCTCTCTCAGGGGTCCTCTACTGCTGTACGCTCTGGACTTTGAAAATAATAAGCGTGGGGTTTTTTTTTTCTATCTTGCTGTAGTGGAGATGGTGTTTCTAGGACTCTTCAGTGAGGTCTTCCACTGCTGCTGTTTGCTGATGCCAAGGAAAGAAGTGCAACAGTCCACTGTTATGTCATGCTATTCATGCCCAAAATGCTATTTCAGTAGAGTCTTTCCAATCCAACTCCCTTGGTCTTGTTCAGATGGGAAATTCAATTCTGAATCCTTACCGTTAGAGTGGTAAGCAGGCACAATACTGTCTTGTGCTAGAATGGTTGGCAACACAGCAGGAATAGCTCTTCAGCAATTTGAATCCCAATTCTCATTTTTATTTTCATTTCTGTGCACACTACATGCATTCTTTTATTGATTATCTTGTGTTTAGCCTTTGGTTAATTACTTTATGGTAAGTGCACACAAGTGATAAATATTGATGACAGGTTGTCCTGGGCTGCACAACTTTAACTGCTCTCTTTGGTCGTTTTGTCACCTGCACATCACCCTTGAGCTCGGCTGGTCCCTTTTGCAGAGCTCACTGGACAGCAGGTGGTTTTTGTGTTGATCTGGTATCTTTTCAGTCAGATTATCAAGCGTTATTACACGTATGGTATACATACAATAGTTAGTCTGTACCTTTTTCTAGCCTAGGTAGCTTTGCTCTAGGATGCATCAAAAGTAATTTGGTTGAGGGTAACTGTTTTCTGTGCTTCTTTGCCTTGCATTGAGTAAATCTGTTGTCTAACAGAGATGTGTTTGTGTTGGCCTCACGAGGGTTGTTCAGCTTTTTCTCACAGCAGCATGTACAGCGCCTCTGACTTTGTCTCTCTGGAAATAAAGCTTTTCAGACATATGTCCCACCTGACAAGCAGGGAAAGTTCTGGATTTAGGGGCAGAGTCTACTTTTTCTTTCCTCATTAGAGCTGGGCAGACTGATCTCATTTAAAATCAAGTGTCCTTGGGTTTTCTTGTGAATCAAATGTTTTCCTTGAACTCCATGATTATCTTGGCAAGACTTTGATTCCATTGAAGGGATGTTCACAAGACCGTCCAGAGCTTTCTTACAAATCACCCTGGCCCTTATGAATTCTGGTGGCAAGTCTGAAGAATGATGTGTCTTCTTCTTAAGGCTCTGTTACTGGAGCAAAGGCTGCACTGGGATTTCAGACTCATTCAATAAACTCTCTCTCCCCTTTCAAGCTCAGGTATGCTACGCTGGGGTTCATTTAACCGACACTGCCTTGCTGTATGAAATCATTATTTCTGAATGCTCTGGGTTACCTGCTTGGAGGTCGGTTCATGCTCTGCCCGTTGCTGTCATTGCTGGGTTTTTGTTTCACAGAGCTGTCCTTCTACTCTGACAGACAAGTGGAAGGTTGAATAATCAGTGGTCATTCAGTTCATGGTGGGACCACAGTGAGCATATATTTGGTGCAAAACGATAATAAGGAATTCTTCTGTCCATGTGTATCTTGGTGTCGATGCATCGTTTCTACTGGTAGAAATCTTGAGCTGCGTACATGGTATGAACCAGAGAATCAGAGCGGGCTTGGAGACCCACCATTTATCGGCAGATAGGATGTTTACTTGCCTTTCGACCTTCAGTGTAGGAGGCAGAAGTATGTGTACAGTGCACATGGCTGATACAGAGACTGTATCCTAGTACTTGCACGTACAGGATGCATGTGTGGGCAAAATCAGCCTTTTATTGCTGTTTTGCCTTTGAGTGTTGGAATATGGTGCCAACGTGAGAGTCCAGCTGTGGTCACCCTTCTCTTTAGAGAGCTTCATCGTTAGAGCATCTGGTGCTGGTTTTTTTTAAGTAGAGATAGTCAGGTTGGGCAGATCTGGCACCCAGATGAGTTACTTATGTGTGTCTTCAGTTGCAGAGGAGAAGAAGTCGTTGAAGCGAACTTTTCAGCAGATCCAAGAGGAGGAAGATGACGACTATCCCGGGAGCTACTCGCCCCAGGACCCCAGCGCTGGGCCGCTGCTGGTACGTGGGGAGCGGGGCTGAGGCACCTCCCGCGGGTGCAGCCACGAGGTGGAGCTGCCCACAAGTGCTTTCATGGGGACATTCATGTGGGGTTTGAGAAATCCGTGTGAAATAGAACTGGTTCCTTTTTTGTATTGGAACGCTCTGCCACTCCTGGGTGATTGCATGTAGTCTAAACCGAGTCTGAGTGGCACTACCAGTAGAGAATCTCGAAGGGCTGCTGGAAGAGCAGACCATATTCTAAATTCTTGCAAAGAACAGTGTATAATCTCTCAAACCCAAAGTTGTAACACAGTTAAATATTTTTTTTGTAGAATCTCTCTTCTCCATGAGCTGTTAAAAAGCCCAACCTTTGATAGATGTGTATGGAGCTGGTTAGGAAAACCAGTTCTGAAGACTTTATTTTAGTAGGAATTAAATAGAGGATCATTCTGAGCATTCAAGGCTACAAAATGAGTGTGTTAAACCTCAGATGCAGTGACCACAGCCACAGGAAATGGCTTAAAAGTTACCTGGTTTTAATGTTTGCTTACTTGTCTTGTAGACCGAGGATTTGATCAAAGCCCTGCAAGACCTGGAAAATGCAGCATCAGGAGATGCAACAGTGCGGCAAAAAATTGCCTCCTTGCCTCAGGAAGTTCAAGATGTTTCATTACTGGAGAAAATTACAGGTATGGAACTAGAAGATGAATAAACATGGGTCTGAGGAATAACTTAGAAATCAAAGGTGGTTTTCTTTAAATAATCAGAAGGTACAGTGGAGTGAGTTCCTGCTTTTATGTCCTTGTTGTGTAGCTCTTGGGTAATGAATAGGCAGCAATGCTGAGAAGTAAGGTTGAAGATGGAAATTCATAGCTGCTTCCATTTTTTTGGCTTGGACCAAGGCTTTTGTACTTGAAGAGCATCAACAGCGTTTTGCAAGAATGTAAAGGACATAGAGCCAGAGTTCTCAAATGTATGTGTTTGATTTTGAACACCTTGACTGTCAGATATTTGTGAGTTTTATCAGACTGTGCTGAGTACACACATAGTCCTTGGTTGCTATGGAAAAGGAAACTTGCTACCCGCATTAGTCTGTCAGTCCTTGTTTAAATGGGCTTTTACAATTGTATTTGAAAAGTAATCTTAATAGAAGCATTTGAAGGTTGAACCGATTTGACTCTCATTCCTTCAAGCAGTTTTAGTGTAGAATTCATTATGAGCTGTCACTTACTCAGTCCTTTATAATATAATCTTACAGTGTCCGACTGTGAAGACTAGTGTTCAATTCCTATCTTTGCTCATACACATTAGGAGTTGTTCAAAGAAAAGATCAATTAAAAAGTGCAAACCATGTTTAAATGTGGAAACCACCTGATTTGTTTAGACTGCACTTCCAGAATTCAGTTAAACTTTTGATTAGCCAGTTTATAGAGGCTAACTTCATAGATTTATTCCCCCACCATTGACCGACATTTCTGCAAGGAGTAAAGGCCATCAGTCACGTCAGCATCTCAAAGCCACCATTCTTGGGCTGTAGTCCTGTTTCCTTTGTATCCCCTGCTGCGAGAACTCCCATTTTCCTGTCAAGCCAGGAGCATGTTTATGAGTGAGATGTTATTGTGTGTGTGGCTGGTAAATTGCAGCCCCTCTGTCAGAGAGGAAAGTTCTAAACTTTGTCCTCTGCGTTACCCGACCCTTGTGCACGCAGACAAAGAGGCAGCCGAGCGACTCTCGAAGACGGTGGACGAGGCGTGTCTGCTGCTGGCCGAGTACAACGGGCGGCTGGCGGCCGAGCTGGAGGACCGGCGGCAGCTGGCACGCATGCTCATCGAGTACACCCAGAACCAGAAGGACGTGCTGAGCGAGAAGGAGAAGAAGCTGGAGGTGAGTATTGGTGGCAGGGAGCTGACTGCCTCACCACACACTCCTGCTCGGCCCCTCGTCTGTGTTTCTCTCAGGGGAAATGATTGTAGATGTGAGCATTACATTTGGAGTAAAACAGGAGTACGCATGAGGTGTAAAAAGTCTGGAGAAGACAAACCTGTTCTGGTGTTCAGTCTGGTATGTTTTAATGCATGTGGACGTGGAAAGCCCAGAGCTCGATACTTTTTAAAGAAAAATAGGTTCACCCAACGAAGTTTCTGCAGATTTACTCTATTTTTTAAATTAAATTGCATTTCCAAAAATTCAGTGTCCTTTTGCCACAATTAGCTGGTGCTTTTTTAGTTGTTGTTTTTTTTGTTATTCTTTTCCTTATGGTTGGGTGCCTCTCATCTGCCTTCCCAGCCTCTTCTTGCTAAGGAGCTGCTGTTTAAACAAGATCTTCTGGCATCCATCCTTCAGCAGCCGCTTCCCAACAGCTTCAGGGATGAGGTGTGAACTGGGCTGATGGGAAAGGCTGGTGACTTGTGTGTCCTGCCATAGCTCCTCGAACACAGGCAGAACGCCGGCAGACGCACCAACAGGGCCTGAGCACCAGCCGCACATCCCAGGGGTCGCGGCACCCGCCATCCATCTCAAACGAGCTCTCTTGGAGGAGGTTCTTTGAGCGCCACGTCCTGGGAGCAGTGGGGAGGTTTAATTACCGACCGTGGCTGTGTGTCACTCTGCCATCTGTTCGGCAGCCCCGGGCGGCACGTGAAGTGCTTCCCCGGCCGCGGGCTGCTGGTGCTGTGAGCAGCTGCTGCAGAGGACAAAACCTGCTGCAAGGAGACTCTGCTGGAGCACGTGCAGCCTCTGCTCACTGTCGTGACAAACTCGTCCTCTGACAGCTAGGCAACGTTGTTCTGGGGGAAATTTGGGATGTTTCCGTTGTCATAGGTGTTTATACCAGAGTTTATCCGTGTCTTGTGGCTGTGAACATGTTGCTTTTCCACAGCAAGGTTTTTCCCAAATCAGCCAAACAAGTGCTGATGCTGCACTTAGAATTAGAGTGGATAGTTAATAATTCTGTTAGCTTGTTTAGCTTGAATTTCTTCAAGCATAGCGTCTGCCTTATGACTGAGTCATTAAAAGGCACTTTCAGGTGTGGATATGACAGATGCCATAAAACCAAATCCTGTTTGGCACCTGATTTATTTGCTGAATGCTAGTGGGAGTTTCACATTGTTCTTTTTTTTTTTTCCTTGCTGAAAGGATACCTGTCTAGTAGAAACACAGATGTGTGTGTGTATATATAAAGATATAAATGATAGAAACAATGCTCTTTACTTTTTTAGAAAAAGGAAAGAAATAGGTAGCAAGATGCTGCACATCATTGTTTTAAAAAGCCCGGAACAGTCCATTAATTTGAGTCAGTTTGAGACAGTGAAATTAAGAAATTCACAATGAATGTAATCCTGAAAATCAGGCAATTCGCTGTCTGAGTTCTTTTGTTAATAAGAATAATCCTGCTGATAGCAACAGGACGGGTTCTTGCCCACTGTTGAATGTACACACACACATTCTTAAATATGTTGGAAGCTAAAGAATGATCTTATGAAATACCTGTTTAGGTTGGCGTCTTTGCCGTTTTGACAAACAAGGTGGCCTTAGTGCTGTGAAGTCTGGAATGCGTGGCAGGCAATGCCACTCCAGAACTCAGTGAACATGAAGGCACAATTCATATTGGTGTCGAATCTCACATCTTAGCTGGGGGATGTTTCCTGATTAAAGCATTGCATTGTTCTCGAGTTGTGGGAGTTAATAAATAGTGGAGGACGGTTACAGATATGGAGGGCATATCTGCTCATCAGTTTTCTTTGAGTCTTTGATGTTCTCACAGCAACGTTAGTGATAAGCCTGGATTTTCCTTTGTAGTGCTAATAAGCATTTTAATAGGAGGCTCTGAAATTCTTGTAGCAATTAAGAATGTATTAAAACCCAAAACATTTACTCCAAGCAAAGACTGAAATAAGAAAACAACTTGAACCAATCTAATTTTACAGATCTTCTCATTGTGTGATTTGCTCTCTCCAGTTATCTTTTCCAGCATCTTGGGTACTACCGACTGTGAGTTTTTCTCTCGTTCAGTCAGTTTCCTGACTTGGTTGAGATGGCGTTTCAGGTGGAGGTGGATTGTTCACTTCACTGTGCTCATCTTGCCCGGGTTGCCAGTTGGGAAGGGGTTTCTGGTGGGAACACGTCTCAGGCCTTTATTGTAAGACATGGAAGTGTCTGATTTGGAAATCGCTCTGGATATTTTGTGTGCTTTATTTACTCACAAAGCAAAGTCTGTCACTATGATAGTACTGAAAGTAGCTCATCTACATCTTTTGAAAAGCAGCTTTTGTGGTCTAGAGCGCTGCAGTTGTTTACTAATCCTGTTAATACTGTCCCTTGTGAAACATGGCAAATTCTCAAGACATACACATAAACTCAGTGTATTTATGTCTGGTGGGCTATGTGAAAACCCTGGGACACAGCTCTTGTCATCAGCTGCAGAAAAGCTGTTTAGTTGAGGGACAGGGTGCTGGGAAGGGTGGTTTTGGGCAATGAGTTACAGTTCGACATCGATCCCGACTGGTGTGATTGGGCTGAGACTCTGTGGTGCTCAAGTGCTGGTGGGGACGGAGGAGGCTGCACAGAGCCCCGGGGTCATGACATACGGACAGACAGACGCTGCTCGGAGGGCAGCACTTGAACAAATCAAAAGTGTATTAACTAGCATTACTTTCCTGAGGGGTGGACCAAAGCCGATGCTACAAAGCCCATAGCAAGATATGTATTCTTAAGGGTCAATATTCCCTAGATTAACTTACTGAAAGGAATGGTGGATGCTGGTGTTGAACATCTGAACAAGTCAAGCGCTTCCATGTGCTGCTCGTGTACTCGCTGAGCAGGAACGTGACTGTCCTGGCTTTAGAAAGCTTTTCTTTTTGAGTATTTTCTCCTGACACCCTTCATATTGGTCATTTCTTAGAAATACGTTGTAATTGTGACACTTTATTCTAACATGTTTTAATGTTTCAGAGTACTTTGGCTAGGAGGCAAGCAGCAAAGCTGAGGGATACCTAAGCAACCTGCTATATTAGTGTTGTGTATTTAATGTTGTAAGAAGACTTTACACAGCCATACAAACATATGACTGTCAAACCTGTTGCTTCACTACGGACTCTTTCCAAATTCCTGTCGAGCTGCTGGTGTGTTTTCCCCCGACTTCTGTGGACTTTTGCTCTCGTACGTCTGGCTGAAGCTGCAGCGTATCAAAACTGAGACTGGCTGCTCTTCCTCCTCACGTTCTGAATTCTCATTAATGCTGAACTAGATGTTTTCCAGCAGCTGCAATTGCTGTGATGACTTACAGCGTGTTCCTGCTTGACCCTGAACAGGGGTGGAAGCATCCAGTGCAGATTCAAAGCTGAAATGAGATGAAGCCTGTGCGGTGACTCGCCAAGGTGAACCATGCGGGGCAGCGGCCCTCGGGCTGAATTTCCTGTCACATCGATCGCAGCCGGGTTTATAATGTTCAAGCCAGGCTGCTTTGGAATGCAGCCCTTCTGTCAGATTCTTCAGTAGTGTTTAATTCTGATTTTGCGTTTCTTTCAAGGACTAAGGATCTGATTGACTTGGCCGCTGTTGGTGTTGAATCCCGCATACTGAAAGGGAATGTTGATTAGGAAAAGAATCTGCGTGGCACGGTGCCAGTTTTTTCTGTATCATCCTGAAACTCCTGCTTACAGCAAAGATCTCATTATTTGGACTAAAAAAAGCAAATAGCATCCATATACTATTAATCTTAATGAAAGCCGCCTCTGCAGCAAGGCAATTAGCTAGACACATGGAGTACAAACTAAGACCTCAGAAAACAGTGGCTTCTTTTAAGTGCACTTCATATTTTTTCAGTTTTGTAGGATGGAGAGACGTTATGCAAAACCTGCACGGTGCAGTTTCTGCTCCGACCTGTCAGCACCACGCTGGGCACCGGAGCAGACAGAAAGTTCTGCAGCAGGGTCTGTGCTGCGGATCCGATCTGCACAGCACGTATTCATCTCTCCTAGGAAATCTTGGGTTCCCGAGTTACTCCCTTAGAACGTCATTTCCATTCCTGAATTTAGCGACCTTTTTCTGAGCCAGATTTCTTAATGGTTTTGGGGCTGTTGTTGCCTTTTCCTTGTGAGCATCTTTTTTTATCAATAAGTACAATTTAGGCCTTACTGCTTTAACAGACTTTGGTGTGGACTAGTTAATCCCTGCATTAACCTACTAGTAAGGTAGAATTGTTAGAATTGAATGGAGATAGTTCTCAAGGTGACTTGATCTTTTTTCTGTCCTGTGTACCCAAGTCTCTGTTTGCATTGAGGTGTTTCTGATAGCTCAGTACTGCAGATAGTTCTCAGTGCAGAGTATCCCTGAAAACATTAAGAACGATATTTTTCTAACCATTTTAAGCTGTTAATTGTGATTCTGGGGACAGGCTGGTGCTGTTGTGTGGATGAATTGCTCCCAAGTCCTCGTGTTTGCCGGAGCACAAGTGTGGTCTGTACGCCTCCCAGTGCTGCTTCGTTCTTCAGCATGTGTGCTCGGAGCTGGGTCACCAAGGCATGGCAAAAATTCTCGCTCCCCCACACAGTTCTGAAGAAGAAATATTGTTTGGATCTAAGACAATTTTAATGTTTATACAAATTGTCGTCGGCTAAAAAAACCCATCGTGTCCTGCTCCTGAGCGTCCCTCGAAGCAGCGTGTGCTGGTCCTCCTGCCAGTTCTGCCCTATGAGCGCAGAACATCAATCTTCCCAGGGAACAGACATTACATTGTACCTGGCTTTACACGGTTCTTGTGCATGGGTCTTGGAAATTCAAGCGTTATTTGAGATTTTTTGGCCTATGCTTGGTATTTGCACCTTTTACCCCATTTATCAGACTGGGAGGACTTGCCAGCTGCCTTGCTCTTCTTGGTTTCTTTCCTATCTTTAGTAAGAATTACTACAGAAAAAGAAAACTGCTGATGTTCACTCTTGACAGTGTTTGGCATTCTTGAGAAAGTGCTGCCCCTTCTTTCTTGGCTTGGTATCCGTCACTCCCTGCCAACATCCTGAGTGATGATTTTGGTTTTTTAAGACAGTCTTTTAGGGGTAAAACAAGCCCTCTGAATGCAGCCTCTTCCCCCTTCTGTCCATAAGCGTTTGGAATACAATAACACAGTAGGTATCTTTGCCGTGTCCCTGCCCCACAGGTCCCTCTCCCCGACTGCCAGCAGCAGATGCTCCGTTCGTGTGTCTCTGTTTCCCCAGCGCTGGCTCTGCCGTCTCTTGCAGAAGTACACGCGGTGCAGCGCTTCACAGCTTTCCTCCTCGGCTGCTCCTCCAGCCCCGTGAACAGCACGCTGGTGTTTCTGACGCTGCTGGAGTTTTGTCTGAGCTTGACTATTTCAGCACATATCCCACGTGCATTAACAGGGGTGTTTGGTTATGGCGGTGTGTTAACTCACTGAGCCTCACAGAAGGATTTAAGTTTGAAATAAGCTGTTAAAGGACACTTTTACTTGGTACTGGCATGAAATTTATAGAATATATTTATACAGCCATTCCGGGCGCAGGGCTATTCTGAGCTGTTGCAATCGGCTGCTGCTCTCGCTATTCTAATTCAAAATAATGAAGCACAGAGAATGGAAACTGCTCTGCTTTGATATTTGGAGAAAGTGAAGAGAATTTCCATCACTGAGAAGGTTAGAAAGATGGCATTAAAGTTGTAAACTCTTCAGAAAGATGCTTTGATTAGATGCGTGGCTAGTTTTACTTGATCTTCAAAGACAGACTTCTGTTCTCTGGTAAACTGTTCTCTTTGCCAAGTAATTAAGAAATGAAAAGTAAGTTAGTATTACAACTGACTATGGAAGGCCGTGTACAGTTTTTCTTCAGCTCGTTGTTGCCTGCATTGTGGAAATGCTGTGGAAGATCTGCCATACCCACCACTGGGGCCTGCAGGTTTGGGGGCATTTCACACGGGTTCTGTGACAGTGCCATGGGGCAGGATCAGTGCTTCATGGGTGCCAGAGCCTGGGGACAGGCTGCGAATTTGAGTCATGTAGCAGTTACTCAGAGAACCAGGATCTTGCCACCTGCTCCCAGAGTCCTCACCTGCAAAATAGTCCTGGCTTAACTACAAGCTCCATTAATTAACCTGTGCTTAATCTTGTTTCCCTCAGGAGTACAAGCAGAAGCTCGCTCGGGTGACCCAGGTGCGCAAGGAGCTGAAATCCCACATCCAGAGCCTGCCGGACCTGTCGCTGCTGCCCAACGTCACGGGAGGGCTGGCACCGCTGCCGTCGGCTGGTGACCTGTTTTCCACAGACTAGGACAGACTGTCCCCAGTTTCCGCTGCCAGCAGAAGGAAGACGACTGGTGTTGGCTGGAAATCCACTCTTCCGAGATCTGCAGTAGGAAGGAACTTGCAGATGCTGCTTTCGGCCTCTCGGCTGCTCCTGTTCTCCCCCGCGCTTTGTGCGTTTCCTCACGCTGAGGGGAGGAGAAAAGTGAGTTTTGTGAGCTCAGAAGGGAGTGGGGACAGTCCAGATAGGAAGATCTTTTTTCATACTCTTTAGTTGCTGTTTGCTCTTAGCACTTGTTACCCCCACAGAAGTCACGAGAATCATGTACATACTTACCTGGAAAGTTTTCCAAGAAAGGCTGACCATATAACATCTTTTCTCTATAAACATATTGTATTATTTCTGAATAAGTCTTGTCCGTTTTAGTTTGGTTTCTGCCCCTCGTCTCTGAGCAGAGGGGCGGCCGCTGTGCTCCCAGGGCTGACAACGCGCAGCGGAGCCGCGCGGCACTTACCGAGCACTGGTACAGAGAAATACTGCCCTTGAGTCTACAGTTCCTCGTTCTGCTGTGGGACTGACATGGACACAGTTCCCGTTCAGTGTGTACGGCAACGGGAACTCGCCACAGGCAATAAAAATAAGCAGCTTTTCTTTGTGAATTAGAGAGAGCTTCTCTGCTGAGCAACGCAGAACTGGATATTACCTGAATGAGGATGAGAGGAAGTTTTGTTCTAGCTACCTTAGATTTATACCACATTTTTCTTCTTCCTTATACAAACTCAGATGGTTGCAGAAGCTGGAATGGTGTATTGCAGCTGGTGACATCCCGGTGGCCGGCACTGTCTGATCCACTCTGAAGATGGTTATGCTGAAAATACTATTCTATAAATTCTCTGTGTAGCTTTAGTGAAGTTATTCAATGAACAGAAGTTAAATGTGGTATAAATATTTATTTATATAGAAAATAGACCCATATATATGCACATATCCTGTATGCACATGTACCATGTCCATGCATGTAGATATTAGAAGGATGTACTTAATTTTGTGTCGCAGATTATTGTGAATTGATTTTTATAATTGGGAAAAGTCAGGAAAAAAGTCCAATTTAAATACTCTTAACTGCATTATGTCGCTAGCTGATGTTTAGCTGCCATGGGCGCAGTGACATTTTGGTTTGTGTGTTAGGTTAACAAGCTGGACTCTGATCACTGAAAAGCATTCCAATTTGGATAACAATTCTGTTTAAATTTAGCACCTCTCACTAGAAAACATTTTGGGTTTGTGGAAACACTTGCTCTGGTAATGCCGGTTTTGTAACACAGGCTGCAATGGGTTGAGTGACGTGCTGTGGTTGTGCCTCCCTATAGTCTTAAGCTGCTGTTCTCACAGACACGAGAGGAGACCTACAGGAACGCAAAGCTTGTTCTGTGTGCTCAGTAATTTATTGTCCAGGGTATCCAGAGCCTATTCAGCACTCAGTTAAAACACGTAATACAGCATTTTTTGGTCACTAAGTTGTTCAGAAGCTCCCGTCCTTTTCTCCTGCCGCTGCGGCGTGTCCGTGTTCTCAGAACTCGCACCCTCGCTGCCCAGCCAGGCCCTGGGGCCCGTCCCAGACGCTGTCCGTGGCTGAGCTGTTCCTTCCCAGCTGCCTTGCTTGTGCAGCCTCGTGGGGGCCAAACGTTCCTCACGCAAGCACTGGACGTTCTCTCTGCTTTTGCCAAAAATGAAAAACAAACTCCCCTCCCCAAGCCTCAAAAACCTAAACCAAAAGACTCATTTCTGTCCTTTCGCAGCTCGTGGAGTCACCCGAAGCTGTTAAACCAATAGTTGTTCTGACCATTGATGGAATGTGTAGCCGTTAGAGGACAAAAAAGCTGTCATAAAAAAATTATGTAGGCAAGTGTGTTGGGATCTCACGCTGTTGTTTTGGGCAGATCTGTGAGAGAGTTGTATGTCTTTTTTAATTGAAATGTTTTGATTTTTTTTTTTTCCAAATATATCTGTGTGTTTTATTTTGCTTAATTTAATTGAAGTCTTGTGGTTTTTAATTTTATTTGTTTTACTTTTTGGGCAAAGGGCATCCGGCGAACTGGGTGACGTTCTCTCAAGGTTGAACAGATTTCCCCCAAGGTGTGTCTTTTTTTTTAACAAAAGCTCAAATCTGTATATGAATTGATTCAGGAATTAATTTAGACGTATAGGCTGCCATTTGTGCCAGCAGTATATTCTGAAATGTCTCATAGATATCTATTTTTGAATAAAGAGGGTGTTGTTGAGTAGCAGCGGTCTCACTGGTTTGTCCCAGCGCAGCTGTCGCTCCGGGTTTGCTGTTCCCTGCAGTCCCAGGGGCCGCTGGACGCTGCTCCCCCTGCTCTGCAGCCCCACTGCGGCAGTTTGTCTGTCCCTGGTGCAAAGTCCACGGGGCAGGAGGTGCCGGGGCGGGTGTTGGGCTGGGGCAGGACCTGGTTTGGGAAGGAGAACCAAAGCTGGAGGTTTTACACCCCGCAGGCTGGATTTGCGGTGGGAGGACCTGGGGCACACGGGACTGAGTGAGTTCAACTCAGGATACTCTGCAGAGTCCAAGACACAAATCTGCTTATTTGAGGGGTTATCTGGTGAATGGCCAGGTCTGGTGGAACAAGGATGGAGAGGAGAGGGTGTGAATCACAACCATGGTGCCTTCGTGGCTTCTAGAGCTGCTGTCTTTCCCTTCTCCTGCTTCTTGCAGGAATCGGTAGAAAATAGTGTCTTTATTTGTGTTTTCAGCAGGGCTTTCACATGGCACCTTTTAGCAAGAGTTCGGTAGAGGCTGAGCCCTCCCAGGCCCCGGCGTGTGCGGGAGCAGAGGGATCTCGTTCCGTGTGAATCACATTCTGTGGTTCTGCTGGCCCAGACTGCAGAGGCTTCTGCTGCGGAGCGGCCACGGCCCCTGGGGAGGGGCTGGTGCTGGTGGCTGTCACACAGCTGGGGCAGGTGACAGTGATGTGAGGGGGGGATGAGGTTGGGGACTTCACTGGAGGAGAGCGGCAGCGCAGGGCCATCCCCTGCACCCCGCGCTCAGCATCCCCGCTGTCACTGACCTGCCCGGCTTTGCCGCGTCCATCGGTGGAGCAGCCGTTCCAGTGGGTGCTGGGACATGTGCCACGCTGGTTGCTGCAGCAGCTGACAATCATCTGCTCTGCTGCAGTCATCAAACCAGGGGTTTGAGATGTTCTGTGTGCTGTCCGAGAAACAGAGGCTAAAGAGTGTATTTAAATAGTACGCCCAGTTAAGTTCTCCCTGCATCTGCCTCATGTATTTTCTGGCACAGAGTTAACTATGAAAAATTCTTCTCACCTGAAACCGTGTGTCTTCACAGTTTTTCTGATGCTCTTGGGCGACAGAAACTTAATATTTGTCTTGAGAGATGGAGTGGCTTCCAGCAGGTCTGTTCCGTGCTGATCAGCCTCAGTGCCGGCAGCACTGGGGAAAACCCAGAATCTCTCTGAGAATTGTCCTTGTGCACGCTCTGATTTATAGGAGTTTGTTCTGCTCTCAATCTGTCAATGAAGGTAAGTTAAAGGTCCTCAAGTCTAAAATGAGTTTGCAGTCACTTCTTGGCAAGTCAGCACCTCTGGTGAGCCGAGATGTATTAATCACCTCTCTGCACGGAAACAGCCTCACGTTTCTCCACACTTGGCTTAATGCTGAATTACACATTATCCCGTGCAATGGATGCTGTAAATATTTAATTTACAGTTTGTTGCACAAGTGCCGAAGAGCCTGGCAGCTGTAGCACGGGGCAGGTTCGGGGATCGGTGTGTGCACAGGGAACCTGTCCCTGAGCTGCGGCACCAGCGGGGCCGGTTCTGCTCTGGCAAGGCCCCACGTCACTGTCACTGTTCACAGCATCCTCGTGGTCCTTCACGGGCCACCGAGCAGGTGAGTGGGGCAAAGGCCCGTGGGCCCTGCACTCTGCCAGGGGGTGCTGGTTGCTGGGGATGGGCAGGGAACCAGCCCCAAAGATGCAAACCCTGAGTGGAGTGTTCGAGCTGGTTTCTCGTCGGAGCCGCCGTGCGCTGCCGAGCCTCAGATGGATGGAGTGACCTTCAGAAATAGCTGCGCTAATGTTTATTTTATCAGGACCCAGCTTCGAACCAGAGGAGCTGCTGTTATTTTTAACCCGGCGCTGAGCAGCTGGAAGCCTGGCTCAGCAGAGCCGGGTAACAAATGCTCCAGCCGGCCGTACATCATCGCTGGGCTGAGGAATGTTCCCGACAGACCCAGCGCCGGGTCCAGCATTAACCCCTTGGGCACTGCAGTGCCTGGGACAGGGCTGCTGTGGGGTGGGGAGCCCTGTCTGCCGCATACACCAGTCCTGTGCTGGTTTCTCTGGTGTTTAACAGGGGCAGGGACCTCCCACCATGTTTCTGGGAGGAAGCGGCAGGGCTGTGTCTGGTGTGGGAAGCGTTTATCCTCAGCAGCACCTTGACCCCCTCCAGGCCTGAGACACCCCCACACTCAGCCCCCCTTTCCCATGCTCCTGGGTTGGGTTTTGGTGCTTCGGGTGCTGGTTTGTGTTTCTGTGGCTGCACTGGCAGCCGGTGGGCAGCCCTGGGTAGAGTCTGGGTGTGCAAAATCTGTGTGTTTAATTCTCCACGTGGGTTTTCCCTCCTGTCCTCGGTGCCATCGCAGCACCATGTGGTTCTGCTGTGGGAGAGATGCACCGGGAGCGCCTGGCACGGCTGTGAGCCCCTGGGGCTGGTGCAGGTTTTACCGGTGCCGTGGGTGCTGCCAAGCTGTGCTGTGGGGCCAGGGGAGCTGGGCTGGGGGCGAACCTGCCCCCCACCCGCTTGGGCACTGGGTGAGGAGCTGCCGGTGCCTCTGTCGGGAAGAGACACTCAGGAAGAGCTGGGATGGCTTTAAAAGTGAAAAATAGAGGTTTTATTCAGTGCTTGCATAGTTAATTCATGTCAAGGTACATCCCATCCCTCACTGTAGTGATTGCAGTGACAGGGACGGTTATTAAAGCAAATACCCGGCTTTACCTATGCAGTAGGGTTATATGCGGTATGCATTTATATAGCTATAAATAATTTGTTATATATGTATATAGCATATACAAAGCTTTGTCCTCACAGTATACAATCTTTTCTCTAGTGCGTTGCGTTCAGGTGTGAGCGTGGCAGAGGTGCGACCCGTGCAGGAGAAGGCTGTTCTGCTCTTTGGTTCATGGGATCTGCTCTGTGGCCCGGGGCTGTCGGTGCTGCAGGGGGGAGGCTGTGTGGGGTGCGGGGGTCCCTGCGGGGTGCAGGGGTCCCTGTGGGTCTCATGCTGGGTGACCGGCAGGACAGGGACGGTTCCACCCATGGGTGAGGGAAAGGCAGCAAAGTGAGCGGCTGCCTGGGGAGCTCCGATACCCCCGGCCCCCTCCTGTCTCTGCTCCGTCACATCTCTCCTGCAGCACCGAGCACTCTGGGGAGGAGCCGGCACTGCGGCTGCCATGCTGGGTCAGGCTGGGCTTTGGCAACGTCCTTTACGTGCCGCGGGGACCATCCTGGGCTAAAGCGAGCAGGGGCCACGCGACCCGGGCAGAAGGGACGCAGGGTGTCTGTGGGAGGCGGGGCCCCTCACTTGGGCTGGGGCGCGATGATGACGTTGCGATAGCCCTTCACCCCTGTCAGCTTGTCGCTCTCGAAGTCCACCATGAGCTTGTGCAGCCCTGCTTGGCGTGGCACCAAGTCCAGCCTGACCTTGGCCTCTGCCTGCGGCTCCACGGGCTCCTCGCTGTGGGGACAGGAGGTCAGGGGGTGGCTGGGGTCCCTCCCAGTGACCCATCACCCCCCCTGTGCCCGCGGTGCTGTGGGACTGTGCTGGGAAGCAGGACCCCCCCTTTCCGAGCCCCCACGCCCCATGGGAACCAGGCCACCTGCGGCTCCCACTGTGCCTATGGTGGAGCTGGGCCCCATGGTTGTCCCCCCGGGGGGCTCCGGTACAAAAACCTGCCCCATTCCCAAAGGCCCAGCTGGGCGGAGGGAGGAAAAGCTCTTACAGCTCCTTGATCTGCTGCCCCTCGGTGAGGCCGGCGCCCTCCACCACGAACACGCAGTTGTTCAGGGGGGCTCCCAGGGGGTTCACCAGGCTGATCTCCGCCACCAGCTTCCGCTGCTGCATCGGCTCCCCTAAAACCTGCAAGCAGGAGGGGTTGGACCCCCAGCACCACTCTGCCTGGGAGCTGTGGTGCTCCCCAAGCCTGGGGGGCCAAAGCAGTCCTTGGGGATGCAGGTCCCCGGGGATGCAGCCCTACTCCGTGACACAGGACCCTGCCGTGGTGGGGACAAATCCCCAGGGTGACGGCAGCAACCCCCTGTGAATGGGAAATGTCCCACCAAACCCGCTTGGAACAAAGCACTGAGCCCTTACCCTGATCTTGATCTGCGGATTCTGGATGTAGACGTCCCTGACAGCCACGAGCACGTCACCCGTCTGGTACTCGGTCAGGAGAGCCACCACCTTGATGATGTTGTCCGGGGTCAGGCTCTCCCCATATTTCTCATACAGGATCCGCAGGGGCACACGCTTCTCTGGCGGGGGAGGCAGAAGGGGTCAGGGCTGCCCCCTCCCCAACCAGCCCCCACTGCAGACCCCAGATAGAGCTGAACACGGGTGAACCACAGCCCCGACCCCAGCCACACCACATGTCCTGTCCCCGCGGCTGCCGGGGGTCTCTCACCGGCCCGGGGCTCGAGGGCAACGTTCAGCAGGTCCTTCATGCCGCACTGGGGCCCGACGCTGCCGCTGTAGCTGGCGGTGCGGGCACAGAGCATCAGCCGGCAGACCCGCTCCGTGTCCGTGTTGTTGGTGATGACGGCAAAGACGTCGAAGTCGCAGCCATTGTTTGCACCCTCCGACAGCTTAATCCGGAGGTGCAGCCCCTCGTCCTCCTCCCTGAGGGAGCTCTTCTCATGTTCTGCCTTCGCAAACACTTCTCGCTCCTTTTCAGACCCTGTAGTTCACAGAAAACTGGGGTTCCCAGAGCGGCACTGGGACACATGGTCCAGGATGCTCTGCCCCGGTCCCTGGAGACCTCCCGGTGCAGTTGCTGCATTAATCAATCATTTCCCCACTCTGTTTTCCAAAAGCCAATCCCTCCTTGCCCCAAACCCTCGGGGTACTTGTAGGTGTGTGTGACGTACCCTCGGGGTACTTGTATGTGTGGGTGATGTCCTCCCTGCTGTCCCTGCCCACGCTCTTGGTGCTGATGTTCTTGCCCACGACTGAGGAGTGGGTGCTCTTCTTCTGTGACCCATCCTGCCGCACCACCCAGTACACCACGTCCGCGTTCACCTCCGCGAAGACGAAGGGGACGTCATACCGCAGCTGCAGGTCGCCCTCCCTGATGGCTCTGACGGGGGCTGGCCCGCAGCAGAAAACCCCTGCGGAGAGCGGAGCCGCTGTCACCGCCCAGGGTTTGGGTGCCACAGGGACAAGACACTGTTGTGGCAGGGGGAGACCCTGCGGTGCTGGGGGGAAAGGAGCAGCCCCCCAGTACACACTGTACCTTCGCTCTTCTCCTGGGGTGTTGGGTCCAGCGCCTGCCACCCATCATAGCCGGGCGCCAGGTCTGGACGGGCCATCCAGGATTCCACCCAGCAGTGGAAGTTCCTGCAAATGGAATCAGGACATGGGAGCTCCCGGGGGTGGCTGGGGAGGGGCAGAGGCTGCCTGGAGGTCTGCTCACCAGATCATGTCCCGGGAGCGCCGCTCCTCCTCCCCCGTCTCACTGAGGTAGCGGTCGATGACCAGGTTGCCGTTGGTGTCGTGGGCAGAGTTGTAGTTGGTGACCACCCGGCTGGGGATGCCCAGGCAGCGCAGGACTGGGGGACAGGGCAGGGTGAGGGGGTCCCTGCGCAGGGGGGTCCCAGTCTGCACACCTCGTCCCTCTCCCCAAAGCAGTGCCGGGGACGGGGCCCCAGCCGGTCCCTGCGGCACTGCGGGCCAGGCAGGTGGCAGCGGCACCGCCAGCCTGTCGGGTTTGATATTGCAGGAGAAAAAAGGCACAGAAGTGGCTGCGAGAGCTTTTGAGGGAGTACGCGGGCAGCAGCACGCTGCAACCTCTCATTTAATCTCCCAGCTGCCTTTTACTGCGAGCAGAGCTCCCCGGGGAAAAGGGAGGCAGTTAGAACGCTTCAAAGGCAGGCTATAAACTTCTGAAAGTCGCAGAAAATCCACTTTAGTTTTCTGTTATTTCTCTCCTCTAAAAAGGATCTCATATATCTGTGACATATAAATGCACACGCGCTCACAACCCAGCCAAGGCGCGTGTGTGTGTGTGTGCACAGAACAGCAGCGAGCCTGGAATTTTTTCCTCTTTTGCCCCAGCCTGACTGCCTCAGTGGCACTGAAATTATTTTGATCTCAGTGGATTCATTACTTTATTGCAAACTTGACCTTAAAGCCACCTTCCTTCTGTGCCTGAGCTCAGCCCTCCCCCCTCTGCCCAGTGCTAATTGAAAAGCCAGAGCCCTTTTTCTGCCATTTTTCCCCTCCCGTTTCCTGACACAGCAGAATAGCAGAGAGCTTTATTGCTAAGCAATCAGTGCTGCTGATTGCAATCAGCCCCAGCGGTTCCCCCCTGCTGCAGCACAGGGACTGAGTGGGAGATAGGGGGGACATGTGTGACCCTGTCTTACGAGGATGGGGACACAGGACATGTCTGCTCTCACCAGTACACGCCACGGCAGCGAAGACCCAGCACTGGCCATACTTGACCGGCTGACACCCAAATTTCTGCCACCTCTTGAGAATATCCACGCTCCCGATCCAGGCCATGGGGCTCGTCCCGTCCTCATAGCAGTTGTCCCATCGCCCCGCCAGCACCCCCCGGTCCTCGTCGTTACAATTGACCTGTGGCACCACAAACAGGGGCTGTGATGGATGGATGGATGGGCACGGGGAGGCTGGCGAGGGAGGAAAAGTGCCATCCTCCAGCTCATGTCACCTCTGTGTGACATCCTGGAGCAACACAAGAGCTCACTGGGATGCAGGCGGACGCATGCATCCCAGTGCCATCTCGCACCGCATCCGCCCGTATCCCGGCATGTGGGACTCACCATGGCGCTCACCACCCGTCCGATGTACACGGGATCATTGCGGCGGGAGCAATCCCGGTTCTGGTCCCTCAGGAATTTGGGGTTTGTGTCCAGCAGCTTGAGGCAGATGGACAAGATGTCGTCCTCGAACTGGTGTGAGGGGGGGAAAAAAAGCTGCATGAGGGCTCCCCTGTCTCTATTCCCCCTCCCTGATCACCATGGTGCCCTGGAAGAAAAGCTGCAAGGCATGGGGGGGTCACACATCCCTGGGGTTCCCTCCCCAAGCCAGCACCCCCCTGGGTGACTTTCCCCGGTTTGTGCCGCCATGACGAGGGGCTGGATCCTGCAGCTGCCGCCATGCGGGGTCAGGACCCGACCTCCAGGAAAACCACTGATTTCCCATCACTGGTGAGTCACGCCACTTCCCTGAATTGAGGATCCTGCAGGGTCACGGGCACCCCCGCACCCACCCGCCCCACAGCCCCCAGGACAGCCCAGAGCTCAGAGGGTGGCCGGGTCCCCCCAGCGTGGCCATGGGCGCTGCAGCTGGGGTGCGGACGCTGCCTTATCAGCACAACTGGCACGGCGCCAGGGAGCACGTTATCGGTGCCAGCTCCCAGCACAGCGTGGTCACCCTGATTAGGAACATGTGGCCCCAGGGCCCCCTGAGCCATCAGGAACATCCCCTCGCTCTGCCCTGCGCTGTCACCCGCTCCCCTCTCAGCAAAGGGACCCTGGTTTGTCTGTCCCACAACAGCGCATGGGGGGCAGACCCTGCCCGGGGTGCTGGCTGCATTTGGGGCATTCTTTTGGGGATACACAAGTGGCAGCAGCCCCCATGCCCTCAGTGACAGGGCTGGGCTCACCCGGGGGTCCTGGGGCTGTGTCCCCCTCACCTGGCCGAAGTTCCAGGGGGTGGAGGTGATGTATTCGCAGGCACCCTGGTAGATGAGCCCCTGCTGAGCCAGCACGTACTCCCCACGCTCGTCCTCATCTCGGAGGAAAACTGTGTCCTCTGCATGGACAGCGAGAGATGGGGACGGGGACACGGCTCTGCCCCACGTGCCCCAGCTCCGTGGCCCTGCTCTGGGCTCCCCCTCCCCAGGCTGTGCCAGGCAGTGCTGAATCTGGGGAGAAACAAGGCACCAGGGGCTGGATCTGCTCCCGCTTCAAAAAGCTGCTGGAGAATTTCAACCCAGTTTGATTGGAGCTGATGGGAAAGTTTCAGTGGGCTTGTGGTTTTGTTTTCTATTCGTTCTCATTTCTCTCTTTCCTCGCTTTTGTTTTATGGAGTCGGGTCTTTTCCCAGGAGGGAAACCTCCCTGGTGAGAGAAGCGAGCGGTGGGAACTCTGAGCGTGGCTGAAAGCGCAGCTGAGACGGTTTTGTTCGCGCAGCAGTTACTGCTGGAAAAATCACTATGTACTGGAAAAGTTTTCAGAAAAAAGCCCAACACATACATCCTCAGCGCCAGCGCTCAGCACAGCCCAGGCAAGCAGAGCTTCCTAAAGCCCCTTATCTCAGCGGAGCCAGCTCGAGTGTTTGGGATTCAGGAAACCGGCTGTTCCAGGACCGGGGGGAGCGGGGCAGCTTGGGCTGCTCCTCAGGCAGAGGGAGGATGGGGAGAGATGAAAATCCCAGCTGGTGCTTGCCCAGTGTCATTAAACTCCCAGCACTGAACCCCTTCCTGTGTTGGCTGCCCAAATTTCAGCAGGACAGTGACACTCCTGGGAGCACCCCAGGCCCGTCCCTGAGCCTGTGGCCAGTTCCTGGGGGTGGGCAGGGCTGGGCCAGGTGGGGCAATTAATTAGGGGCAACTAATTAGGGACAATTAGAGGCTTTTCCTCTGAGTGCTGCCTGGCTGGGAGCTGCTGTCAGGGGCTGCCCAGGGCTTCATGTCTGTACTACAGAGGTGAGCTCTGTGGGCACTGTGTGGTGGGGACAGCTGGGTGGGGTACAGGGTGTTTGGGGGGGGTTGCAAAGGGGCTGTGTGTGTCCTGGGGGTGCAGGATAGTGCTCATGGCCCCAACCTGCTATGGGGACCACGTGGAGGTGGAACAAAGTGGGGATTTCTACTGAGACCTGAGCTTGGGTCAGGACTGGGGCACTAGGGTCTGCAATGGGGTGAGACCTGGGGGCAGCTTGTGCCTCCCTTACTGGAAACCCTGCTGTCGGGAGGTGACAACCTCACCTGGGTGCCAGGCATTAAAGAGCAGGACGAAGTCCCCGAGGTGGCAGCTGGAGCCCTGGTAGCCGGTGGAGGTCTCCAGCGTCAGGTGGTAGCGGCCGATGCGGGCACTGGGAGGGGAGCAGAGTGAGACAGAGAGCGAGTCCCCATCCTGCTGCTGGATCACGGCACTCCAGCTCGATTCCTCTGGGAAGTCGGTCACAGCAAAGTGGGACCTGGTTCCTGATGTCTCGATGGGGCAGGGCCCTGCAAAGAGGAGCACGTCAGCTCTCGGGGGGGCCTGGGGAGCCCCACGCTGTGGGGGCTGCACCCGGGGGACCTGCCCCACAAGTGTCCCCTGCCCTGCGGTGGCTGCCTGGACCTTCTGCAGCCCGGGAGCGTTGGCTGTTTGTCAGGGTGCAGGGTAGCCTGGCTGTGGGGAGCTCAGGCGTGTCCCTCGCTCTTTGGGAAGGGGCAGAAAGGAGAGACTCGCCCTGCAGGAGAGTGGAGCAGGTGCTGACCCCGTGTGCACCCCAGGACCACATCTCCTCCTCTCACCCGAAAAATTCGTGGCTCGGAGCAGAGCCAATAGGTCCCTGTGCCCACACGCTCCTCAGTGTGGGTGTCCCGGCACAGCTGGGGTGCTCTCAGTGGGAGCCCCACTGTGTGTGCACAGCCTTGGGCGTTGCTGCAAACATCCCAGCACTGGCCATTACATCAGTGGCTGTGTGAGCCCAGGACAGTGTGATCCCGGCCGAGCGTGCGGCTGCGCCAGCCACCTGCGCCCAGCTGGCTCCCGACTCTGCTCCTCGGGGACGCTGAGTGTGGCTCTGTGGTGATGCCGCTGCCTGTGTGGGGCCGGCAGCCGGTGCAGCGGTGCTGCCATTCACTCCCCTGGGACCGCAGCCTGGGGCTGGTCCCCTGCCCGAAGCGTGGGCAGGACGCCAGGCGAGTCACCAGAAATACTCATGAACTCATCAGAGTGACACAGTTTCTCCGCTCTGTCCTTCTGAGGAGAACGGGCTGAGGTAACCGTGTTTTTCTGGCAAGGGCCAGCCTGGCGTGGCCGTGGGGACAGGCAGCCATGGGAGCCTTCTCCCCCTGCCTGCAAAGCACGCAGCACCCCTGCGCCCCAGGCGCCTGAGCAGGGCTCTTCAAACACGCCTGCTCTATTTTTGCATGGAGCCGTCCCCTCTCCCGTGGGAGGTGTCACATGGCCCCGGTGTCCTGGGGACAGGTCTGGCAGTCCTGATGGGGCTGCTCCTCAATTGCACAACCAACCCATGCCCCAGGACACAGCGAGACCTCGTATGAACCAGTGGGTTTGGGTGGTGGACAGGACCCCCCACGGCTGCTTGGAATGGGGAGCTGCCAGTTTAGGGCGAAGCTGAGGGGTGCTGGGTTTGTGTTCATCACCGCATGGCGGGATTGGAGCTTTTTAGGGAAAAAAAGAGCATTTTATGCCGTGAGGAAACTCGGGTGAAGTTTAACTTTGAGCTCTGGCCTGGTTGACTCAGCAGGATGCTGCAGCCCCAAAATAACTTTTGCCCAAGAGTTTCCTCTCCCTTTGCTCTGAGCTGGCCAGGGCTGATCCCCGGCGTGGCGGCCGCACTGGGCTCCAGCCATGGGACCAATGTCCCTGTCCCCACTGCCCCCGCGAGCTCTCACCAGGGTGGCAGCAGCAGGAGCCATGGGAGCCGCAGGGACCTGTCGGAGGCTGAGCCCAGTTCCCATGTGCTGGCTCCGGCACTGGTCGGGAGTCACACAAGGGCTGTGTGCTGGGGAGGCTCAGTGGGGATGTTCCCTTCTCCAGGGTTTGTGTTCCTGGAGCAGACCTTGCTCTGGGGATATCTGAGCGACAGGGCAGGGGTGGTTGGAGAAAAAGCCCCTCGGCAGGAGTATGTGACACCCCCTGGCTGGAAGGATTCGTTGTTGATGTTTCTCAGAAGGAAGGAGACTCGGGCGGGTTCCCTGGCTGCAGCCATGACACTTCCCGGTGAGCCGGCGGCTCTGGCACAGCCCGAGTCTGGCTCGGCCATGGGGAGGAGGGGATGGCAGAGGTAGTGGCAGCTTTTTGTTCAATTTCTTTATCGCTTCCGTTCAGCTCTTGTCATGGAGCCAAGTTTCTACCTTTTCTCTGTGTTTTGGTGTAAAAGCTGTGCACAGCACCAGCCTCTGCTGGGAGGGGACAGGGGAACAGGGACTGCATGAGACGGGGCAGGTCCCTCAGTGCAGCACCCACAGGACAAGTCCTGGAGCAGGGGCAGCTCACAGCGCGTGGCATGGTGACACTCACCGGTCTCCACGTTGAAGGCGAGTTTGTCCACTCCCTCCTCGTAGCCGCGGCCCGAGAAGTGCAGGGTGATGGTGAAGGGCTGGCCCCGCCGCACCACCAGCTGCTGCCCACTCAGCTCCGCCGTCCGGTGCTCCCGGCCATTGCGCTCGCACTGCAGGTCCCACGTCTCGAGTACCAGCTCTGTGGAGGCAGAGGACGTACAGCTGTCCCCTGCATGTCCCATGCAGGCAGACCCCGCTGGCGGGCAGGAGGGGTTGCTGTTACCCCAGGCTGAGCCCTGGGTTTGGGTTTCTGCACTGGGGGCTGGCAGCCTCCTCTCCCCAGGCTGCTCCAACCTCCCCGGTGTGCACGGTGCAATCCTGGGTGCTGCGGCTGTGCCGGGCTCTGAGCATCCCTCCCGAGGGCTCTGCAGCTGAATGCACGTCCTGTGCTGGGTCAGGGACAGGGGTCCTGCAGCCAAGCTCACAGCGAAGCGCTGCCCTCCCAACCCAACCGTGACGAATTTCTTGTGCCACGGTGCTGCCTGCCACAGTACCACCACAGAGGAGGGGCACCGTGTGCTGCCAGAGATGTGCCAGGTCTGCGTCTCACGGCATCCAGCACTGGAGCAAAGCCCAGCGCTCACCTCTGTTTTCTGGGAGGCGCGGGGCCTGTTGGCTGGGGTTTGCTGTCTGTGTGCAGACACTGTGGAGAACACCAGGGACGGTTCTGTGCCACAGCCAGGCCAAGGGCAGCTCTCCAGGCAGCTTTACTGCCCCATGACTGCTGACAAACTGGAGACTCTGACTGTAAATCTGGTGACAAAAAGGGTGTTTGATTCCCTGAGCTCAGTTGCTTGGCTCTGCCACCCTGCCCAGTGACGGTGCAGTGGGGCTGTGTGCCGGTGCAGCCACGTCCCTATTGCCCCAGGCACAGCGCTGGGGTGATACGATATCGTTCATCATCGCTCAAGGCCAGTGACCCTGGAATGTTCTGCCCAGATGGGTTAGTTGCCAGAATAAGCATAAGTGTTTAGTGCAGGAGAGCATGCAGTGAGCTTGGTGCCGATTGGGGTGGCTCAGAGGGGCGATGCTCGGTGTGCTGTCAGTGTGTTGCAGCTCCCCTGGCCATGCCGTTCCTCCCAGGGAGGCAGCTGGACTCATCACCAGTCCCCACAGCACTGTGAGAGCTGCTGCAGGCAGCTGGGACTGCCACTAAATCAGGGCAAGGTCGATGGGGAGCACAGAAAGCACCTTTCCCCTATCACCTCCCCCACTTTTTAAGTAGAGTCCCGGCTCTGTAACACAGCACGTGACCTGTGCAGTGCAAACCTCGCTGACACTTGGAGCAAATGAGCGTGTTAAGAGAGCAGGACCAGGGCTCCTCCTGTTCCAGTCATGCAGGGTTACTGCCCTCAGCGGATTTAGCAAAAAGCAGATTTTCAAAGTGCAGGTGCCTCTTCCCAAACTGATTGGTGTCAAGAGCTGGGTGGGAGGGGGCTGCAGTACTGCCAGGGTGCACAGACATCAGTGCAGACCCAGGCACAGCCCTGCAGGAGCAAGTGCTGCCTGGGGTGTTGCGGCTCAGCTTTATGCTGGGAGCTGGCAGTGCCTGTGCCAGGGCCCAGACCAGGGACCTGCGGTGGCATCGGTGTTGTGGTGCTGCTGGGCGATGCCGTCTCATCTAGAGGGCTGTGCCCCCATGGGGATCACACAGCCATCGTTCCTGTGACTTTGCAGACAGCTCTGTGAGAAGTGGTGGTTGCCTTTGCTCCCTCATGCAAGTCTGAAAAGCCACCTGCGTGGAGGGGTTTCTGAAGGGCAGCAGCATCGCTTCTGCTTGAGCCCCCAGAAATGCTCCTTAGAGCAGGCTGGGACGTGGGCACATGTTCCTAGTCCAGCTGTCAACACTCCTCTGAGAGCGCTGAAACTTTAAATAGCACCGAGCTCCATTCTGTGAATCCTGGCGCCGCTGCGGGCAGGGGAGCGTGTGGCTGCGGAGGGACTGGCCGGACCCGCCTGCTCCCCGCTGCCCGGTCCCGTTCGGTCCCTCCCGGTCCCGCCGCCCTTTGCTCTCCCTGAGGTTCGTTCAGACGGTTCCGGAGCCCGCTCGCAGCGGAACGGTTGGGGGTGCCGCCGAACCCCGACGGCGGGGGCGGGGGGGGGCGCTCTGGGTCGGCGGGGGGTTCTGGCCGGTTCGCGCTCCCCCCGGGCCAGGAACGCGGGGACTATCGAGCGGTCTTACCTTCGCCCATGGTGCCTGCGCCAGGGTGTGCTGGTGCCTGTCCCGGTGCTGCTCCCCCGCCCGGCCCCGCCGCTCGGCCCCGCCGCTCGGCCCGTTTATACGGCGCCGCGCACACCCCCGCGGCCGGGACGGCGGAGGGAAAGAAAAGGAAAACAAAGTTTCCAGGAAACCGAGTGGTTTCGGTTCCACCTATTTAAAACAACCCCCCCCCCCCCCCCCCCAAAAAAAAAAAAAAGCCTACAGGGTTTCAGCTCCCCCCAGAAGCGCCGGGACCGGCCCCCGGCGCGGCCCCCGGAGCCTCCCCCGGGCAGGGGCTGAGGCGCTGCCGGTTAAGAGGAGGGGAAAAAAAATACTGGGGGGAGGAGAGGGGCTGTGCAGTTGACACCGAGATGCCAGAAACTTGGGGAATGTTTTCTCCTTATAAAGTTTTCTTCCCCCGTGCCTTATCTCATGCCCGACCATTTCTGGCGAGGGCCGCAGCTGCGTGGGGCTGCAGCGCCAGGCCCTTTCCCGTAACCATCCCTGAAACAGAGCAGCCAGAGGGAAAGTGCTGGAAACTTTGCTGTTGGAGGGAAAATGTGCTGAAAAGCTTGGTGTTTGCTGCGGGGCACGGTGCCATGGGGAGGTGTGCACAGAACAGGTACTGACGCTTTCCCTGGCAGCCCTTGCCCCCTGCACTGGCTGTCTCTGCCCTGCCCCATGGGATGCCAGCCACACTTGGGACCACCTGGCAGAGGCAGGGGCAGAGGACAGAGACCCCCACCATGGTCTTGTGATCATCATGGCTTGTGATGAATAAGGTCTTGAGACGTTCCACATCTGTAACAGGCTTCGCTTAGTTACGGTTTTTCCTTCACATGATGTGAGCTGACCAGGACCAAGGATGGGTGCTGTTCTTTGTGGAGCTCCATGCCAACCATCTTTGTCTGGCCCTTGGCGGTGTGGGATGCTGCAGCTGCTGTGCTGGAGGTGGCTGTGTGCTGGGAAACTTCCTGAGCCTGATGAGTCCCCTCCTGCTCCCCCAGACACCTTACCCCATCCCCTTCGCAAAGCCCAGGAGGTTTGGTGGTTGGTGCGTTGCTCCAGGACTGCTGCGGGTGACGAGAACCTTGTGGATGGAGATGTCCTCAGAGCGGTTGGGGTCTGTCACTTGGTGTACTCGAGGTGACCCCATAGGTCTTGTGCACAGTCTGTCCCCGGTACAGCCCTGCTGTCCTAGGCGCTCCCCGTGTCCCTGTGTGCCCTGTCCCTGTCCTGCAGCTGGATGACAGCCCTGGCGAGGGCCCCCAGCTGCAGGCAATGCTTTCTGCTTGGGCGTGCTGGAGTGCTGCACTGCCAGGGTTTGCAGCGAAGCGTGCAACCTCTCCTGGCTCCACAAAGAGTCTTTTTGGTACAGACAGCATTCCAGTAACGTCTGAGCACCCCAAGACCCAGGAAAAGCCCCGTGAGCTGGGGCTTCCTGGTGTGGCTGGGCCCCAGCTCTGCTGTGGGGGGCACAGGGCTGATTTTGCAGCAGTGGTGCCCTGTGCCACCTCAAGTGGCAGTGAGCAGAGGAGCCCTGGAAAGGCGGTGTCCGCTGCAGAAGAGCTGAACTGGTGCAGTGGCTGGGGAAGCCCCCTCCTTTTCTATCTGTGCGGGCGGAGGGAAGGAGGTCATAGTGGGTGCAGCAAACCCGCACTGAGGCACAGCTGGGAGCAGCTGGTTTGTGTGGAGCCATGCACACTGCACCATGTGTGTGCACAAGCTGGGGTGTGCAGGTGGCAGCGGGGGGAGCTTTGCCATGTTATGCCTGTCCTGAGCTGCTGCCACCATCAGCGGTGCCATATGCAGGTGTGTTTGGGCTCATGCTGGAGGCTGCAGGTCTGGCTCTGCCCGCACAAGCCCACTCTTCCTCCTGTACCCTGCATGAACCCTGGCTGCACCCACAGCCCGAGCTCCAGCACTGGGATGTGTTTAATTTGTGTTGGATAACATATGACAAACAGCCCGTAATGGCCCTATGCACCACAGAGCGATCCAAACCAGGGTTTCCTTGCTCAGCGTGCTGGCGGGAGCCATTCCTCACCACGGGGGTGTCAGCATGTTTGGGGTGCGCAGGGCCAGGCCAACCGCGATGCGCGGTGCTGGTTGGGCTGGAGGGACTTGTACAATTTCTGTTTGTTTTTCGAGCCAAGCACAGAGCAGGAAGGACTGACAGTGTCTGTCCCTGCACTGGCACCTTTGTCAGAAATGCCGCTTGATGGCGTTTGAGGCTTCATATGACAGTGGCGTCTGCCCCACAGCCCCATGCCCACGGCTTCCAGCAGCTCCACAGCCATGGTGAAAAGTTAGTGAGGGACTTGGGAGCCCTGGGCTTGGTCCAGCATCTCAGTGAGAGGAAACCTCCCTTGTTTCCATCTTTAGTACCCACTTCATTCACCACTGCATATCGCAGAGTCATCTGCCTGCCCACGCACTGGAAAATGCTGCACATGGAAGACCAACCACACTGGTGGCATTATTTTTGCCCTCCTTAGTAAGACAAGGTTGCATTAAGAGGGTGTTTACACTGCTGGATGCCCAAAATAACTCCTCATTTGCTCAAGGTGTTCAGGAGAGGACTATGACTTCCCTCGCACCCACCCCGGGGCTGGAGCAGCTTCAAAGCCTCCGTACCGTCACTCCCTGTCCAGAGCTGCTGTTTGCTGTCCTGGGTGTGTGCCGGCGGCTGCAGCCCCGCACCGCCCGGCTCGGGTGCTTGTGCCGGCAGATAAACACACCATGAAAAGGGACAGTGTCTTCCTCAGAGTTGCCCTGTGAAGTTGTCAACCGGCTTTAACAGATCTGCCCATTCGCCTGCGCTGCCTCCCGCCCTGGGGTGCTCCCCAAAGCAGGGCTGTAGCAGAGCCGCGAGCTGCTGCTCCAGAGCTGGGGTGACCACGGCTCCCCCCTTGCGTGGTGACTCCAGCACCAGAGCCACTCACCGGAACCTGGCACAGTCCCAGCCATGCCCTGGGCTCCACACTGGGGTGACGGGTCCAGAAAGGGCTGGGATGTGACTTTGGGAAAAGCGTAAAGGGTGAGAAAGTGTTTTATGCTGGTGATGATGGGGCCAGTGGGGGTGTTTGTGGCTGGTTGGAGGGATCCTGGCACAGGGGATACGGCACTTGTCCTTCACTCTGCAGAGCTGGAGGGAGGCTCTGATCTGTAAGTGTGGAAAAATACTTGAAAAATCATGGGGAAAAACCAATAGCTCCGTACCTGGAAGGGACCAAGCTGAGGGCTGGCAGCGGTGGCAGACATGACCCACATAGGCACCACAGCTTGGGGAGCTGGGGCCAGTGACTGTGGCATGGGGACATGCCGCTGTTGGGGCAGGGGCAGCAGCTGGCTCTACACAGGCATTGCTCCTATGCCGGGGCCTTTGGTCGCCGCAGGCAGCTCTGGCACGGGACCAGTGGTTGAGCAAGCTGGGCTCAGCGCTGCCGCAGTGCTTGGGGAGCCATACAAAGGGCTCTTGTTCCCGGTACAGCGGGCAGGACCAGGCAGCTGCCCGCCAGGCCAGGCAGTGCAGGGAGCGGGCAGCCTTTCCTTTGGGAGGGGAAGTGGCTTTTCCAAGGAAAAGCAAGTAGTTTTTCCCCCTGGCCCCACAGGCAGGTCCAGGGAGTCCAGCGTGCTCTGGTGTCACAGCCACGGCGTGTCCAGTGGCTGCAGGTTTGGGGTGTCCCCTGCTGCCCAGGCAGGAGGGACATGCCAGCGGTGTCAGACACGGTGCTGGGCTCTGGCTCACGCCAAGCCAGGGGCTGTTATCGAGACATGTGGATCCCTGAACCAGCACTGGCTGCAGGGGGTGAGCCAGCAGCTGATAACCAGCTTCCAGCCATGGGGAAAGTCACTCCGACCCCCTTCTAGAGGGGGGGGTTGAGGAGGAATTTGTTATGTCACCTTCTTTGTTCTTAGGCCAAATCTGTGTTTTCATTTAACAGAAAGGAGAAACACAAACCTCTCCATGTCTGTTGATTTATTGGGTCTCTGTGCTCAGTGGGGCCAGAGGGCTGGGGCAGGGTGTCTCTGCCACCCGTGGTGCTCGGGGCCAGGAGGGCTTCCCTGGCCAGGCCCCCAGAGCAATGGGACCTGTGGGTGGCAGCAGCCTGTGCAGGGGACATGGCTTCTCCTGCTGTGTCGAGCCTTTCCGTACTGGTGGCCCCGGGATGGACATGAGGCCAGTTCTCCTTTGTGGGACGGACACGTACCTGCTGCTGGGGAGTTGTGAGCAGGGACGGGGTGTTTTGCAACCTGAACTGGGTGAGCCTGATGGGAATTGAATTCCAGTGTCCTGGTGTCATTTCCCAGCAGTTTGCTGGAAATTCCCCAGCCCTCCTGCCCCCAGCAACCCGCGGTCCCTGCCCATGGGCTCCTCCTGGGGCGGGGGGAACACAAGGGCTCTGCGCTCCCCCGTGCTGTGGGGTGTAACTGCGCTTGTGGGCGCCAGTGTTGGATTTAACTGCCTAAAGCTGAGTTACTCCCCTGGAGTCACATGCGATGTGTCTCCCATGCTGGGGGCTGCTGGTGTCTGTCCATCTGTCCCACTGGTGGCTTCTGGGGGTGGGGGTGAGCCCTGGCATGCTTGTGTTTTCCAGAAGTCCCTCTGGATGGGGCACAGCTGGGAGTTTAGAAAGTACCCCTTGGAGTTCCACCCTTTGGCATTATGTTTCACCTTCCCTGTTTGTCTTTGCTATTGCTGTTTCTTTGTTTTTTCATTTATTCGTGGCCACTCTGCAGGTCCCCGGGAGCATCAGCCACCTCGGCTTGGTGAGGGTGAGACTCAAGTTTGCTTTGTTGGAGCAGGAGGTTGGAGATAATGAGGGTGCTTTGGGACATCTCTGCCCGCAGCCACTTTGGAACCGTAGCAAAGCTGAGGCCCATGCCGGCTGGTTTCATGTTCTGCTCGGCTTCCTCTGGTATTACGGGCTGCCTCGGTGTTTACTTGCTGAAACCAGACCTGCTGCCTCGGTGCCCCTTGGGCAGACAAATCCAGGCATGATGGTGTTTGCTCTGTGGCATGGGCCAAGCCCCCATCCTGTGCTTCAAAACACCCAAACCCCAGCACTGCTGGACACCCCCGCTGGCCCGTGAGAAAGAATTTTGCCATTTCATGGCTGAGAAAGAGACAGTGATTAACTCCTGTACTTGCCTTTCTGGAAAGGTTATAGCTTAATTGGTCAGACTTGGAGTCATAAATCAAGTGCTGAAGGATCAGCAGAGATAAGAAAATTTTGGCAAAATGTTGCAAAACTACTATTTGGCAGGAGGCATCCAGCTGTGCCCAGCCAGCTGTGGGGGCTGAGGGCAGCTGGGAGCACAGGGCCCCACAAGGAAACGATTCACCCTCCAGCGAGGGGCCGGAAATTCTCCATTCTGTTATCAGTTAATCTCAGGATTTGCAAAATATCCTTTTTTTTCTTTTCTTTTCTTTTCTTTTTTTTTTTTAAAGAAAAACAACAGGAAAGCTATTGTTTGCTTTGGTCAGAAGAATCTGAACTCCATCTGTTTTGAAAGATGATTCTGTTTCTCCATGGGAAGTGCTATTCCCCCTAACCTCTTAATCAAAATTTTAAAACTCTCAACTTTTCCCAAGCTGAGGAGGACAGCGAAGAGGGGAGAAAAAGGCTCTTCCCACACAAGGCTCAGTCCCCACCATGTCCACCCATCACAGATCTGGGTGGTTTCAGCCTCTGACCTCGTGTCACTGCTGGAGCTGGTGTGGGAGAGCAGCAAAGCACAGAACATCTGCTGGGCACCGGAGATTTCACTCCTATAAACCATCAAAGCTCTTTGGAATCAATATGAAGTTTTACTTGTGGCCACTGGAGAGATTTCACCTCCTGAATTATATGATGGGATAAATGAGATCCCGGCCTGCTGCTATCTGTCCACAGCCAGCTGAAGAGCTCCCAGAATTAATTAGAATAATGAACCCCCAAAATGACAAAAGTATTGATTGGCATTTTTGTCTCTCTGCAGCCGGCAGTGGCCCTGGGAGCATCACAGAGTGATGCAATGCAGCCTCAGCTGGGGATGGGAGACACTTATCCCATGACAGCGCCGTGGAGATGGGTTTGTGTGCAACGATGGCATCAGCCAAATGCTTCCACGCGATGTTATTTCAGTAATAGGTAGGAAGCAGGAGTGGTGGGGGAGACCCTTGGCCCCAATGCCAGCGGCCGTGCGGGCAGCTGCCTGGGTTTTGGGCAGCACCCAGGTGGCCCAGCCACCCTCGCCAGGCTGGGAGCCGCCTGGCCATGGCACGAGTCCTGCAGGGATGTCCCTGCGAGTCTGGTGGCCGTGGGGAGCTCAGCACCCACCACAGCGCCCGGGCTGACTTTCCCATGGGAGATGCACGGCGTGGGCGGCGTGTCCAGCCCACGGCACCAGCACAGACCGCGCTGGGACATGGGCTGTGTGGGAGCTGAGCAGGGCAGGAGCTGAGCTCAGCCACGCTGAGAATGGGGACTCCTGAGGCCGGGGACCTCTGTGAAATGACAGGCAAAAACTGGTATCCAGAGAGGAATTTGGAAGGCGTGCTGCTGCTTCAGTGCGCTGCAGGGGCGAGCATGTAACAGCAGGATACAACACATTGGCTGTCGGTAGAGCAGAAAATAGAGTGAGGGAACTGTTAGTTTGGTCTTTAAAGGTTTTTGGAGGTAGAAGAGATTTTTGGCTCTGGCAATGAGCTGGGCATGGCATTCACCAGCCGTGTGTGTGGGGATGGGGAGCAGACATTGCAAGAGCCAAAATCTCTGCAGCAAGGGGATTCCTGAAGCCCTTTAAACTTGGTGTAGGGCCAGATGGTTGGTCACAGGTAAATACTGTAACATGAAGAGGTAGGAAGAGTGTCCTTGCTGGGGTGACCTTGGTGACGTCTCGGATATGGTGCTAATTGGAGAATGCAACAAAGCCGGCTGGTTCACCCAGGCAGACCATGCAGAACTCTCCCAATGTCTCTCTGCGTTAATGACTTGTAAGTGAAAAGGAAGAGGAGAGATCTCAGCTATCAGGATTTCAGGGAAGCAGTGATAGAAGTGCTACTAGGGAAATTGGTATTTAAGCTGAAGAAAATGGATCTTAAAAAAAAATGTGAGGAGAAGCAAAGGGCACACAAAGGGCAGGACTGGAAGAAGCGATGAGCAGGAGGTCCCAGGGCAGTGGGTTGGGATTGGGCTTCATTAACACAGCCGTTAATGATGGGGCAGGAGGAGCACAACGCTGTGGGGGGGCAGCCTGGACTGCACCCTCCAGAGAGGAGCTCAGCGGGGCTGGGCTCAGGGATTTGGCACAAACAAGGCTTTGGGGGGTATGGGCGATGCTCACAGCCGCCGGGATGGGCCAGTGCCCTTTGCTGGGGTGCAGCACTGTGTGGGGCCACCAGCTGGGAAGGGGAGTGTGTTTTTCTGAAACGGCCACTACATGAGATGTTGGTTTTTCTGTGCTGTCCCTTGCTGAGCTCATGGTGCAGGTGGTGGGTGTCGCAGTGTCCTGGCTGGACAGCCTGTCCCCTGCCTGGCTTTGGCCACTCCCGGGTGCCTGAACAGGCAGTGGGTTGGGCGGGATCCCCGGGGATGCTGGGCTGTTTGGGACGGCGATCTGTGAGGTTGTGCCCAGCTCAGCCAGATCCCCAAGGCTTTGGGACAGCATGTTCCCAACAAGCGAGGGTCTGGGCAGGATGGCACCCATGTACCAGGGAGAGGGTAGGATGGGAGTGAGAGCTGGGGACAGAGACATTGCTTTGAACCCCCCAAAAAGGGAGAGGGGCTCGTTCTGCAAACAGCTGCAGCCTGGCAGGGCACAGCAGGGATAAGCCAGCAGCGGTTTGGGCAGGACCATCTTCCTGGCAGCAAACACTGGTGATGGGCAGGAGAGCATTCACAGCCTGCGCGGGGGACACCGGGGCTCTTGTGGTGGCAGCAGCTGCCCAATGGCACCAGGGCGGTAGGAACCTCAGTGACCAGCTGATGTCCGGCCCTGGGCAGGACACAGCTCTTTTTTCTGCTCCACGAGGATCACACCAGGCACTTCTCTCCAGGTTTATTAATGTTAGTAATGTTAGTCCCACGTTAACAAGTGCACACAAACAAGATGCTGCAGCAGCAGCACAGGGGGACGGTGGAGCCTCGGCACAGGCTTGCACTGCCATGAGACACTCCGAGCATGAGTGCTGGGTGCAAGGAGCCCTCACCGCTGTCCTGGGGTGAACCTGGGGCTTGCAGGGACAAAGGCACTTGACTGGAGGGTTGCTACACACCCGCAAGACGATTAACGAACCTGGTGAGGCTGGTGATGGGGTCACTGCTGCTTTGCAGCAGGGTCAGTGCTAAGTACAGGGAACTGAAGGGGTCTGGGACTGATGATGGGGCACCGGATCCCAGAGTCCCACCATCGAACGTGGGATGTCCCATCCCATTGGTGATCAAGGCTTCCACATCTGGGCAGGAACCGCCCCATCTGGAAGGGACTGTTTTGACTTGGCATTTGCTTTAACTGGACTCTCGGTGTGGTGGTTCTCCAGGTAAACAATCTGGGGGGGCTTTTCAGAGGGGCAAGGGGGTCTGGGGCTCGGGAGGTCCCGGGGCAAAGCCAGGCTTGCTGCTGGGGCTTCTTCAGTGGAGTTCTGAGAGTCTGAGTCTTCAGAGGATAAACTGCTCTGGCTGGAAACCTGGAAGTACTGGGTGGCTCCTGCCCATGTGTTGGCAGGTGAACGGTGTGTGCTGGGGACTGGGACTGCCTCGTGGGGCACAGTGGGGGGACACAGCGGGCCAGTGCCCAGGACACATGCCTGGGGAGGCAGGCACAGGGGCTGCCTGTGCGGGGGCTGCCCGCACTTCGGGGAGATGTGTCTGGCAGTCCCCAGGCTGGCTCCATGCTCAGGTTTAGGGAGGGAGGTGGCAGCAGGGATGTGGCAGTGACAATCCTGTTCACCCTCCAGCCCCTGCTGCTGTGGGGATCTTGGCTGTACACCCAGCATGGGGCTGGGGACACTGCCAGCCTGGGGCTGTCCTGGCCCCCCGCCGCTGGGCTCCAGCTGCTCCGCTGCCCCCCGGCTCCCCAACACCACCGGCTTGGGGCTGGTGGTTGCTCTGCAGCCCGGGGCTTCCTTGCAAGGGGCTGCGGCCCCTGCAGCGTCTCCCTGCCCATCGGCTTGTGTTCCCCAGGCCTCCCGCAGCTCCGCCAGCATCTCCTCCAGGATCCGCTGGCTGTCCCGGTACCGCTGCCGTGCCTCACTCCAGGCCGCCAGCCCCTGGCTGCGCTGCATCCCACGCACCTGAGCCTTCATCTCCTCCAGCTTCTCCAGGGCCAGCTCCACAGACAGCTTCTGGAAGGAGCTCTGCAGGCAGCGCAGCGCCCGGCCGCCCCCATGCTGTCCCTGCGCTGGGCTCTGCCCGCAGCCCCGCTCCAGCTCCGCCAGCTGGAACAGAAGGCAGAGTGGCTGCTCTCACGCTGCCCAGGCAGCACACGGCCCACGGAGGACCGCCCTGGCACCCACCTTGCTGGAGAAGCATCTGAGCTCCCGCCGCAGCTCCCACTCCACCTGCCGCCGCTCCAGCTGCCCATGGAACCTCATGAGCCTCGTCCGGAACAACGTGGCAGCCGCCTGGAAGGGCTGTGCCTCGGGAAACACCGCATCCTGCACCACGGCCGCCTCCTGGCACAGGGTGAGGCCACACTGGTACCGAGCCTGCAGGGACGGCAGGAAGGACATGAGCTCCCGCAGGGAACGGCACTGACCTGCTCTGTGCAGGTGAGGATCACCGCAGTCAGTGCTCGATGTCGCTATCTGGGCTATACGGGAAATGTTGCTGGGCAAGAGAGAAGAAACAAAGATAACTGGGGTTCTCAAAATCTCTGCTCTGTCCTGGCTCTGCTCAAAATGTACAAAATGCACCATCCTGTATTGAGTGTGGTCACCTTGCTCTGTCCTCCCTGGCTTCCCCACCCAGGGGTATGGCAGGAACACGTTGTCACCATGTTATCTGCCTTATGGACACCCAGGCTCTGAAGCCTGGCCCTGTGGCATGATGGGGACTGCAAAGAACGGAGCATGGGGGGGTCAGGAACAGCAGCCCCAGCCCAAAGTACACCCAGGAGCAGCACAAACGTCCCCCTCCCCGGAGCGGGGCTGCCCAGAGACCCCAGCAAAGCCTGAACCAGCCAGCCAGGGGACACCAGGTTTGCCCAGAAGCCTCATTCCGAACTTGGGGGATCTGGACTGATTGTATCAAACTTTGTAATGATCTTCTAATTCTAAATGTTCTAACTCTAAATGTTTCTAATTTGGCATTTTCAGTTTCTGCCGAGTGCCAGGCAGGGTCCGGAGCCACCCAACAGTGCAGTTGGCAGCGATACCCTCGGGATGTGTGTTACAGAAAAGCCCTTACGAACGCACCGCTGCCTGGCTGAAGAACTCGCTGCACCACTCGGTGGAGCCCTCGCTGCCGTCGGGGCTGCACTCCTCGGCACCCAGCTCCTGCATCCGCACCGCCGCCTCCCCATCCAGCCAGCTGCCCAGCTGCAAGAGAGCAGGAGCAGGGTCAGGCACCGGCCAGCGGCAGCACCTCCCTTTCCTTCCCCGGGCAGGGATCCCACCCCAGGCGTGGTTATGCAGAGTTGCCCCACAATGAAAATCAAAGCTCAGGCAATCCTGTTATTCTCCATGCTTCCTTCATCATCAAAAAACAAGGAAATGTGCCAAAAATGCTCAGCCGTGGGAACACCACAGAGGACCACCTCAACTTGCTGCAGCCACAGCATCACCCCAAGGACACCCTCCTCACCTTGCTGAACTCAGCCTCAAGCTCCCGGACCTTTTGGAGGAACTCCAGCCGCTCCAGGCAGCTGTTGGACTGGGACACCAGGTCGTGCAGCTCTCCCTCCAGCTGGCTGTACAGCTCCTCGGCCAACTCCATGCTGGTCCTGGGGGCCGGGGAGGAGAGGGGCTGTCAGTGCCGGGGCTGAGGACACCGGCCGGGCAGCTCTTCGGCAAGCAGGACCCTCCGATGGGACAGCTCCCTGGAGGCGGGTGCTGGCGTGTGGCCATGCAGGCAGCCCGGAGCTGAGGCAGCAGACAGGCAACCATGCAGTACGTGCGGCTGGCAAGGGCCCGGAGCCGGGCAAGGGCTGTCTTCTCCACCCACCCTGTGTGTCCCCAGAGCCCACCGGGGACATGAGAGTGCTCCCTGGGAGTGCTGGGCAGTGAGACAGGAGTCAGGGAATACGTGATGGGATCGCGCTGGCTGTTGGAGCGGCCCAGCCAAGAGAACGGAGCAGTGGGATTTGCGCCATGGGTGCATGGACCACGGGACAAGCATGGCACCACCAGATATGTGCAGCACCACCAGATGCGTGGCACTGCCAGACATGTGCAGCATAGCTGGACCAGCATGGCCCTGCCAGACATGTGCAGCGTCACCAGATGAGCGTGGTGCGGCTGGACATGTGCAGCACCACCAGATGAGCGCAGTGCTGCCGGGGCTTGGCCCCATCTAGTGGCTTTGTGTGAGCCCAGCCTGGCTCATGCAGGCCTTGCAGAGCAGCCCTGGAGCCTTGTCCTGGAGCAGGAGACCCCCCCAGGGACCCACACGCCTTCCCCAGCTAGGAACTCCTGCAAAGGGCTGTCTGAGACATGAGCTCCAGGCACAGGGGGACAGCCCCAGCGCTGGGACATGCTGGAGAGAAGCTCGTGTGGGAGGCGGCTCTGTTGCTGAGTGGAGGAGGCCAAGGGTCCCCGGTGCGTGCACCTCGCTCCCAGTGAAGCTGCCCCCTCCTACCTGACATTGGCTGAGCTGTGGAGCCGGGCGGCCGCCCTGCGTAGCCGGGCCAGCATGGCCCCCCCTTCACGCTGCACCTGCACCAGCTGCGGGTCGCTCAGCACCCTCTGCATCAGCTCCTGGTGCCGTGTGATGCCAGTGGCTGCATCCTGTGGAGAGAGGGTTGGACGTGTCCCACCTGTGCCAGCACAGGATGGGCACCCAAAGCCGCATCCTGAGGGACAAGGACAGGGGATGGCCCTGCAGCCAGGAGTGGCTTGTGCAGGAACATTTGCATCGAGCTTTGGGGAACAGGGGTGAAATGTTGCTGTGTTTTGGACTGCAGATGGGCTCTTTGGAAAGTCCAACAACCCACGGTACCGCAGCCCCTGTTACCTGCGTCCCCGCCAGCACGTTGGTGCTCTGCAGCTCCTGGATGCAGCTCTGCAGCAGCTCCAACGCTCGCCTGAGCCCAGCCGTGAAGGGATGGAGGTTCTGCAGGTGGGACATGGGCTGTCAGGGGTTGGGGACTGGCAGCAGGGTGGGAGGGCAGGCAGTGAGGAGGAGGAGGAGGAGGATGAGGAGGAGAACAGTGCCAGGCCAGAGCAGGGAGTACCGGGGGCAGCAGGTTAAAGCTGAAGAGGGAGTGTGGATGGCACCAGGCAGTCAGGCAGGAGGGGGCTGTGCTCAGAGCTCTCATTTTCATTCCCCTCTCCTGGGCATTCCTGTCACTTTTCCAGGGATGTTCGTGAGACAGGGGAACCATGGTGGGGATAGAGGGGCAGGGCGGGGGTTGAGGCGATGGTGAACGGCTGGTACCAGACACCTGGAAGAACTGAACCCACTCGCTGTGGCAGTAGGGGAAGGTGCCGTTCAGCTCCGGCGTCAGTTGGGAGCTGTCGATGTAGCGGCCCAGCGCCTTCAGCGATGCCAGGGTCTCCACCTGCGGGACATGGGGCTCATGAACACCGTGGGGCCACGCCAGGTCCCTCTGCAGACATGTCCCCAGAGGCAGCCCAGAGCAGGGGTCATAAACCCCCTGTCCCAAAGACACCGTGTCCCGTGTGGCAGCTCCGCAGTGTTTGGATGCAGGGGAGATTGCCAGGACTGCAATAATTTGCCATGACAGCCAATCTAGGTGATTGAGCTCATTAATGTTTCACATATTAAATACACTGAGCAGCACTAAAAGAACAATAAACCCTTTCAAGCAGTGCCTGTGTGTGGCCGCTGCAGGTAACTGGGGAGCTCTGGCCGCCCCAGGGCAGCTTTTGCTGCCTCCACCTCCCAGCGAGCCCCTTAGCAAGGGGCTGCCCTGCCTGGTATCCCCAAGCAGGTAACGGGGGTCTCCAGGTGAGGGGACAGAGGGTGCCCTGAGGTGGGAGGTTCCTTTGACCTGGCTCTGCTCTTTCCACAGGACACAACACAGGGACACAAGGAGGGGACAGGGACAGGCTCACCTGTGCCCCGGGCAGCCTCTCGCGGTGGGCGAGCTCCTTCTCAGCCAGCAGCAGCACGGTGTGGATGCAGCCCAGTGAGACACTCTGCGGGAATGGGGCAGAGTCACGGTGCAAACCCACACACAGCCCTGAGTTACCCACAGCACAGCTGTGGGTTTTCCACGCCGTTACCCACATTGACTGAGGCCAGTGAGCTCATTGCAAAGGAAATGGTTCCCGAGCTCGCTGGTGTGCAAAATGGAAACGAGTCACTCAGGTCACAACCCTGGCCCAGCCACCAGCTCCTGGGCAGAACAGACCCACGGGAAGAGGCCTATGAGCGGACCCCACTGTTTGCACCAGCGACGCTTTTCCACCTGAGGAACATCAGGCCAGTGAGGGATCTACCGGATGGGCTGCAGCCAAACCCTGAAGCCCTGAGTAGGCCGAGGCAAAGCGTGCTGTGGTGGGGAGCTCCCCATGGCCCCCGACAGCACAGGGCACTCTCGTGGCACTGCCGGCACCGGCGCGGAAACCTGACAGCGCTGCGGAGCCTGTTCCCAGGTGAGCACAGCCAGTGGGATGCTGATGGGGTCTGGGGCATGGCGCAGTGCTGGGTGACAGCGGGGACAAGAACAGACCCCATGGGGCTGGGAAGGGACCTTTGGTCCCAAACCATCAGCACCTCGTGGATAGGCATAAGTTCTGGTGTGAGCTCGGTTCGGGGCAAATGGGGTCTTTGTGCCCTTTTGAGGGACAGTCTGTGCCACTGCAGATGTGCTCAGAAATCAGAGATTCAGCAGCAGCTTTGGGAACAAAGTGGCAGTTGTGTGAGTGCTGCCAGACCTACAGGGAGTCAGGAGCCAGAACCAGCTGCTAGGGGGGCAGCAGCGAGAGGGACATGGATTTTCTGGATCAGCGTATTGCGGTGCAGCCGAGAGCTGCTTCAGTGCATCTGCACCGCGACACTTGTGGGTAAAATCTAGTGAGATGAAAACCACAGCCCCAGGCACAGTAGTGCCAGGGGCTGCTGAAGAGGCTGCTGCCAGCCAGGGGTTGAATCGAGTGGTGGGTGCAGGGGTGGCTCTGACAGACCTGCTCCTGGACAGGGACCCCACTAGCACATCCCCCGCACAGGGATGCAGAGCCCGGCATACCTGGACAGAGCGGAGGGCCGAGAACAGGACGGGAGCAGGTGGCTGCTTCCTGGCGTCCACCACGACAGTCACTCCGCCGTCCTTCGCCTCCTGCCTGGCCGGGGAGACAGAGCGGGAAGGAGATGGCGCTGGTTAGAAGTGAGACATGGAGGGAGCAGGACCTGCTCAAAGCCTCTTCCTATGGCTTCGTGTCCCCAGGCAGGACTGTGCAGCAGGCAGGTGCCCCTGCGGGACACCCCAGCCATGGGCAGCACCAGCCCTGCAGAAACGTGTGCCTTGGGCAGCGGCACTTGGTCCTCAGGGCTGGCTGCAAGGGGGCACTCTGGGGACATCGGGATGTGCCCAAAGCAGCATGTGCAGGACACTGATCATCCATCCTGGCTTGGCCCAGGGGCCATCCAGTCCCTCAAGCTGAGAAGCAGCCAAGAGGTCCCAGCAGGTCCCCTGGCCCTTACCTGGGCAGGGAGCAGAGGTGGAGGATGAGCCTCGCCAGCTCGGCCGCTGAGCACCACGTGGCCCCCCAGGCGCTACTGCTGGTGTTGACCTGGAGCAGGGCCCTGCCCAGCCTGTCCGAGCTCCCTGTGGGGAAACGGGCGAGTGAGCCCTCCAGCAGCACCCGCCGGCTGCATCCCAGCCTTGAGCACCCCGGGGGACTAGGGCTCCCACCGGCCCCACTGCTGCTCACGAAGCAGGAATGGGCTCTGCACCGGCTCAGCACAAGGGGTTCAGTCGGGTTAACACCATGCAGCTGTGGTGGCACAGCAGCCACCCCGGTGCTGTCCTAGTGCCACCCTGGTGTAACTGCCCCCAGCCCCTCTGGACGGGCAGTGCCAGCCCATGAGGGCTCTTGGCACCAAAGGCGGCCCTGGAAATGCCAGGGTAGAGCTGCTGAGAACGTTCTTCATTTTTTTTAAAAAAAAAAAAAAAAAAAAAAAAAGATGGTTTTTGTGACTGGTTTTCAGCTCTTGGGGAAAAGGAAGAAGCCAAATGTTTAGTGTTTGGCAGCTACAAGCTGAACAGCTTCACTGGTGAGGAATGGTGTGGGAGGGTTCGCTGCAGCTGGGAACCAGGGCAGCTGCGCGGAGCAGACTGCTTGTTTTTATGTTTTTCATTTTTTTGCCCAGTTGAAAGGAAATTTTCTGCTTGGGAGCTTTCTGGCCTCTGGCAAAGCCCTGAAACCCTCCTCCAGAAACCCATCTCCAGCAGCATGGCGCTGTCCCTCCAGAGGCCTCCCCGTCCCCGCTGAGGTCCCGCGGTACCTGGCAGGGTGACGATGCCCGAGCGCAGCAGCCCGGTGTGCAGGTCCTGCCAGGCCGGCGGCTCCCGGCCGGGGGTGCCAGCACTGGGCACAGGGGGGCTGCTCTTGCAGCTGCTGCTTTCCAGGGCCGTCCCATTCATACCTGCTGGCAGGGACAAAGGATAGAGGAGCTGCCAATGTGCAACCAGGCAGATAAATGCAAAAGCCCCACCAGAGCCCAGGCAGGTGCCATGGCCCCAACGTGGACATCACCTTTCCCAGTGGGCTTGACTCTGCCCATCCTGGGCGAGTAGATGGCAGATATCTTCTTCCAGGCTCCTTCATGCTGGCTGGCGGCTCGCTCGTCCCCAGGGGCTGCCCCGAGCCGCGGCCCCTTCAGGAAGGAGAACTTGTGGCTGGAGCCCGCGGGGGCCGGGGGGAGGTGGGGGCTGCCTGGCTGTGCCCCCGCCTGCACCCTGGGACTTGCTCTGTGGGGACGGCGGGTGCCAGACCCTGGACCCAGCTGTGTGGGGGTGTCATTAGGAGTGGTGGGGGGTGGCTCGGGGCCCGGGCCATCTGGCTCCTCCAGGATGGCTGACATCAGCCCAGGGCTGAGGCTCAGCGGGTTCTGCAGCGCAGCCAGGTAGGAGTCTCGGTGGCGGCACCGTGGGCTGCGTGGCCCCTGCTCCCGGCTCAGTGTCCACCCCAGGCATGGGGTGCAGGGACCCTCCTCTGCCCCCCCGCAGACAGAAGCATTTGCCCCTGGCCCCCCGTTCACCCAGGGGAGTGTCACCCTGGCCCCCATTGGCCCCGCTGGGCAGACAGGCGGCAGAGACCCAGTCAGCAGGTCCGGCTGCTCCTGGGAGGGCTCCAGCAGGTCCACATACTCGCCCTCCAGGTTCTGGCTGAGGATGTGGCAGAGGCTGGGCATGGCCAGCACAGCTGGCTGCTTCTGCAACCCAGCCTGCTCTACCTTGATCAGTCCCGGGTACCTGCCCTGGCTCGATTTCCGCCGAGTGCCCTTGCAGCCTGGGATGGTGCTTGCGATGTTGCTGTAGGGTGCAGGAACGCCTGCTGTGCCGTGGGACACAGATGTGCTGGGTGCTGCCGGCTGAGCTGTGGTTTCTGGAGCAGGGCCATGCTGAGCCCCTGCGGGCGCATCATCAGCTGCAGCCTTGGGCTTGTCGATGAACTCCGGTGTGGCGATGCTGCTCCACGGCAGCGGGGCAACGCCGTTCTCAGTGGCCACCAGGCACGTGTGCAGGGGCACCCGGGCCTGGTTGCTGTTGATTTCCTCCAGCCACTCGTTGGTGAAGAGCAGTGCATAGGCGGCCTCGGGCACCGGCGTCTCCTCCACCGTGTGCAGGTCCAGGGACAGGTGTTTGAGGGTGATACGCGCCGAGAGCTCCTCGCATGGCTCAGCCTGCAGGTAGAAGTCCCCGGGGCGCAGCAGGAGGGGGTTGAGTGGTGCAAGGTGGACGACCACTTTCTCATGCAGACACAAGGGCCAGCCTTCATGGAGAAAGATGCAGTTAAAGTATGGAGCCTGGGAGGGAGGAAGAACATAGCACATGAGCGAGAGCCTCGCTGGCTTCATCCCCTCTCAGCTGAGCCCACGTGCTCTCACTGCCATGTTCTGCCCTTCCCATGATGAAGGCTGAAGAGGTCAGTGACCTGATCGGATGTCCCTGAGCTGAACCACAGCAGGGCCCTGCAAGCCCACCCAAGCCCATGGCTGTTCCCAAGGTGCTGTGTAGTACCCAGAGGGGAAACCCCACTGAAGCCTCTCCAGGGGCAAAACAAGGTGACCCAGGAGTCCCCCTGCCCTTATGGAGGGGATGGTGTGTGCCAGGCTCTGTGCCAGAGCTATGCCGGGAGCTGGGCTCACCGTGGTCCGCTTTGCGGGGCAGGAATGGGGACAGGGAGGTGGATGTGCAGAGGGAGCTGCAGCCCAGCGCAGGGACCAGGAGGCAGGGCAGACCTGCATGGCGGGGTGGGGGCTCTGAGTGCTCCGCGGGGCGGGGGGCTTACGCAGGCTGCCTGTCGCACATGCTCGAAGAGCCGCTTGGCCGGGATGAGGAACCGGAGCAGGCAGCAGAGCCCGTCCCCCTGGTAGCGTGTCTCCAGCAGCCGGAACACCTGGCCCAGCACCGTGGGGGCCGTGGCTTCGAAGGGCGGGTAGAGAGCCTGGAGTGCGCCCTGCACCGCTGTGTCCAGTGATCCGACGTCCTGCGGGAAGAAAGTGTCACTGGTGGGGAGAGTGGCCCTGCAATGGGACGCTGTCACCCCCGGAGCCCGTGCCCACCATCCTGCCACCACAGCACCATGGCTCTGCTGGTCCCTGTGCCACCCACACTGGCAACGTCACCAGCTTCAAACCTCCTTGGGCTGGAGACTGAGGAGGGACTGGGTGCAGAGCGCACCGAGCACGTTGCTGTTCCCAGTGTTGGGCTGTGGTTTAGGGAGCCCGGGGTGAGTCCCAAGCGCAGCTGTGGCCCTGCCAGGAACACGGCTGTGCGGAGACGGAGGAGCCGAGGGGCTCAGCCCAGCCAAACGGAGAGCATGGGGATGCACCAGGCTCAGCTACAGGATGCAGCAGATGGCAGGAAGGACAGACGTCTGAAGATGGATTGAGTGTTTTAGTTCAGACTCATTGCTGAATTCGTCGAACTCAAAATTAGTCCTCCCAGTGTTTTCTGGGAAGCGCTCTGCTGGGTTACAGCCCCCTCCCGTGTGCTGCTGCCAGACAAGGCGAGGACGCTGGTTTTGTGCCATGTGTAAACTGGTGGCTCTGAGTTTGCTTTCCCAGCTCCACAGGAGATGATGGCTGTGCAGACCTGGCTGGCACAGCAGCGCACAGAGGGAAGACATTGGATGGCTCCAGTGAAATCCCAGCTGTGCTACAGGCAGCACAGGGGGGGTTACAGGCTGAAGGTGGGATTAGTTGAAGGTGGGATTAGCTGAAGGTGAGCATTAATTTCAGGCAGCTAATCCCTGGCCTGGGAGCCTATACAAAGTGGCCGCAGTTAACTTAGCTTAATTAGCTTTAATGTGCTTTAGCTAAAGCACTTTCCAGTCACACTTTGGATAATTCTTCATTACTTTTTCTCTGTGTCTCCACACAGGGATCTCCTGCCCTCAGGCCTGGCAGGAGGAGAGCAAGTCCCTTCCTGGTGCCCTGACCACCACCGAGCTCAGCTCCTTCCCCGTCCCTGCATTGAGGTGAGAAGCCACCGTCTGTCACAGCAAAGGGGGATCTGTCAGCTCCTCATGCTGCCTGGAGAGACGGGCCAGCCCTGCCTGAGCCAGAGCCCACTGCCCGGTCACCCCTGCACAGCCCTGGCACATCCCAAAACCAGCTCTTTTGAAACCAGACTAAACTCTTCCCAACTGAGCTCATATGGCACTGATAAAAACACAAATGAAAACAGAAAGAGAAACCGGGTACTCCAAGACCAGGGCTCTGTCCGGGCAGGCTGCAGGGGGGACAGGCAGCCCCAAACCTGGCCATGGGGTAAAGGCACACGCTGCCAACAGCCCCATCCCACACCCCTTCTCTCACCACACCGTTCCCCAAGCTCTGGAGCAGCCTCCCTGGTCCCACACCTTGGCAGCTGGGGAGAAATGTCCAGAGTTTGGGTAAACCAGCTGGGATAAACTTGGGGTATCAGGGAACAGCCCTGCTGCAGGGAAAAAGGAAAATCTTCCAAACCACTACCAAAACCCCACAGCAAAGGATGCGCAGAGGATGAATCAACCGAATAAACAAAGCTGCTTTGCTGTCAATGGAACGACAGCGCCCAGGATGGCATCCAGCAGTGGGGACAGCGTGAACCAGTGGCGGGCGGAACCACTGATGATGGAGGTACCAGGCGCAGCCTGGGTTGTGCTGGGGAGTATTTTGGCCTGGAATGACTAAAAATGTTTTCATTGAGTGTCACAAAGCAGTTCATCAGTGGCGGAGGATTTGGGGTAACCGTGGTGCAGCGGCTCTGCGTTCGCGGGAGAAGCTGAGGCCAGATCGGCCGGGGAGCCCTTAGAAATCCAAAAGCAACCAATTAGCCCCGGCCCCTCCGTCAGCTGCAAGAGAGCACGGACCCGAAACAAAAGGCATTAGAGAGCATAAGGAGATTTACATTTGCAAAGCTATTTCCATTTTAATAAGCCAAAGTGCTGTTAAATAGAGATTGATATTTCTCCCCAAATACCCATATTTTTTAAAGTGGTTTACACCAACAGGATGAGCTGCGCTTGGTGTTTTGGTGCTGTAAAGTTGTTTAACTTGTGCCCAGAGCCACAGAGTGACTCAGCTCCATCTCCCTTCTCCCCCCTGCTCAAAAGGAGTGAAGTTTGAGTGCCGGGACTAGCCCTGAATAACAATTCCTCTCTCTCTCCTGCAGCTCTTGCTGTAAGCAGCTTTGGCAGGGCCCGATGCCATTGGTAACGAACAGCCCCAGTGGAGCTGGAGGCCAGGGCTGAGCACAGCATCGCCCCGAGCCCAGGGCAACGGAGCATGCCAGCTGTGGCAACAAATGAGACGGCCAACAGGGAACGATCCGCTGAGTGTCCTGGACCTGCATCCAGGCATGGTTCACAGAGCAGCACCCACTTGCTGCACCCCTCCCACTGCCAAACTTTTTCAGGGAAGTTTATGCACCGGGAGCTGCAGCCCTGCACACGCCTGCCCCAGCAGACCGCCACCTTCGCACCCATCCACACCCACCTTTGCGTCCCCCATTCATGCCCCCACCCACCACGTTCACACCCACCCTCCACCTTCACACCTGCCCCCGCCTTCACACCCCACTTTTGCACCCCCCTCTACCCCACCCTCGCTGCCGGCCCCCCCAGCGCCGGGTGGGCAGCGAGGGACGGTGAGTGGAGAGGAAAGCAGAAGGAATTACCATGTTTACTGGGAAGCTTTGAGGGGCTGGGGGCACCGCGGCACCGTCGCTCCCGTCCGACGGCCGCCCCGCCCGGCGCTCCGAGCGGCTGTTCCCGGCCCCACCGGCTCCGGCCGCCGCGCCTCTGCTGGGATTAAAAAAAAAAATAAAAAGAAAAAGAAGGAAAAAGAAAGAAAAGGCGAAGAAAGAGCGAGCGCGGCGGGGCGGGCCGGGGGAGGGGGCTGGCGGGGCGGCTCGGGTAGCAACGCGGGACCGGGGGGGCCGGGCCGAGCTGAGCTCCGCCGGGGGCTCCCGAGGCGGCGGCTCCTCCCGGGGACTCCCTCGGCCCCCCCGGCTCCTCGCTGGCCGCCCCCAGGGCGACGGGCGAGCAGGGGCGGACGCGGCGCCGGCTCCGTCCGCCGGGGGGATGGGGGACGGCTGCCCTGGCGGGTCCTGCCCGGTTCCCCGGCACGGTGCCGGGCGACCCGCTCCCCAGCAGCTGCTGCCCCCGGCTCAGGGGTCCAGCACAGCCTCGGGAAGATGCAAAACTGCGTGTGTGTGTGTACAGGCAGCCATGCGCTATCTGCGGCTCCCCTGGTTTTAAATAAACACAGGCCGGCGTTGATGTGAGCCATCAGGGCTGGTTTGGATTCAAAACACAGCACTTAGCACAGCCTGAGTTCTCATTTGTGAATTGGCCTGAAAGCACAGCAGAAGAAGAGTGTCTCCTAGGGCTCTTTGGATGTTTCAGTGATGGAAAGTACCTACTTGAAGGCAGAATTGTGTGATTTAGCAACCAGAACTCCTATAAAAACAATCAGCATAAGCGCCAAAGCCACAGATTTGGTCTATCCCAGTGCAAACTGCTGCTGGCTCAGCACAGCTCCCCAGTCCCCAGCACAGTGTCCGGCACTCCAGCCCCTCTGCTCCCTGCTCAGGCTCAAGTCCTGTTTGCTGTCGTGTTCCTGAGCATGGGCTCAAGGATGAGACCAGGGACAGGACCAGGGATGGGTGGGACAACCACAGCGTGGGCTGGAGCTGCCGAGTCAGTCTCAGTAACGACCGCCTGTCCAGGGATTTGTGAGCAGCCAAAGGACACGCTGTGAAAACAAGCCGAGACAGGAGGAAGTACAGCTGGGTTGCTGGCTCCTTGGAGGGAGGACAGCTCCAGGGAGGGCTTGCGTCTGCTTCCCACTTCCCTGGGAGCCAGCGAGAGCCCTCTCGTCGCCAGTGCAGGTCATGAGTGCTGCAAGGGCTCAGGCACCAGCGGTCACGCTAGGTGGGCAGAGGGGCTGGAGCACTGCAACCCATGGCACAGCTGCGACACAAACACCGCTGCAGCCCACGGTGCAGCTGTGACACAGGGACCGGTGCAGCCTATGGCACAGCTGCAACACAGGCACTGCTGCATCCTATGGCATAGCTGCAACACAAACACTGCTGCAGCCCATGGCACAGCTGCGACACAAACACCACTGCAGCCCATGGTGTGGCCACAGACTCACAGGCACCACTGCAGCTCTGTGCAGCGCTGACCCTTGGCTCAAACCCTGCCTAAGCCGTCTGCCCAGGATCCATAATGCAAACTGGGGCCTGCTGAGCCAGTTCCTCCCTTCCCCACCAGCAGCCAATTGCTCCTTAATTGCATTGGTTCACATACGCTGCTGTAGCCTTTTTATATCACTGAGTGCAAGGGGAGTATGAGCTCATGTTCTGACCTTCTTTAATTGCCTGGTTACCTCTGAAAGGAGCCCAAGAACTTCCTTTGGCTCGTCCACCTCCAGAGAGGCTGGGTGAGCAGACAGTGGGCAGGGAGGAGGCAGGGCAATTGACTGGGTCCCAGAACCAGCAGGTAGGGTCCCTCTGCAGCACTGGGACTGGGGAGCAGGAGGGGGAGGATGCAAAGCAGAGCCTGGGGGAACCCAGCGTTATGGAGTGCCTGAGGGCAGCAGCTCCCAGCCTGGCTCCTGGGGGCTCCTATCAGCTGTGTTCAACCAGCCCACCCTGGATCCAGCCCCACGTCCCTGCAGCACCCATAGCAACTCCCTGTGCTCTCCTGAGACAGAACGGTGCTGGGGACCAAGCCTGGCCAGTAAAAGGCAGAGCTTCTGGGGGCCTCCTGGGTGCCCCTGACCCCATGAGCTCACCCTCCTCTGCTGCTCCCTCTCTCCATGTCCTGTTTGTCCCCAGCAGTTGCCAGGACAGGCTGCATGTGGCCTCTTGCTCTGCCTCTCCACCGGCACAGAGCCACCATTCAGATCCCCCCAGGCTCTGCCTGAGGTCACCATTCCTGCATTTTTATTTTTACTTCTCTGCAAAATCATCCCCCTCAGCTCTCTGCATCCCCTTTTGTCTCCCCCGAGGCTCCCAGACCTCATGTCACGAGCTGTTGTGCTGCGAGAGGAGCCTGCCTGTCTGGGGTGATGGCAGCTCTGGCAGGAGGGGGCGATGCTCTGGCTGCAGTGCTGCGCCGTGGGGACCCTGGGATGCCACCGGGGTGCTGGGCGGAGGGAGAGTGATGGTGGTGAACCAAGCGTCCGGGGCAGTGTCTGAGAGGCTCATTGCTTCTGGCCGCCTCCCTGCTGCCAGGGTCCTTGTCTGCTGGCGCAGCCGCTCGCTGTGTTCTACGGGACTTCTGTGTTATTAGCAGTTGGGTCTCTGAGTGTTTCCGTTTGCCTGTTTTGGATGCAGTGGTCAGGGCTGGCGTCAGCGGTGACCCCGCACTGGCACAGAGCCCTCCCGGCTCCAGGAGCAGCCGGGGCCAGGTCAGGCCGGTCCTGCAGCTGGGAAAACATCAGTGCAGGAGCCCCCACACATCTCCTGGCCATGTTTTGGGATGCTGCTGATCCAAGGTTGTCACGGACTTGCAGGAGCGGGTGGGACAGCGATCCCGCACGTGTGGGAGCAGGCAGGAGCTGCAGCCCTCCACATCTCGATGCTGACAGGGTCTCACTGAGCTCTGGGGGTTGTCCCTGTGGGTCTAGGGACAACCATGGTGGCCACAGTTCTGGTCAGAGCCTGGTTCTGTTGGTGGCAGTGAACTTGTCCTGGCTGGAGATGCATAGGGGGAGGTTTTATTTCTCATTGTGGACTTCTCTTTTTCCAAATTCCCCCCAAAACCAGCTGGGTTGCTCTCACTTTTCTTGCCAAGTTCCCCGGGTTTTCCCCTGCATTTCCCTAGCAGAGTGTTTGCCAGCCTGCAGCTCTGCTGGGGCTTGGGGAGAGAGGACAGGCAGCAGCAATGCTGCTGGCACCCGCGGAACTGCCCAGCCCTGGGGAAATCCCAGGGCAGTTGTGGCACCGCAGGAAAAGGATGTGGCCGAATTTCCTTGCAGAAGGCAAACGTGCCCGCGTGCCCTTGCTTGCAGCCCAGGATCAATAGCAGCCACTGTGCTGCCTCACACCTGCCAGCGGCTGTGCCAGGACAGCTGGGGTGCAGCAGCCCATGCCAGGGCCTCCCGGGATGGGGCTCGGAGTGGCAGTGAGCCCAGGGCACCCGAGCTGTTGGCTGCTGGGGATGGAGCTGGGGCACAGCTCAACCCTGAGGTCCCGGGGAGCCCCAGCCTGCCATGGCAGGATGGTTTGGGACATTGCACCACACGAGATGTGGAAAGAGCTGCGGGCAGGGAAAGAGCTCCTCAGCCCATGTATGCTGAGGAGCGGCAGGGCCAGAGGAAGCCCTGGCCTGGGGGTGGCCTGGGGACAGCAGGGACGGGTCCCAAGCCACAGCCCCGGCAGGGGACAGCAGTGGCACAGGAGAGGGCCATCCCGCACCTCCCAGCCCATCCCATCTGACAATGACCGTTCCTGCACAGCAGACCCCAGCCCTGGGGACACCGGTGTGTTCCCAGCACAGCCAGCTGGCAGGCAAAGCCCTGTCCCCTCTGCAGGGCCGGGCAGGGCTTCCCGCTCAGTTCCCTGCTGTCATCCCTCTCGTGAAGCACTACCAGGACTGGCTGGGGTGTTAGATGTGCTTTTAGCTGTTTGTCACCAAGCACAGGAATGTTTTGTCAGGATTTGTGCTGTTTGAAGGGTCTTTTCAGTTCAACTTTAAAATTTCTCATACTCAGAAGAAAGACTCTCTGGTTTTGCTTCCTCTCTGTGTTGCTCTCCATGAAATTTCATTTCTCTTCCTTGAAGAGGTTCTGCTTCCCCAATGCTCATCCTGAATATCTTAAATATTGTTTCAAAACAGCTCTGCTGAGATGCAGTGTGATGGACTTGAGGGTTTTGGGAGCACTGTGTCTGCACCAAGAAAGACCCAGTGAAGTGCTGATGAAGACCAAGCGAGGACTTGGCCTTTTTCTTCTCTGTTGTTGGCTTCTTCTCTCTGGGCAACATGAGCTCTGCCCATGGGCTCCTGGTCCCCAGGGTGGGTTGGGGCCAGCACAGAGGGGAGGATGTCAGCCTGGGAGGCTGCCTGGGTGCCTGTGAGATGTGGCTCTTCCATGGCCATTGTCTCTAGCAGGCACCAGCAGCACCAGACCTGCTGGGCTGCTCTGTCCTTGTTTTCCTGCCCTGTACCTGAGCACTACTGCCAGCCACGGTGCTGCCCTTTGGAGCCATAGCTGTGTGTGCATCTGTAGGTGTTTGTTGTGCAGCTGCCCAGCAGCCTGCAAGGGCCCCTGGCTGAAACATGGAGGAAGGCAGAGCAGGTCCGAGAGCCCTGAGCTCTCCAGACACCCATGCTCTGCTCCTGTCTCCCCAGGCCTCAAGGGGGCCGTGGCGCCATGGGGACAGCCCCAGACTGTGCTTGAGCAATAGCTGCATTTCACAAGCTCCTGATCAGGGATGTTGCCTCTGGCAACCAGGACTTCCCTGGATGCAGCATGAGATCTGCCTGCATCAGCTGCCGAGGGCTTCCTGTGCCCGCTCCTGCCAGCTCCCTGATGGGAAATGGAAGTAGCTTAAATGTTTTGCTCTGCAGCCAGGGAGGGTCCGGCTGGGGCTGTGGGCTGCTGCCTCTCCTGCCTGGCTGCACCCGGCTCCAGCTGCTGTGAGCAAAAGCGCTGGGACATCAGGGCTCCAGGAGTTTTGCGCCTGGGGCTTGTTCCTGGTGTGCTGGACATCCCCTCCACACAGGGCTGCTCTGTGGCAGAATCTGGTGCCAGGGCTGGAGGTGCAGGCCACCCCGTGATTCAGGTGCCCTGATGCAACCCCAGTGCAGGCAGCTGCCCCATGGGTGCAGGGGACCCGGGGTCTGCCCATATGGGGTGAGAAACCATAATTTGCTTTCTTTAGCCCTGACTGTGTCGCAAGGCTGCTCTGCAGCGATGGTGCCGTGGGATGTGGGTGTGCCGTGCCATTGGCGCGGGTGCCAGCAGTGCTGAGGTCCGGGGCAGTGGCCCAGCAGGAAGCCCTGGGGCTGCGGGGACGCCCCGCCACAGCTGGTCTGCACAGCCGCCTCACCGCGGTTCCCGTTTTGGCAGGGATATAAAGGCGGTGCGGAAGGACAGACTGGCAGTGGCACCGTGGGGCAGCCAGGATGCGAGCGCAGAGCCTGGTAGTGGCATGTGGGGCACTGGCCCTGTGCCTGGCACTCACCGGCGCCACCAACCCCGGCTTCGTGGTCAGGATCACCCAGGCAGGCCTGGACTATGGTGGGTTTGGCCTCTGCTTTCTCTCTTTGCAGGTGGCTGAGGGGCAGAGCTGGGTGCTTGCTCACAGAGTGCAGAGTCCTGGGGCAGACAGGGGACCTTCGGCCATGGGTGCCGAATGCACCATCGCCCAGGGGTCCCTGCAGATGCACCCGCCTGCCCATACCACCCCTCCTGGAGCACTGTGGGGTGTGTGGCCCCACGGGGTCTCGGGGGCTCTGCCTCGGCAGGTGGTGGATGCGCAGGGCTGGTGTGTCCTGTGGTCACAGCACATGTGAGGCAGCCAAGCTGTGAGCCCCACTGGAGCTGTGGGGGGGAGCTGCAGGGGGCAGTGATGGAAGTGGATATGCCCCATGCTGGGTTATTGAGGCAGGCAGAGCACGGTTATGGATGGGAATACACTGCGAGAGAAACGGATCATTTACCCGGCAGCTCTGCCAGCCGTGCGGGAGGGAAGGACGTGTCTCCCCAGAGGGATGCAGGGCTGCAGCACCCATCGGTGCCGTGCTGCTCCCTGGGTGGTGTGCTCCAGCCAGCTTTGCCTGCAGTGCTGGGACCTCCCGCACCCTCGCAGGGTGCCCAGCCCAGAACTGGCACCTCTGCTCCCTTTCTGTGCCTCCTGGACACCACCTGCCCCTGGGGCTTGCAAGCAGATGTCAGGCAGCATTCCCTGTGTGCTCACAGGGGCTCTGTGCACCCAGATTAGCTCTAAAGGTGGCCTGGGCAGTGGGAAGCAGCCCTGGTACCAGCGGGTGGTGGTGATGCTCTCCCCCTGCCCTTGCAGCCCACCAGCATGCGATCGCCATCCTGGAGAAGGAGCTGGCCCGGCTGAAGCTGCCGGACATCTCGGGTGATTTTCGTTTCCTGGGGAAGGTGTACTATCAGATCTCCAAGTGAGTCCTGCCCGTGCTCTGGCCCAGCTCCTCGCTGCCCCATTTCACCTCTCGCTCCTGCTGTGTGGGGTTTGGATCTGCTGTGCGTGGCTGCGGGGACAATGTTTCCCAAGGCGCCGCTCTGCTCTGCGTGTCCCTGCCAGGCACAGCTGTGCCACAGCAGGACAGGAGCTGAGGATGCTGCTGGCACGGTGGCCCCACGCCCTCCCTCCCCAGCTGTGTGCCCACCGGTGAGGCACCCCTGTAATGTGACTTATGTCTTATTTTTCATTTATTTATTTTTAGTTTGGACCTTCGCACTTTCCACTTGCCACACTCGCAAATTTCCCTGGTCCCCAACGTGGGCCTGCAGGTCTCCATCTCCAATGCCTTCGCCGAGCTGAACGGGAACTGGCGGGTGAAGTACGGATTAATGTATGTGCCCAGCTCCCTCCACCCTGCTCAGGGGTTTTGCTCTGTGTCCTCCTCTCTGGGTCTGGACATGTTTTTTCTCCTCTCTGTCTCCCCGGTACCTGGGCAGCTGTTGCTTCGCTCTCTCCAGAAGTGCTGACATGTCTTTCCCACAGCTGGTGTGTTCCCAATGCACATCTGGGAGCCCCTCACCCCGGGGTACCCCCTGGCCCCAGGGGAGCCCCAGGTCTCCCTCTGTGCTGGGAGCCCTTGGCGCTGGGCAGGCAGCGTTTATCACACTTGCAAGTGGCTGGGGAGCAATGTGGACACCACCTCCCCTCTTGTGGCACCTGGGGTGTGAGGGACCATCCCTCCCACTCACACTGGGGCCACCTTCCCAAGCCCCCGCAGAGACAGAGCTGAGCCAGGACTGGGGTGGGCAGAGGTCATTGCCACTTGTAAAGCCACTGAGATGGTTAAAACAGGGTGGGAGGCAATAACAAGGTGGATGATGAAGGAGCTGTGCATTAACTCTCCTTCTTCTCTTCCATCTCCCACACTTGCTCTCAGTCCTCTCCATCTAAAGGTGACTTCTCCTCATTTATGTTCCAGTGCAATTTAGTTTCCCTGAGTTTGAAAGCCTTGCTAGTCTCCTCTGGGTGCTCACTACAAGGAACAGCCTGAGTTAATTAAAGATGTCCCAAAGCTCTGGCTGGTTTGGATTTGATCAGGACTCACTGGTGAGAAACGTCACTTTCTTGTGCTCCTCTCCCTGCAGCCGGTCCAGTGGTTCATTTAACCTGAAGGTGGAGAACGTCTATATCAGAATCAACCTGAGGCTGGGCAGTGACAGCTCTGGGAAACCCACCGTTGACACGTCCAGCTGCAGCACCCGCATCTCCAAAGTCCGCGTACGCTTCTTGGGCAAGCTGTCGTACGTATTCACTGTGCAGGGCTAGAAATGCCACATGTGGCCCCTCTGCCGCGGGAACTGGCTCCCAGACCCCAGAGCAGGGATAAGATGCTGGCACATCTGTGGTCCCTGGGAGGCAACCCATCCTGCCCACTCACACATCCCAGACAGCTACTCTGGGCTCTGGCGATGTCCTTCTCGTCCGGAGAGGCAGCTAAATGGACTTGAACCTGGCCTGATTTGTCCTGCTGTGGCCAGACACCAAACTGGTGCAGGAATGGTGGTCCCCAGTGTCCAGAATTGCTAGTGTCTCCTTTTCCCAATACATAACCTTGCAGCAGCCCCTGGGCTCAGGGACTCCTCTCTGACTTTCTCTGCAGGTTGGTTTACAACCTCTTCAAAAAGGCTGTTGAGTCCAGACTGCGTAAGGCCCTGGAGGGGAAGGTATGTGAGCGGGGCAGTGCTCGGGTTCTCCTGGTGGCTTCAGCCCTTGCTGGTAGTTGATGTGAGAGGTCAGAGCACATGGAGGGATTGCACTGGAGCAGGACACTTAGGTGTGTTTGTGCTGCCCAGTTGGTGAAAACGGGCATCGCTGACTGCTGTCTCCATAGTATCGTGTGGTTTAGGCTGAATTTGAAACCTGCAGCCTTTGCCAAAGCTCAGTGTAATTGGTTACTAATTAACAAAGCCTTTTCTTTCCATGTGGTCAGTTAATTAGATCTTAACACCTCAGCCAAACTGACTAACAGAGGAAGCCCGCTTGGAGCTGTCCTTTAACCAGCCACACTCCCATGTGCTTTGGGGAGTGCTGGGTGGAAACCCTCATTTCTGGAGCTCAGATATTTGCTGTCTTGTTTTAATGGTGTGTCGGGGGGGTCTGGTCCTGTACCCCCACACAAAAGCCTACATGCAGGGGACCTGCAGCAAGACATGGCAACAAGCTGTTCACAGTAATTAGAACAAGGCTGCCTGGCAGGCAGTGCAGCCTCCCTGGATGTGAACCTTGCTCAGGAAGGAGCAGCTGGAGAAGAGGCAAATCCCGCTCTCACAGCACATCCTCCTGCCCGGGCACCATTCCCGGTGCTGTGTCCAGGCTTCCCAAGGCCGCGGCAGCAGATGGGCTGGCAGCAGGACCTAAGCTGGGGCTCACACGCCTTTTCTGCTGTTTTACCTCCTGGAAGAGAGTAGTCCTGGGGCTCCAAGGAGACCGTGGGCTGCCCTGGGCTCCTCCTCCAGGCCCTTTTGCCCAACACATGTTTCTTGATGTCCTTCTCCATGTGTGAGAGTGAGGGGTGATGGGCAGGAGAGGGCAGGGGCTGGGACAGCATCGCACCGGGGCTGCCTCCTGCTCCTGCTGCACCAGCCTGGACGGCCCCTGTGCCCCCAGTGCAGGGGAGCCTGTCACAGGGAGATCCTGGTCACTGGGAGGTCTTGGTCATAGAATCATAGAATGTCCTGAGTTGGAAGGGATTTTTATTTAAGCAGGTTTTTGCAAGGAATAAAACCAGCACTGAGCAGCAAAGCCGAGAGTGCAGCTGAGGCTTCAACCCAGTGGGGTGAACCACTCATGCTGGCAGAACTGCCCTCGCTCAACCTCACTGCCTCTATTGCTCGCAGGTCTGTGACAACGTGGCCAAGGCCGTGCGGAATGAGCTCCAGCCTTATGCCCGGACCCTGCCAGGTACCAGACGGCACCGCACGGGGTTTCAGGAGCATTCCTTCCCAGCCGTGAGGACAGTGCTTTGTCTCATGCCCGCTCCCCATTTCCTTGTACTTCTGCACCCATGCTGGGAGCTGGGAAAGCTGTACAAGCAGCGACTTATCACCATGCACCTGTTCAGCCGTGCATGCAGCCACCAAAGCGCTGTGCCCCAGAGCTGGAGGGAGCACAGGCTGTTGTACTCAAGGGACCCCCAACCACTCCTGTGCTCCAGAGTTAGTCCATGTGGCTGAAAAATTGAGTTAGGAGGGAAATGGGATTTTTGCTTCTCAACAGAAGCGCACACACACACGAAGCTGGGACTGAACAGGTGCATCGGGCAGCCCAGGCGCAGCTCTGCCCTGGATGCCAGCAGAGGCACCTGTTCCCGGTGTCCCCGTGCCACCTCCCCTCACTGATCTATCTGTCCTGTGTCTTATAGTCACAGCCAGGATAGATTCCATGACTGGCATCGATTACGCCTTGGTGGCATCCCCAACTGCTACCGCCCGCTCCCTGGACACGGGCCTGAAGGTGAGAGGCTGCACTGGGGAACCTCGAGCTGGCTGATGCCATCACTGCAGGTGGGTGGGAACGGGCTCAGGTACCTCCTGCTTCACTCCTCTTGCTCCTCCTAGGGCGAGTTCTTCTCCCTGGCCCACCGCGCCACTGTCCCTTTCCCTCCACTGCCGCTGGGCCTCCCCCCGGATCACGAACGCATGGTTTACTTTGGAGCCTCCAGCTACTTCTTCAACACTGCCAGCTTTGCCTACCACAGTGCCGGGGCACTGGTCTTTGAGATCTCGGACTCCATGGTGAGCAGTGGCTGGGATGGGGCTGACCCTGCGCCCCTGGGCAGTGGGTTCCATTTGCAGGGGAGCTCAGTGGCAGCCTGTGGACTCGAGGTGTTCCCCTGGCTCCCCCGACAAGCTGCCTGAGCCTGAGAGCTGGGGGCTGTGTGATGGGGGCACGGCAGCGGGGGGCTGATCCCACCACAGCTCAGCCACTCTGCGTCATCCCAGTGTGACCATCCCATCCCTGCAGATCCCAGGAGGTGCTGACTTCCGCCTGAACACCTCCACCTTCTCAGCCTTCATTCCTCAGGTGAGTGGTCCTGACCCCTGCAGCTCCTGCTCTTTGCACAGGGGTTTGCTCCGTGCATGGTGCTCTCCCCGAGGCGCAGGGGTTTGTGCTGCTGTCTCCATCCTCTCCCCGCTCCTCTGCAGCTGGAGACGATGTACCCAAAGCTGCCGATGAAGTTCAGGCTCTCCACCCGCTCCGCTCCGTTCCTGAGCATTGGACCTGGGGGGTTCTCGCTGCAGCCTGTGGTGGATGTGCAGGCATACGCCGTCCTCCCCGATGCCACCCTGGCTCCCCTCTTCCTCCTCAGCCTGGTGAGTTGGGCTCAGCCTGCGGCACTCCAATTGTTGGGCTCGTTCCTGCTCCTCAGCAGTGCTGAAACAGCAGCTGGAGCTGTGTACCCTCCTCCTACTGCGCTTAGTGATGCTGAGCCATTGCTGGGAGCTCTGCCACAAGAGGGGCTGCTCACAGTCCAAAACCAGCCTTGCCGTGGGGTGTCCCCAACAGGAAAACACCCAAGCTGACCAGTGCCAGGTTTAACTGTATAAACCTGCCCCGGCTGGTCTGGGCTGGGGTGAGGGGGTGAGCACTGCCAGAGCTCTGCATTCTCCCCCTAGACAACCAACGTCTCTGCCGTTGTGGATGTGACATCTGGGCACATTGTTGGGAGCCTGACTGTGGGCAGGTACAGAGGGGAAGCAGTGCTGGGGGGCTGGGGAGGCTTCTGCTCTGAGCTCCTGGGGACAGAGGTGAGGTGGGGAGGTCCCAGAGTTGGGGACAGGATACAGAGGGGATGAGCTGGGCTGGAGAGAGCGGGAGTCCCCCAGCCATCGACAGGTGGCACCAAGGTGGGACTCGCTCTCCCTGTGGGGACAGTCATGATAGCATCACCTCTATCTCTGTGCAGGATTAAACTCTCTCTGAAGCAGTCAGATGTCGGTGCTTTCCAGGTAAGCCATCCTTGCCCATGACCATGGAGGTGAGAGCCTGCTGGGGACCAAGGAGGGGGCTCATTCCCCTGCCCCTGACACAGGGCCTGGGGCTACACCCAGGACCCTGCGCTTGACCCCACAGACCCCTCAGCCTGTGGGGCTGGGGAAGGTGCAGGACCAGCTGCTGCTACGTCTCACTGCTGCTCTTCCTACCACACCAGCATGGCCAGACAGAGCCGCTGCTGTCTGGAGACCTGTGTGCCCGTCCCAGCTCCTCTCTATCTTCCTTTTCCTAATTATCCTCCAGTGCCCTGTCATCTGCTCTCCCGCAGACTAAAGCTCTTTTTCTTGCCCCTTTCTCTGCCCCCAGGTGCGAACGCTGCAGTCTATCATGAATATCGTGGCTTCCAAAATCCTGCTCCCACGTGTCAATGGTGAGAACCTGCTGGGGGGAATGGGGGTGCTGGAGAAGTCGCTGGCCAGGTTGTTCCATCTGAGCAGGCCCAGCTAACTAATTAAATCCCTGTTGTCAAGTCTGCTGGGTGGGTAAAGCTGCAGTGAGGGCAGGAGAAAGCAGAAAAGGTGCCTTGCGAAGGCTGTGGGCAGCAGCATGCAGGAGCCTTTCGGTGCTGTGACATTCATTCAGCAGTGAACACAATGGAAAAACTCATCCTGCTGCACATCCTAATGTGTTCCAGACCCTCACCCCCACTCACTGCTTCCTGTGACTCCCTGCACATGCAGCCAGGGTGGTGTTGGTGGCTGCCAGGGGCCTGGCGGGGGGGGACCATGGCACAGCATGCAGCCCCCAGCCCTTCTGTGGAGCTCAGGAGGGGTTTAGGGATTTCCTCTGCCTCCCTCGGGAGCAGTGTGGGTGAAGAAAGCGACGGGGAAAGGAGGTGGTTGCTTGCTTTGCATGGCCTGTGCTTTCCCTTGCTCCCCTTCCATCCCATCACATCCATGTGTGTTGTCTTTTCCAGCCAGGTTAGGGGAGGGCTTCCCGCTGCCGCTGCCCGACAGGATCCAGCTCTCCAACATCCTGGTGCGGTTTCACCAGGTGAGTGAGGGCAGCACCTGGCCAGAGCCTGTCCTGCCGCACTGAGCCCCCGCCTGCCGCTCAGTGTGAGGAGCCTGTTCCCCTGCCCACACTGGGCTCAAGAAGATGCTCAGCTGGGATCCTGGCAGCACAGCTGCACACCAGAGCCCTGCTTCTCCCCTCTGCATGGGCCAGGTCTGGGTTCTGCTTCTCCCCTCTGCATGGGCTGGGTCCGGGTTCTGCACCCCCTGAGTGGCACCACATCTTCCCCCAGTTCTTAAACCCATGGCCTGAGTTTCCCACAATGTTTTTTATAGCAGCACACAGAGCTCTGCAGCAGCATTGTCCTCCAGCCCCTGTGTTCCCTGGGCAGGATGCTGCCTGTGAGAGCAGAGCAGCTGCAGCTGGACACATCTCTCTGCAGCGGGACCAGCACCGCAGCCGGGCTGGGAGCAGGAGCCCGGCCGGGGCCTGGGAGCAGAGAAAGCTGCTGTTGTGGGCAGCCCTGGAGAAGCCCCAGAGGGTCTCACTATGGGGATGCTGAGCATTTATGGAAGGGTGGGGCTGTGAAATGGTTTGGGAACATCCCAGGGCAAAGTTCATCAGCAGGGCTGGCAGAACCCCCTGTGCCTGCCCTTCCTGCCTGAGATGTGGTGGGTGCTGGGGGCCACAGCCACCCAGGCCAGGCACAGCCCCATTCTTTCTCTTTTTCCCCCAGAATTTCCTGCTGCTGGGAGCAGATGTGCAGTTTCAGCCCCAGATCGGGAGATAAGGTGACAAGAGAGACCTCGAGCACCAAAACTGCCCCGTCACCCCTTCCCTTCCCTCGGCCCCACCACTGGAGCTGAAGTGCCTGGTTCTGCCGCAATGTCCCTCGCTGCCCGGATGGCAGCCGGGGACAGCAGCACCGGCCCCCCTGGAGCTGAACTCCCCCAGCCCGGGTTCACCCAGCACTGCTGGGGGGGCCCCGGACCCCAAGCCCCCCAGTCCCCTCCTCTCCCGCCTCTGCCGTGTCGGAGGCAGCTGATGGCAATAAAGGCGGCCGGTGGGGGCTGTGGTTGTGTGTGACCATCATCTCCGTGTTATGCTTCCCGGACCCTTCGCACCGGCCCGGAGGCGGCCGCAGGCGCCGAGAAACGCCTGTTTCGGTTATTTTTATCCCTGCGGTCGTGGCAAAGCACCACACACATGTTTTCCTCGTTATTTCTCTTTTCCGCCGCGGTGACTTCGGCTCCGCCCGGCAGCGGGGCGGGAGCGGCGGAACGCAGCGCCCAGGGGCGGGGGCGCGGCGGGGCCGTTTGGGCGGTGCACGGCGGGGCCGTCCCGCCCTGTCGGCGCCGCTTCCCGCCCGTCCGTCCCGCAAAGCGCTCCCCCGGGCGCGGCCATGCTGCCCTGGCGCCGGGCGCTGCGGCCCGCGGCGCTGCTCCGCTCGGCCGGTTTCCCCCGCGCCGGGGCCGCCCGCCGAGTGCGCTGCGGGCCGGGGGGGCGCAGGGCCGCGCTGCCCGCGGGGCCGGACCTGCGGCACTTCCTGCGAGGGGCCGCCGCGGGGGAGCCGCAGCCAGAGCCGGAGCCGCAGCCGAGCTCTGCCCCCGGGCCCGGGAAAGGTCCGTGGCGGGGCCCGGGAGCCGAGGGGTGGCCGGGGCCGGGCCGGGGTTCGTGGTGCCCCGCAGCCGGAGCAGGGTCAGTGCAGCGTGCCCGGCACACGCGGGTTATTCGGGTGCCCTGGGGGCCAGAAGGTTATTTTAACGTTATCAGAAGTCTAGGTCGCTGCCCACGTACCCGTTGCTGTGTCTCCCCGGCCGTGCAGGCGCACTGGGGAGTGGTTGCTCTGACCTGTCTGCGATCCGTATGCGGGTTGGCAGCCGGAGAAGGGGCAGAGCTCGGGAACGGGGCAGAGCTCTTGGCTCTGGGATGGGGCTTGTTGCACTCGATGCTGTCTCAGTAACAACACGGCTTCTGCGCCTCTGCCAGGCGCCAGGCACAGTCACGGCCTGTGGTGTTGCAGTGACGTGCCCTGAGGCCCTCGGGCTCCCCAGAGTCTGTCTTTGTGTTTGTTTTATCCTTTCGGTACGGGCTGCGAGTGAAACAGCTTTTATGCAGCTTGCCTGACTCTCCCATGGTGGGACCGAAGTTCCTTCCTATGGAGAGGGTCCCTGAGAGCACCCCTGAGAGCACCCAGGCAGGCAGCTGTGTCACGGCGCCTTTGTTGCAGTGTACCTGGAGACGTACGGCTGCCAAATGAATGTCAATGACACCGAGATCGCTTGGGCCATCCTGCAGAAGAGCGGCTACGTGAGGACCAGGGACCTGGCTGAGGTGGGGAACTGGCAGCTCCGGCAGCGGGTCTGGAGGCGCCGCCTTGCGCTGTGCCTGCACGTCCTGGCGTCTGTCTGCAGCACAGTCCTGTAGGATGTCGTGGGTTTTGCAGTTTAAGTTCTGGAGAGTAAAGGAAACTACTTAATGTGTGCCAGAAAGCTGTGAGGTTTGGGCTTTTTCAGGGTTTTTTTGTCTTTAAACTGCTGGGTTTCCTCTCAGTTGGAGAGGGATTGGACACAGCGGGATACTCCTGACTCATCTTTGTCTGAGTTTACTTCTGCCATTTACTGGAAGACTCTGCTTGTCTTCTACAGAAACCTGCCATGCACCTGGGCAGATCTTCTTCACTGAGTTAAATGAGTGTTGTAGTCTGCCTACTCAGGTTTCCTGTGCAGGGCATGAGTACTTACCACTTGGCTTTTACTAATTCTTTTTCCTTTTTTGTTGTTTTCATTTTAGGCAGATGTGATTCTCCTTGTCACCTGTTCCGTCAGGTAAGGAAACTTTTGTCACTGCTGGTTTTATACGGTTTTTAAGGAATTACTATTTGAAATCCAAGGCAATAAATGTGTTGTGTGAGTAAAAGAGCATGCAGATGTGAAACTGCCTGTGTAGCTAGAGGATGAGCTAGCTGATGCTAAAACATGTAACATTAGTTGTGCTATTAATTGTTTTTCTGTAGAGTGAGAAGCTCTTTGGTAGTGTAAGCTCTGTGTATACGTCATGGGCTGTTAGAAATCTGTGCATATTTGTGCTTTAATGATTTTTTTTATTCTATCTTCTCTTGAACTGACTGTCTGCCCAGTACAGAGCCTGTGCTTTAAAAATTTGGAAAATAAGTTTTAAGGGAAATCTGGGATATAAATATGTAGATGGTTTTGCTTTTTATTCTGAACGCAGCAGATGTTGGGTGCTCAGTGTCATTGCAGGGTAGCTCATGTTGGCGGGCTCAGGCAGACCGTCTCCGCCAGAGTTTTGTCCCCTAGTTTCTGCAGGGCAGATGCTCCCAAGTGAGCAAAGTGATAGTAGATAAGCTAGAGTAAAACCGTAATCACACCACAAATGGCATTTTCTCGTGCCATCAGATCATCAAGTGGATGATTCCCTGTCTTTACCTGAGCTCTCTTCTCAAAGCATTTGGTCCGCTTCACGCTGCGGGACTGTTAAAGTGTGATAATCAGAATAGCGGCTGTTTGATCAGAATAATGGCTGTTTGATCGAAATAGTGTGTACCTGATTGGAACAGCAGCGGTTTGACAGGAGTGACAGCTGTTTTGTTGGTAACGGCAGTGTCCTGCCCTGGCAGGGAGAAGGCAGAGCAGACCATCTGGAACCGCCTGCAGCACCTCAAGGCACTGAAAGCCCGGCGGCAGCCAGCTCGCCCACCTCTCCGCATCGGGATCCTGGGTATCTGTCGGAATGCACAGCAGTGTATGAGACGCTGCTGTGCCATATCCCATCGTGCCACCTTCCCTTGTCTCCTCTGGTGGCATCAGGCCTGTTCTGCATGGGGAGGGCAGCCAGGGAGGGGTGTGGAGGAGTAACAGGCGCTGCCTCATGAGGACCCTTCTCCTTTGGTGCAGGATGCATGGCCGAGAGGCTTAAGGAGGAGATCCTGCACAGGGAGAAGCTGGTCGATATTGTGGCAGGCCCTGATGCCTACCGTGACCTTCCGCGGCTGTTGGCCGTGGCAGAGTCTGGCCAGCAAGCTGCCAATGTCCTGCTGTCGCTGGATGAGACTTATGCAGATATCCTGCCCGTCCAGACCAGCGCGGGTGGCACCACAGCGTTTGTGTAAGTACCTCTGCCCTGTGCGTGGTTCTACAGCTCTGGGAATGCTGCTCTGCGGAGCAGCCATGTTGGTGACGGCAGCTGCCCGGGGTGTGGTGTCTGGGCTCCTCTCCTTGGAGAGCGCTGGTTGTCTGAGCCCTGTGCTGCACTACGTGATTTCTGTCCCACCGACGTTTGTGCCTTTCTGAGCTCTGTGCCTCTCGCATCCCCTGCCTTCTGCTGTGTCCTGCCCCAGGTTCTTCTGTTTAGTTCTGATCCTGCATGCACTGTAACTTCCGTTGGTTTTGTTTCCATTTGCCTGGTTTTGATAATAAGATTCCGAAACATTAAATCAGACTCTGCTCAGTGGGGCCATGGGGCACAGGACAGTGTCACTGTCTGTGGGAACAGACTGCAGAGGGGTCTTTCAACTCAGCCACATTGCCATGCAAGTCTGTGCCTCAGTAGTTGCTTCCCAAGTTTCCTGGAACTGCACTCAGGAAACCAGGTGTGAGGGGGACACGCAGGAGGCAGCTCTGCCTGGAGTGGTGCGAGCCGCGTTCAGAGCTGGTGCTGTGTGTGCTGGGGCTGGGCCAGGTCCGGGCAGGGCAGGATGCGACACGGTTAATTCCTCCAGAGCAATCGTGGTGTGACCTGGGCTTCTCCTCTGGGCAGATCGATCATGCGGGGCTGTGACAACATGTGCAGCTATTGCATCGTGCCCTTCACGCGTGGCCGTGAGAGAAGCCGCCCCGTCGCCTCCATCCTGCAGGAAGTGAGGATGCTCTCGGACCAGGTGAGGCAGAGGATGGTTCTTGGTGACAGTGTGCACAGTCACACCTTGGACCAGACAGGGAATGAAGGGCTTCCTATGAAGACTCCTTCTTGAAGTATGAATGAAACAGCAGCTGCCCCTGCAGCTCAAGCATCCTGACTGGGTTATGTTTTTTCCTCTCTGTTTATCTTTGCAGGGAGTGAAGGAAGTGACCCTTTTGGGTCAGAACGTCAACAGCTTTCGAGACACATCTGAGGTGCAGTTTCAATCAGCTGCTGCCCCAGGGCTCAGTCGTGGCTTTAGCACAGTCTACAAAGCTAAACCAGGAGGCTTGCGCTTTGCGCATCTTCTAGACCAGGTCTCTAGGATTGATCCAGAAATGAGGATCCGTTTCACCTCTCCACACCCCAAGGATTTTCCTGATGAGGCAAGTGTACAATAAACACCCAGACCCCTGCTTGAGGGCAGGCAGCTCTGAACTGTGTGAGATGTGATTGGTGTGTGGGCTGCACTTCCTTCCCAGAGGGAACACGGAATCACAGGGTGGGAACAGCAGCTCCCAGGGGTAAATGTTTGTGCTAAAGCTGGCAGGTTTGGAATCTGCTGCCTTTTACCCAGGAAATCCTGTTAGGCAGGCATCCTGGTAGTGTAGAGCTGCCTGTGACATTGTCTCATGATTGCCCATCGCAGGTCCTGCAGCTGATCCAGGAGCGACACAACATCTGCAAACAGCTTCACCTGCCAGCACAGAGTGGGAGCACGCGAGTCCTAGAGACCATGCGACGGGGGTGAGTGTCCCCACGGGCAGTCCTGTACCCTGCCTGCTTTTAGGGTGCTGCTTTCTCCTCATTGATGTCGTGGTTTTTTGATTAGCATATCCCTGTTGTTCTTTGCAGATACACAAGAGAAGCGTATTTAGAGCTTGTACAGCACGTGCGTGAGTCCATTCCAGGTAGGGGTTCCCTCAGGCTGGGTCTGAGCTCAGCACGGCTGTATCTCACTGTCCTTGAGTGAAGTGTTCCTCTCTTCCCTGAGGGAGCTGTAAAGCTGTGTCTTACAGGAGTGAGCTTAAGCAGCGATTTCATTGCTGGTTTCTGCGGAGAGACGGAGGAAGATCACCAGCAGACTCTGTCCTTGCTGCGGGAAGTGCGCTACAACGTGGGGTTCCTGTTTGCCTACAGCATGAGGCAGGTGAGTGCAGGACCCAAGGGAGAAGACTCTTCTCTCTGGGTATCTCACCTAATTCCTGAGTGCTGTTGCTCACAATAAGACACTAAAACAAAAGCTATTGAAGATAATAGCTAAAGACTTGGTATACAGGTAGATTTTTTTGCTTGCATGCAGCACTTGTAGTGTGTGTGGCTCTGTAGGGGCCACCTTTGTGCCTGAAAGGCTTCCAGCTCCTTGTGTGAGCGTCAGGGCTGATTCGTGACCGAGTGACCTGGCCCTGCAGACGCCCCAGAGTGACTGCAGGGAAACAGTCCTGGCTGCAGAGATGTGTCTGCAGGTACATTTGTATTTGCTAATGAAAGTTGTGCTGATGTAGCTGAGCTGGAGCCAGCTACAGAAACTCTGACAGTTGAGTTTGGAGGGAAGTGGTGAGTTTTCAGAAGGTATTTCTGTGAGAAGAGTGGATAGGCGATGAGTTTCCTTTAGAATGCGCTCAAAGTGCATGATGCTAATGGGGAGGAGGACAGGAGGTAGAAAACACAAGGAAGCAAGGGAATATGGATCACCTTGCAGCATTTGGGACTGGATGGAGTAGAATCCATTGCCTGACCTTGTGGCCAGACAGACAGCAGACACACCTTCTAGGAGCTGCAGAACTATTCCACACACACGGGTACTCAGTGCCCTGCACCAAATCTCTGCCACAAAGGTGATGCAGAAAGAATGTGAGGAACTCAAGGATGTTGCTGATGCTTAGCAACTGAAAATGTTCCCCAGGATTGTAAATACAAACGAATGTATGGACAGCTGCTGCTGGCTGGGGTCAGGCGAGGTTCTGATCTCAGCGTGTTCATTACTGAGGGGCCACACTTGTTTTGTCTGTTCGCAGAAAACCCGGGCGTATCACCGGCTGCAAGATGATGTGCCTGCAGACGTGAAGAAACGGCGGCTGGAGGAGCTCATTACCGTGTTCCGAGAGGAGGCTGCGAGGGCACACAGGGCGATGGTGGGCCAGGCCCAGCTGGTGCTGGTGGAGGGGGTGAGTGTGTGCTGAGCAGTGTCCTGCTCCCCTCTGGCTGGCTGAGCACTGTGCTAGTGTGGGCTGTGAAACGTTGGCTGTGGTGCGGGGGTGTCACGCAGCAGCTTTGGCTGTAGCACGTTGTTACCCGGCATGTTTAATAGGGTGGAATGTGGGTTTTAATGCTGACAATAGCGCTCAATTAATTATTGAGGCTCTAAAGCCCAGCAGTGTACAGGAGCTGTCACAGGTAATGGTCCCTGTCCTCCTCCCAGCCCAGCAAGCGCTCTGCCTCTGAGCTGTGCGGGAGGAACGACGGCAACATCAAGGTGATCTTCCCCGACACCGAGACGGAGGACGCTGCGGGCTGCCGGGCGCCGGTCAGAGCCCAGCCGGGGGACTACGTGCTGGTGAAGGTGACCTGTCTGCAATGTGTTTCCTCGGGCTCTCTTCCTTGTATAGTGCTATTCTCGAGAGCAGCTGCTGCCATGAGAGCCGAGGATTAGAATGGATCCTCCTGGGCATTCCGGCTCCTGAGGATGGCTGTGTGTCCCTTGCAGGTGACGGCTGCTAGCTCACAGACCCTGAGGGGAGTCCTGCTCTGCCGCACCAGCCTCTCCCGCGCCGCGGCTGCTCGCTGAGCCAGCCCTGCTACCAGTGCCTCTTCTCCAGGAAAAAACATGGGAGTTTGGTCAGGTGGAGGTAGGATAGAAACAGGGAAATGTATGTATATTAGAATACATGTGTGAAATAATAATAAAATATGCATATAATTTATTATTTTGGCAACAACCTAGCCCTCGTAGTGCTGTGTGAATTTGAAGGGAGAAGGGATGGAAGCTGGGTATGGACTTGCCAAACCCCATACTGTGTGGTCACATGTTTTTGTCCGCTGGGCGCACCCTCGGGTGCTGCAGCTCTGTGCTCTGCTCACGTCCCCTGCTGCGGCCCAGCCCAAGACAGGTCTGGCTGCAGAGCAGGGCCTTCCTGCTCGCTCCAGTGGATTTAGAAGCTGCAAAAACTGGCAGTGCCTAGAAAATACAGCTCCAGTAGCTGCTGGGGAATGGCAGGAGTGCTGCCGTAGTGGGGCAAAGAACTGAAAGAACAGGGAGGGATGTGATGAACTCTTTACAAATGCTGGTAACTTCCTGATCTGCAGAATGCTTGGAGTAGGGATGTGAGAACTGCACCATGCCTGTATGAGGGGGTGTGGCACTGAACCGTGGAATATAAAATGGTGTTTAATGTGCACGAGTGATGCTCTGTCTATTGTACCTGAGGGTGAGGGAGCACAGCCTGACTCTGCACTGGGATGTTTGGGTCCGGCTTAGTGAGGATTCCCCATCCCCAGGCCTGAGGGGACGCAGGGGGAGAACTGGTTGTGATCCAGACATCTGTGATGTCCTTCCTGTTGCTCAAGAGAGGAGAGAAAGGGTTGTGTTGATTTAAATGGCCAATGAGTTCTTTAAGTGTGTTTTATAGTTCCTTCTTGTTATCAGCCAACAGCTGCCCCTGGCTGCATTGTGTGACATTCCAGCCTGGCCTGCTAAATTCAAACAAGGACCTGTAACCTGCACTTGTGAGTAAACTCTCTCTTGAGAGATGGGAGAAAGAATCATCCTTTTTAATATAGGTAATAATTTTATTTAAATAAATCATAAAAGGCTCTATCCAGTGACAAATTTTGAAGGAACAGCTGATCAGCTCTTAATAGAGCAGTCACTACATGAACGTGCAGAATTTTAAAATAAACATGAAAGGGTTTTGCTAGAAAGCCTTCTCTCCTGCTCTGCTCTTTCTGGGATATAATTGTATCTCTTTGAAAACAGCATGGTTCACTGAATATTCATTAGGCCTTAGTTGAAGAAACAAATACATTTTGCTTATTATCTCAGAGCTGATTCTTTTCTCAGGGAAGTGAATCTGCACAGTCAGCACAAGTCAGTGCTGATTCTGAGGTGCTGACAAACACTGGCTGCCGTTCTGGCTCCAGACAGGGACGTGTCCTCAGCCTAAATGCCCAGAGCACGTCCTGGACCTCTGCAGCCTGGTGAGCTCTGGAAGACGGGTTTGGAGGAAGTGGCAGTGCGAAGCTCTTTGGGTTGGAACACCCGAGGAAGCAGCAGGGTGTGTAAGGATGTGTAAGCATTGTCCCTCAGCAGCAGCAGGTGCTGCAGCCCTTGTCTGCTTGCTAATTAAAACTGGGACAGTGTACTGGTTCTCCTGCCCCCTGGCAGCTCCCAGCCTGGTTTCCCAAGCGCCTGGAGGCAGCACCCGTGGAGGGCTGAGCTCACCTCTCGCTGCCAGTTCTGACCTCCCCTGGCACCTCTCCGGGTGGGAGGTTGAGCGCAGGGTGCAGTGTCCCCCTCTGCACCCACCCTTGGGGCCAGCTGTGGCCATTTTACAATCATTATTTTAAGAGCAGGAGACTAATGAGGAGGAGAGCTGAGTTTTACATTCTGATGAGGAGGTGATGGTGCTGGCTGCACAGGCTCCCCCGGGAGCCATAGCACTCACTATTTGCCTCGCCTCCTTAGTTTTTATGGGCCTGTGGAACGAGGGTTGAGGTTTATGGCAGTGACACATCCGTGCAGCAGCGCTTGCACTGACCTTGGCTGCTGAGTTCGTCATTTGTCTCTGCCAGGAAGCAGGAACGTGTTTTTCTCAGGGGCTAGAGGTGGGATGTGGTTTCTGTGTCAGATTTGCTCCCTGAATTTGGCTGTTAGGGAAGCTGAATTCGTGTCTGTGTTCATTCTGCCTCGTGCTCATTCCTGGTTGTTTCTCTTCCCAGCCTGAGCAGGGATGAGAGGCCTGAACTTCACAGATTTTATGATAAATCCCCCACGCTAATTTACACCTGTGCCTTCTGCAGTTGGGACTGAAGTGTTGTGGTATTTGGGCACAGTTCAGCAGTGGAGGGGGCTTGTTCTGCTGGGATTGCTGGTTAATGTCACCGGGCGCAGAATCTCTCCTCTGGAGAGAGCACAGAGCCAGGAATTGGTATCCAGACTTGGCAGGACCGTGAGTGTCTCGGATTTGTTACCCACAAAGAAACCTGCTAGGTTTTTATTTTCCAGAGCGTAGTGTTTAAAAGCCTTAATTCCAACCAATTTTGTAAGTGTCCTCCTAAGATGCATTCTGTGATGAAGCTCGGCCCTCACCTCTGGTATCCCAAACAAGTTCTGGTGCATCCCCGAGGGGCCGCAGGAGCCAGCAGCCCTGTCACAGGTTGAAAGCTGGTCTGACCCTGTTCACCCATCGGCAAACACCTAACGAGGCGGTTGGCAGCTCCCTTTTCCCAGCACAGCCCTGAAGTGCAGGGCTGACATTTACTACCAGGCACAGCCATGCTCGAGGTGTCTCCCCAGCCCAGGGTTTGAGCACACGCGGCCCACACGCTCTCCTGTCCTGGACCTACCAGCAGCACAGTGGGAGCTCCACGGGGCAGAAAGGGCGCTCTCCAAGAGAACAAGAGCTCGTTTTTTCTCCAGGCCCCATCGTCCCCCAGCCCTGAAGCACAAACCTGTTTGTCTGCATGTCTCATTTGTTTGTCTGCAGGTCTGAGCTGTGCTCATGGAGGAGGGACAGGCGGCAGCGGGTGCTCTCAGCCAGCGTTCATCTGCTCCTCGCTGCCCGTTATTGCACAAGGACAATCTCACAATAACCGCCCATCGCTCCCTGCCCAGCCCTGTTCCTCTCCAGGGCTCTCCAAGCAGCAGGTGGGTTTTCCCAGTGCCAGAGCTGCCTGTGCTGTGTCACGTCCTTCCGAAGGAGCCCCAGAGGGCTGCAGGCTGTTTTCTTTCTGAATATCAGTGCAGTTGGAGGAATGACTGACATTTTCCCGATGGCAGCCTGTAGGCACAGTTTGATGGGGGCTGGCCAGAGCCTTTGCTCTGCTGAAGCCGTGGCAGGTGATGCGAGGCGTCGCCACTGAGCGTCCTGCTGGCGGAAACGCTTTCTTTCCCTTCCCTGGGGGTTTCCCTGCAGCAAACGGGCTGCACGCACCCGCGGCCCTTTCCCCTGGCCCCCTTCTCTCCCCCCAGCAGTGCCGCTGCAGTCACAGCCTGCTGAGGTTTCCTCCCCTGGGTTTTCATCACCAGTGCCCAAGCTCTTTGTGTAAAGCTTAGGGATTTAATGCAACATGAAGCACTTTAAAAAATGTTTTCCATTTCTAAAATCAGTTGTATCTGGGACCGTGAGCTGAACATCAGTGGCAGAGCTGCTGCTGTGAGTGGCAGCTCCGGCTTTTCACAGTTTGTGAATTCAGAGCGTATCGTGCACGTCCGTCACAGTAAGTGCTGCTCTCTGGGGCTCAGGAGTCCTGTGGCTTTGCCTCCTCCCTCCTGAGCAATTTATTTCCTTTGCTGACAGCTGACTATTGACTTCTCATTCTCCTGAAGATGAGATGTCCTGTCTCATCAGGTTTAAATTAGTTTTATCTTTAGACTTCCCTATTAGTAAGCTCTCATCGTGGTGTCATTGCTTGATATCTGTTTTCTGATGTTTTTCATTAATGGCTTTATATCTTCCAGACAGTTTTTCAAGTATTTTTTCCTTTCGCAGTCAGGGTGCAGAGCTGGTCGGACACAGGGGGGTGCAGCTCTGAGCCCAGGCTGAGCTCTGCCACGCCGGGTGCTCCCGAGAGCCTGAGTCAACAGAGGAATTAAAATACCTCCCGTGAGGCAGAGGTGGTGCAATTTATTTGGACAGCTGTATTGGGTTCTCTCTGGGAAAAAGAGACAAAGACTTTGTATGCTCCCCCCTGGATCCTCCTGTGCCCCCCCTGCAGCAGCAAACTCAGGGACACAGGCTGGGAGGATTAAAGCTGAAACGAACCTGGTTTCCCTACTCAACCTCTTGCGGTAACGAGGAGGAGAAAGGTGCTCCTGGTGTGACACCAGCCCGCCGCACGGTGACGGTTCCAATAGAGCTGTCGGGTGCTCTGGGGACAGTGAAGGAGCTGCCTGGCAAAGCACTCACACCAAACCCATAACCCAGCCGAGAGTTGCACCAAACCCATCCCAACCCACAGCCGGTACAGCCAGTACCTGCAGCAGCCGCCGCACCAGCTTCAGGCTCATTAATATTCAGCACACTGCTGTGGAAATGGAAAGCCAGACAGAATTGTCCTCCGCCCCTTTCTGCATCCATGAAGATGCCAAGGGTAACGGCTGAAGCACAGAAGCAACACCAAGGTTCACGTTTGGTTCCCACCTTCCTAGCACTATTAGCTCTTGAATATTCTTTGTTTGTGACTTACTTCTGTAGCTGATAAGAGAGATAAATAACCAAACCCTTGCAAATGCAAAAATCCTTCGGCAGTTTGGAAATAAACCAAGTCATGTGCTGAATGCAGATGAAGAAAAATCCTTTTTATTGTAAGAAGCAACAGAAGGGACGTGAATCCGCCTCACCCACAACACAGACAAATCCACTTGGAGATTACACGACAGGATAGCGTTCACTGTGATCAGTTCAAAGCATAACTGGTTGGGAACATATCAGCCAAGTACATGTTTGGATTAGATTGTAGGCTGCCTTTGCCTTCTAACAGTATGAAATCACTACAAACAGCAACATTTCCTTTTGAAATAGTCAGCTAATCAAGCAGAAGCAGGAGAGCAAACACAGAGTGTTCACATTTCAGCAGCGATTGTTCCTTTTCTTTCTGCCCCTCCCGGGAAGTTGGTGCAAACTCAGTCCCAGTGGGGCGGCCGTAGGGGCACAAACCAGGATGTGGGGATGTCCTGGTCCAGCGTGAAACTGGGGTGCGTGTGACCAGAGGAGTGGGGGTGGCTCTGTCAGTGACTGCGGTGACAAGCAGCTCATGGCCAGGACAGCTGGAAGGGCAGGGGGCACAGCTAACCATTGGCACAGCTGACCATTGGCACGGCTAACCCTGGACTGAACAGAGACACCAAAGTGTGGTAAGGCTGAAATACAAAGCAGGAAAATATAGTGTATTTTCTTGGTGGGGTTCCTCCGTTTTCATGTCTATTCTGCAGGCATCAAGTCATCTTCCTCCCATCCCTGCTCCTCCTCAGGGTGATACGGGGGCAGTTGCCACCAGGACACCTGAGGGGACACCAGAACTGAGGTTTGGGGAAGCGCGGGAGCTCAGAGCAGCCTTGTGCTCCCTGTCCCCTCCTGCCCCAGGAATCAGGGTCAGCCCCGGGGCGCATCCTGCCCTGCACCGGCACCAGCACTGGCCCAGCCAGCAGCAGAGCCATGACCAAGTCCCAGCAGCAAACGGTCCTTACCCCACGGCGCTGCCACTCCCGCAGCTACTCAGCACTCCCGGGGTCGACTCCTGCAACTGGGGCAGAGGGACACAGGTCAGTGGTGCCCACCCAAATCTCTGGCCCCCAACCCTGCAGCCCATGCCCCAGGCTGGGCTCTGCAGCGGCCTGAGACCCCCCCTGGCTTTATGGGCTGAGATGATTTAGTGCTCCGAAGAATTCACCTCTGGGGAAGCTGGGACGGCTTCCAGCTCTTCCTTCCCTCCCCTATATATTAACTTTGCAGATGAAGCTGAAAACTCTTCCAATCACCTCTGCAAATATTAATTAATCCTCACAGCATCCCGAGGACCATTATTCACTCCTACTAAGCAAATATTATTAAATCCGTTTATGAGAGGTGAAGCGACTTTTCCAAGGCTGTGCAGGGCACAGTATGAGCCACAGACTTTGTCTCACCGCCACATGCCCGCAGCCACCAAGCACAGAGCAGCTGGGGACATGTCTGGGGACCAGGGACACTGACTATGCCCCAGCACCGCTGCGCCATGTGGGTGTGAGCACCTGGTGATGCTGCCCTGAGATGCATCAGCACCCCAGGGCTTTGGCTGCACTGTGGGGTCACAAGGACCTGCTCCCTGTGCCAGGATTTGTCCCCCCAGGCAGCCCCACTGTCCCTCTGGTCACAGACACCACTGGATCCTCATCGTGCATCACGGCCAGACTTACTTTGCAGGAGCCAGTCGATGAAGGCGCCTGGGAATGGGGAACGCTGCAAAAACCAAAAGAGGTCTTAAAATGTTTAACTGTGGGGCTGTGGGGGGAGAGGGACGGGACACGGCCAGACCTGCAAATCCAGCTCCACGTACTGCCCAGACGTCAGCGGCAAACTGGAGAGAGCCGAGTGGATCTTCCCCAGGAGCCCAAAGGGGATGAGACCTGCGGGAGAGAGAGGAGCTGTCTGTGCCTGTCTGTCTGTCTGTCCAGGAGCGGCCTGCCCAGAGCCGCACTGGCACCAGAGGAGGGAAAGTTGCTGCCCAGGGACATCCCTGACACCAGAGGAGGGAAAACCCTCATCTTCCCCGTGGTGTTCAGAGGTTCCTGTGACAGCCGGAGCTGCCAGGCACATGCTCCATCACCTGGGAGGTGTTTGGGGTAAATGGGGACAATTTGGCTTGCAAGGAAGCAGCAGTTGTGTCTGTGCAGGGCTGGAGACCAACAGAGCCTGGGAGGGAAAACCCGGCGCTCTGCAGGGCTGTAAACAGGGATCCCGGCAGAGCCCACTCTGGCAGCAGCTTGGGGTGGCCCTGGTTATGAACCAGCCCTGGGAACAGGAGGATCCTGGTGCTTCAGTGCTGCGAGCAGCAGGGGCTGAGCCAGACAGTGCCACCATCGCAGCTTTGCTGATCGAGTGGGGCTGCTCCTGCTCCCCCGGGCACACGCAAAACCCCCACGTCACTCTCAAAATTAACAGAGAAAAATTAACAACTTACGGTTGAGGAACTGTAGCTTAATATTGATGATGCTGACCCAAATATTCACTAATGGGCAAAGCTGCAATGGTAACAAGAGGCACAACTTTGGTGAGAATATCGTGGGTGTAGCAGCGCGTTTCCTAACAGCATTTGGGTTTCACAGACTTTAAATCAAGATGGAATAATCAGCTCCTACAGCATAGTTTCCTCCGTGGAAAAAGAGCAATATAAATTGTTCAGCCCTCTTCTCAAAACGGCACAGATTCTATTTAGCAGAATAAGGGATTTTCTAACGAGCACCTTTTCTCTAAGTGAGGCTGTCACTCCTGCTTACTGCACCGGCGCAGTACCAGGAGGCGCTTCAGAAAGCAATTGATTACAAATTATCCCGTAACATTGCCTGATGGAATTGGAATTACTTCTAACAAATAAATCCTGACTGTAAGAAAGACCAAGGAAGTCTGCAGAATTCACTTATGGGATGTGGGTGTGTGTCTGTGCACACACACACATATATATATATATATACATGTGCATATACGTAAATCTGCTACATAGTTATGGCAAGAGCAGTAATTTAAGTTCAAGCGCAGCATCTTACAGCGAAGGGGCTCCAGGCACTCACCAGTGCAGGCACGAGGGTCTGCAGAGAGGAGTTCAGCAACCGGCTCACCAGGTTGGTGAAGAGGCTGGGAAGGGAAACAAGTGACAGTTACCAGGGAAGGTGTCCAACCCAACCCACCCGAGCTCCTGTGCTGCCCCAGTGCGGGCGGGAGCACCCGTTGCCCCTGGTCTCTGCTGTGACAGTTCCGCAGGCCCACAGCTCCCCCAGGCTACAGCAGGAATTGCAGATGCTCAGGACTTGGATATCTGCCTCTCAAAATCTGATGGTTAATGTGTAAATAAATCTGTGCTGCCCAGATCTGAGACAGAAATTTGGCGCCACTGCAAACTCGCAAAGGGCTGGCCCTGCACAGGGCTTTCACTATTTCCCCTGCACACACCAACATCCCACCCCTTGCAGCATTCTCCAAAAACTTGGCTGGTCTATGAGAAAACCCCACGGTGATGGAGCTGCCACTCACTCTACACGCTGCCATGGGGGTTTTGCTAAATTAACCTTCCTTGTGAAGCACTGGGTGGTCTCAAGGCCGGACACGGGACCCCGGTGCGCGACACCAGCCCAGTGATGGTCAGTGCTCCGGCACTCACCCCGGGCGCAGGTTGACCCTGAAGCCACCAAGCAGGTTGCTGCAATCCTTAACCATGAACTTGAGGTCCCCGGGGGTGTCCTGGGTCAGGGCGATGTGGGACGTGATGTTCGTTTCTACCGAGGATCCGCTCAGAAAGTGAAAAATCCTGAAAAACAAGGAGGTAACTGTTGTGACTTGAGGGCTTATGGAGGAGATCAAAGCAGGAGAGACGAGCAGAGTCTGTGGCTGAGCTGCCAGCTTGGGCTCAGCTGGGACAATGTTTTAGTCCCAGAACTTTCACCAGGCCCCTGGTCTTGTTGGCAGATTGTCACCCAAGGACAGTGCCAACAGGCCCTGAGGCGTTCCAAGGACAGTTCTGGCTTCAGGGGAGGAAGGACAAGGAAGGACAAGGCAACATGAAGGAGCATGGAGCCTTCTTGGCTCTTTGCCTCCGCCACCTCTGCCTCTGCCAAGACCACAGACTACGGCTGTGCCTTTGGCGTGGGGACAGCTGGGAACGTCCCCAGGGAGCAGCAGCAACTCCAAGCAGAGCTTCCCCCGCCAGCCCCTTGCCCAGAGTTTGGGGACGTTTCTCCAGCACCAGGAACGTCCCGTCCGCCCCAGCAGCCCCAGGCCCCGCGGCCTCGCTCCCAGCAGCCCTGCTCACCCTGGCAAGCGCAGCACCAGCTTCGAGTACAGCTTCAGCACGAGCTCACGCCCACTGAGGATCTGCCATGACACTCTGACATTCTCGAGGTTCAGTGCCTTCAACCTGGGGGTGGACGCAGAAGCAAAGCCTCCTTGAGATGGTGTGACCAGCAGGAGCAGACCCTACAGCCCCATCGCTCCCTGCTCACCATCCAACCTGTCACCTGTGTGGATATTCTCAGTCAAAAGTGAAGATGGAGAAGGGTCAATCCTGCTCCCAGAAGACTCAACCCCAAAGCAGGGCCAGGTTTCTCAGGGCCACGTCCCACTGAGACTCAACCTCAACCTTCCCCTGCCTCTCGGGGTGCCCATTGCAGAGTCACATCACTGCCACGGGGCGGACTTTTCCTGCCTCTGGTTGGAACTTCACCCGTTGCAGCTCCTCACATGAGCTGCAAGCCCAGGGCTGGTGGTTGTGTAACAGGAAGGAACTGGTCCTCTGGAGCTCCCCTTCGGGGGAGCCTGTCCTCTGAACATTATTTGTTACCCTGCAGTGAGCACCACCACCACCGAGCTTCTGCTCTGACTTACCAGGCCAAGTGTGTTGACTTGTGAGGGATCCCATTACTCAGCAGTCCTCCACCTAGGAGTCCTCCTCCACCCAGCAGTTCTCCACCTAGGAGTCCTCCTCCACCCAGAAGACCATCAAGATCAAGCATACTTCCATTGCCTAGGAGACCTCCTTTTCCAAGCAGCCCTGTGCCGAGCAGACCTTTCTCTCCAAGAAGGCTTGTATTGCCAAGGAGGCCATTGCCAAGAAGACCATTGCCAAGGCTTTCCCCACCAAGGATGCCTGTGCCAAGCAGACCTTTATCTCCAAGAAGGCTTTTATTGCTGAGGAGGCCATTGCCAAGAAGGCCATTACCAAGGCTTTCCCCACCAAGGATGCCTGTGCCGAGCAGACCGCTGCTGCCAGGTTGTCCTCCTGCAACAGTCAGACCTCTGTTACTGTTCTGGCTTTCACCACCTAGAAGCCCTCGTCTCCCAAGCACACCCGTGCCAAGTAGAGCTTTCTCACCTAGGAGGCCTGTGCCAAGGATCCCAGAGCTGCTGGACTGTTCTCCTGCACCAAGGGGACCTCCACTTTCTTCTCCACTTGGACTGCCCCTGCCCAGGAGGCCGGTACCAAGCAGGCCACCTTCACCTAGAAGGCCTGTGCCAAGCAATCCACCTTTGTTGCTGACGAGACCTTCACTGCCGAGAAGACCAGTACCAAGCAGACCTGCACCAAGGAAGTCCCAGTTACTAATCAGACTTGCACTGTTGGAAAGATTTCATTGACAAGAGAGGCTGGTTCAGCCACATTAGCTTGACCAAAGCTGGTTCCCCATGGAGCCGAGCCTGGCAGGTCCCTGATGAGCAGAAGGACACTCTGTGAGCCCAGCATGGCAGAGGACACACCAAGATCGGGGGGTATGTGTGGCTACTTGTACTACCACCCTCCCCAGGGACACGCAGAAAACCCCCCAGCTCACCATCACTGGGTTGCACAGGGCTCAGCCCAAGGGCACTGCCCAGGTTGAGGAGGCCCCCAAGAAGGACGAGACACCACAAGGGCAACATCTCCTGACCCAGCACCTGTGGAGAGACACACATCAGCCCAAGCACCAGCTCCAGCACAGGCAAATCGGCAGCCTGGGCACCGGCCCCACTCTCTGTCCTTCACATGTGCCACCGCAGGGTGGTGGGACAGGTCATACAGCCTCCAGGAACCCTCCCCAGCCCGAGAGCCCAGCCCTGCCCCACAGCACCCTCTGACCACCCAGAGGTCAAACTGCTGCTGGTTATCAGGGAGCAGCTGGAACACGGTGATGGCTCCTCCGGGGTCATTGGTGTCCCCATGCCTGGTCAGGCCACCCGCTGCAGAGCTGGGAGCCTGACTGTGCAGGGAGGCTCAGAGGGAGAAAATGCCACTTTGTAGAGAGCAGGAAAGATGGACATAAGGCAGGAGGATCTTGTGCCAAGAGAGACGGATGGCTGGTGACAGCGCCAAAATGGTCCTGAAAGAAGAACACTCAAAGGGGCACGGCCAGATAAAGAACAGTGCGCGTCAAAGTGTGTCCTTCTCCTCCTTATGAAGAACACCTTGCGTTATTGAAGTTCCAAGCGCAGCCAACATCAGACTCACTTTTCTGTGGGCAGGTTGTTTGTTTTTCTCATCTTGCTCCATTCAGGTTATGAAAAGAGCCCATTTTCCCATATTTAATCTGCCTCTATTAGAAAAAAAGCACCCTCAAGGACCTCGCGTTCCCAAAGGAGCTGGACAGCCTGGGGTTGCAACCAGCGCTGTCGAGTGTTTGTGTGTGCACAGAACAGTGTTTGCAGAGACACCAAAGAGGCACCTGCAGAACCGCTGCCATGGCCCTGGTTTGAGGAGCAACCGCCGGCAGAGCCCACGGCCCAGCCACCCCGACCGGCCCTTCTAGAAAAACAATGTACGGGCTGCGGATTGCAGAGGTTCCACACGGAGAAACAACATTATTTAGGTCAGACTGAACAACTTCTTTATCTGCTCCAGATACTTAAAAAAAAAAAGTCCCTCTATGACAGTTCTTGGCACAATTAAATTAGACTTTAATTCAGTAGCCTGTCTTTTACATTTTCCCTTTGATCAGCATGTAATGATGCACAGCTCCTGTAGCTGTGATTATTGAACAGGAGAGAAAGAGAGAGGCTTGAGCAGCTCCCATTGAAAATGGTGTCAAATAAAATCAGGGGGATTTGTTGGAGGGTCTCTGCCAGACGTGCGCAGCATTGTAAAGGGAAGCTGAAATGGTCGTCAGGTCTTTTACAAGGGCTCTTGGAGAGAATACGTGACAAACTGCCTCCGCAGTTATTAACAATATCTATCAGGTTGGTACCTCCTTGGTCACACACATTTAAGCGAGCTGAACATCTCGTACATGCAAAATGCAGGTATGGCTTTGCAGATAAACCCTCATTTTATACCAGCTGAGATCTGATAAGCTGAAAATTGTTCTGAATTCTGGTGACCAAGATAATGAACAAAATCCTAGTCATTTCTGCTAGATTATTTGTTACAGCAAACTTAACAACAACAAAAATAAAGGTGGAATTTAACAAGCAAGAGCACTGCTAGCTTTAAAAATTAATTTGCATAAATGATTAAATGCTGCTACAGAAATCAAAGGAAAACATCATTAAAATTCTTGTTTCAAAGCCAAGTTACTTTGCTGTAGGTGATCTAGTGCTCTGTGGCCACAGTCCCTTAATGCCACTTACCTGGAGCCCTTTGATGTGCTGGTGCAGCTGCTCACGGTGTCCCCGGGCGCTGTGGGAGCAGCTCTTATATACCCAGTGGCAGGAACCAGGAAAGGCCAGGGAGGATGGAGCAGGGACGGCTCCTCTTCACTGCCCGTCAGGTGCCACCAGCCTGACCCCGGATGCCACACGCAGCTGTACTGGACCATGGCCAGCAGCACCCAGTGAGCCCAGCAGCACCCAGTGAGCCGGGGGGGGAGGGGGGGCCGGGGATGCTCCTGGGTCTCCGGCTGAGCAGAGGGTCTCCAGACAGCTCATGGCAGCTCCACTCCAGGGGATGTTCCATCACATTCAAGGGACCACGAGGGTCTGAGGACGGTGTGAGGTGAGCATTTACCTCCCAGTGACTTAATTACATACAGAAACAGCACAAGGTTGATTTAGAAAAGAAAAAAGTTATCACGAACTAAAGAGCATGTGGATTTATGGCAAGCCAGCTGTGCCGTGAAAACTGCCTGTCACCCCAAGGCATGCAGGAGATGGCTTGTGCCTTCAGGTCAGATCTTGGCAGTTTAAAGGAGGCTTGAGAGACAACAAATAAAAGAAAAATAGGCAAATATATACAGAGGGAAGAGAAAAGGAATATGAAAGATGACAGAAAGCCTGAGTCTCAGGTTCCAATTGGCTTTGAGGGTGCATCCGGGCTGGCCAGGGGCAGGACACTGTCCCCAAGGCAGCGATATCACAGCTGTCCCCTCTGGTCCGTTCCACCCCAGGGGCAATAGGCACCTTAGAACCTTCAATCAGCAACGGATTCGTTGCTTCAACAGGCAGCTGAACGGCAGGACAGAGCCTGTGACAAACGGGCTGTGCAGTTCTTGCAGAGTTCATGGGCACGAATGGGAATGACTGCCGTGTCCCTGAGCACTCCTGGGACAAAGCCCAGCACAGCAGGGTCTGTCCTGAGCCCTGTGGGTCACCTCCAGCACAGGGGGCCTCTCCTGAGCCCTGGGGGTCACCGGACCGACCACCCCCCAGTCTAGAGCACCAGCTGTGGCTGCAGAGAGGGCTGGACTTTATTGAACCTGAGTGTGAGAACACACAATATACCCACATCCTTCAGAGCATCCACGAAAGAGTCCAAAACACAAGGTTTGGAGGCAAAAGCCACCTGTGTTCCTTCTGTTCCAAGCCATGTAGGTAAGACACAACAGTTGCACAGAAAAAAACAAGCTGCTGCTTCACTCTCTTAGGCAGGAGGAGAAATGCGGTGGGGACTCTCCAGGGTCTCTCCGGGGTCGGACATTGAAAACCGGAGCTCCCTTCCCAGCCTGGTGCCCCCAGATCACAACGACAGGACAATGAGATCCTGGTGAAGCAAAAGGGTCACCTTTCCTCTGAGCATCCTCCTTGCAAGCCACAGGCACGTGGAGCTGGGGTGCCAGGGGGAATCTTAGGGCAAACCCCGTCACTTACCTCCATGATGTCAATTTTCGCATTGGTGAAGTCGATGTTCAGCGGCCTGGGGAGCGGAACCCCCACACCCAGCACTCCTGTGGGTCACAAGCCCAGCTCAGCACCACGGAAGGGGGGGTCACAGTCAAGCTCTACCGGGGCTCAGCCCCCAACTCCATCCTCCCCCTGTGCAAACCCCCCCATCCGTGAGCACCAGGCTCTCCGGGAAGGCTCTGGGTTATGGGACTGAGTGCTGTGGCAAAAGACGTTGTAATTTGTGAGCGAAAGCAGCAGGCAGGGGCAGCCCCACATAGGGGTTGTGGGGCCCTGTGCTGTGATGTGGGGGTTCACCTCCCCACAAATGCTGCTGCCTGAAATAAGCCCCCCCGTTACTGCAGATCTGTCCCACTGGTTCCTGTTCTACAGGACGAAGTCAGGTGTGACCTGCACAAACCCCTGGTATCGTGCACAGTCCAGCACAACTGCATGAATGAGGCATTCAGGTTTCCTTACTGTTCACTGTGGGCAGGAAGGCAAAATCAAAAATCTGGCCAACAAGCGTCTCCAGGAGCGAGACCTGCAACAAGGAGAGAGTCACTTAGAGCCAGCGCCGGTCCCTGTCCCGTGGTCCCCAGCCTGGCCTGGGCATGTGGGGACACCCTACTCACACCAGCTGAACCCAACCTGGACCTTGGTGCTCCAGCTCCACAACCATCTAGTGCAAACTTCCCAGTTTTACAGAAATTGGACTTTAAGATTTCTATGGTGAATTTTAGTCCCAAAATATTGGCATTGCTCAGGCCCCTTCCCACTGGCGCTAGAGCTGCCTCAGTAACCACCGCTGCAACCCAACATGCTCTCTCTGTAGGTGTCCTGCCATGGCAGAGCCCAGGGTTCTCCTGACCTTTGGACACCAGGGAATTCTGCAGTTCACTGAGGATACAAAACCTCTCCCTCTCAGGATTTTTCTGAAAACTGCCCATGGATCATCTATGAAAAAAAAAATCCATCTCTGGAGGTGAAAGAAAGGTGCTATTTAAAATATGGCACAACTGTCACACTGTAATTGGCCCTTATTTCTCCCAGGCTAACATCTATCAGCACTTGGCTTTCTGCAATAGATTTCGTGCGTTGCTGAGGCTACTCGTGTTCTTACATCAAAGCCACCGATGGAGGAGGACACCAGGGAGAGCTCAGCCCTGCAGGAGGAAGCAGAGTGGGGGTCAATCCCAGCAGTTCCCCTGCCCACTCAGCCCTGCCCGTGCCCTCATTGTCACCAAGTCCAGGAGGCCTCATTTCCATTGCCATCCCCCCAGATGAAGCCCAGTGTCCTACCTCTCCGGGATGACGTTGATCTTCAGTTTGTTGTCCATGACTGAAAACTGGGCGAGCAGGGAGGTGTCCTGTGTTCAAATAGAGCGCTCAGCTGCTCAGCCTCTGCCCAGGGCCAGCCCTGCAGCCCCTGTGTCACACCAGGTGCAGGTCACCTCTGCCAGCACCCGTGTGTCCACCATGCAGGGAGGGGAAACTGCGGGAGGGGGTTGTGCATGGGTTGGTCTTTCATACGTACGATGTTCAGAAGGCAGAGAGACTCCTGGACATCACCTGGCTGGATCACCATCACCTCTGCTGTGGCCCTGAGCTGGATCACACCTTTATTTTTCCTTAAGCTCACCAGTGGTGCTTCAGGGACCACAATTTTCAGCAGCAATTCACGTGGCTCGGGGTATGTTCTGAAAACCTGTCAAGAGCCAAAGATGGGGAGGTTCTGCTGGTGGGAGCACGGCCGGTGCTGTGAGCAGGAGCCACTGCGCAGATGACCTGCACTGCTCATCCCCACACACATGGTGAAGCAAAGCCAGGGCAGCTGTGAGCTCAGCCCAGGGACACCCTGAGCCCTGCTGGAGCAGCTCATCCCGCCAGAGGAGCACAGGGAGCCCGGGCAGATGGGGATGCTGTCCAGCTCCTCTGTTAACCCAGCAAGCTGCAGGTGACAGGGTGACAAACCAGGCAGTTTTGGACCCAAGGCAGAGCTTGTTCAAGTTCATGGGATGGTGTCTCTGAGAAGGAAGGGACAGGGGGACATCCCTGCCCGGGATGCAGCTTCTCTGGTGGGGTCGGTGTTGGGAGAACCGGGACTCACCGTGGGGACCAGGGCTCCTAGAGTGGATGTCGTCAGTGGCGGAAGCTCAGGGAACTGTGACAGAGAGGAGAGAAATGCTGCATGTCTGTGTGACCGTGGTCAGCAGATATTTGCTTTCACCAGCAACATGCCTGGGGCTTTCCCCACATGGTCTCAGGCTCATTTTTCACCTAAGACAGCAGCGAACCGTAACAAATGGCACAGAGGAGCTGAGGCACTGCCCAGTGGGACCAGTTTGCACGTCTGACAGCCCCCAGCACTCCCAGCCCTGGCGAGGCCGCGTTCCCACTCACCATGCCAGTGGAGATGTCCAGGTCCAGGGCCCGGGGCCTCTGCAGTCCGGCCAGCACGGTGCTCAGGAAGCTCACGGACAGGAACAGCTGGGAGGAGCTGGTGGCCGCCATGGGGGGCAGGGGTGGCATGGGGATCCGGGGCGGTGTGGGGACAGTCTCTGGCTTTCCCAGTGGATAGTCCACCAGTCCCCCTGCCACTCGTCCAACGACAGTCTGCAGGTACAGGGGAAGGAAACACAAGCCAAAATGTTTGCAATATTTGCCTTTACGGTTAACTTCATGTTCCTTCAGTGTGAAATCACTGCACGCATGGCCACGCCAAGTCAGGCCCCATGACACTTCCTTTGTCCAGAAGTTCATGAAATGCAAACCCTACTGCGGTCTCCCGTGACAGTGACAGCAGCAAGAGCCAGGCACCAAGCCAGCACCTCCCCAGCTTTTCACAGTGACCTCAGAGTGTGGAGAGTGCTGCTGGGGTGTACGTGCCCCAAGGAGAGTCCCCCAAACCCCAGTGAAACACCCCAACCCCTTATGTAGACAGAAGGAGAAGCTGCAGGACTCACGTTCAAGTCCACCTCGAGGAACTGGCCGGTCACCAGGGGAAGGCTGGACACGGTGTACTGGACACTGCCCAGCAATCCCAATGGCACCAGTGCTGGGGAGAGAAAGCAGCTCAGCTGTTCCCTCGGGGCTCGGGGCAATGTCCCCTGCCCTCCCTTGCAGGGGGACTCAGAGCAGCCCCTTGGCCCCTAGGAGGGGATGGCTCACAGCCCACATTGCTGCCACTTGATGTACCCACGGGGCTGTGCTTAGAGCTGGGGAGAGGGCAGGGAGATTTGGGGGGGAGACAGCATCCTCGGACGTGCTGGGGCTCTGGTCTGCTGCTGCCCGGGTGACAGGCTGTGGGCAGGGAGCTGCTGGATCCGCCCCCCCCCAGCATGGGGCAGGACTGGGGTCTGCGGGGGGATGTGGGGAGGTTGCTCTGCCTGCCTGGGGTGCAGCAGGGGGGATAGTGCCACAGTCCTCATGTGGCCAGAGCAGAGGTGACATGGGGGAAGCGTGGGACCCATTGAGCACTCACAGTTCACAAGCCCCAGCTGGTCATTGACGAGTCCCAGGGCGACATCGACCACCGGGCAGAGCTGCAAGAGTCGGGGAGGGACACTGAGTGACCCACATCTGGAGCTGAACAGGGACATGCAGCCCAGCTTGGCTCTGCCTCATTTTCCCTGGAGACAGGAGCACCAGGGCATGGGATGGCGGTCCCCACAGTGACACCACGGTGCTGCAGGGGCTGCACCAGCTCCGGGGCCAGCCCTGGGCACTTTGCCCATAACAGGGGTAGGATCTGGTCTCAGAAGCACATGTAGAGCAGCTGGAGAGTCCCCGGGGCTTTCAGGAGTGACCAGAGACCAACCAGCCCGTGACACAGCCCAGGACATCATTAGAAGCTCCCAGCACTGGGGCAGCCTGTGCCAGGGTCACTGACCCTGCGTTTGCATGGGAGAAGCAGCTTCTCCACGCACATGGAGATGTGGCACATCACCCCCCAACCCCAAACCGCTGGGTGGGGATGGACACAGCAGCACTAGGACAGTAGCCACGGTCCCGTGCAGGGACAGCAGCAATGCTGTGGGAGCTGCACCATGGGTTTTCAGACTTATCACTCCTTTCCAAGGTGGAGAATTTTTCTGACTTACCAGACTAGGAAGAAGTCTGTTCAGGACACTTGCCAATAAATTATCTACAATTGGGAGCAGGCTGTGGAAAAATAAAGGAGCACCATGAAAAAACACCTGCTGCAAAGTAAATGGGGCTTGTTAAACAATTCCCTGTGAATAGCATGGAGCGCAGACCTCCTGGAGCAAGGCAATTGCGGCAGCAAAGTGCATCATGTATGCTTGGATTTTGCATGAGATAAGTGTAATTTGCATCCCAAAATAGCCAGTGGGAAATTTATTGCTGCCTTTTATCTGCTGGTGCATAGTCTCCTTAAATGAGCAGAAACAGCCCCAGCCCAAGTGGTTTGTTTGATTTACACACCAAGCACTTACACCTTAGAAGACCCTGTGCAATGTCGGTTAAAATGACCCATGGACACGGCACATAGGATAAACATGTCCCTCCAGGCCTGCTGTGGGGTCCTGCGACCCTCTGGGACAACACATCCATTTGCTGTGGCTGCTCAAGTGGCACACAGGGACCACCACCTCCAGCAGCCCTTATGTCACCCCCATCACATGTCCAGTGAGCAACTGACACCTGCAGGGACAGTGGCTGCTGGTGTCAGTCCCCCATGGGATTAGGATGTGATGGGGAAACGCCCTTGTGCGTTCACCGCTCTGCTCACGCTGGCCAAGGACACCTCTGTCACTCACCCTCTCAGGAGTCTGATTTTAATGCCACCGAGGAGGGTATTGCATCTTTCTGTCACCAGTCTGGGGGACCCCATGTCATCCATGGTCAGCCTGACCCTTGATGTGATGTTCACTTCCACGGCGATGTCAAGCAAACCCAGGAGGCTGCATAGGGAGAAGCAGCGACCGTCAGAGCAGCAGCCGCTTCCCGGCTGCCAGGAGCCAGCAGTGCCCTGGGGACACCCCTGTGACCCGACCTACCACTTGGCGTTCAGGGCCACCCGAGTGTAGAGGTTGACGTGGACACCAACACCGGGCAGGAGCTGCAGGGACACCCTGGGGAGCGTCAGCTCCACGATCTTCAGCCTGCAGGGACAGCGAGGGGACATCAGTGCCACGGTCTGAGCACCCCGCCCCAGGCTCTGCTGCTTGCACGAAGTCATTGCTCAGGGGTGGGTGACTCAGAGGCCATTTAGACCAGAAATGGCAAAAGACACCAAATTTACTCAGTTATTTTCCAGTTTATCAGAAGCTTTGTCCTCGTTGCCATATTATTGCTTCTGTTCCGTGCTGGGCTTCAAATGAGTCAAAATGAGGCAGTTGCAAACACACGAGCACTGGTTTGGCAGCCCTGGTACCGGCTCCACGGGGCCAAGGGACAGTTTGGGGCACCCTCTACAGGCAAGCGCCTTCTGACTGCTGTCTCCTTCAACCCTCTGCCCACAGCTCCAGAGGCTCCTTTGCAGCTGGCAATGCAAACCTGAGACCTCCTGGCAGCATTTGTCCCAGAGCATCAGCCCCAAGACAGATCTGAGCATCTACAGAAGCACCATCACTACCCCAAAGAGGACAGGAGTTCCCCCCGGCAAGAACCCTCCGGTGCCGTCCTTACCCGGTGAGCCCCTGGACGGTGCTGAGCAAACCGCCCTCCCCGAGGACGCCGAGCACGCCACCGCCTCCCAGCAGCCCTCCGTTGCCCAGGAGTGCTCCATTGCCAAGGAGGCCACCGGTGCCACCAAGGATCCCCGCCGTGCCGAGGAGACCTCTGTCACCGAGCAGACCTCCCTGTCCCAGCGCTCCTCCAGCCACCCCTGCGGGGACACCATCACTGGGGACATCACCATCAGCTGCCGGCCTGCCTCTGAGGGAGGTTCTGGGCCCCCCCACATAAGCACCTCCACCATCCCCTCCACCTGGCAAGTCATTGCCAGCATTACCCCCTCCACCCAGCAGACCACCCAGCAACCCACCCAGCAGCCCCCCACCACCAGCTTCACCCCCTCCACCCAGCAGCGCCCCCAGCAGACCCCCGCCAGCGTCACCCCCTCCACCAAGCACACCCCCCAGTAGCCCCCCCAGCAGCCCCGCACCACCACCAGCATCGCCCCCTCCACCAAGCAGCCCCCCCAGCAGCCCTCCACCACCACCAGCATCACCCCCTCCACCAAGCACACCCCCTAGCAGCCCCCCCAGGAGCCCCCCGCCACCCAGCAAACCACCAGTGATCCCACCCAGCAGGCCACCATCACCACCGCCACCACGGAGACCTCCTCCGAGGCCACCCCGCAGGTCTGCACTTCCATCTGCACCAGGACGGCCCCTTCCCAGCGGCACCTCTCCCAGGGCACCTTGGAGGACGTCGCTGTGCCGGAGCGAGCCTGCAAGAGCTGGAAACATCGCTGCCGTCAGAGCCCCCCGGCCACCACTGCAGGGACCTGCAGGCAGCTGCCAGCCCCTGCCCCCACCACCGCTCTCTGTGCTCCTCCAGCACGGGCTGCCCAGGGGCTGGTGCTCCATCGCCATCACTGCCCATCCCAGTCCCCAGCTACCCGCTGACAGTTTGTGCCATGTGTGATGTGACAGAAAAAGGGTTTTGGGAGCCAGGACAGGAGGCATCATGTAAGGCAGCTTGGGGGAATTTGTCTGCGGCTGCACCAGTAAGACAGCAAAAGGTGTGGGACATCACAGGGTTGGGCACTGATCAGTCCTGAATTTGGGATAATCAATCTGCTTTGTGGCTCACACCTCCTGAGTGGTGCAGGCTTCTGGGACATGCAATGTCCCACATGAGCGATGTCTCCCTCCTTTTAGAAGCCTGGCCAGCTGGAATTTTAATTACATAAAGAAATTACTCCAATTTGAGGGGGGTTCACATGCAGCCTCATGCTCTTCACCTCCATGTGCGACTCCCCTCCCTTCCCCGGTGGATCGGGCTGTGCTGGTACCGTGGTGTCAACCCCCAGGGACCCTGGTGGTTCCCGTGCCCAGGGTCCTGCTGATGGGGACAGAGATACTCACCATCGCTTAAAACACCTTTGCTAAGCCTGAGGACGGCGTCTGTGCGCTGGCCCAGTGCTGGGGTCAGCAGGGCACACAGGAGGGCGATGCCCAGGGCTGGTGACATGGTGGCTTCTCCTTGGTGGCACCTGGATACAAAGGGGAGTTGGATATTTTGAGCTGAGTGAAAATTTTTTATCAAATAGAAAATTTACATGAGCTTTAGGAGAACCAAAACTGTTCCTGAGTTAAAGTCACATTCATCCAACAGCTGGGGACACACACAGAGAGGGAGGAGGGGGCGTCCACATCTGCAGGGACCTTTCCAGGCTGGGTTCTGCACAACTCCAGCACCTGTTTGCTTATTCCTATTTATGAGCAGCCCGGACAACCTGCTCCTTCCATCCCTGGTCATGGTGACATAACTGTAAGTTTACAGTATGAAATTGTTACTCATAACCTGTAGATTGCACTGAGCCCCCCTCCCTAATAACCACCCTGTAAATGGGTATGCAAATTAATGCTGCAATTATACAGGCACCTCATGTTTGGAATAAAGCCCTTCTTTTTAAAATGGTGTGTTTTACCCTTATAATAATAAAAATAATAACAACTACCGTAAGAGGACATTGCAACACATGAAATCCATAACTTTTGTATCAAATTAATGTTTTTTAACTCAGGGAAGGATTTTCATTTCACTATAGCAACCTTTTCTTACTTTTTTTCAGAATTCCAGCATTTCTACCATTATTGGTATTTTTCCCCCTGTTTTTTCTTGCTCACCAGAGTGTATTGTAAGTCCTGTATGTGAAATGGTGACTCTGTGCCCCCAAGCTCACAACAGCCCACACCACTATTTTGAGCATATTTACCTGATCTTGTCCCGAATTTCAAAGCCTGGTTCTGGTCTCCAGCACTTGGCTCTCGGTCCAGGGGAGACCTGCAGCTCTGCTTCCCCGTGCAGAACAGCGGGCCCTTATATAGCAAAGCTGATGCGGAAAAAGTGGAAAGATGCCTAAATTGTAAAAGCTGGGCTAGTGGATTGGGTGTAGAAAGTGGCATTTGTGGTTTTAATGTATTCCAAAATAAATAAAGATTTCTAAAACAGGGAAAAGCTTTGAGCAACAGGTTATTGGATCCCAGTTATCAGGGTTATCAGCATCCAAGCGCTGATACAAAGGAGGAGCCCGAGACTGGAGCTGCAGCACGTGGAGCTGCAATGAGCCTGGAGCCGTGCTGGAAAATGAGCTTTTTCCAGCCAAACCCCGGTTAACCCTGCACTCGGGCTGTCTCACACAAACTGCCCTACCGGGGTGATTGTTCGAGTTTCCAGTGAGCGCTTGGGGAGGCTTCAGAAAAGCACCGGGAGGTTTTTATCTCCTTTAGTGCTCGCCCTGAGCAGCAGCTTCCGAGGCTCATCCCGCCCGTCCCCGCGGCCACCCGCCGCTTTCCCGGTGTTCCCACAGAAAAGCCCCTGTGCGCTGGGACACCCGACCCACGCCAGCTCCAGACAAAGGGGCTCCTTTGTCCTGCTGTCCTCAACACTTAATGCCTTTGTGAGATAAAACCTGCTGCTAAGGCCACAGCTGAAAACAACCCGTGCATCTTGCACAACGAGGGGATAATGGGCTCTTAAAGGGGAGGTGTAAACTCGGTTTATCTGTGCCTGGCTCCTGCAGAGCCTTGCACAACAGCCACCGCCGGGCTCCGGGTGGGACCTGCTGCAAAAGAGCCCCTGGCAAGAGCTGCTGCCCCAGCGGGCTCCAAATGAGCAGGGAATGTCAGCAAAGGCTTTGCTGAACCCGCATCCTCCGCATGGCGAGCCGGGGATCTGCTGTTTCTCACCTTGTGCCACAGCCTCTGAGCTGCAGAAGCACTTGCTGTGAGGTACCGGCTGGTGTGCTACGGGTACAGCTGCCACATGGCACAGAGGCACGGTGGAGCCAGAAACCCCCATCAAATAAATATTCAGAGAGAGAAATACTGAGGCAGAGAAAGATTTTATTGAAAGAATAATACGAGAGTAACTTCTATGCCTAAAGAAGAGCTCTGCTTCCTGACTACAGGTTTTAAAAGTGGTCACAGACCCCCACACGCCCCCAGCCGAGCAGCTTCCCCTGCCCCGATGCCAGGAGCAGCCAACCAGCCAGTCACTTGTCCCCCTGAGGACACGGTGACAGCACAGGACGTTGCACAAGAGAAACTGAAGATGGGGCTGGCAGGGGCAGTGGGGCCATGGGGCTGGTGACACCTCAGCCGGCGAGCAGGGCTGAGGGGTTCCTTGAGCAGGAGCCCTGCAGAGCGGCCTGTTCAAGAGAATCATCTGCCTGGGGGAAGCAGCACAAAAAATATTCAGTTTTCTCATTCGGACCTTTGCCACCTTTCCCCCATATCCCAGACGAGGTTTCCTGGGGGTCCAGACAGGCAAAAGAGCCTCCTGGAAAGCGGGAGCGCCCATGGGAGATGCCATCCTCACCTTGGCCATATCAACTGGGACATTGCTCAGGCTGGAGCTGAGAACGTTGGGCAGAGGGATTGACACTTCCACGGCATCTGCAAAACGGAGTGAAAGTGTCTCATCATGGGGGAACCCTGAATGCAGCCAGTGAGGGGGGAGACCCCAAACCCGGCTGGGTGTGGGAGGAGGGGGTCCAGACCCAGCCGTACCCCGGATGGCCGGTATGTATGTGGCACCAAGGACTTCCTTGATCCACTCTGAAAGCGAGGAGACCTGAGGGGAAGAAAATGTGTGTCAGTGGCTGAAGAAGAGAGCAACTGCTATTGAGATGTAAATAGCCATGTCAGGCTCATCAATTCCTTTCTGTCACTGCTCGGAGCTGTGAAACACAAGGGCTGGAACCCTCCTCCAGTGACACTCCTCCAGGACGGAGGGTGGGGACACACAAGGACATGCTCTTTGGATAATTTCTTCTTGGTTATTCCTTCCCCCTTCCCAGCAGCCCCCCTGTGCTGACAACAAGTGAACACAGACATCCAAGTGTCACTGCTGTGGGACACAGGGGACCGACAGGGCAGATGGCAATTAGCCTCTGCTGAGAGAAGGAGAAATGGGGAGACTGAAGAAGAGTAGAAAGTCTGTTTCTCTGTCTCTACAGCAAGCCTCTGCCCCTCACATCGCTGGCTGCAGCGCCTCGGTCCGAGGCAGCACGTACTCACCCTGAGAGGGCCAAGTTCTGTGGGCACCCGTGTGGGGCTGATGCTACAAAAGATAAAAACAAGGCAGAGTCAGGGTGCATCGGGTACAGCCCTCCTCCCACTTCCCAGATGCTGCTCAGGCCCTTCTTGGACTGGAATTTCTCAGCCACACAAAGATACAAGAATATGGAAAACAGGGCAACTTTTCTACAACTCTGTCATCACTTCAGACATCCCTTGGTGGGAGGCTGGGGCTGGGAGGAGGCAGGAAAGCTCCATAGCCCTTTACACCTCTTCCACATCCCCATTGACCTCCCCATCGCTGTCCTGTCAGGTCCCCAGGAGTGTCCCACATGCACCCACTGCATAGCCTGCCCTACCTGTTGAGGGCCAGGGAGGTTTGCAGTCTGCCATTGGAGACTGACGGGGTCAAGTCCAGAACAATGTCCTGCAATTGGAACAATGGAAGAAATGAAATTATTTCCCTGTGTAACTCCTAAGACCGAAAAGAAAAGCTGGAGTAGTTGTAAATAACCCGTTCTGAGAAAAAACACCTGCCTGTGCCGAGAAATTGCATTTCTGATGGATGGCATCAGGTATCTTTCTCCCCAGGGTTTACCCTTCATGTCTTTATTTTGTATTATTCCTTAAACATTTCACTTGTGCTTGGTTACAAGTATTTTAAAAGGACTAGGTATCGCTGTTTTGAAGATGTAGTAAATTAAAAAATACAAGTACTACCTGGCTAAGCCCAAGAACAGCCAGACTCTGCTCACCCTGTTTCAGAGGCCTCATCCCCTGAAAGCCCACTCACCGTGTCGAGGGAAAAGAGGGACGCAGACTGCAAGGCCGGGCTGACCACGTCGATGGTGGCTTTGAGGGTGGTGGTGGCTCTTCCGTCCCTGATGGTCACCACGGGCTTGCTGCCCACCCGCACATGCAGCTGCAGCGGCAGAGAGCCCGGCAGGATCCTGGCGAGCTGGGGGTCAGGACAAGGGGGTGTTGGTGTGGCGAACAGCGGTGGGGTTGGGGATTGGTGCACATGAGGGAGGTAGCTGACCTTGGGGATGATGGGCTGCAGGGCGGCCGTGGACAGCAAGACGCCATCAGGCACCTGTGGGAACAGCACCGGCAGCATTAGGAACTGGGGTTTGTGCACAGCTCATGCTGGGCTCTGCTGGACCCACAAACACACAGTGATGAGCACTCTTAGGCCACCCGAGAGTGACCAGGACCCTGACCCAGCCCTGAGAGGGGCATCACGACCCACCATGTTGCTGGTGATGCTGACATCAAGGGCTCCCTGAGCCTGGAGCTGCTCCAGCGGGGCAGCGAGGACATGCGGGGACAGGCGCAGCCGCGGCAGGTGGCCACGGGACAGCAGCATCGCAGCTGGGGCCACCACACCACCTGTCGCGTCTCCAGCACCAAGCTACAGGGACAGAGCAGGGAGGGACATTAGCGGGTCAGGGGCTGTGGTGTTACCGGGCACCCGACCCGCCCCTGGAGAGGCTCACATGGGGTTAATCGACACTTTGATGAATACATGGCATCTTCAGGCTGCTCTACACCAGCAGCAGCTGCAGCTTTCCCTTAAAACCCCATCACATCCCTGAGTAGTAATACATGCTGCCAATATTTTCAGCCTGATGATGGTCCCTACTTATTACACACCAAACTTTTACAAACCGCTTTTAAATGGAACCTGCCTGTGAATGGTGGCCATTGCTCATGTATGAAATTAAGCTTTTCTGATTAACAGCTATGAGACTGCTGTAATTATACTTAATTAAGCAGTGTCAAGCCAGTCTGGCTCATGCCGCCTTCAGGGATTAGCAAGTAAAAACAAGACAGAGACCCAGTGGTGGCCTTGGCACAGACGTGGCTGGAACACGCTCACCAGCACCTTCTAGCAAATGTTTTCCTGAAGGCAGCTGGGGCAAGACAAGCCCTCGGCAAAGAGCCACCATGTCCAACGAATTACCCAAACTCACTAAGTCAGAGTGTTTGGGCCGGGGAAGCAGGGGCACTTACGTTGACATCCAGCTGGATGGTGTCAGCACTGAGGATGGAGAAGGGGGGCAGATTGTCCAGAGTCCCCTGTGGGACCGCGGCTGCGGGACACGGGAGGAAAGGTTTGAACTGAAGTCAGGGGCGATGCTCCCAAATACCCCAGTCCTAAGAGGTATCGGAACCAGCAGCAGCTCCTGCTCAGTGTTCCCAGCTGGGCAAGCCACTGAAAAGCACTATTTTGCAGCAAAAATGTTGTTTCTAAAAGCAACAGTTCCTGAAGTGGCTTTCTGCAGGAAAAACTGCTGCTGCTGCTGCTCTGGGACAAGGGAAATGGCATGTTTGCTTGAGCTGAGAGTTGTGTTTGTAGGAAATTGTTAAAATATTTGTATTTATCCAGTGTGAAAAACCACCCAACCCTAAGCACAGGGGTCAGACAGGAGCAGGGGACAAGGATGGGGGTGCCAGCACTTACAGGTCCTGGAGCTGACCAAGGAGCCCACCATGCCGAGCCTGGCACTGGCAATGTCACATGCCTGGGGACAGAGGGGACAGTCAGAGCCCTGGGACCCACAGCACCAGCTGATGCATTTTGCACTAACAGCAGAAAACAGCTCTGCTGGGTGAGATTTTCTCACTGTGACCACTAAACCAGCATGGAGCTGGGCACAGGCGATGGTGCCGGAGTGGAATGGTGTCCGTCAGTAGAAGGATGTGCTGGCTGTCCTGGCTGAGCTGCAGCTGTGCAAACAGCCGTGTCCACAGGGACAGCCTGGCCCGCTGCCTGCCCTGCCCGCTGCCCAGCCCTGTGCCGACGGCTTGAACAAAGATCGCTTTGCAGACTCACCACCTGGCGCACGGCATCACTTAGGAAGCGCTTTAAAGGCTGATCCGGAAGTGGCACTTGGGGTCTGGGTACCAGGAAAATAGGAAATAAAAAGTGATGTACAATTGGGAGCTGGAAAACAAAAGTACTTTGCACAAGAGAAAATGCCTCGCTTGCACTGTCCAGGGTTTTACTTCAGTGCCAAAGTATCACCACAAACAAGCCCTCTGAATCTGGCCCAGCACTAGGTTACCAGCACAACACACAAATATTCTTTCTTGAGCCCGGATTTTAGGAAAAAGGTCAGCAGTTCGTCTTGGAGGCTGGCAGCCAGGTAGTTCAGCCTCCAAGGCGTCAGGCACAGAAGTGCCACCTTTGATGGCCAACAGCGCCAAGGTGTCCCTCCACCCTGGCCCTGAGCACTCGTTCACGGGGGTGTCACCTCCCAGGACAGTACCTCACACGAATGGTTATGTCAGAAGTCTCGCAGTCCTGATTGTTCTGGAGAGCTGCCCCGTTGTCCCGGACCAGCATGGCCACATCTGCTTCCACTGGCACGCAGAGTGTCCTGCCTGGCGCGCTGTGGTGGGGAAACATGGCAGCTCAGGACACCTGTGTGCCAAAAAGGTGGTGACCCCCCAAGCCATGTCCGATGACCACACTGTACCTGGTGCTCTCCACCAGCAGCTGGGTGCTGTAGCCCACCTGCTGCCCCAAGCCTGGCACGGAGCGCAGGCTGATTTTGGGGAGGGTGTTGCTCACAATTCTCAGCCTGGGTGGTTGGAACAAGGAAAAGGCAGAAATTGGCATGTTCGTACCATAGATGCCCCATCCCCTCAGCCCCCAGTGCTGTGGCTGATGGCAAAGCCACCATCCCGGGGTCCTTCCGCCTCAGGTGAGCAGGGATCCCCTCCCACCCGGGACCAGCTTGTGACACCTACAGGTCACCCTTGCACAGCAGGTACCTACAGAAACTCCCAACAGACCAACCCTTGTTTGTGAACCTGCCCTGGGGGAAAAGGGGGATTCAGACAGCAGGCTCCAGACCAGAGCTGTTGTCATTCCCCAGCATGGCCCAGACACACTGAGGGCAGCTCAGGGACACCCATCTCCCACTCTCACTCACCCTCGTGCATCTCCATTATTTCCACCAAGAAGATTACCAACGAGACCATTTTTGCCAAGCAGACCATTTTTCCCAATCACAGCACTAAGAAGACTATGAAGAAGACCATATTTTCCAAGGAGACCGTCAACGACACCATCTTTGCCAAGGAGACCGTCAATGAGACCATCTTTGCCAAGGAGACCGTCAATGACACCATCTTTGCCTGTGACACCACCAAGGATACCATCTTTGTCAAGGACACCACCAAGGACACCATTTTTACCAAGGAGACCACCAAGAAGGCCATCTCCACCAAGGAGACCACCAAGGACACCATTTCCACCAAGGAGACCGCCAACAGGGCCATCTCTGCCAAGGAGACCACCAACAGGGCCATCTCTGCCAAGGAGACCGCCAACAGGACCATCTCCGCCAAGGAGACCACCAAGCAGATTGCCACCAAGGAGATTACGTGGAAGCTTCTGGAGGTCACGTTTGGCTAGTGAGTGTGTAGTATCTGAAAAAAGGATGAGAGGTGACTGTAAGCGATGTGGACTCAGTACACAGGTGTGCTGCGCCACCCTGGCTGCTCCTTCCCCTCCACTGTCCCTCTGTTTCTCTCTTTATACAATAGAGGTGGCACCAGCCACTGTAAAGTATCTGAAGTGCCACCTCCAAAGTGGTTTAGAAATGCAAATTATCAGCATTGCCACTAGTGCTGAATGGATCTGGATCAGCTTCTGATTTTCTGAGCATGGTCAAGAGACAGAAAGAGTAGAACTGGTCTCAAAACCAAAGATAAATCCTGTCTCTTCTATACTTACCATCCACATCCACTTTGACAACTGCGGACATGATTCCAGGGGTCAACAGGCTGCAGAGGAGGAACCCAGCCCAGAACGTCAACATCTTTGGTCCTGATAACTGTGGAAAGTAATTGTCCTCAGCGCAATGTGGGGACAGCGAGCACCAGCCAGTGCAGGGAGCAAAGAGGAGGGTGAAGGAAAGAAAAAGGAGGAATTCCAGGCAGGGATGAGAAAATCAGAGCTGGAGCTGCTGGGACCTCTCCCACCTCATCACCACAGTGGGCACAGCGAAACATTCCTGCAGGAGAAACCAGAACTTCAACTGCTGCTGCAAGGACTGACCGTCACTGCACCCAAGTGGCTGTAGAGTCATTTCTGATTCAGCCCCCAGCACGGGAGTTGATCTGGGGAGCAGCTGATCTGGGTGGTAAACTTCTCAGAGAAACAAGATCCTGTATCCCACATGGTGGGAAAACAAGACAGTTCTGACACGTGATCATCTCTAGTCACGGAAAGAAAAACAGTGGCATCTACACAGGACAGCAGCAGCAACACATCTACAAGGAGAGCATCTCCTCGTTTGGATGTCAGGATCTCTGCACAAACACCAGACAGCTGAGGCTTCCCTCTGCATGAAAGCACCTTTTGCTAAAATTTAAGAAAGAGAAAATAATTTTTAAACTTTCAGTGTCATCAAAATATTTCTGCAGGACCTACAATAATGAACTTCATTGCCCAAAATCTATTTAAATGGAAAAAGCACATCAAAAAGGGATCAAAAGTAGCGTGAGAGTTCTAATTCACCTCAGGTAAAAATCTATCTGTGATAACCAAGTCTTACAAAAAATAATTTAAGTTATAATTGTTCATGAAAACCATGAAATACCCTTTCTTCTCCAAGGACTGCAAATACAATGAATGTGCGTGGCTGCTCTTGAGAAACTCACAGTGAAAGCCGGTGCGCATTTGACTTGTCAGAGGATGGTTCAGGCAGGCAGCAGGCAAGAATAACAATTTTTTTAAAAGCTGATACACCCAAATGAATGTCAAGGATTCTCCTTTGGGTTCAGCATTCAGGTTCACAGAAGCAGAGCTTTTGGAGGAGTAAGTTTGCTCTTACCTGACCAAGCTCTTGGGTGCGAGATGTTCTCCAGCCGATGTCTCTGTCCTCTGCAGGTACCTGCACCAAGTGTCCCCATTTATAGAGCTTCGCAGCAGGAAAGAGGCACCCAATGTCATTGAGGACATCCAGGGTAATTGGTGGGGAGCAAAACAAACAACGGATGGTTTCTGGTGACTTCCACAGCAAATATTTCCCTGGAGGTATCAGGAGCTGGGTAAATCATTGAGCAACGCCCTGGAGGCACCAAGGCAGACAGGGCAGCCCAGGGCCAGCCCGCACACCCAGCAGGCTGGGACATCGGCCTGTGGGCTTGTGCTCCTGTCCAGACACAGACATGGCTGAAAAGCCATGCCCCCATAAAATACTTCTTTCTTTTTTTCAAGTAAATTGAGGTTTTGACTAAAAGGTGTGTCAAAATACTGGCCAGACACTTGGGAGAGACTCCATCAGATTTGGAAATGCTGCACTGGTCTAACTGGCACAGCATTATTTCCAGGTCCATCACCGCTGCCTTGTAGCACTCCAGGAGAACTGGAGGTGGGATGTGCTGTGACAGGGACATACTCTGGAGAGGGTGATGCCATTGACCATGAAGCTGGGGGGCTCCCAAGCCAGATCTTGTTGGCTCTGGAAGTCCTGAAGGGACTCTGTTGGTCCCAGTGCTGACACATCAAGAGATGTCCCACCACCTCGTGCAACAAACGCCCTGCAACTGCCCAGGGTCTTCTGTCCCGGCACCGCAGTTCTGTCCAGGCCCTGCCTTCTGAGATGTCTGGCCAAGTATTTTCATGCTAAAAAATTGTGTCCCACCTAGTCCATCCTGGTTCATTTACTACCAGTTCATTTTCTGCTACAGCCAGGAGAAAAGGACCAAAAGTTTCTGCTGAGCCAACAGCATGTGCCCCACAGCCACACTGGATTTCTGCCTCTTGCCCCATCCTGGCCCGATCACCAGCAACCACTGCCCCTGGAGCCACTGCCTCGAGCTGCACCAGGACAGCAGCTTTTTGGGGCAGGAAAAGGAAAAACATCCTACATGCAAACGCAGTCCCTTTGTGCAGATCACGTCCTGGTGTGCACAGCCAAGGCTGCCCAAGGCAGAGGGGACAATGCGCTCGCCAAGGGGACAGCAGTGAACTGTCCCCTTCAGGATGGGCTCAGTAACAACAGGGGTAGAGGGGCTGCTCCGCAGCTATGAAGAATAATAGTCCAGAAAAATGCTTGTGCAGAATTAATACTTTCTGCAAACTTGGAAATCAGTATTTCCAGCAGATTAGCCAGATTTTGTCACACTTTAATTCTGGATTAAAAAATATCCCAGCTAAAGGCCACAGAAAGAATGGCAAAGGTGCCAAAGTGCTTGAGGAGTTGTGACTCTCCTTGCAACCTGATCAGCCGGGCACCTCGGGAGCACAAAGCCTTTCTGTCATGGCTAGATTATGACATT